>NC_044569.1:46413555-47033170 GCF_007565055.1 Rhinopithecus roxellana | reverse complement strand
CTACTTCTTCTAGCAAACCCTGCCTCCCCAACATAAGAAAAAAACTGTGATGTCGTTTAATCTCACAGTTGTCAGGGATCATCTCAATCTTGGGTGTGGGAAAAGTAAAGCATTTCTCAGTGTTGGCTGAGCCTTCTATATCAGAATTCCCCGGGGTACGTGTTATAAATTCCAAGCCAGAGGTGGGTGCAGTGGCTCACACCTGTAATCCCAGCACTTTGGGAGGCTGAGCATCCCTTGAGCCCAGGAGTCCGAGGCTGCCGTAAGCCACAATTGCGCCACTGCACTCCAGCTGGGTTGACAGACCAAGATCCTGTCTCTAAAAAATAAAAATAAATAATAATAATAATAAACTCCAGGCGTGCCCCAGAACAATTGGATCCGAATCTCAGGGAGTGTTGGGCCTGAGCATTGCACTTTTTGTATATGGTGCCTAGCAATGCTACACGCATGCTGATATAGAAGAACCTCTATCCTGGAAATTAAATAAACTCCGCTAGGCTGAGTCCATGCAGTAGTAGAAACCATGGAAGTCAGGGAGGGAGCTGGGGCCGAGGGATGAGAAGGGGAAGGAGGTCAGTGTCTATGCAGAGAACAAGAAATTGATACCATATGTTTGTGAAGCACTTTGAATTTCACTTTAAAAATAAAATTAAAATCACAGCAGCTGTTTGTCTATGATTTATGCAACTTTTCCAAGATGCTATTCTTCAGTTAAAAGTTTCCTTAAAAAATAAAACAAATTAGGAGTTAAATCAAGGTCACAAGGCCCCTCGCCAGAGCCTTGTGTTTCCTGTACTCGCAGCTTCTTAAAGGACTCCCCCCACCCCCACGCCCTCCTTCTTGCCTGCAGTGCCTCCCTCCTTTCTAAAACATTAAGTCCTTTACACCCAATCCAACAAAAACAAAAGGATCATTCTCATCTGTTGCAACACAGGATCTCAGAGAGGATCGTTTTAAACACACTGTGAATTAAGGTAGTATACAGATTCCAAGACTTCTTAGGGTGTTCTAACTCCTCCTCCAAGCCCACTCACCCGTACACGACAGGCATTCTTTCCTAGGAGAATTACATTTTCTGGTGGGTTTCTATGGTCACCACACGTGCCTAATCTTGTATAACCAAGACCAGGAGGTCACCTCGCCATTTGCAAGCCAAAGACACAGCTAGCTCTGCTTCTAGTTTTACTCATCTCTGTACACATTCTTCAACCAATTCTTTCTCTAGAACATACTCCTGAGTGAGCTATGTGCAGACCCCCTGGTTTTCACCAACCCCACGACCCCAGCTGGGACTTGTGTTCACTGCCATGTTGTGCTTATACCTGATCTCACTGAAGATATGTGGATTTGGGGTAACTTAGAAGACTGTTTTATGCTTTACACTGACTCCAATCTGCTTTTGCAAACTTGAATCATTCTGACTCAAAATATTAGATTTTTGGTCAATAATCCTTTTATTTATTGAAGCCAAAAGGTATATTATGAAGGCCAAAATTATAAAACACTTTGATTTTATCTCCTTATCTGTAAAATGAGCAGAAGAAACTGTTAGATTGCTTAAAAATCCTTCCAACACTGAACTTATAAATCACAATAGTAGGCTGAGTGTGGCGACTCACGCCTATAAATCCCAGCATTTTGAGAGGCTGAGGCAGGCAGATTGCTTGAGATCAGGAGATCAAGACCAGCCTAGGCAACATGGTGAAACCCTGGCTCTACTAAAAATACAAAAGTTAGCCAGACAAGGTAGTGCACACCTGTAGTCCCAGCTACTCAGGAGGCTGAGGCAGGAGAATCACTTGAACCCAGGAGTCAGAGGTTGCAGTGAGCCGAGATTGTGCCACTGCTTGGGCACAGAACAAGATCCTGTCTCAAAAAATAAAAATAAAAATAAATCGTCTTCATTTAAGAAAAGAAGAAACTGGGGCTTAAAGTAATGTTGAACAATTAACTCAAAGTCAAATAGTAGTGGCAGAGCAGATTTCAGGACTCTGAAAGCTATCCTTTCAGTCACTGTACTAGAAGCCTAGGTTCAGCTCCCTGGCAATGTCCTGTGTGCTGAACCAGGGAAGACAGACCGCATAGACATTTCAGTTTAAAGTGTCAATATCTTCCCTGTGTCTCTGTCATTCTATTATATTGCTGACAGTAGAATGATCTATAACTCATCTGTTGATCAATTAACATAGTTTGTGAAAAGCAAACAAAATCAGCTTCCTGGTCAACATTGCCCACTTCAGTTTTACAAAGAGAACATTACCAAACAGCTATCCCCTAGAGGTTGAACTCCCTCTGATACCGGTGACCAGAGTGACATTCCAGAAAGGTTTTGGGAACCCAAGTGCAGCCAGGACACCTCCAGCTGCATCTGGGCTGCCCCGGCCAACAGTGTCCCTTACCTGCGGCTCCTGCAGGCGGCTGCCACGTGATGAACCGGAGCCCGTTCCGGACTCGGGAGGGCTGCTTTCCCGGGTAGTAGCCAAATGTGATGACTCGGCTAAATTTTCCCAGCCCTGAATTCCTAACATACAAGAAGGGAAATTAGGAGGTGACGCAGGGTCTGTTCAGGACAACGGGTCGGCACAGAGTGATGGAAAGTGAGAATCAAATAAGAGGGGAAAGTCAAAGTTTACAGAGTATTGGGGCGGGAGTGGGAATTGTTCTGGAATGAAACCGACATGAATACTGTGGGCTGGCACAAGCATCACTTGCGCCCTTTGCTTCCCCACGCCATGCTGAGGTGTTTTTCCTTCTCCTTGCTGTGATATCCCCCCTCATTCTTCCCTCACGTCAGCCTGACCGACACTTTCTGCAGAAATTCTGTAGACGGCAATTCTGGGGACCTTCCCTCTGCACCAAACAAAATGGCCCTGTCAAGGCCCGTTCCCCCTGCGGCCGCGAGATGGCGGCATGACTCAATGGACGGGTTCCAGGAGGCCTCTGCACAGAGATGCCGCCATGGCTGCCTCCTTCCTTACATAATCCTGTTAGAGCGCATTTAATCTAAGGATGGGACACTGTGTTCCATGCCAGGCAGACTCATCGTGACTGATTGTTGCACCAGCAACAAGAGCTTTAACCGCTGACGTCCCTTCCTGCTCAAGAAACACCACATGTCCTGAAAGGAGCGATTTAAGCTCTCAAAATGATTTATTGGTAAAAAGCAAAGCAAAATTAAAATAGGGAACTACAGCACCTGCAGAATTTAGGAGCCTCTCTCCCTCATCATCCCACCTTCCCCGGACTCTTCAACCACGTGCATAAATCTATTTATCAATAATTAGTTATCGTCTCGCTCTGCCTTTCCGTATGCCTTTCTTTCATACGGAAAATATGTCCTAAAAGAAAAAAAGAACAGTTATATTTTCGAAGATGGAGGAGCTTATTGTTATGCTAATAGATAACATTCAATGAAAACTTCTATGTGCCAAATGTTGGGATAAATATTACATAGACTATCTCATTCAATTGTTACATCAAACCGAAAGTTAATACTCCTACTACAGTCTCCATTTTAAGGCTGGAAAAACTGAGGCACAGGGAGATTACCTTGACAAAGCTCATGCAGTTAATTCATGGCAGAGTTAAAATTCAGCCACAGGCAGGCTAATGTGAGAGCTTGGACTCAGCCATGATGCTATGCAGTGGACTGGTCTAGAAAACCCAATGAGGAGATAAGCAGAAAAATATAAACCAGAGAAATATGTCAGAGTGGAATATGAAAGAAAAAAGGCAGAAAGAAAGAAAATTGATGCTGCTGAGAAAATAAGAAGAATGAGGCTAAAACACCACCCTTTTCAGATTAAGTTACAAGGGCACCACTGTGACATTTGAGGACACAATTTCAATAGAGTGATAGAGAAAGGAAGCTAGGCTGCAAAACTAAGGGGCTATGAGGAAAGAGGAAATTGAGATGTCTTGCTGCAAAAGGAAAGCAATAAATAGACTAGAAGAGACAGCAAAGTCAGGCAAAAGCATTTTGGTTTTCTTGTGTGCTTTTTAAAATGGAATAAAGCCTGGCCTTGTTTGAAAGTGGTTGCAAGGGAGCCCTAATATGTGGGTGGTGCTGAGTAGTGGTAATAGGAAGAGGTGGAGGGGGGCATCAAGGGCACAAAGGAAAGGGTTAGCTCTGAAGGAGGAAGAAAGGTGGCTGCCTCTGTCTGCAACTGGGAGACAGCCACAGAGATGAAGATACATCAACATGAAACTGAGAGGAATGGGCGAGTTCAATTCTTCCAAAATAGCTTTAATCTTTTCAGTAAAACCAGAGTGAGGTTATCGGCCAAGAGTGAGAATGAGGTTTATATGGCCATAATCTATATACTGAACTAATCCATGTAGTGCTTAGAATGACCAAAAAGGTAATAAGATTATCCAAAGAAGAGAGGAGACTGGAGAAGGGAAGTCCGAAGTATGACTGTAAAGATTCTCTGCAGAATCTCCTTTGTGAATCAGAACTGAAATTTACATCCCCTCCTCCCCCCGAACAGAAACATAACAGGCACACTATTAATAATCCCTTGTGTCTAAAGTTTCTTTGTATTCAAGTTTTAAGACATTGGACAGAGAAATAGTATCTTCTCTACTGCTAAATAAGAGAACTAATATGCAGATAAATTTTCCTGTTTGGCTTAAAACTACAAAGAAAATCAGGGCCAGAACTGGAATTGATATCCAGGAACCTCTCTGATACTTGCACAGTGCTGCCTTCAGCTCTGCTAAACAATTCTCATAAAGGGCCTGGATGCAGCTAACTGCCCCTAGAGAATCCCAGACACAGCACAAACATGGGAAGCATCAAAATCAACTCATGATGCCCACAGGAGTCTAAGATTCTCCTTATGTGGCCCTGGTCACAGTGCAGTTCTCTGGAAATTAGAGGGCAAGTTTGATAACTTGATTGCAACATATTTGTATACCGATAACACGATGTCTTTAAAAGAACACACCATAATTATTTAATGTAAGGGTTTAATGACTCTATTTTCATTCTCAATTAACATTTCCTTATTGCCAGAAGTACACTGGGGCTGACACAACTGGAAAAAGCAAAGAGGGTAATTATTTAGCCTGCATTACTGATGAAAAGGGCAACAGGCAAAGCTAAAGCAATCCACAATTCACCTTCTGTTTAGACGGAGATAAGGACAAAAGAGAGTCACCAATCAAAATGGTTTATCTTCAGTTTCAGGACTTTTAGAAGCACTTCCCTGTGTCTGTGCGTGCACAATGTGTAATCAGGAAATTTATCTTTTTTATTTCATTTCTTTTTTTTTAAATGAGACAGAGTCTCACTCTGTCACCCAGGCTGGAGTGCAGTGGGGGGATCTTGGCTCACTGCAACCTCCTCCTCCCAGGTTCAAGTGATTCTCACGCCTCAGCCTACCGAGTAGCTGGGACTACAGGCGCCTGCCACCACCCCGGCTAATTTTTGTATTTTTGAAGAGACGGGGTTTCACCATGTTGGCCAGACTGGTCTCCAACTCCTGACCTTAGGTGATCTGCCCGCCTCCAGGATTACAGGCATGAGCCACCGCGCTCTTCCAGTACATTTATCTTAAAGGGAGAGATTTAAGTTTCCTCCCTCTCATCTTCTTTCAGGAAATACATCCCCCGCACCCCGCCCTCCAGCTAAGCGAAACCCTCTCTTGATTTTCACTTCTAAAAAGAAATAAAATCAGCCACCTCCTTAGCCACAGGTTGTGATTACCAGCTTCTCATTCTTTCTTTCTTTCTTCCAGTGTTTACCAAGATCCCGCTTCCATGCAGGCAGAGTGCTCGGCAGGTGGGACCAATACTCAGACTGCGCTCTGGAGGAGAATCGACCAGCAGCGGACTTGGGACTGGGGCTTATGTGCCCACAGCGCAAGGTAGGAATTGATAAGAGCCAAGGAGAGGAGGTGATAATGAGTCAAAGAGCAGTCACTAGGGAAAACCCTTCGTAGAGGATGGAGCATCCACTCCTGTGCTTAGTGAAACCAGTTAGACCGAGACGAGAAACGCCTCCCAGGAGGCAGGCTCAGTGAGAACACGAGGCCATGAAAGCACGCCAGCTGGCCACCCGGATGAGCCACCTAACCTGACTCCTCCACAATCCACTCGCCTCCCAGGTGGAAAGCCTTGGGAGACTCTTCCCAAACTTCATGCCACATTTGCTTCCCATTCCTCTACCTATGTGTCATAATCTAAAAACAAAGGTATTTTGGCTGCTAGTCTTTGAATGAAATAGATGCTGCAGGAAGAAGCATTGGGGTTTATATCCCTCGGCTTCAAATACCCTCCAGCACATGGAGACAGGAGTGCCCCATGGCCCAGGTCTCCTCACGCCCAGATGCAGTTCTCCAAACTCTGTAAACAGTAAGCTGTCTCATCCAACCCTCCATCTGGCTGTTATGCCTTCCGTTTTCTCTATTTTATTACTTGATAGTTACTATTGGTGCCAGAATGCGAGAAAAAATTCAAGCTCTTTCTGTAGCCTCTTGGCCTGGGGTAATCTCTGAAAATGATTTGCCTATCCCTTGACCCAGAAAACTCCACAAAATCATGCAAACCAAGGGGTTCAAATCTTTATGTTACCTTTAAGAACACCCATGTAACTGTGCAGGCCATCAAGGTATGCATACCCCAAAAAACACCAAGTACCTGAAAGATGTCACTTTTCAGAGGCACTGTGTGCCTTTCCATCATTACAAAGGTGGAGCTGGCATGTGTGCCCAGGCCAAACAATGGAGCAGGATGCAGGCTTGGTGCCCAAAAAAGGTGTCGAATTTTTGCTGCATGTGCTTAAAAATGCAGAGAGCAATGCTGAACTTCAGAGTTTAGATGTACATTCTTGGATCATCGAGCACATTCAGTTGAACAAAGCCAAGATGTACACCGTATTTACAGAGTTCATGGTCAGATTAACCCATATGAGAGATCCCTCTGCTGCATGGAGATGATCTTTGCTAAAAAGGAACAAATTGTTTCTAAACCAAAAGAGATACTTACACATAAGTAAAAGGCATCCCACAAGAAACTGAAGAAACGACACAGCCTAGGAATACATTCAGTATAAGATAATTGCAAATAATAGTTTAGCCAGGCATGGTGGCTCATGCCTGTAATCCAAACACTTTGGGAGACTGAGGCGGGAAGATCACTTGAGCCTAGGAGTTTGAGACCAGCCTAGGCAGCATAGGGACACCCCCATCTCTATAGTTAAAAAAAAAATTTTAATTACCCAGCCAATGTGGCATGTACGTGTGGTCCTTAGCCACTTAGGAGGCTAAGGCAGGAGGATTGCTTGAGCTCAGGAGGTCAAGGCTAAAGTGAGCCATGATTGTGTCACTGCACTCAAGCCTGGGTGATAGAACAAGACACTGCCTTTACTTTTCTTTTTTTCTTTTCTTTTTTTTTTTTTTGAGACAGAGTCTTGCTCTGTCACCCAGGCTGGAGTGCAGTGGTATGCTGTCGGCTCACTGTAACCTCTGCCTCCCAGGTTCAAGCAATTCTCCTGCCTTAGCCTCCCGAGTAGCTGGGACTACAGGTGCGTGCCACCATGCTCGGCTAATTTTTTGTATTTTTAGTAGAGATGGGGTTTCACCATGTTGACCAGGCTGGTCTCGATCTCCTAAACTTGTGATCCGCCCACCTTGGCCTACCAAAGTGCTGGGATTATAGGCGTGAGCCACCACATTCAGCCAAGACACTGTCTTTTAAAAACAAAGTTAAAAAAAAAAAAAAAAGGCCAGGAGTAGCGGCTCATGCCTATAATCCCCACACTTTGGGAGGCCGACACAGGAGGATCACCTGAGGTCAGGAGTTCAAGACCAGCCTGGCCAACGTGGTGAAACCCCATCTCTGCTAAAAAATACAAAAATTAGCCAGGTGTGATGGTGCATGCCTGTTATCCCAGTTACTTTGGAGGCTGAGGCAGGAGAATCACTTGAACCTGGGAGGCAGAGGTCGCAGTGAGCCAAGATCACACCACTGCACTCCACTCCAGCCTGGGCCGCAAGAGTGAGACTCCATCTCAAAAAATAAAAAACAAATAAATAAAAATTAAATTAAATGAAAATTTAAAAAATAAGTTCAAGTTTAAATGCCTTTCCTACCTGAGATATTAATTACTCCCATACCATCACCAACACCCCACTTCCAAAAGGTAATAGTGAACTTCTGTAAACATTTTTCAGTTGAACTGGTTAAGTCTTTAGCAATCAATCAACTGTGTTGAACTACAGTGTCTAGTAGAATCAGTTGAATCCTGAGACTGTTTTGTGCTGTCTTACCTGAGCTAGGCAATGAGGAGCACAGCATGGCTAGCTTCTCGCTCTGTGCTCATCCTGATGAAGGGTGAATATGAATCAGCCTAGAAACATCTCTGTCCTTTAAACAAGCTTGCAGTGAACAATAAACCACATTTTGTCCTTGAGGATGAAACATAGGCCAGATTAGAGTTTTATCACAAGAGAGAAATACATAATAAGGCCTCTGCTATCTGCCCCTGATAATTGCTAATGATACATTCTAAATGATGCAGTTTTGCAAGCTTCTAAGATTCTTACGTTTTGCAAGCTTCTAAGATTCTTACGTTACATTTCCTATTTGTGCAAGGGCCCAGTGAGAAAGCTATACATGCTTTATTGTGGAAGAGAACAGAATCAGTAAACAGCACCATGAGACGTCAAACCAATCCTGCAGACAACTGTTAAGAGCAGACAATCCTACTCTTAACACCTCAAAGTGTTCTTAGGCTATTTGTCATTTTCTCCTCTCAACCTTGGAAAGGGGGTCATTCTTGTGCTTCTTTGACATACAGGGAAACTTGGGGGAGTGGGGAAGAGTGAGTGGGGAACTTCCCCCAAAGTCTCAAAGCTAGGTGAAAGGGTTAGGATCTAAATGTTTGGCTTCCTCTTGAGCTTTGTCCAGCCAGAGTCATTCTATGGATTCTGCCTTTCACCTCTAAAGGCAGAATTCTTATTCCCATGGGCTTCCTTCCTGCCACTTTTTAAAAAATCTTTTCTCAACTTGTTTTCTTCTCTGCCCCCCCCCCACCTGCCTTGTTTCTATTTTAAGTTTGTTTTGAGCATTGCTTAACATATTCCTTCCTCTTGAACTAACCATAGTCTTAACATTCCACTGCTTATCCTTCAATTTTACACTTACAGTAGAATCCAGTCAAATCCCACAAAGCGACAAACATGTAGGCATTTATGATGAGAATCATGAGTGGTCATTTTTTGATGAGACTAGGAGTGATGTCAGGCACAATGTGACCAATAAAACAATAAATATATGCCCAACAGTGCTTTACCATGCCTGCTGCTGTCATAAAGATCCAGTCTATTACTGGAACTGTTGACTCTTCTTTGAGAGACTGGAGAAGACTCTAAGAGTAGAACCGTTTTTTTATATACCCCACAACAGACACATTACAACAATCCTGTCTTTGATCCTATAATACCAGCTTCCCACCACAACTCCATCACAGCATTACTGTACCTTTCCCATTATTGTTCATTTAATTTCTCCAGTAAAGAACAAAAGAACAGCCAGGCACAGGGGGTCACACCTGTAATCCCAACAATTTGGGAGGCGGCGGCGGGGGGGGGGGGGGCTGGTCACCTGAGGTCAAGAGTTCGAGACCAGCCTGGCCAACGTGGCAAAAGCTCATCTCTACTAAAAATGCAAAAATGAGCCAGGCGTGGTGGCATGCGCCTGTTGTCCCAGCTCCTGGGGAGGCTGAGGTGGGAGAATCACTTGAACATGAGAGAATCACTTGAACCCAGTAGAAGGAGGTTGCAATGAGCCAAGATCATGCCACTGCACTCCAGCCTGGACAACAGAGCAAGACTCTGTCTAGGAAAAAAAAAAAATAAGAAAAAAAGTAAACATTTTTATCAACATATATATGTTCAGGAACCAACTATGCAGGTTTCAGGTGCCCTGCAACTAGAGCAGATTATTTTCTCTCCTGCTGGCGTCCAATCCTTCAAGGAACTGTGCATTAGATCATTCCTAGAAAGGAAAGGAAAACAGGTAACAGCAAATTACCTGATTTTCTCATTGGGAATTTTTGGGGAGGTAGCTTTTGGCTATTCCTGTTCTCATTCTTTCTTACAACCTCAGGCAAATAAAAGTTGACCATGACTTAAAACAACACAGTATGCTTTAGATCTTAGAAGTCAAGCCCTATTGTCTGTTAAAAATCAATCTCTCTTGGTACAACCATTTTGGAAAGAAAGTTGACAATATTTTATCAAAAGTGCATGTGCATATGCCTCATATGCCTTCTTTTTTTTTTAAAGGCAGCTCCTGAGCAGCTAGGATTACAGGCATGCGCCACCACGCCTGGCTAATTTTTATATTTTTACTAGAGACAGGCTTTTGCCAAACTCCTGAGTTTGAGTTTCATCTCAAACTCCTGACCTCAGATGAGCCACATGCCTCGGCCTCCCAAAGTACAGGCGTGAGCCACCATGCCTGGCCGCATATGCCCTTTGACTCGGTTGTTCTGTTAATATTGATTTACCCAGGGCCATGGTGATTTTGTTCAAATTAGAATAAAGTATCTCCTTGTCAAGAGATTTTATGTCTATCTGCCAGAAAAGTATCATAATAACTATTTAAATTTATGAGGTCTACAAACCGAATGGTGCCCTCATAGAAAAGGCACTTTATGCAATGTACAACTTATGTCCTGTACGTAACGGCCCAGTGACCTCGTGAATTCATACAAAAGATGATATCGAGTTATATGTAAAAGAGTATCCATTGAAGGGTATTCTTTGTAACAGCAAAATAAATTATCACAAATGTCCACCAGCAGGGCACAGTGTACATAAATAGATTAGAATACCTTTATACAATAGAATACTAGGAAGCGTTACAAAAAGAATATGGGAAGATCTATACTGTACATACTGGTAATGAAAACATGTTCAAAGTTTATTAAATGAAACGAGCAAGGTTTAAAATAAAATATATTATAATTCAATGTTTGTACATTTCAAAAAGAAAAATGTGCTGGTACATAGCCCTTTTTTCTGAAAAGACACTTAAGAAATTATTAACAGGAACCTTCTAGGAAGAGAGTAATTGGGTGAAGAAGGAAGCTTTTAGTTCAAATGTTTACCTTTCTATATTATTTGAATTTTCTCACTGAAAGCATTTATTACTTTCATTTTTTTTTTTTTTTTTTTTTTTGAGATGGAGTTTTACTCTTGTCGCCTAGGCTGGAGTGATCTCAGCTCACTGCAACCTCTGGGTTCAAGCAATTCTCCTGCCTCAGCCTTCCGAGTAACTGGGATTACAGGCATGTGCCACCATGCCCGGCTAATTTTTCTGTTATTAGTAGAGATGGGGTTCCACCGTGTCGGCCAAGCTTGTATCGTACTCCTGATCTCAGGTGATCCGCCCACCTCGGCCTCCCAAAGTGCTGGGATTACAGGTGTCTCAAAAAAGCAAAACAAAACAAAAAAATAAAAACAAGTCTAAGAGGTGTTTTTTTTTTTAATTTCTGTGCACATGTCCCCAACAGAATACATGAAAAAATAGACTGCAGGGGTTTTTGATGTAGCAATGGGCCAAGGAAGGGAGGGAGGCGGGAGGCAGGTGGTGAAGGCTGGGTGCTGACCCAGGAGACAGACCCACTCTGCACCTCTGTTCTCTAGGGGCATTTCTACCTTACAATTCTTGCTTCTTTAAACAAACAGACACTATATTCATGTATCTATTGAACAGTGAATATATTTAATCATAGAAAAAAATATTATTAAGCTCACTTTTTTTTTTTTATTAATTCGGTCCTAGTGGAGTATGAATACAGTGCAGGCAGAGCTGCCCATCACTTAAAAACCCAGGGGCTGTTAGAAACCTACTGTCCTTCCTTGATTCTACCATACTAAGTAGTTGTAGAAGAATGACATTTGCTGCCTTTCTCATTTTGATGTCGGTCCCCAGATAAAGGAGAATTCTGGCTTTCTGTTTGTTTCTGAAATGTAAACCACCATTACGATAAAGTAAAGCTGAATTCATTATTATAAATTTTATGCTAAGAATATATTCTCTCAAATGATTTTTTTTTTCTTTCTTGAGACCAGTTCTCACTCTACACTCAGGCTGGAGTGCAGTGGTGCAATCATGGCTCACTGCAGCCTTGACCTTCCAGGCTCAAGCGACCCTCCTACCTCAGCCTCCCTAGTAGCTGGGACTACAGGCATGCACCACCGTGCCCAGCTATTTTTTAATTTTTTTGTGGAGACCGGGTCTTACCATGTTGCCCAGGCTGGTCTTAAACTCCAGGGCTAAAGTGATCTTCCAGCCTCAGTCTCTCAAAGTGCTAGGATTACAGGTGTGAGCCACTGCACCCGGCCTCAAATGAGTATTTACTTAGACTACACACACATTATTCCACAAAAACTGGGCAAAAAAAAAAAAGATTTTCTTTTGATTAGCAGAAATTACATTTAATGTAATTAAGTAACATAGCAACCTCAAACCTAAGAAAAGAGTGACATTTATATGTTTATTTTTAAGATGTAGTATTTGTATTAAATGACTTTTTAAATATTCCCTTCAGTAAAGGATGTCAGAGGAGAGCACTTTAACTGTTACAAATCTTACAAAACATTTTTCTGCTTTGCAGTTTTGCCTTTTGAATCATGTATTTGCCCCAATGTCAAGGCATCAGACCTTGAGTTTGATTACAACTTATACACATTTTGATCCAAAGTTATACACATTCCATTCTTCTACCCCTTGGAAAATGGCTTTTAAATACTGAACCCATTCCAGGCCAAGGTCTTCTCTTGACACATTAACACAACAAATACGTTTTTATTGCTGAATTTCTATTTGGAGACTGATTATTTAGAACTCCACTATTCATTTGTTTACCGCATTTGCCTTGGTTACCCTGACTGTGTCATTAAACAAATATTTATTCATTCAATAAACATTTATTGAGAATATTCTGGGTCTCAGTCTCTCTGCCCAGCACTAGAGCACGGGGAATAGACAGATAAATATACAATCGAAAAATGCCAGACACAGTGGCTCAAGCCTGTAATCCCAGCACTTTGGGAGGCTGAGGTAGGTGGATCACCTGAGGTAGGGAGTTGGAGACCGGTCTGCCAACGTGGGGAAACCCCATCTCTACTAAAAATAGAAAAATTATCCAGGCGTGGTGGCAGAGGCCGGTAATCCCAGCTACTCGGGAGGCTGAAGCAGGAGAATCACTTGAACCAAAAAGCAGAGGTTGCAGTAAACCAAGATCCCACCACTGCACCCCAGCCTGGACAACAGAGGGAGACTCTGTCTAAAAAAAAAAACAACTTTTTTTTGAAAAAACGATATGGTTCTCCCTGCCCTTAAAGAAGTTGCAAGCTGGGCTCTTCTGTCCAGTGTTCATCATGATGTTTGTTCTATACAATCAGGGGCAGGACTAAGGTGAGACCAGAAAGACATATGTCCTAGGAGAATTTTAGGAGGTGTATGCTCTCGGGGTTGTGCAGGGCTGCCAGTATCCTAACCCAGCCACATGGCTGCCCCACATCATATCCGCTTCCCTTCTGCTGTCCTCCTAGCTCAGGGATATCACAGACTCACTTTCATCACAGTCAGCTCCTTTCACTTCCTCGAAAATGTCTACATTTCATGTCTATTTTCTTTTCTTTTTTTTTTTTTTCAGATGGAGTCTTGCTCTTTCGCCCAGGCTGGAGTGCAGTGACGCGATCTCAGCTCACTGCAACCTCCACCTCCTGGCCACCGGCAATTCTCCTGCCTCAGCCTCCCGAGTAGCTGGGTTTACAGGCCCCCACCACCACACACAGCTAATTTTTGTATTTTTAGTAGAGACGGGGTTTCCCCATGTTGGCCAGGCTGGTCTCGAATTCCTGACCTCAGGATCCACCCATCTTGGCATCCCAAAGTGCTGGGATTGCAGGCGTGAGCCACCGCACCCAGCCTCTTGTCTATTTTCATGTCTAGGACTATGCGACCCTCTCTATTGCTCCCCTACTGCACCCCATTTAAGCATTTTTTCCAGGCCTTGTTTAAACCCCACAAGGAGCGTCCTCCCTAGATCTTACAGCCTGATCAATCTCTCCCCACGCCCTCTGCAATTCTGAGAAGGCCTTTACCACTAACCAATTTGTATTCAAATTACCACGTGGGAATCTCCTGCCCCTGGTCTGTGAGCCTGTGTAAAGCAAGGCCTGTGTTTCAGCTTTTGGGGGATCTGACTCCAAACCTATGGCCCCCAGCACAGTACTTGACACATGATAGGCTTTTAGCGAACTATTCCTTCATTTATCTGAGTCTTTAAAATCCTTATCACATTTTTAGTGTTTCTTTTCACTTTCATGGAAGCAAACTTTTGTTTGAGGCCTTCATAACACTTGAATTTGATTCTACAGAAGGAAGACAGGAATTATAATGAGTTAGCTTGTTAGAAAATGCATTTCTTATTTCCCAGCAACTAATTAAATGTAATAGTAGCTTAAGTAAAGAGACATTTTGTTCAGTACTACTATAATTTATGTGTGGTAAGATGTTAACTTGTTTATGACAATAGGCTTTCTCTGTGGTGCAAAAGATGGTCACTCATTGGGTGGGGGTCCCCACAGCAATTTATTGGGGGTAACACCACTATTCAATGAGTTATAGTTAATAAAGAATTATAGTGGCGACACTCTTCCAGTCAGGCAGCTCCTAATGTTAGCATGATCTCTTTACTGATGATGAAAATATGGCCTTACCCATCACCAAGGCACACATCATCGATGCAGGAAATTATTTCCAACTCCCCCCCCAAACATGTACCCCAAATGGTCATCTAAGGGTATAGTCAGGATACTTCATGAGATGGTGTGCTGAAAGAGTTAGTGGCCTGGGAGCCTTTGCAGAATTGCACTAATGGTCATGAAAGGGACTGATTTACCATAATGATTTCAGTGGCCCCCCTACCCTGGGCATTTGTGATGTTGATGGGGAATTAATTTAATAGCCAAAGCTTGGCTATGACCAGTCATTGGCAGTAGGGAGTAACCCTTCCCCCTTCCCTTTGCTGTTTCCTTGCAAGGACCTGCTATATGAGATGTTTGTCTTCATGGTGTCACTTGACAATGCAGCTTAGAGCTATAGCAATTTTGCTAAAATATTTTAGACAAGTAAACTCCAAATACTGAATGGAAAGCCCTTGTCTTTCTGGAAAGCTCTTAGCTAGAGCCCTTTGTGATGTTTTTCCTCCCTCCTCTCCCCACATCCAGCCATCATTCCTCTTCCACCTAAGATGTCTGGTAATTAGAAACAAAATGAGCTTCAGTTGCTAAAGTGGGGAGCAGGGGATTTCTAGTCCTTGGTGACTTTACTGCTGCAATCAAAATAGGCATTATCAACCAGAAAGCTTCCAACGCTGGAAGCTCCAGGGCATACCCAGGAGATGTGCTGTGGAGTGAGGCTAGGTTGTGGGCAGGGGGTAAATAAAGACAACACACACTGTTTAATCAATAAGCTTCCAGAAAGATGACATAAAGACAGAAACTCTGTAAAATCAATGAGATTTTAAAGTTACGTAATAAGAGTTGGTTGTTTTACAGGAAATACAAATGAAAAATCATTTTCTATTTTTTCTGCTTTCAAGTTTTGAATTTAGGGCTTTCTAAAAGTAGCCAGTCAGCTCTTTGAGGCTTGGGTTCCACAACCTGCAGGTCTGAACAAAAGAGAAAGTAATGAAGGGGAACGTATACCGATGTTATTCAGCATCAGGTGCTCTGGGGCCGCATTATTCATTTGAACTGGTAATGAGGGAAGGAAGAACCCACCTGCCCTCTGTCTTCCACGTTATCTTGAATATCAATTAGCAAGAAGATTTTCAGGCCAGGTGCAGGGGTTCATGCCTGTAATCCCAGTGCTTTCGGAGGCAAACGCAGGCAGATTACTTGAGTCCAGGAGTTCAAGACCAGTCTGGGCAACATGGCAAAACCCCATCTTTACAAAAAATGTTAAAATTAGCTGGGTGTGATGGTGCGTGCCGGCAGTCCCAGCTACTCAGGAGGCTGAGACAAGAGGATTGCTTGAGCCCAGGAGGTGGAGGTTGCATTGAGCTGAGATTGTGCCATTGCACTCCAGCTTGGGTGACAGAGAGAGACCTTAGAAGATTTGTGAAAATTCCAGAGTCTCGTGGCTTCAACCTCGAGCATATGTTTTTTGGTAATCCTGTCACTTCATTGGTTTGGGTTCAATAAACAATTTTATATATAGACACACACACACATATATATATATGTATAAATATATGTACATGTAAATGTGTGTGTGTGTATATATATGTGTGTGTGTGTATATATATATATATACACTTTTTTTTTGAGATGGAGTCTTGCTCTGTCACCCAGGCTAGAGTGCAGTGGTGAGCTCTTGGCTCACTGCAAGCTCTGCCTCTTGGGTTCAAGCGATTCTCCTGCCTCAGCCTCCTGAGTAGCTGGGATTACAGGCGTGTGCCAACGCACCTGGTCAATTTTTGTATTTTTCGCAGAAATGAGGTTTCGCCACGTTGGCCAGGCTGGTCTCAAATTCCTGAGCTCAAGTGATCCGCCCGCCTCAGACCCACAGAGTGGCTGGGATTACAGGCATGAGCCACCGCGCCCAGCCTTTAGAATATTTTCTGAATGCACATCTTGGGCATAATGTGGCCAAGGAGACCAAATAGATGAAAAATAAAACCCTACCCCTAAGAAGTTTATAGATTAATTAAGAAATCAAAACAAATTCTCCTGATTTTATTCTCTGTGCACTTCACATCATTTCACATCTAATCAATCTTCCTAGAATCCTCAAGAACTTTTTAAGTTCAGGCTCCTCATACAGATCTTCAAAGCTTTCTAAGCTCCGCCCCATTTTATCTTTCTAGCCTTATTTCCCCTGGCCGTGTCATCTGCACACGTTCCACTCCCCAGCCCCCAAGGCAGGGTCTCCCTGTCTCTCCAATACCATCTGCTTAGCTCGGCCTTCCTGTTATTGTTCATAAACCATCACCACAACAGTACAGATCAAGACGGCTTTATGTAAGCAATGGTTTTGGAGAATGAAAGACAATTTCAAAGATCTGTCGTGGTCTGAGCCAATTAGCTTCCATGTCTTCACTTTAGATACGCTCATCTTCATCCAAATAATAATCTTTTATATGTAATAAAAGTTAATTGACTCTCATAATTTTGAATATGTGGTAATTCAGACAAGGGTTAATTTGAAGTTTGACTTTTGCAACTGACAAAGAGCAGTAATTGGTATACAAACAAACTTGACGTGGGAAAGGTTTAAATGTCTTAAAAGATGTAAATTTTTAGCACCTTCAAGTATTTGAGGAATATCCTTTAGGAAAAAAAAAACTGGTGTACCAATAGAAACAAAGCTTATCTATTTACTAAAGGAAAATCCATGTAGATCGTAGAAACAAAGCTTATCTGTTTATGAAAGTAAGATTCACATAAGTAACCTACAAATATTTTATTAACTTAATTGAGATACTGTCCATACTTCAAAGTAATCAAAATGCTATTCCTTTACATATTAAATAATTTAACTTTTTTGTCAGGTTGCTTTCAATTTAGTGCAAGTGAAGAAGACATTGAGAAAGAAAAGAATATATATAGGAATACTTCTTATTTGAGGAATGGGACCCCTTTTAAATTATCAGGCCCAGAGACGCATTAAAATGAGACAGCAATTATGTCCTACTTCTTCCCACCCCCACCCAAGCTACGTAATTATCTCTCTTTTTTTTTTCTTTTTTTCTTTTGAGACAGAGTCTCCCTCTGTCACCCAGGTTGGAGTGCAGTGGTGCGATCTCGGTTCATTGCAACTTCTACCTCCCAGGTTCAAGGGATTCTTGTGCCTCAGCCTCCCAAGTAGCTGGGATTACAGGCACACACCTCCACGACCAGCTAATTTTTGTATTTTTAGTAGAGACAGGATTTCGCCATGTTGGCCAGGGAAAGGTTCAACTCCTGACCTCAAGTGATCCGCCCGCTTCAGTCCCCCAAAGTGCTGGGATTACAGGTGTGAGCCACTGCACCCGGCCTGTAATCATCTCTTGAAACTGCTTGCTATTGCCACAAGTAGCTATAAATTAACCTAGCAATGCCACACACAGGACACCATACCCATACCCTATAGTTCAACAATGTGTAGCCAATCTAATCCATGTTATTTGTTTAAACCAGTGAGAATTTCTGACAAACAACTTTATCAGTCCACTTTTTGTCCCCCAACTCTCCCTTTTTTTGGCCTTTGAAAACCTGCTTGTGACAAAAGGTTAATAGAGGACTCCCCAAGGCAAGTGTGCCCAGGGCAGTGGTCCTCAACCTTGGCCCAGATGAACTCCATTAATTTTGCCTCAGTTTTTTTTTTTTTTTCCTTTAGGCTCATAACATTATTCATTTGAAAGTCATTAAAATAATTCTCTAGACCCAATTTCTGGCTCTAAGATTTACTATGTGACTTTGGGCAAGTTATAGTAACGTGTCTAAGGCTCAGTGATCTTTTGTGAGATGGGGAGAAGCTCTTGTGAGGTTTGTGAAAACTGAGTGTAAAGATATCTGGTATTGAGCCCAGCCAGTGGTAGGCACTAAAGGAACATCAGTTTCTTTTTCCTTACCTACTTTTTCAGTGATTCTCAAAGGAAGTTCTATGTATATCTTTAGATTGATCCTTTAGTATTCCAGTTTTAATTGAATGAAAAGTAAATGAATTACTTTTTTAAAACCAAAATCCCCATATTGATATTTTATTTAGATAAATCCAATTGTTTTCCATCCTAGTAAGTTCTTTTTTTTTTTTTTTGAGATGGAGTTTCGCTCTTGCTGCCCAGGCTGGAGTGCAATGGCGCGATCTTGGCTCGCTGCAACCTCTGCCTCCTGGGTTCAAGCAATTCTCCTGCCTCAGCCTCCCGAGTAGCTGGGATTATAGGAGCCTGCCCCTATGCCCAGCTAATTTTTGTACTTTTAAAAGAGATGGGGTTTCACAATGTTGGCCAGGCTGGTCTGGTACTCCTAACCTCAGGTGATCCACCTGCCTCAGTCTCCCAAAGTGCTGGGATTACAGGTATGAACCACTGTGCCTAGTTCCTGGTAAGTTCTTTTGATAGGACTGAGATCTGGTCATTGATGTATTCCTACTGGCCGTATCAATTAGGAAGGTTTTAACTGCAATCAAGTACCAGGATACCTAACTCATAGAAGAATCTTGTTTTTGTTTTTATATATTTTCAGTTTTTTAACAGGACGCAGAAACCCAAACATGGGGGTCATTAGCATTGGTCGGCTGCTCAGGGGTGACATCAAAGATCTCCATTCTTTCCATCTTTTTACTTACTCTTCTGTCATCATTATGCCAAGTCTTCTGCCTTCTGTTTGTCTGCGATAGTTACCATGTCTGCAGGTATCATTCTACATTCAAGGTTGGATGAGTGGGAAAGAGCAACACTAACCACATTTTTTAATCAGAAAAGCCAAGTGTTTATGAGAAGTCCTTCAGCACACTTCCTCTTACATATTTTTGGCTACAACTAGCCACATGGGCACTTCCTTCCAATTGCAAAGAGAGGAAAGGAAATCAGATATTTAGCAAAAGGAAGATGGATAGCCATAATTTGCTTAAATTAATAATAAATGAGTCATCAACGAAACCACCTGGAACAAAATCAAGAATTTTTGCTGCTCAATGAATCTGTCATCTGAAAAATTTAAAGCATTCTTGGTCCTGGGTCTGCTATCCTCAGCTTTCATCGGGTATAGATATCTCAGATACACTTCCACAATTGAGATTAAACTTATATAAATCTCCAATTTTTTGATATGTTTGCTTTATCAACCAAAAAAAAAAAAAACCCTCTCTGTGAAAGCAGGAAGCTGGATTAGGTGATTTATTGAGATTTCTCACAGGTCAAAGACCTATGATGCAAAATTCAACATAAGAATGGCAAGGATCAGGAGGCTGAGGCAGGAGAATCACTTGAACCTGGGAGGTGGAGGTTGCAGTTAGCCAAGATCGCACCACTGCACTCCAGCCTGAGCAACAGAGGGAGACCCTGTCTCGAAGTAAAAACAGAAAAAAGAATGGCGAGGGTCCTATGTGTTCTTACATAAGTGTAAAAACACAATTACTATGCCTTTATCTGAACCTTATTCAACTTATGATGTGTAAGAATCCCAAGTTCTGTTTCAGAAAGTTCTCTTTCTCTTTTTGCAGCTCAATTTTCCTTCATAAGTAAACTAATCTGTACTTTTCGTTATTAATACCATTCCAAACAATTTGAACCAATTATCATTCAATTATTCTACAAACATTCACAAAGCACTTACTCTGTGCCTAGCACTGGGAATATAAAGACCCAGAAGAAACAATTTCTTGTCTGCAAGTTTATAATCTGGGAGGGAGAAAAAATTGTAAGCTAGTAATGTGTAAGAAATAGCACCTCATAGGTGTAACCACTTTTAAAACATATATAAAGGTGAGGGGGAATAACAAGGCAGGAGTGGTCAGTCCTTGATGGAGTGGAGTCAGAATTCTAAAAATCTGATTAACATCACAGACTTTCTCCAAAACCAGCATCTTCTGGATTGCTCCAACAGTGTCAGCTCTCACTGTAAAAAGGATCCGGTTTTGCCTAATATTGCAAATGAGATGTTTAGTTGGGAGTTGAAATCGTATTTTCAAGGGGTTTGTTCAGATGTGTTTTCTCTTGGTTAACAATCACACATGTTCTAAACTCTTTAATTAAGGATTCATAAATCGGGGGGTAGCATTTCTTTGTTTTCAGTGATGACACAGACATTCATCATCACCTACCATGCTGATCTCAAGTTTGTGGGAAGATAGCCAAAAGAAAAGGTATTGATTCCCTACTTTCCTTTGGGCTCAATGAGAAGTCACTCATTTTTTTTCCTTCTTGGTCACTGAGCTCCACTGACAGACACATTTGTATATGACACTGGTAAGTGAGTGAGCATCTACCATAATCACCAGCTTCTGTATTCATTTCCTCAACTTTTAGCCAGGTAAAGATGAGATTAGAAATTCAGTAACTTCATGTATCACCAGTGTCTTCCAAACTGCAGACTCTGACTCACGGATGGGTCATAAAATCCAATCAGTGGGTCTTCATTAGCATTTTTTTTTTTTTTTTTTTTGAGATGGAGTCTTGCTCTGTCACCAGGCTGGAGTGCAGTGGTACGATCTTGGCTCACTCCTACCTCCGTCTTCCAGGTTCAAGTGATTCTCCTGCCTCAGCCTCCTGAGTAGCTAGGACTCCAGGTGTGCACCACCATGCCCAGCTAATTTTTGTATTTTTAGTAGAAACGGGGTTTCACCATGTTGGCCAGGATGGTCCTGATCTCTTGACCTTGTGATCTGCCTACCTCGGCATCCCAAAGTGCTGGGGATTACAGGTGTGAGCCACCACACTGGCCTTAATCAGCTTAAAAAAAAATAGAAAAAAGAATAGAATAGAAAAATATCAGAATGCATTTCACCTAGTAAGATAAAAGTTAGATCATGAAATTTTTGTTGCAGGTCTGCGTGTGTGTGTGTGTGTGTGTGTGTATGAGTTACAACATAAAAGATACTTCTTACTACGTCACTGTCAAAAAATTAAGCCACAAAATCAGACACTAATTCCCATGAAGGCACTTATTAGCCATCTAGCAAGTATTTGTTGAATTAAACTGATTTGTATGTGTGCTTATATATCTACTCAACAAATACTTACTAAGACTGTGTACACAACATTGATCATTACAATCCCTCATTTAAATGTTGTGAAAATGTAGGACACCAACAGGCTGTCAGTTAGTCAGACTCAGTAAATGTTTTCTAGGAATAAATCATCCCACTTACCAGGACTGTTCCATAATTTTTAATCCAGCTTAACCCCCACCTGCAGTATAAAATAGATTTTGAGATATCTAAACGGGTATCCAGGAAAAGGAAAGCTATAAAAGCATCAGGTGCAATGGATTATCAGCAAACAAAACCTTCTGATCCTTATTAGTCTCAGGAACACAAGTCATGTCCTAGTTCAAACCCCTCTGTCTTAATCAGGGCAGGCTGGCACAGTGTCCTGTATCCCAGCTTAGATGATGTCACAGGTCCTGGCCCCCAGTGTTCCTTTTTCAGGCTTTGGGTGCTGAGCACTTACCTGTTCTGACTACATTGGGCCCCTCCCAAGCCAGCAGGGCTGCCACTGGAGGCTTCGCCCTCCCCGGAGGCCACATTCTTACCACCCCCTGGTGGGCACAGCTCCTCACTGTCCAAAGTCATCACAGTTCTCAGTGCCCAAGATGGGCCCCGAGGGTCTCACACCATGCCCGGAAGACTACCACTTGCCAGACCCAGGTCAAGCCCACAGATGCTCCACCAAATGCTCTTTCATCTCTTTTGTCTGCATGAAGTAGAGCCTCCTATAGATTCCAGAGTTCTCTGCCTGCCTTGGGCAGGGGAATCACGTTGGGGCAGGGGCATCAGGTGAAGAATGCACCAATGCCTAACACTCGCCTCTGACCTGCTCACAGCCTGGTAGTGTGATGCTCCACAGATACATCAGAGGTGGGGCAAGTTTCTTCTCCCCTCACCCTCCCTACACCAAAACAGAGAATACACCTGTCCCCATCAACAGGGAACTGGGGCTCTGTGATGTTCATTACCTCTACCACAGCGTTCAAGTGTTTTCTGAAGCAGGTGCTTATCATGCCCCTGTCCCTGCCTCCCAAAGGTCAGACATAGTCCTGTAATCTAAGCTCCATAGCCTCTGGGCTACCCTGGTGGAAGTCCAGCCTGAGTCAGTCAGATAAAGGGTGAGCACTTACTTCCACAGGAAGAAAACAACATCCTGAAAGTTATCTTTTCTTGTGTCCTGGACTGGATCTACCTGACACTGAAGCTTAGGGGATCTGTGGGTGTTCCTCTCTCCTGCTCTCAACCAAAGCCTTCGCCATGGGCTTGTTCTCCTTCCTTTTGTCTGAAATTCCCCAGGACCTGGAGCCCCGGGAACCAGGGCTATAGGACAGGCTGTCTCTGTTGCCTGCCCTTTGTGTGAGCTCATTCCTATTGCAGATTCAGGAAAGAGCATCACAGTCAGTGGGCAGCAAAGGGCTGTACTGGCTAAGGAAGCGTGACTGGCTCTTTCTTCCACCCCTTCCAAACCCTCCCTAGTGGTTTATCATTATGGATGCTGTTTGGTTTGTTTACAGAGTACAGCCCTTCAAGGGGCCACCAGATTCCTGTGGGGAGAGTTAGAGAGGGGAGGGTGTGAGTAGCTTTAGTAGGATGGGACGCAAGAGCCGCTACCCAGACAGAATCTGCAAAGGGCTCCATTTTGTTACCCTTGGTCCCAAATCCAAACATACCACCCACCAGTGTCTGTCTCTCAGAACAACCTAGAGTTCCAGAGCCCAATCACTGAAACTTTCTTAAGGAGATCCAGAGACAGAAGAGAACTTCTTGATCATCTCTTGTGATGTGAAATATCAGTTACTTTCCAGGATTTCCTTCTAATTAAAAAAATCCAGCAGGCAGCAATGAGTTTTGAGGCTGCCAGTTGTCTGGTTTGGGGTACTGCAGCAAAATGGTTAAAAACTTGCTCTTGGAATGAGATCTGGTATCAAATCCCAGCTTTGCCACTTGCCAGATAACTCTTGAAGCCTCAGTCTCCCTGATTATAAAATAGGAACAACACCACAGCCTACCTCATCAGGCTGTTATGAGGATTGATTAAGAGAACTTTGTTAAGCTCCAAGTATAGTATCTGGCACACAGGAAGCACTCAATAAATGTTAACTATTGTTACTGTTATTATTGGCAATTACAAGAATTAGTGAAAAGAGCAGAACAAGGTAATTAAGACTAAGACAAACCATATAGCATCTACAAAGCTACATTCTTACTTCAAAGTAAAAACAAAATTGGTTCTATTTCAGTGTATTCTACTTGTTTGCTTGTCCACTTGACAATGCATTAGATACACAGAATGTGGTATAGTGGAAAGAATATGGACTCTAGTGTCAGAATTGTGCTTAAATCCCTTTCTTCTACTTCTTGAGAGATTTGGACAAATTTTTTAAGCTCTCTGAAACTTAGTTTACTCATCTACAAAATGGGAATATCAATTATAGCTTGCAGGGTTGTCCTAAGGATTAAAAAGCCTCTCCTTCCGTCTCCATCCCCTGTAGGCTGGCAGCTTCTCTCATGTGCACAAACAGCATTCTTGGCCTTCTCCATGGGAGCCCTTATCACATTGGACCATATTGTCCCCTCCACTAGAGTGTACACTTCTTTTTTTTGAGACGGAGTCTTGCTCTGTCGCCCAGGCTGGAGTGCAGTGACGCTATCTCAGCTCACTGCAACCTCTGCCTCCCGGGTTCAAGCGATTCTCCTGCCTCAGCCTCCCAAGGAGCTGAGACTATAGGAATGAACCACCATGCCAAGCTAATTTTGGTATTTTTAGTAGAGATAGAGTTTCACCATGTTGGCCAGGCTGGTCTGACTTCAAGTGATCCACCCCCCTCAGCCTCCCAAAGTGCTGGGATTATAGGCATGAGCCACCTCGCCCGGTCAAGTGTACACTTCTTAATTGAAATGAGTCTGCTTGTTTTCAATCCCCAGCATGTAGTGCAGTCCTTGGACACAGCATATGTTCAATAAAAGCTTGCTGAATGAAAAAATAACTGAAAATGGCAGAAAAAATAGATTTTGTAGGAAAAATAAAATTCCTGTATTATATATATTCTAGGGAAGAGTGTTAGCAGCTATAACATAGCTGTGTTCCATGTTGAATTTTTTTTCTTTTTTCTTTCTTTCTTTTATTTTTTTCTTTTTCTTTTTTGCTGTAGTAGATGTAATTTGATTTGGGTGCTGTTCAAATCTTCATAATAAGTGGTGTTACATCTCATCTCACCATACCCCCATGTCCTCTGAGCTCTGTATTAGCTAATCTTGCTTCTAAATATTCCTCTGAATGGAAATCTTTTCTTATGTTATCATTACACAAACAACACATGGTCACAAAAAGTCTCAAGTACAGATAAACTAAACAAAAAAGAAACCTAAAACAAATTCTACCATCAAATAATTACTGTTAACATTTTGGATGCAGCCTTCTAAGTTTTCTTTTAACACAGACTTGAGATATAATTCACACACTGTATTAGTTAGCTAGGTCCATATGTTAGTCAGGGTTATCCAGAGAAACAGAACCAAGAAAATGTGTATTGAGAGAGAGAGAGAGAGAGAGGAAGAAATATATATTTTAAGGAATTGGCTTACACGATTTTGTATATGCAAGTTCAAAATCTGCTGACAGGCTGGAGACCCAGGGAAGAGTTGCAGTTCAAGTTCAAAGGCAGTCTGCAGAATTTCTTCTTATTCAGGGGAGGTCGGTTCTTATTTTCTTAAGGACTTCAACAGATTGGATAAGATTCAACCACACTTTGGAGGGTCATCGGCTTTACTCAAAGTCCATTGATTAAATGTTAATCTCATTCAACAAACACCTTCACAGAAACATCCAGAATAAGGTTTGACTAAATATCTAAATACTATGACCCAGCTAAGTTGACAGATAAAATTGATTATCACAGACTCCCACAACAAAGTACCACAGACAGGGTGGTTTAAACAACAGAATTTTATTTTCCACAATTCTGGAGGCTAGATACTGGAGATCAAGGTGTTCATACGGTTGGTTTCTTCTGAAGCCTCTCTCTTTGGCTTGAGTCTTTTCCCTGTGTCTTCAAATGGTCTTACCTCTGTCTGTTTCCTAATCTTCTTCTCTTCTTGTAAAGAAGCCTGTCATATTAGATTAGGGCCTAATGACCTCATTTAACTTAATTAACTCTTTAAAGACTCTATCTTCAAATACAGTCACATTTTGAAGTACTGGGTGTTAGGACTTCAACATATGAATTTGGGGAACCCGTGTCAGCCCATAACACTTACTGTACAATTAAATGTTTTTAACATTGAAGAAGGAGGATCACAGCTCTATTTATAATTGAGGAAACTGAGGCCTGGAGATTAGTCCAAGGCTACACAGTTAGAGTCCAGCAGAGGAAAACCACATGGCTTCCTTCAGGGGGAAATTTGAGATACTCAGTCACTTGCTCAGTTGTATTTTTTTATTTTATTTTATTTTTTTTTTGGAAACAGGGTCTCACTCCTATTGCCCAGGCTGCAGTACAGTGGCATGATCTGAGCTCACTACAGCCTTGACTTCTCAAGCTCTGGTGATTCTCCCACCTCAGCTTCCTCAGTACCTGGGACTACAGGTATGCACACCCACACCTGGCTAACTTTTTGTATTTTTAGTAGAGATGGGGTTTTGTCATGTTGGCCAGGCTGGTCTTGAACTCCTGGGCTGAAGTGATCTGCCCACCTCAGCCTCTCAGAGTGCTGGGATTACAGGTGTGAGCCACTGTGTTTGGCTTGTACTGTTTTTTCAAGTGTCAAGATAAGAATTAACATCCCCAGGAATTTTTCCAGCTATGTAATATAAATTACACTTGTATAATTTTGCCATGGCATATCCCATAGACATACCAACTGTATGATTTGTGCTGCTACATATTTGCTGCTTCTCTCTGGTTCATCAGCATGTTACAGTCATATCCTTCAGTGTCCTATTTATTACCCCTTGGTTGTATGTACAAATCACCCTTCTCAGCTGGTGGAGAGCTATCCAAATCAAAGCATTAGCTTTTCACCCATATACATAAAGTTAGCTCCTAACATGAATATCAGGAAAGAACCATAATATTAATTGTTCAGAAATGCCCCAACATTATCCTCACTTGGAAGAGACAAGCCAGTTAGTTTTATTTGCATTATTTAAAAAGGACAATGTGAAATGTCAAGGTAAATTATGAAACGGGTTATGTAACTTTTTAATTAAAACACAAAAAAAACAGAAGGGGAGAATTTCCTTCCTAGTTATGTGCATCCTTACTGGTTACTCTGACTTTTCGTTACTTATTTACTAAAGTGACTTCAAGGACAGCATTCGGCAGTCACTCACAAAACTCTAGCCCCAGAGTTTTCAAGCAATATCACTGTACATTTTGAAGACACCCACCCCGGTATACTACCGTTTTAATAGAACAAATAAATAAAGTTGTTCTTGAGTGGGGTTTCCCAAAGAAAGCATTGTAGGACACAAAGATTACAAGGGATTGAAAATGCTATTCACAATTTTGTATGACAGGGTAGGTGCTGGTAAAAAAGAAAGCAGGCTAATGTATTTTTGATGGAACCTAGTTTACTGGATTTAAGGGCCTCAAAAGTTAGCAACAATATATTCTGCATTGTTATAAACACAACTGTGTATTGTTTGTCCTCTCTGTAATTATATCAGAACAACCCTAACATCAAAGGGTTGCAGAATTACATAGCAAACCCAGAATAGCCTGTGGTTTGGAAGCTGAATAGAGAGCTCAATTACCCAGATCAAATATCTACCGGTGATATCAGTTTAGGGCCACACTCTGGCTTTGCTTTGTGGTGCGAGGATATTCCAGGCCTAAAATCTGGCAACAGGCCACTACTTCTTGGGGCAAAAGTCATAGGCTGCTCAAAGTTGTTGCTCTTGTCCCATTCCAATTTATTCCACTTCCAGCTTGACAAGCCAGTCCACACCCAAATTTCCAGCTCTTCAGGTTCAATAATAGAACCAGACGGCCAGGCATGGTGGTTCACGCCTGTAATCCCAGCACTTTGGGAGGTCGAGGCAGGTGGATCACCTGAGGTCAGGAGTTCAAGACCACCCTGAGCAACATGGTGAAACCCCGTCTCTACTAAAAATACAAAAATTAGTCAGGCGTGGTGGCATGCGCCTGTAATCTCAGGTATTCGGGAGGCCGAGGCACAAGAATCACTTGAGCCCGGGAGGCAGAGGTTTCAGTGAGCCGAGATCATGCCACTGCACTCCCACCTGGGCAACAGAGCAAGCCTCCATCTCAAAAAAAGAATAGAACCAGAGATGTGAACCTTTGTCATTCTAGACAAAAACGTGGGTGCTACACAGGTGTATGCATCTGCCTATTTGCTACACTCACCTCCCAAAACAGAAACACGAACCTTGTCGCTTCCTCACATAGGCAGCTACGAAGAATAACCTAAGCCAATTAAGATTGTTTTTTGCTTATCTACGATGTAATTATCTATTAATAATAAAATTAAAAAGCTACCTGTATTAGAGTTCTCCAGAGAAACAGAACCAACTGTTCTGTTGGTAGGACAGTTGATAGATAGATAGATAGATAGATAGATAGATAGATAGATAGATAGATAGATAGATAGACAGACAGACAGATAGACTCTTTCTTGCAACCTCTGCCTCCCAGGTTCAAGTAATTCTCGTGCCTCTGCCACCTGAGTAGCTGGGATTACAGGTGTGCACCATCACATCCAGCTAATTTTTGTATTTTTAGTAGAGACAGGGTTTTGCCATGTTGGCCAGGCTGGTCTCAAACTCCTGACTTCAAGTGATCTGCCCACCTCTGTCTCGCAAAGTGCTAGGACTGCAGGCATGAACCACTGCACCCAGTGCTTCCTTCTTTCTTTCTTTCTTTCTTTCTTTCTTTCTTTCTTTCTTTCTTTCTTTCTTTCTTTCTTTCTTTCTTTCTTTCTTTTTCTTTCTTTCTTTCTTTCTTTCTTTCTTTCTTTCTTTCTTTTCTTTCCTTCCTTCCTTCCTTCCTTTCTTTCTTTCTTTTCTTTCTTTCCTTCCTTCCTTCCTTCCTTTTCTTTTTCACCTTCCTTCCTTTTTTTCCATCCATCCTTCCTTCCTCTCTCGCTGTCTCTCTTTCTCTTTCTGTCTTACAAGGTGTTGGTTCATGTAATTATGGAGGCTGAGACGTCCCACAATATGCCATTTGTAAGCTAAAGACCCAGGAAAACCAGTGATGTGGTTTAACAGCCTCAGCAAGTCAATGGTGTACATTCAGGTCTGCATCTGAAGGCCTAAGAACCAGGAACACTGAAGGTAAAAGATCAATGTCCCAGCTCAAGTGGTCAGGCAGAGAGTGAATTCAGCCTTCCTCTGCCTTTTTGTTCTACTCAGGCCCTCAAAGGGGAATGATGTCCACCCGCACTGGGGAGGAACAACCGCTTTAATCCGTTCACCAACTCAAATACTAATCTCATCCAGAAACACCTTCACAGACACACTCAGAAATAATGTTTAATGAACTGTCTAGACATCCCATGACCCCGTGAAGTTAACACATACAAGTAGCCATCATACTACCATTAACAACATAAATTGGTTTTCAGATGAACCCATTAAAATATAGAATCCTGGCCGGGCATGGTTGCTCATGCCTGTAATCCCAGAACTTTGGGAGGCTGAAGCAGGAGGATCACGAGGTCAGGAGTTTAAGACTAGCCTGACCAACATGGCGAAACCCCATCTCTACTAAAAATACAAAAACTAGCGGGGGGTGGTGGCGTGTGTCTGTAATCCCAGCTACTCAGAAGACTGAGGCAGGAGAATCTCTTAACCCGGGAGGCAGAGGTTGCAGTGAGCCGAGATTACGCCACTGCACTCCAACCTGGGCAATGACAGAGTGAGACTCCATCTTAAAAAAAAAAAAAAAAAAAAAAAGTAGAATCCTGAAAGTACACGACACATTCATATCAACAAGGACTCAGTTTCTTCAGCTTAACTTAAGGTTGGGGCTTCCTTCCCAATTCTCCTGTCTTGGTCTAATGCCATCACCAATTTCTCAATCAGCCAAGCTTAAAATTCTAAAACTTGGAGTGATTTTTGACTCACTCTTCTTTTTTCTCTCTCTTATCCCATTAGTCATCAACTTCTGGGCATCATTTCTTTGAAAAGTGTGATGTTTTCTCTTCTTCCCTTCCTTCTCAGTCAGTGCAGTCCTTAGTAACCACACACTGATTATAACATCGCTTACTCTAGGTTCCTCTGCATTCCATCTGCCCATCACATCCTTGCCAAATATCCCTAGAAAACCATCCCCATTGAGTCATTCCTTAGCTCAAACACCAGCATGGTGGCTCCCTGGGACCTCTACAATATCAGTCTATAGTTCACTATCAGCTTTCCAAGTTTCTTCATAATTGAGCTTCCTCCAGGAGACTTTCTCCTTCTGGATGGCAAAACTGGTCTTGCTGACCCGCTGTTGTAAGCCTGCACAATATGTAACACGGAGTAGGTAGTGAGTAAATTACAGCCAAATGCATTGAGAAACCTTGAAGCCCATGGAGTAGGTCCTATCTCCCATTGCATTATAATTACTGGTATAGAGTAATGAGTGGTATGAATGTTTTGCTTTTGTACAGGTGAGAAAGCACAGAAAGGGCATTTTGACAGGTCAGCGCTCTGCATGATCTTGTAAGTTCTTGAGATCCTTCTTAGATGCAGAACAAGAAAACACAACTATTTCATGAGTACTTATCAGTAATAGCACAGACTTAGAGAAAGTGATGTGAGACTTTTTAAAAAGTTTATTATACATAATTTGAACTTATAATAAATATCCTGATGCGAGCTCATCGACCTTCTTTTGTCAGTTATGCTTACACACAAATCACAGTCACTATAAATAGGGCCACTTGAAAACAAAAATAAAGGACAAATGACTTTGGGCAAGCCACTTAACATTTCTGGGCCGCACATTTCTTTTTTTTAGAGAGAGAGACAGGATCGCTTTATAAACCAGGCTGAAGTGCGGTGGTGTGAAGTGCATAGTTTACTGCAGCCTCAAACTCCTAGGCTCAAGCAATCCTCCTGCCTCAGCGTTCCAAGTAGCTGGGACTACAGGCACATGCCACCACGCCCTGCAAATTCATCATCTTAAGATGAAGAGGTGGCACAAACCAGATGATCTCTGTGTTTCCTTCAGTTCTGACATCATTTGACTCCGTATGCAAAAAACTACCCCTCTGCTCCTTAAATCAACAAGTTTATTAGTCTGAGCGCTGAGGGTTTTTTTTGTTTTGTTTTGTTTTGTTTTCTTGAGACAGAGTCTCGCTCTGTCTCCCAGCCTGGAGTGCAGTGGCCGGATCTCAGCTCACTGCAAGCTCCACCTCCCGGGTCTATGCCATTCTCCTGCCTCAGCCTCCCGAGTAGCTGGGACTACAGGTGCTCGCCACCTCGCCTGGCCAGTTTTTTGTATTTTTTAGTAGAGACAGGGTTTCACCGGGTTAGCCAGGATGGTCTTGATCTCCTGACCTCGTGATCTGCTTGTCTCGGCCTCCCAAAGTGCTGGGATTACAGGCTTGAGCCACCGTGCCCGGCCTAAGCGTTGAGTTTTAAGACTTCATAGGCCAGTAAAATTCCCTCACCCCCAGTTTTTTTCTATGGGATTTTCAGAGGGTTAGAAGTCTTTTATTTTTGTTGTTGTTGTTGTTATTTTTATTTTTATTTTTTTTGAGACAGAGTTTCACTCTTGTTGCCCAGGCTGGAGAACAATGGCACGATCTTGGCTCACCGCAACCTCCACCTCTGAGGTTCAAGTGATTCTCCTGCCTCAGCCTCCCAAGTAGCTAGGATTACAGGCACCTGCCACCACGCCTAGTTAATTTTTGTATTTTTAGTAGAAACGAGGTTTCACCGTGTCGGCCAGGCTAGTCTTGAACTCCTGACCTCAGGTGATCCGCCCACCTTGGCCTCCCAAAGTGCTAGAATTACAGGCGTGAACCCCTGCACCTGGCCAAAAGTCTTCTATTTTGAGAAAAGAAGGAGTTTATTTCTAGTCCCACCATCCTACAAACCATCACTATCATGTCATTTTAATAAGCCATGTTAAGACCAGAAATTTAATCTCTGGATAAAAGATAATTCTTGTGTTTAATACATTTTAAGTTAATGAAAAACTCACTGAAGGCTCCTTATTTTTCTCATTTCACCATAGACTAGTGAAATCTTTGTCACAGGCTCTTTCTGTTGTCATCCTGATTCAACACTTTTTTCTCTGTGTGACCTAGGATTAAATCCAGCTTCCCCTTTGCTACATAGAGATATGAGGAAATTCACCATTTTATCATCCATATATATTATAAAATCTAAAATATCAGCATTGGAAGGTTTATTAAATATAAATCCATCAGAAAGATATTTGCATTCTTTCTACTATACCTCCATGAGACAGTTATCACACTGACACCTGATAGCCAGAGAGCTGTCTGGTTCTGAAGGTGGAGGATGGAACAATAATAGCCGGCTATATTTTAACATGCACATTTTACCAGCTTCCCTTTTACAAATCCCATATCAGTGATTTATGTACTCTGAAATGAGACTGAGAAACATGACATGAGCATACATCTGATGATGTAATACAGTTGAAATGTTCTGTTTCTGAAATGTCTAGATTGTCTCCATTTTTCAATGCTCAGTATAAATGTCTCCTCCTCCAGGAAGCCTTCCCCACTTTGCCAGCCAAAAGCAATCTGCCCTCTTTTGAACTTCCTGAGTATTATTTCACCCTATCATATGATACTTTCCAATTTCCTCCACTTTAGTGTTATGGTGAAACACGTAAAAATCTTATTTCCTCTACTAGATTGTAAAGTCCTTGGTGACAGGAATTATTTCTTTGGACATCATGTCTAGCCAGACACAGTTAGCAGTGTATACTATAGGAAATGGGTTCTCAGTAAATCAAGGGAGAGATGAAGCAAGTGAAGAAGAAAAAACTCTGTTGCATAAAGGAGGGGCCTCTCTGCTCGAAAAATCTCTTTAAAGGGAATATTCAAAATATTCAAGATAATCAAGGGAGAGATCAATCAAAATCAATCAAGGGAATCAATCAAGATCAACTAAGGGAATCAATCAAGATCAATCCAGGGAATAGTCAAGATAATCAAGGGAGAGATGAAGCAAGCAAAGAAGAAAAAACTCTGTTGCATAAAGGAGAGGCCCCCTGCTTGGAAAAATCTCTTTAAAGAGAATATTCAAGAGAAAGTGAGGGAGCAGGCCAGGCACGGTAGCTCACGCCTGTAATCCCACAACTTTCGGAGGCCAACGCAGGCAGATCACCTGAAGTCAGGAGTTCAAGAAACCTCATCTACTAAGTAGACAAAAATTAGCCAAACATGGTGGCGGGCACCTGTAATCCCAGCTGAGGGAGGCTGAGGCAGGAGAATCACTTGAACCCAGGAGGCGGAGGTTGCAGTGAGCCAAAATCGTGCCATTGCACTCCAGCCTGAGTGACAAGAGCAAGACTCTGTCTTAAAAAAAAAAAAAAAAGAAGAAGGAAAGAAAGTGAGGAAGCAGAAGGCAAAAGTAAATTGGGTTAAAAGTCAACTGATTAAGAAAAGAGATTGTGTCAAACCTAACAAGGAGCAGAGAGGAATGAGAGGATGGCCAAGAGCCTATTATCTAGGTGGGTGTTACTTGGCCCCATAGCCTGTGCTTTCACTTCTCTCACCTGTTGCTTTTCAAGTCCTCTTACTGAATGGGTTCACTTGATACCCTTAAAGAAGTCAGAGCTTGATCAGGCACAGTGGTTCACGCCTGTAATCTCAGCAATCCCAGCACTTTGGGAGGCCAGGGAGGGCAGATGGCTTGAGCTCAGGAGTTCGAGGCCAGCCTGGGCATTTGAAAAATATTAGTCAAGTGTGGCGGTACACACCTGTTGTCCCAGTTACTCTGGAGGCTGAGGTGGAAGGATGTTTGAGCCCGGGAGGTCAAGGCTGCAGTGAGCTAAGATCGGCCACAGCACTCCAGCCTGGGATGACAGAGCAAGACCCTGTCTCAAAACAAAAACAAAAACAAAAAAAGAAGAGAAAGAAGTCTGAGCTAGGCATATGCAACAACCACAGTCAGACTTAAGCGCCAAGAAGCCATGTTAATTCCTTCCCTAGAAAGTCAGTACGGGCCGGGCGCGGTGGCTCAAGCCTGTAATCCCAGCACTTTGGGAGGCCGAGACGGGCGGATCACGAGGTCAGGAGATCGAGACCATCCTGGCTAACACGGTGAAACCCCGTCTCTACTAAAAAATACAAAAAACTAGCCGGGCGAGGTGGCGAGCGCCTGCAGTCCCAGCTACTCAGGAAGCTGAGGCAGGAGAATGGCGTAAACCCGGGAGGCGGAGCTTGCAGTGAGCTGAGATCCGGCCACTGCACTCCAGCCTGGGCGACAGAGCCAGACTCCGTCTCAAAAAAAAAAAAAAAAAGAAAGTCATTATAGTCTGTATGAGAGCATGAGAGCAATCAGCTGGCTCAGTAGAAACCTCTCCCCACTGCACATGAGCAGAATCCTTCCTGCAACAGGAATCTGGAACATCTTGTTCAGTGAAATCATTTCTCCTTCAAGAAAACCTATGCCAGTGTTTACGATGACAGACTATCCATCCCTAACATAGGACTCTGTGTTGACACAGAAATGTGACCTGAGTCGGCAGGGGCCTTGGGGCAGGACCTTCTGTCTCTGATAGGATTAGAGGTCACAGCACTCATATATTGCCTATCAAGACCATCCTTCCAAGCCGGGCGCGGTGGCTCACGCCTGTAATCCCAGCATTTTGGGAGGCCGAGGCGGGCGGATCACAAGGTCAGTAGATCGAGACCACTGTGAAACCCCATCTCTCTACTAAAAATACAAAAAATTAGCCGGGCGCAGTGGCGGGCGCCTGTAGTCTCAGCTCAGCTACTCAGGAGGCTGAGGCAGGAGAATGGCGTAAACCCGGGAGGCGGAGCTTGCAGTGAGCTGAGATCCGGCCACTGCACTCCAGCCTGGGCGACAGAGCCAGACTCCGTCTCAAAAAAAAAAAAAAAAAAGAAAGTCATTATAGTCTGTATGAGAGCATGAGAGCAATCAGCTGGCTCAGTAGAAACCTCTCCCCACTGCACATGAGCAGAATCCTTCCTGCAACAGGAATCTGGAACATCTTGTTCAGTGAAATCATTTCTCCTTCAAGAAAACCTATGCCAGTGTTTACGATGACAGACTATCCATCCCTAACATAGGACTCTGTGTTGACACAGAAATGTGACCTGAGTCGGCAGGGGCCTTGGGGCAGGACCTTCTGTCTCTGATAGGATTAGAGGTCACAGCACTCATATATTGCCTATCAAGACCATCCTTCCAAGCCGGGCGCGGTGGCTCACGCCTGTAATCCCAGCATTTTGGGAGGCCGAGGCGGGCGGATCACAAGGTCAGTAGATCGAGACCACTGTGAAACCCCATCTCTCTACTAAAAATACAAAAAATTAGCCGGGCGCAGTGGCGGGCGCCTGTAGTCTCAGCTCAGCTACTCAGGAGGCTGAGGCAGGAGAATGGCGTAAACCCGGGAGGCGGAGCTTGCAGTGAGCTGAGATCCGGCCACTGCACTCCAGCCTGGGCGACAGAGCCAGACTCCGTCTCAAAAAAAAAAAAAAGACCATCCTTCCTAATTTAGATTTTTTTGTGTGTGTGTGACGGGGTCTTGCTCTGTTGCCAAGCTGGTCTCAAACTCGTGGTCTCAAGCGATCCCCCCACCTTCCCGAGTAGCTGGGATTACAGGCTCAAACCACCATGCCTGACCCAATTTAGATCTTATTTTCATTTGACACAAACTGGGCTTCAAACCAATGAGCCTCATCAGTCCAGGCCTGGCTACCCATGTCTTCATACAGCCAGCACCTCCAATTCAACTTGTCCAAAGTAGAACCCTTCACCTTTCCACATGCTGGTTTTTCAATCCTTAACAAGGGTATCTATTTCCCAGGTTGGGAGGCCTTACAGACCTTTCCAGTACTCAACCCTAAAGCTTGTTTCCTACCTGGGCCTACTCAGCTGCTGGAGTCTCCTCCCATCTTTGCTGCAAACTCCAGGGTTAAAGCCAGGGTTCCCCTCCTCATCCAAGGGTTATCGCCAAAGTCAAAGTTAAGTGAAAGAAAAGAATGACCAATCCCTTTTCCTAGGGATATTTTTTATCACCACTGCCATAGCACGGAAACCAGTGGTAAACTATCGATAAACTCATAGTTTGCTTCTGTTTCCAAAGGGAAGCTCACCAATGCCTCATCACCTGCTTCCTTCTGACCTGACTTTCAACCCAGGACAATGCAAGCTTGCAGAACACATGGGCTGCCCTCTATCAAGCAGTCTGTTTGCGTTTCTAAGACTCTCCCTGATTCTATTTTTTGGTTTGTTGTTGTTGTTGTTTCAGACAGAGTCTCACTCTGTCACCCAGGCTGGAGTGCAGTGGCACAACCTCAGCTCACTGCAACCTCTGCCTCTCGGGTTCAAGTGATTCTCCTGCCTCAGTCTCCCAAGTAGCTGGGACTACAGGCATGCGCCACTGCGGCCTGCTAATTTTTTGCATTTTTAGTAGAGACAGGGTCTCACCATGTTGTCCAAGCTGGTCTTGAACTCCTGGCCTCAGGTGATCTGCCTGCCTTAGCCTCCCAAAGTGCTGGGATTATAGGCCTGAGCCACCATACCTGGCCTCCCTGATTCTGTTACTCTGCCTAACCAAAGAATGGTCACTTCCCATTTTCTCACATCTTTTCAAAAAACCAACAACTCTTAAAACTTTAGAAAAATGACTCCCTCTCTCTGTCAAACTTGCAGAGCTCTATGTTCCATCTCTTCCTTTCCATTCCCATTCCCCTGGTCTAGTCTAGGGTATTGTTCTACCCTCCTACATGGTCATCTGGTTCCTGATTCACTCCGGAACAATACTTCTAAAGCACATTTTGATCATGTCACTACTGTCACCCCATTCCTTTGCAACCTCCAAAATCTCTCACTAACTCTCCATTGCTTACAGAACAAAGACCAAATTACTTAGCATGGTACTGAAGGTTTCCTTCCATATTTGAGCCCCAACCTGCCAATCTAGTCTTGCTTACATTCTTATGTTCCAAATTCCTGCTAACAGGACAAGCTCTAAGATTTCACATCCACCTCTCTGTCTGGAATTCATTTCAACCTATCAGAACTATAGCTATCCTTCAAAACTCAGATAAAATTATAAACGACATATGCTACACAAGCCTTCCTTGATATTCCCTACCTGAAATATTTTCCCCCTATTCCTGGCACTTCCATGAACCTCCCCCTTATAAGCATTTGTCACCTTTTACTTTGTATTATGGTAACTTGTGCATATAGCCTAGTTCTTATTCCAAATTGCAAACTCCATAAGGCCAACGACAGTGTTATTGAATTTTATATCCTTTTCAATGCCTAGCACACTCCCTTTCATAAAGTTACTTAATGAAGTATTTATTAAATCCATTAATCCAGCCGGGTGCAGTGGCTCATGCCTGGAATCCCAGCACTTTGGGAGGTTGAGGTGAGCAGATCACTTGAAGCCAGGAGTTAGAGATCAGCCTGGCCAACATAGTGAAACCCTGTCTCTACTAAAAATACAAAACCCCATCTCTATTAGAAATACAAAAAGTATGCACCTATAGTCCCAGCTACTCAGGAGGCTGAGGCATAAGAATCACTTGAACTCGGGAAGTGGAGGTTGCAGTGAGCCAAGATTGCACTGCAGCACTCCATCCTGGGCAACACAGCAAGACTCTGTCTCAAATAAATAATAAATAAATAAATAAGAAAGAAAAATTCATTAATGCACTAGTGGTGAATGTTGTCAACAACTTTTTTTATATAGTTAAGTAACTTCAACTTCAAACTTTAAATTTGCACATGTTTTGTCCAGAAATGATGTTAATCATTTATCATACAATCATATCCTCAGTCCAGAGGTTAATCTATGCAGAAAGGAGCTTTCATTATACATTCAAGTGAGTTACATTTCAGATAACTGGGTAGTAGTGCCTACTTGGCACTTTTCATAAGAATCAATTCCTTTGTATTCCCTATAAGTCAGGGAAGGAGAGGAAACCAGAAGGATAAAGGAACATATTCAAGGTCCCTGGCAAATGAGGACAGAGATTAGATTTAGAGTTTTGCAAGGTTGAGGGAAGGGTTACATTGATATTCCCAGAGTGCTGGGTCTCAGAGCAGTCAGTGAGTCAACTGTGAAGGCACTGAGTAATGAACAATGAGATCTGAGCGGCATCTTACACAGGACACTGAAGAAAGGCATTTCGTTGACTGATGATGGCCCTGCCAGTGTGGTGGGTGAAAACGGGAAGTTCTGGCTGGCAGTGTGGCCCTCGTCTGCAGACAGTCTTGAGGGGACTCATTCACTTACCTGTACAAGCCTCACTTCACCTTCCAAGAAGGAAAAATGTTGAACTTACTTAGGTAACCAATAGGCCCTTTCTAGCTTTCAAGCTGTGCAGAGGAATTCATTCCCTTAGTAATGAACATTCTGAGCAAGTGGCTTTTTACATCCCTGGGAAATACAAAAGAGCCTAAGGGCAATTTCCAAGGCAAAACTAACACCTGAAAAGAAATTAACAGCTCAATGGGGAATAGAACTGGGTGGGAATAAAACAGGACCAACTCCTGGAGAGTCTGGAGACTCTGGAGAGGCAGGTTGTGAAATCTGACTGTGACTTAGAAGAGGGAGCAGAGTGGGAGGCTGGTGGGTAAGAAGGAGGACTTCAGACTTTGGACTTCAGACTTTGAACAAAACATCCCTCATGTCATCTGAGCCTCACAGTATGGTAACAATTGTGCAAGATACAGGGGCAACCATCAGGTTCGATCTACATGTGAATCAAATTATTTCAGGCCCCCCAACAATAATGCCTCAACTGAATACCTTGATGGTGGATTAATTCCAGGTCCTCATCTGGGCTATCCAGCTTCAGGAGCTTAAGCTGGCATTACACCAGAACTGGCTTTGTATGGCACTTCCCCACACTCAAGAAAGATGAAGAACCTGAAATGGGAGAAATGAAATGTTTACCCAGACTTCTGATTTAAGGTGCAGTGCCTCTTTGTACTGCCTTGAGCTGGAGACATGATATGGTCAAAGTACTGTTTTTGAAAGGTAAATTGGCTAGGTGTGGTAGCTCATGCCTGTAATCTCAGCACTTTGGGAGGCTGAGGCAGGCAGATCACCTGAGGTCAGGAGTTCAAGACCAACCTGGCCTACATGGTGAAACCCCCATGTCTCTACTAAAAGAAAAGTACAAAACTTTGGCCGGGTGCAGTGGCCCATGCCTGTAACCCCAGCACTTTGGGAGGCTGAGGTGGCTGGATCACGAGGTCAAGAGATCGAGACCATCCTGGCCAATATGGTGAAACCTTGTCTCTAATAAAAATACAAAAAATTAGCTGGGCATGGTGGCATGCGCCTGTAGTCCCAGCTGCTCGGGAGGCTGAGGCAGAAGGATTGCTTGAACCCAGGAGGCGGAGGTTGTAGTGAGCCAAGATCGTGCCACTGCACTCCAGCCTGACAACAGAGCAAGACTCCATCTCAAACAAACAAAAATACAAAAATTAGTCAGCCATGTTGGTGCACACCTATAATCTCAGCTACTCGAGAGGCTGAGGCAAGAGAATCACTTGAACCCGGGAGGCAGAGGTTGCAGTGAGCCAAGATCACACCACTGCGCTCCAGTGTGGGCAACAGAGCAGAAAAAAAAGAAAGAAAGAAAGGTAAGTTAAGCAACCATTCGTAAGATGGGCAAGCATTGGAAGAGGAGGAAGACAGAAATGTGGCCAGTTAGGAAGTATGACAATTAACAAGGGCTGGAGAAGGCAATGCAAAGACAGGAAGCAGGTCTTAGTGACAAATGCGTTATAGGGGAAAAAGGAAAAATTCTTTTCAGATTCCACTGACATCTATTGAACACTTACTCTATTGCTTCTCTTTTCTTTCCTTTTTTTCTTTTTGTTTTTTCGAGATGGAGTCTTGCTCTATTGCCCAGGCTGAAGTGCAGTGGTGCAATCTTGGCTCACTGCAACCTCTGCTTCCCAGGTCCAGGTGATTCTCCTGCCTTGTGTCCTGTGTCGCAGATTACAGGTGTTTGCCACCATGCCTGGCTCATTTTTGCATTATTAGTAGAGGTGGGGTTTCACCATGCTGGCCAGGCTTGTCTTGAACTCCTGACCTCAGGTGATCTGCCAGTCTCAGCCTCCCAAAGTGCTAGGATTACAGGCATGAGCCACTGCACCCGGCTTCTTATTCTATTCCTAGTTATATTCTTAAGTGCTTTCATGTGCTCTTTAAATTTAGTCTTCAGAACGGCCCTACAGAGACAAATTTAAGTTTTGTAAGAGATACTGAGAGAAATGCCATGGTCCATAGCTAGCAAGTGGTAGAGCAGAATTTGAATCCAGGCATTCTGATTCCAAGTCCCATGTTCTCTTCATGACATTATGGATCTAAAGCAGTGGCATTTAAAGAAATGGCACTGCTGGGAGGAGTGGCCCACAGAGGGGAAATACACTGGCTTTGATTTGGATCTGAGCTTTGGTAGGATATCCAATTTCTGATGTTCCATACTGACCTGGCTCACGTCTTGCTTTCCATCCTGACTCACATAAAAACCAGTGACCTTCACTGCGTGACTCCCTCTGGATTACACTGGATCTCGGCCATCTCAGGCAACTGCTCCACTTAAAACTTCACTTTCTGTCTACAACTCTCCAACTTTCCAGGCTTCCAGCTCTCTCATTCCTATTACAAACACTGAAATGCCTTTGACTTTTCAGAAACATCAATCCCTTGATATTTTTAATTTTTGTTTTCTCCCAGTCTCTCTCTCTCTTTTTTTTTTTTTTTTTTTTTTTTTTTTTGAGACAGACTCTCACTCTGTCACCCAGACTGACTGGAGTACAGGGGTGTGATTACAGCTCACTGTAACCTCAAGTTCCTGGGCTCAAGCAATCCTACTGCCTCAGCCTCCCGAGTAGCTAGGACTACAGGTGCCCAACACCACTCCTGGCTAATTTTACTTTTATTTTCATTTTTTGTAAAGATAGGGGCTCACTATGTTGCCCAGGCTGGTCTTGAACTCCTGGGCTCAAGCAAGCCTCCTGCCTTAGCCTCCCAAAGTACTGGTCTCCCAGTCTTTTTTTTTTTTTTTTTTTGAGACAGAGTCTCACTCTGTCACCCAGGCCGGAGTGCAGTGACGCAATCTTGGCTCACTGCAACCTTTGCCTCCCGGGTTCAAGCAATTCTCCTGCCTCAGCCTCTCAAGTAGCTGGGATTACAGGCACCGGCCACTATGCCCAGCTAATTTTTTGCGTTTTTTAGTAGAGATGGGGTTTTACCATGTTGGTCAAGCTGGTCTCGAACTTCTGACCTCGTGATTCACCCACCTCTGCCTCCCAAAGTGCTGGGATTACAAGCGTGAGCCACTGTGCCCGGTCCCAGTCTTTTTTTTTTGTTAGTTCCTCCGGACGTCTCTATCTCCCCAAATAACCCCAGATGCCTTAGCTCATTATCCAAAGCCTACTTTTGCCTTTGATTTCCCAGTACCCCAATGGAGAAGTATACCCCAAGTCTGGCTGGATGTTACAACCTGTCTCAGACAATACCCCAAGTCTGGCTGGATGTTACAACCTGTCTTCACCTTTACTTAGTTGCCAGGGGAAACTTTCTCAGTCTTCTTGAGAACACTCACAATCTCCAACTTCAGCTGGACCCTGAGCACCCCTCAATTCTTCCCGTGCCCAGAGTCTCTCCCTCATTGCCTCCCATTTCATAGAAGAAGCCTGAGAGCTTCACACTTTCTCTCTCCATCACCCTCCTACCTATAAATGTAGCAACGTCCACAGCCTTGCCACTGCTTTCCCTCCCCTCAACAGAGAAGCCACTGTCCCTCCTGCCCAAGGCCAGGGACCTGCCCTCCCGGGCCTCCCAGGATTCTGCTTCTTCACACCACTGGGTGTCATCTCTCTTCCTCTGCTGCCTCCTTTCTGTCAGCTTCTAACGTGCTCCAACCTCTCCTTCCACACCCCACAACTTCTCCATCCGTGCTTCTCCAAACTTCTCAAAAGAGAGAGAACCTTGACTTCCTCACCTCACACCTGTTTCTCAACCTGCTGCAGTCTGACTTTCACTTCCATTAGCTCTTGAAACTATACCCCTAAGATCTGAAATGCCCTCCTAATTGACACATCTGATTTTTATCTTCCTGGGCCACTCTGCTCCCTTTTTAAAAATTTTTATTTTAAATTCTAGTCAAATACACATAACATAAAATTTACTGCCTGAACAATGTTCATGTGTACAGTTCAGTAGTGTTACATACATTCACATTATTGTGCAAACCCATTAAACAACAACTACCCACTCTCCCCTCTCTTCCAGCCCCTAGCAACCACCATTCTACTTTCTATCTCTATGGATTTGACTAATCTAGATACCTCATATCAGTAGAATCATACAGTATTTATCTGTTTGCATCTGGCTTATTTCACTTAGCATAATGTCTCCAAGGTTCATCCATGTCATGGGATGCGTTATAATTTCCTTCTTCTTTTTTTTTTTTTTTTTTTGAGATGGAGTTTCACTCTTGTTGCCCAGGCTGGAGTGCAATGGCGCGATCCCAGCTCACTGCAACCTCCGCCTCCCAGGTTCAAGCAATTCTCCTGCCTCAGCCTCCGGAGTAGCTGGATTACAAACATGCGTCACCACACTTGGCTAATTTCGTATTTGTAGTAGAAACGGAGTTTCTCCATGTTGGTCAGGTTGGTCTTGAATCCCCAACCTCAGGTGATCCACCCGCCTCGGCCTCCCAAAGTGCTGGGATTACAGGTGTGAGCCACTGCACCTGGCCTAATTTCCTTCCTTTTTAAGGCTGAATAATATTCCATTGTATGGATGAACAATATTTTGTTCATTCATTCATCTACTGATGGACATTTGGGTTGCATACACCTGTTGGCTACTGTGAATAATGCTATGAACATGGCCCTACAAATATTTTTTCTAGATCCTGCTTTCATTTCTTGTGGACATAGAACCAGAAGAGGTATTGCTGGATCATATGGTCTGCTCCATGTTTTTTTGTTTTGTTTTGTTTTTTGTTTTTGAGATGAAGTTTCACTCTTGTCACCCAGGCTGGAGTGCAATGGCACGATCTCAGCTCATTGCAACCTCTACCTCCCAGGTTCAAGTGATCCTCCTGCCTCATCCTCCTGAGTAGCTGGGATTACAGGCATGCACCATCATACCTGGCTAATTTTGTATTTTTAGTAGAGACGGGGGTTTCTTCATGTTGATCAGGCTGGTCTGGAACTCCCGACCTCAGGTGATCCACCTGCCTCAGCCTCCCAAAGTGCTGGAATTATAGGCGTGAGCCACTGCACCCAACTGCTCCATGTTTTAAAGGCCATGATTAGGCCGGGCACAGTGGCTCATGCCTGTAATCCCAGCACGCTGGGAAGCAGAGGTGGATGGATCATGAGGTTAGCAGTTCAAGACCAGCCTGGCCAACCCGTGAAACCCTGTCTCTACTAAAAATACAAAAAAAATTAGCCGGGTATAGTGATGCGTGCCTGTAATCCCAGCTATTTGGGAGGCTGAGGCAGGAGAATCACTTGAAGCCAGGAGGCAGAGGTTGCAGTGAGCCAAGATTGCGCCATTGCACTCCAGTCTGGGTGACAAAGCAAGACTGTCTCAAAAAAAAAAAAAAAAGGCCATCATTGCTTCCTTCCTGAAGCTCCCTGCTACATTTTCTCCATGAGACACAGTCCTTATTCTCACCTCCAGTTCTCTTGGCACCCTTCTTACCCTTTCATCTCCTCCTCTGCAGGTTTTCCCTCTGCCTGCCACAGGGGTCTGAATCAGAGTCCAATCAGAAAAACAGAAGTTTCCCTATAAAAAGAAGGTGTTCAATACAGGGAATTGATGAAATAGCCGTTGGAAAGTTGAAAGAATATACAGGGGGTTCACCCTCACCTCTAGAGGCTCTCAGAGACCTGTCTCCCCTACTGCACAGCTGGGCTTTGACCCTTGAATTAGAGAATTAGAGTCAGGGTTTTCCAGAGAAAGAACAGAAAGGAAAGAGAAAGAAAGGAAAGAAAAGAAAGAAAGGCAGAGACAAGCCGACAGGCAGACAGACAAATAGGGGAGAGAGAAAGAGAGAGAGAGAGAAGAAAGAATTTGTTGGCTCACACAATTGTGGAGGCAGAGAAGTCCCACAATGTGTCATCTGCAAGCTGGACAGCAAGGAAACCCCATGGTATAATTCCATCTGAGGCCAAAGGCCTGTGAATGGGAGGCTGGGAAAGGGTGAGCGGGAGTGCCAGGGTTGGTGTAAGTCACAGAGTCCAAGGGCCCAAGACTCAGGATCTCTGATATCCAGGAGCAGAAGATGGACATCCAAGGGCAGGAGAAGCTGGATGTCCCAGCTCGAGCAGAGAGTAAAGTCTCACTTCCTCTGTCTTTATGTTCTATTCGGGCCCTCAACAGATTGGATGATGCCTTTTCACACTGGTGAGAGCAAATCTTTACTAAGCCTACTGATTCAAGTGCGAATGTCTTCCTGAAACACCCTCACCGACACATCCAGAAATAGTGGGAGACTGGAGAAAACAGTTTGCAAACCTCAATCATAGCCTCAAAGAACAGAGTCCAGAAGGACAGATTTGGAGCCAAGAGACAATACACAGATGACGAGCCTAGGTCTCTGTCCTGGGTTCACCATTCTTCTCACTAAATTCACTTTCTAGGAAGGGTCTCAATTTTCCAGGAATAAACCCTCATGCTTCCAACCACTACCTATATGCCCATGACATCCAAATCCATTTGTCCAATGCAGACCTTTCTTCTGAGCTTTAGACACATTTCTTCACCAGTTGCCTGCTGGGAACGTCCGCCCTGATGGCCCTCAAATTGAATAGGCTACAAACAGAACTTGTCATCTTTCCTGCTCGACCCACCTCCACTCCTCGGTTCTGCAATTGTCTGGGCATGGTGGCTCTTGCCTGTAATCCCAACATTTTGGTAGGCCAAGGCAGGAGAATTGCTTGAGCTCAGGAGTTTGAGACCAGCCTGAGCAACATTGTGAAACTGCATCTCTCCCAAAAATACAAAAATTAGCTGGGCGTGGTGGCATGAACTTGTAATTCCAGTTGTTCAGGAGGCTAAGGTGGAGGATTGCTTGAGCCCAGGAGGTGGAGGCAGCCGTGAATCCTGGTTGCACCACTGTACTCCAGCCTGGGGGACAAAACAAGACCCTGTCTCAAAAAAAAAAAAAAATTAATGGATTTCCCTACCCCCATCCCAAATGGGTTAGGTGGGTGTCTCTTCTTTGTGTCCCCATTATACACTGTAACACTTTTTTTTTTTTTCTTCTGAGACAGAGTTTCACTCATGTTGCCCAGGCTGTAGTGCAATGGTGCCGTCTTGGCTCACTGCAACCTCTGCTTCTCAGGTTCAAGTGATTCTCCTGCCTCAGCCTCCCGAGTAGCTGGGATTACAGGCATGTGCCACCATGCCCAGCTAATTTTGTATTTTTAGTAGAGGCGGGATTTCACTATGTTGATCAGTCTGGTCTTGAACTCCTGACCTCAGGTGATCCACCCACCTTGGTCTCCCAAAGTGTTGGGATTACAGGCGTAAGCCACCATGCCCAGGCTGTAACACTTCTCTTATTGCACTGACATTATAATTACCTGCAGATGTATCTGCCTCCCACCTCTCTTCACCTCTCTGCCATCTCCTGAGAGCTCTGTCATGTCAGGGCCAATCGTATATTTGTTTGAAACCAAGTAGGCACTCCAAAGGTGTTTGCTGAGAGAATGGTGCCTACTGGGGGAAAAGGATTGGATCAAAAGTGAAAACTCATAGTGAGGCACCCAGATGTTAGAGTCCTCACAGTGGGGTTAAGTTTAGAATTGAACTTTGGGGATCACCTCTAATTATGAAAAAGAGGGAGAGGAGATGGCAAAGATGAGGCAAGAGATCCAGAAGAGTCCCAGCCAGGGGAACCAAAAAAGGTGTTTCCAGGCCAGGCGCGGTGGCTCACGCCTATAATCCCAGCACTTTGGGAGGCTGAAGCGGGTGGATCACCTGAGGTCAGGAGTTTGAGACCAGCCTGGCCAACATGGTGAAACCTTATCTCTACTAAAAATACAAAAATTAGCTGGGCATGGTGGCAGACACCTGTAATCCCAGCTATTTGAGAGGCTGAGGCAAGAGAGTCGCTTGAACCCAGAGAGGGCAGAGGTTGCATTCAGCCAAGATGGAGCCACTGCACTCCAGCCTGGGCAAGAGAGTGAGACCCCACCTCAAAAAAAAAAAAAAAAAAAAAAAGTGTTTCCAGAAGGAAGGGCAGATCAGTTGGGCCAAATTTGGCTGAAAGAATCAGGAAGTTGAGGACTGAGAAAAGGTTTGAATGTCACCAAAAAAGAGGAACTTTTCCACAGTTTTGAAAAAGTTGTGGGGATAGAAGCCAGATTCCCTGAGCTGCAGATGCAACTGCTTTCACAGGAGTCTGTAGGCTGCTTGTGGAAATGGTTTGGCAATAAGGAGGTGAGTTAAGCTCCCGCATTTGGATGGAGTACAGTGAGCCCCAGAATGTTATTTCTCATATTTTCTTCTCACTTCTCCTTTCTGCCCCAATAAGTACAAAACGGACTGAGAGGCATAGGGTTTGTGACCTGAGAACAGTTCCATTTCCCTTTCCTCACTGTTGGCATAATGCTTTTTGAATATTATTTTCACAACTGAGGCCAGGTGCGGTGGCTCACGCCTGTAATCCCAGCACTTTGGGAGGCCGAGGCGGGTGGATCACCTGAGGTCAGGAGTTCAAGACCACCCTGGCCAACATGGTGAAACCCCATCTCTATTAAAATTACAAAAATTAGCTGGGCATGGTGGTGCGTGCCTGTAGTCCCAGCTACTCAGGAAGCTGAGGCAGGAGAATTGCTTTAACCTGGGAGGCGGAGGTTGCAGTGAACCGAGATCACGCCACTGCACTTCAGCCTGGGTGACAGAGCAAGACTGTCTCAAAATAATAATAATGATAATAATAATAACAATAAATGTCATTTTTCTTCACAAAAGAAGTTAAAATATATTTTTGTATCAAAAATAAAGTTGTAAACTGCTTTTTTAAAAAGTCCTCTGTGGGAGGCTTTCAAAAACATCTTCTACAGCAATTATTCTGAAAGTCAGTATGTCAGTAATAAATTACTTTCTTGACCTAACAATATGTGCCCCTGGCAGAAGGAGAGACATAAACAAATTCCTCTTCACATGGAACAGAAGATAGCTAAGACAAGTTTCCTAAATTATAAACCTTGGAGGCTGGTAAATTTGTCCAGTTTTCAACTTGAAAGCAACCTCTGCAATGTTAATCAGTTAAACCTGCATTTGTGTCATAGTGTGGATTCACCTAGTAACTGGAAAGCCCAGGTAATGTAACATTGTCCTGGCAAAGCTCAATAAACTGAAAGAGTGGAGTTTACTGAAAGTCACAAAACACCTGTTGACGGAGAATGTCCCCACTTCACCTTGAAATTGGGGATCTGACAAAAGAAATTGCTACCGGAGATTGTTTTCCATGATCACAAGTTGAACTCATAAATTGCTGACAGATAAAACAGGGTTCCTAGTTGAACTTAGATAAAAACTGATAGTCTGGTACAAGAGTTCTTAACCATAGGTGGTATGTGAACTTGGACTGAGAAAAATACACAAACAGTCCCAGACTTTAGATTTTTTAACTTTATGATGCTGGGATAGTCACACGTATTCAGCAGAAAACATTCTTCAAGCATCTATACAACCATTCTGTTTTTCACTTTCAGTACAGTATTCAATAAATTGCATGAGAAAGTCAACACATTATTATAAAATAGGCTTTGTGGACGGGCACGGTGGCTCACGTCTGTAATTACAGCACTTTGGGAGGCCGAGGCAGGTTGATCACTTGAGGTCAGGAGTTTGAGACCAGCTGGCCAACATGTGAAACCTCATCTCTACTAAAAATACAAAAAATAGCCAGGCGTGGTGGCGCACACCTGTAATCCCAGCTACTCAGGAGGCTGAGGCAGGAGAATTGCTTGAACCCAGGAGGTGGAGGTTGCAGTGAGCTGAGATCATGCCATTGCACTCCAGCCTGGGTGACAGAGCCAGACTTTGTCTCAAAATAAAATAAAATAAATTAAAATAAGACTTTGTGCTAGCTAATTTTGCCCAAACATAGGCTAATGTAAGTGTACTGAGCACACTGAAGGTAAGTGAAGTTAAACTATAATGTTCAGTAGTTAGGTGAATTAAGTGTATTATCAACTTAACAATATTTTTATGATGGGTTTATCAGGGTATAGCCCTATCAGAGGTTGATGAGTATCTGTATTTATTTACACTAATTTCTAACTGGAATTTAACATTTTCTTCAATTTTCAATGTAGGGAACAAACTGCTAGAATTCACAAAAAATATGGTTTTTTGTTTTTCTTTTTTTTTGAGACAGAGTTTTGCTCTTGTTGCCCAGGCTGTAGTACAATGGTGCCATCTCGGCTCACCACAACCTCTGCCTCCCGGGTTCAAGCTGATTGTCCTGCCTCAGCCTCCCGAGTAGCTGGGATTACAGGCATGTGCCACCACACCCGGCTAATTTTGTATTTTTTTAGTAGAGATGGGGTTTCTCCATGTTGGTCAGGCTGGTCTCGAACTCCGGACCTCAGGTGATCCGTCCGCTTCGGCCTCCCAAAGTACTTGGATTACAAGTGTAAGCCACCACAGCCAGCCGAAATTACAGATTTTTTTATGTCACTTTACAGTTGTTGCAGATATTAGGTTGGTGCAAATGTTATTGAGGTTTTTGCCATTGAAAGTAAGAGGAGAAACCACAATTACTTTTGCACCAACGTAATACTTTGAAATATCTTTATCACTAGTTACTATAGCCACTGTTATTTAAAAGTAGCATATGTATTATTAAAAAGTAGCATGTGTATTATTACACCAGAAATTTGGGGTTTAAAAAATTATTCTGGTAACTTTATTTCATTATAATTGGATTCTGTGGTTATTCTATGTATTTTGTTTTACGAGTTTAATAAAACATTCTGAGGAGTCTGTAGGCTTCATCAGACCGCCAATGGTGTCCAGCACACCAAAAAGGTTAGGAAACCCTTGATCTAGTACTTTATGAATAAAGTTTTTAGGCCATCATATTTTAGTTGCAGGCACAAAGATCTGAACAAGAAATTCTATTTGCACAGTTTGGTGGCCTTAATAAGTTGGAATCTAGATTATCCTTTTTGCAAAGTAGCATTATTTAGGAATAATCTATGTCCTTCTGTACAATCTAATTTACAATTTTGGTTCAATTTTGGTTTTACAATCTAAGTACAATTCCCGTTCCGGGATTTTTTTTCCAGATGTCAGCCAGAGACTTTGCCTCTATCCTGTTTAGTGAAACCTTCTACCTCGTGCCTTGTTCATTACTACACATCTAGTGAATAGTACAATACAATTGTACTGCTCATGGTTTAAGCAGAACATGTGGTTCAAGTGCAAGGAAGGAAAGACATACTACTTTCCTTTGGATGCCTGTTATTCAGGAATGCTCCCAGTTAATTTCTGGGGCTGGCACAGACCCCAAAATGGCCAAGTCCCAAGGTGAAACACTGGAATTGAGTCAAACTTCTAAAGAGGTCTTGGAGTCCCACAGACATTCCTAAGGTAGCTAATGGCCATGAGAAGAACATTTGGAAGGATCTTCAGTGCAGGAGCACAGCTTGCTGTGGGAGGTAATTCAATTCAGAAAGCACTTCAGAAGGCTAAAAAGTTTAAAGTAAAAAACTATTGGGGCCAGGCATGGTGGCTTACACCTGTAATCCCAACACATTGGGAGGCGGAAGTGGGCAGATCTCTTGAGCCCAGGAGTTCCAAACCTCGTCTCTAATAAAAATACAAAAAATTAGCTGGGCAGGGTGGCACATGCCTGTAATCCCAGCAATTCGGGAGGCTGAGGCAGAAGAACCCAGGATCCGGAGGTTGCAGTGAGCCAAGATTGCACCACTGCACTCCTTGGGTGACAGAGTGAAACCTTGTCTCAAAAAAAAAAAAAAAAAAAAAAAAAACCTATTGGAAGGAAAGGCACACCTAGGAGGTTTCTTTTGTGGTTCGACCACATCTTGTTCATGTAAAATATTTGAAAGATTCAATGTACAATGTCAAAGCTGTTTTTAGGGTTCTGATATCCCATGCACAAAAGAACTTACCATTTGTTGCTTAGTAGGAAAATATATTGGTTAATCAAACACAATTTATCCATTTTGGTGTCCTTAAGTTACTGTACCTGTTGTAACTGCTCTCTTGGCCAGAGAAATTATGAACACTTTACAGAAAAATGTCCCTGTACTGCCCCCAAGAGATAGAATCTCAGAGGTAGCTTTTCGTTTATTTATTTATTTATTTATTTATTTATTTATTTATTTATTTATTTTATTTTTGAGACGGAGTCTCGCTCTGTTGCCCAGGCTGGAGTTCAGTGGCGGGGTCTCAGCTTACTGCAAGCTCTGCCTCTCGGGTTCACGCCATTCTCCTGACTCAGCCTCCCGAGTAGCTGAGACTACAGGTGTCCACCCCATGCCCAGGTATTTTTCTTTTCTTTCTTTCTTTCTTTCTTTCTTTTTTTTTTTTTTTTTTTTTTTTTTTGTATTTTTAGTAGAGATGGGGTTTCACCGTGTTAGCCAGGATGGTCTCAATCTCCTGACCTCGTGATCCGCCCGCTTCGGCCTCCCAAAGTGCTGAAATTACAGGAGTGAGCCACCGCGCCCGGCCCTGGAGTGGCTTTTTCTAACAAGCTGCCAAGTGATGCCAGAATTTCTGTTTCTGGAGTCCTCAGGTAAGGACTTCCAGATAATGATGGAGCCAGGACTAGGATTTAGAATAAGTAACAATAAGCAGCCAACAACTCTGGAAGATTTTAGGGGTGGGGCTTCAGCAAGACTGAATCACTTTTCATAAAAGAAGAGGGTATTTCCACTATGCCATGATGCTAGTCAATTTTTCCTTCACTCCCTCCGGGTTACCTAAAGCCCGAAGAGAAAAATCAAATATAGTACAATACTATCCATAAATATCAACGTGCTATTTTTCCTTAAGGAATAAAGGTTCTTCTATTGTTAATAAGACTGTCATGTTAACTTCTTTATTCTTCACAAAAATTTCTAGAACTTATCTTAAAATATTTTGATAATGAAGACACTGCTTATTATGGCACTAGTTTACTCTTTAGACAGCTTGAAAGTTGTATTTATTTTAATTATATAAAGAATTGTTAGTACTTTTTTGGAGGTAGTTACCACCATCATCACTTCACTGTATTTGGGGAAAACATGACTTTTTCTTAATGATCGTACTTACCTACACCAAATGCTTTTATGCTTCACTTTCAGACCAGGCTGACAAAAGGTTTGTTTTTGCAGTATGTCTAGCAAAAAAAATGCCTTTAGATAAATTGTTTACTTACTCTTGTATTTTTAGAGTTTGCATTTTTAATGATCCTAATTTATTAGAGAATAATTCTCAGTGGTGCAGTCAATATTCATTATTAATATCTTCTATTCTAAAGCAGATGGAGTTATACAAATCTAAAGATGTGAGTAGCACAATCTATCTGCTTTTGCAGTAGATAATGTGTCAACCTAAAGCCGACAATCTTACTCATATACTACTCTCATTACAAAGAGAATAACCTTCTGTAAGTCTCTGAAATCTCAATAATATGGATTTTGGCCAGGCAGGGTGACTCATGCCTGTAATCCCAGCACTTTGGGAAGCTGAGGAGGGCAGATTTCTTGAGCTCAGGAGTAAGAGACCAGCCTGGGCAACACGGCAAAACCCCATCTCTACAAAAAAAAAAAAATACACACACACACACACACACACACACACACACACATATATATAAATTAGCCAGGCATGGTGGTGTGCACCTGAGTCCTGGCTACTCAGGAAGCTGAGGTGGGAGGATCGCTTCAGCCCAGGGGTGTCAAGGCTCCAGTGAGCCATGATTGGGACACTACATTCCATCTTGGGTAACAGAACGAGACCCCGCCACAAAAATAATAAAAATAATAATAAATTAATAAAAAGGAATCGTGGTGCTTGGATGAGATAAGTCTGCTCCATTCTCACAGCAACTGATACTTGATACAAAAGTTTTTCTAGGCATCTTCCTTTAATTTTAAGAAAAGCTGTGAATATATGCCCATCTTGAGATAACTGGCACATATACTGCTTTACACTTTGCCAATGGAAGGATTTTACAGGGAAGTCACATGACCAGGTGTGTGCCCGCAGACTGCCACTTTAAGATTCCTCCCCGTTCACAGGTGAATAGGCTGAACTGAAAACAAAGCCCAAAATAGCAGCCTCAATTTCCAACAGTACAGAATTCATACAACTAATCCACACCCCTGCCTTCCTCTGTTTGTTTAGTTATCAAACCGAACACCTATTTCTTCCTCTGGTTTCATGTTCATTTGGGCCTTGGCACCTTGTTTTACCTGATCCTCTGTGTTGTAATCCATCTTTCTTCCAAGAAGAGCTTGTATCTTCTTTCTGGGCCCAGCATTGTTTGTATTGTTTGCAAGGCCATTTGACCACGCTGACAAAGCCTTGTGAGCTTTATTCTGGGCAATCAAGAATGTGCCAAGGATGGCTCTTTCCTTTTTCTCAGAGAGTTTAGTATCAGACACCAAGGAGGAAGTCCATTAGGAAGATGTTGAATTCACAACTGAGTTGCAATGAACCTTTACTCGCGAAGAAACAGCAATGCACAATGCAAATGGCTTATTTTATATATTCATTGGGGTGGATATAAAATTTTTGCAGTGAGGTATATAAAGCACATAAATTTCAAACATGATGAATTTTTACATATGTACACACCTATGTAGCCATTGCCCAGACTAAAAGATAGAATGTTTTCAGCCTCCAGAAATTTCCTTTATGTCTCTTTCCAGCCAACCTATCTTAAAGGTAACCACTTTAATGATTTCCGTCATCATAAATATTTCCTTAAAGACTATTTTTTTTAGGCAGGGTCTCGCTCTGTGGCCCAGGCTGGAATGCAGTGGCATGTTGTGATCTCAGTTCACTGCAACCTCTGCGTCCCAGGCTCTAACGATCCTCTCACCTTAGGCTCCCGAGCAGTTGGGACCACAGGTACGTGCCTCCACGCCTGGCTAATTTTTCTATTTTTAGTAGAGACAGGGTTTTGTCATGTTGCCCAGGCTGGTCTTGGATTCCTGAGCTCAAGTAGTCTGCCCACCTCGTCCTCCAAAGTGCTGGGATTACACGTGTGAGTCACCGTGCCCAGCCAAGGTTAAGTTCTTAAAACTCAAATGAGTCATTTCTGTGTCCGCAACAGCAAATAAAATGTCATAATTGTTTCTCATTCACAATAAACTTAGGTTTCAAGCATTATAATAAGCAGTATTTAATTAAGAAATTGGAAAATTGAAATTGAGAACTACACAAAGCCTTTCCCTAATTTCTTTTACCACAAGAGCTTTACTTTTTGATCATACAAATGAATGATGCCCTTGGAGCCAGCTGGGTTTCAGAATTTAGACACTTTTGGAGCGTATACTGTTTGTTACGTAATACCCACTGTGGGATCCGGAGCAGTGCCTATTAACACATTCACATTTTTGAAGAGAAATAAATAGATATTTACACTATGTTGGGGAAATAAAGACTATAGATAACCTTATGACAAATTCTTATTTGTCACCAAATAAATTCTGGCACTACCAAAATGACAAAACTAAACAAAAAAATAACTTTTTGGATTTTGGAAGTATAGATAATAGTTTGTGGACCTGTAGTAGATAATATTTATGTTTATTTATTTATTTATTTTGAGATGGTGTTTTGCTCTGTCACCCAGGCGGAAGTACAGTGGCATGATCTCAGCTCACTGCAACCTCCGTTTCCCGGGTTCAAGTGATTCTCCTGCCTCAACCTCCTGAGTAGCTGGGATTACAGGCATGCACCACCATGTCCAGCTAATATTTGTATTTTTAGTAGAGAAGGGGTTTCACCATATTGGCCAGGCTGGTCTCAAACTCCTGACCTCAAGTGATCCACGCCCCTCCTGGGCCTGCCAAGGTGCTGGGATTACAGGTGTGAGCCACTGCACTCAGCTGATAATATATCATTTAAGGGACTTTTCTGCTTGCGACAAGGCTCATTCTGATGTCCGTGTTCTCCACAAAGTTTTCTGAGGTAATCCAAATTTAAGAAGTGACTACTTCTTTTGAACTACTACAGCATTTTGAGCTTATTCTTCTCATGGTGACTTAAAAAAAAAACAAAAAACAAAAAAAACTTTTCATGATGAAATGCTTGATTAAACCCAAAAGTAGAAAATGTAGTATAATGAACCCCATGAAAACCTCATCTGGGGCCGTGTGCAGTGTGGCTCACGCCTGTAATCCCAGCACTTTGGGAGGCCAATGTGGGCAGATCACCTGAGATCAGGAGTTCAAGATCAGCCTGGGCAACATGGTGAAACCCCCTCTCTGCTAAAAATACAAAAATTAGCTGGTGTGGTAGTGCCCACCTGTAATCCCAGCTACTCAGGAGGCTGAGGCAGGAAAATTGCTTGAACCTGGGAGGCAGTGGTTGCAGTGAACCAAGATTGTACCGCTGCACTCCAGCCTCAGTGACAAGAGTGAAACTCCATCTCAAAAAAACCAAAAAACGAAAGCAAACAACAACAACAAAACCTCAGCCAACCTCAACAGTCTCATTAGAAATATAATGATTGCATCACTTCACCTGTACATATTTAATAACACACTGCCTGTTTAAATACTTACATGAGTAAATACTTTGTTTCCATATTGTAATGTAGACTCCTTGATGGTAAATGTTGTGTCTTTTTCATTCCTATTTCCCAATTACCTTTTCTCAGCAGGAAATTTAATACAGGAAAATAAATTATGCCCTGAGGAATGCTTGATGAATGCACATCAAACAGTGGTTCTTAAGCTTGAGTGTGTGTCCAGATCACTAGGAGAGCTTGTTAAAAGGAAGACCCTTGGGCCCCAACTCTGGAGTTTCTGATTCAGTGGCTGTGGGGTGGGGCCTGAGAATTTGCATTTCTAACAAGTTCAAGATGATGATGATGATGGCCTGGGACCACACTGTGAGAACTCCTGCGTTAGATGTCAACACTGAGTGACTTGCACAGTAAAATAGACAATTTTATCCTTTAATCAAGCATCAATCATATGTGAGAACTTAGGAACACAGGAAGAAATACTTTTTATAAATCTCTACTCTCATGGAGTTTCTAATATGCTGTACAAAAAGTATATGAAACAGAAATACATGAGAACTATTAAGAAACATGGGTGTTGGAGACCCACATCAGAACATTCTTATTTTATTGGTATAAGGTAGGCATCAATTTGTTTAAAGCTCCTTGGTAATTCCAGTGTGCATTTACATACTATTACACCAGTGTTCACTGAAGAGGTGAGATTAGAATTTGTCCTTGAGTTATGAAGCAATTTTTAATTGACAGCTTACAGCAGGGAAGGCTTTCCCAGGTTGGGGAGTGGGGTGACATAATGCTCCAAGCTTACTTTCAAATCTTTCCAAGACACTGAACTGTACATAAACATATTTTAAAATATTCAGTCTGTACAGTGTAGTTTGTATCCTCTTTCCACTTATTAGTGGTACGCTTGGATAAATCAACCTCTAAGTCCTCAGTTTTCCCACATGTAAAATGGGGATAATAATTATACCTACCAGCTGGGCACAGTGGCTCATGCCTGTAATCTCAGCACTCTGGGAGGTCAAGGTGGGAGAATAGCTTGAGATCAAGAGTTCAGGAGCAGCCTGAGCAACATAGCGAGACCTTGTCTCTACTAAAAATAAAAAACATTAGCTGGTTGTGGTGGTGCATGCCAGCAGTCCCAGCTACTTGAGAGGCTGAGGCGGGGGGATTGCTTGACCCTAGGAGATCAAGGCTGCAATGAGCTACAATTGGCACTGCACTCCAACCTGGGTGACAGAGCAATACCCTATCTCCAACAATGACAACAACAACAAAAACAGGAGTGGCAGAGGTGGCTCATACCTGTAATCCCAATATTTTGGGAGGCCTAGATGGGAGGATTCATTGAGTTCAGGAGTTGAAGACCAGCCTGGGCAACATGGTAAGACCCCCCCCCCCCATCTCTAAAATAAAATAAAAAAAGAAAAGAAACAGAAATAATTATACCTACTTGATAGTGTTGTTAGGACAATTAAATAATTTTAATATATACACGAGGTGGGCAGGGTACAGTGGCTCATGTCTGTAATCTTAGCACTTTGGGAGGCCAAGGGTGGATCATCTGAGGTCAGGAGTTCAAGACCAGCCTGGCCAACATGGCAAAACCCTGTCTCTACCAAAACTACAATAATTAGCGGGGCGTGGTGGCGCACACCTGTAATCCCAGCTACTCAGGAAGTAAGGCAGGAGAATCGGTTGAACCTGGGAGGCGGAGGTTACAGTGAGCTGAGATCATACCAGGCACTCCAGCCTGGGCAATAGAGTGAGACTCTGTCTCAAAAAAAAAAAAAAAAAAAAAAAAGTAAAAATACATAAAATACATTAGGTGCCTTAGAGCAACACTTAGTAAATAATAAGTGCTCAATGAATGGTAATTATTATTTATGGAACATCATCTACATGCCAGGCAGAGTGCCTGCATAAGAATACTTTGCATCTGTATCCTTTTAAACTTTGCAAAACTCTTGCATATTTTTTCATCTCATTCCTCTTTTCAATGCCCCTTGAGATATGTAGGGAAAGTTTAATTGTGTTCACCTAACAGGAGAAAAAGACATCCAGCCTCTTATTAAGACAGTGTGAGAGCTAGCCCTAGAATTCAAGTATTCCACACTCCCAAAGTGTGCTTTTTCCTTCTATGTAAATAATTAAATGAACAAAATAAAACAAAAGCAAAAAAAGTTTGAAGAACTGAGGCATTTGTCCAGATAATTTTCTAACACCTCCTCCACGCCTCCCACCCCCATCCCTTAGGAATCCAAATAACCTTCATTCTATCATTCCCTGATTATCTATAATGGGGATGTCTGATTTGTGGACAACTTATACTCTGCTTGGAGTTATATTTCTTCCTCAGCCATAGTTCTAGTTGAAAATTGTCAGGTTTTATCTTCATTTACTGGAGAGACCCTGCATTTAGAAGAGATTCTTTCCTTCTCTCAAGGATTATCCAGAAAGCGAATGAGCTATGTTTAGCCTTAAATCCTATGCTCATATTTTTGTGAAAAAGCCCATATTTGTATAAATCAACTCTAATTGGGTTTTCCATTGTTGGGAGCTAAAAATAATTTCAAACAGTTACTGTTAAAATGCACATTTTCTTGTTCCTGTCATAGTATCTTCATTTATACTTCCTCCTTTAAAATAGCTCATTAACTTTTATTAGGTCAAATTGAGGATGTCAAGTATAAACTACTAGTAGTAGAGTAGTATTAATAGTAGTAAGGATACTCATAGTACTGTTTTGATTCTGTGTGCCCCAACCTACTATATATTAGACCTTAACATTCATTTTTTAAAATTCTACACTTGAAAAATAACTACACACTTACATTATTTCTGGAAACCTAGGGATGTATATAATTCCCCTTGATCTTTTAAGCATTAACTGATGAGACATCTTAGTGTCTCACTGTAACTATTACTGGATCAAAGTAGCTTTTTTTTTTTTTTTTTTTTGAGACAGAGCCCAGGCTAGAATATAGTGGTGCCATTTCCGCTCACTGCAAGCTCCAGTTTACCTCTGCCTTCCAGGTTCAAGCAATTCTCCTGCTTCAGCCTCCTGAGTAGCTGGGATTATAGGTGCACACCACCAGGTCCAGCTAATTTTTTTTTTTGTATTTTAGTAGAGATGGGGTTTCACCATGTTGCCCAGGCTGGTCTTGAACTCCTGAGTTCAGGCAATCCACCCACCTCAGCATCCCAAAGTGCTAGGATTACAGATGTGAGCCACTGTGCCCGGCCTTTTTTTTTCTCTTTTTTTTTTTTCGGAGACAGGGTCTCACTGTCACCTAGGCTGGAGGGCAGGGATGCGATCTTAGCTCAGTTCAACCTCCGCCTGCTGGGCTCAAGCGATCCTCCCACCTCAGCCTCCCAAGTAGCTAAGACTACAGGCATGCACCATCAGGCCTGGCTAATTTGTGTGTGTGTGTGTGTGTGTGTGTGTGTGTGTGTGTGTAAAGATGAGGTTTCATCATCTTGCCCAGGCTGGTCTCGAACTCCTGTGCTCAAGCAATCCACCCATCTCGGCCTCCTAAAGTGCTGGGATTACAGGAGTGAGCCACCTCACCCAGCCCAAAATATCACCATTTAAAGAGGAAATAGCTCAATTGAAGCAAGAATGCTGGACAGATAGGGGATAAAAGGTAAATGCAAGAAAGCACAGTATTTTTCAAAGCTTAAGATGAGTATTGTGTTTAAAGTTTATGAATGACTTTCCACACATCTGTTTCTAATCACACAGAAAATTCACAACCAGTTGCAGGGTAATGACCACTTTATTTAACCCAGGAGTTATATCTGCCAGTGTAATTCTTGCCTGTAGAAACCAGCAGAGGGAAATTTCAGAAGGTTTTAGACATTATGTTTCTACTAATGATTACTCATGTTTTCCAATTACATGTGTCTTTTTCCTGCCTTTGCTCAGATCCTAATACATGTAATATGTCACTCAGCAGCTGTTATATGAAAGGAACATGTTAGGTTGCTATATTAACTTTTCCCGTATGCATGTGTGTGCACTGGAGGAGAAGAACCCAGGCTCTTCTACTCCTCTGACATCCTTAGAGTGCAGGCCTTCATTCTCTTGTTTGTCATCCTATGGCCCAATGATGGGTGCCATGCAACTAAACATCTCTGGCAAAAAGTGAGATGAAGCAAAAAAGCCAAAAACACATGCTAGTTCAATCTGTTCTTTTTTTTAAAAAAAGCCTTTCCAGAAGCCCCAGCCATCGGCTTCCTTGTGTGTGTTTCTTTTTTTTTTTTTTTTTTTTTTTTTTTTTTTTTTGAGACGGAGTCTTGCTCTGCCGCCCAGGCTGGAGTGCAGTGGCCGGATCTCAGCTCACTGCAAGCTCCGCCTCCCGGGTTCACGCCATTCTCCTGCCTCAGCCTCCCCAGTAGCTGGGACTACAGGCGCCCGCCACGTCGCCCGGCTAGTTTTTGTGTATTTTCTAACAGGGTCACCTTAGACCAGCATTGTCCAACTGAAATACAGAGCAAGCCATAAATGGAAACTACGTATATAAGTTTAAATTTTCTGTAGCCACATTTAAAAAGTAAAAGAGATTTAAAAAATAACTTTAATAATATATTGCATGAACCCAAAATATACACAATATAATTTCAATATGTGATCAATATTTTAAAAATCAAGTTATTTCCATTATTTACATTTTTTTGCACTGTCTGCAAATCCAGTGCCTATCTCAACTTAAAATGGCCACATTGCAAGTACTCAGTAGCCATGTCACTATATTAGATAGGAAAAGAAGCCTGTGACATTGTGATAGAATAGGAATGTATATTTGGTCTCTGCCATGGTTCCTGAGAAACACCTTCTAAATCCCTTGGAATTTCCTGAGTGACAGGGCATCTTTTGTTCTAATGAGGCAACTCTTGGTGGGCTCCTAGATAGCCTCAGGATGGGGGCTGGTTGCCAGGGGAACCAACCATGTGATTAGAGGATTGAAACTTTTAGCTCCATCCCCTGCCCCCTGAACTCCCGGGAAGGAAGAAGAGATAGGGGTTGAATTGATCTCCAACGGTCGATGATATAATCAATCATACCTATGTAAGGAAGCCTCCATAAAACTCCAGAAGGACGGGGTTCAGAGAGGTTCCTGATGGCTGAACATGTGAAGGCATTTGGAGGGTGGGAAGCCAAGAGAGGGCATGGAAACTCCACACCCCTTGCCACATACTGTGCCCCATACATCTCTTCCATCTGGCTGTTCATCTGTGTCCTTTATGACATCCTTTATAATGTAAGTAAAGCGTTTCCTTGAGTTTTGTGAGCCATCTTAGCAAATTAATACAACCCAGTAACAGGGTAATGGCAACCTGGGACTTGTGACTGGCATCCAAAGTGGGGGACACTCTTGTGAGACTGAGCTCTCAACCTGTGCGATGAGACACTATCTCCTGGTAGATAGTATTAGAATGGAGTTAAATGATAGGACACCCACCAGGTCACAGCTGAAGAATTGGTTGTTGGTGAGGAGCAACCCATACACATTTTGGTGACTAGAGGTGAAGTATTGTATTCTGTGGTGACTGTGTGTGCACAGCAGCAGAAAAAGATAGTTCTGTTTTCTTTCTTTCTTTTTTGAGACACAGTCTCGCTCTGTCACCCAGGCTGGAGCGCAGTGGCGCGATCTCCATCTCGGCTCACTGCAAGCTCCACCTCCTGGGTTCACACCATTCTCCTACCTCAGTCTCCTAAGTAGCTGGGACTACAGGCGGCCGCCACCACGCCCCGCTAATTTTTTGTATTTTTGGTAGAGACGGGGTTTCACCGTGTTAGCCAGGATGGAGTTCTGTTTTCATTAGAAAGTCTTTGACCGATCACTGGAAGTGGCTAAGGAGAAATAAATTGTGGTCAGAGCAGACCAGAAAACAGCAGTGTCTACCTCCTTGACAGTAGCAGGTATTTAATAAGGAATGAATTGACTTCAATTTAGGCAAAATAAATTCCCTCCATGATAGCTCTCTACAACCTTCAACCTGGGAGTATTCGAATGTAGAATAAACTGTCCTTAAATTTTTTTAATTGACAAACAATAATTGCATATAATTATGGTCGGGCGCGGGTGATTCATGCCTGTAATCCCAGCACTTTGGGAGGCCGAAGCAGGCAGATCACTTGAGGCCAGGAGTTGGAGACCAGCCTGGGCAACATGGCGAGAAGCCCCGTCGCTACTAAAAATAGAAAAATTAGCTGGGCATGGTGGCGGGTGCCTGTAATCCCAGCTACTTGGGAGGCTGAGTCAAAAGAATCGCTTGAACCAGCAAGGCAGAGGTTTCGGTGAGTCAAGATCACATCACTGCACTCTGCACTCTAGCCTGGGTGACAGAGCGAGACTCCATCTCAAAAGAAAAAAAAAATGTATATACTTTTATGCAATGGGGTACAATGTAATGTTTCAATACGTTGTGGAATGATCAAATTAGGCTAACATCCATTACCTCACATACTTATTTATTTTTGGTGAGACTATTTAAAAATCTACTCTTTTAGCCATTGTGAAATATACATTATGAACTATAGTCACCACGCTGTGCGGTATTTCTAAAACTTACTCCTAACTAAAACGTTTTACCTTTTGACCAACATCTCCCCATTTCCCGTCCACCCCCCCCCCCCAACTGTCTTTCAAAGACAAAAGAATTTCACCTCTACTAATGAAGGGTTTATGTAGAAAGATACTTGTAATATTTCGTTTCCTTCATCCAACCTGCTGCATCTTGTAAGTTCCTGGCAAGCAGGGTTACTTTAGGTCATGCATATTTATAACTTCTCCACGCCTGCGGTGGTTATTATAGCAACCACACCTATGGGTTATCACCTAACTGGAGTTTCCGCCCCACCCTTCAATATTCAGAGAGGGGCGGCTGCCCCAGATTTTACATAATTGTCAGAGTTTAGGAGGGAGCAATTCAATCTTCTCTACTTCCACTCCATCTTCTTAATCCTACATTTCCAACACTTTTAATTTTATTCTGCCTTGCCTCTTTTTTATATTTTACATCTTATTTTTGAAATTGACATTACCTTGCCTTGTTTTAAGAGTACACGAACTCATTACAGTAAAGAGTTTTGGGTGATAACATTTTCTGAAATAAGGGTGAAGAAATATCCTCCCATGTCACAACCGTTGCGGGGGCGGGGATATGGATGTAGGAAGGTACGGTCCCTGCTGCTTTCAAGGACAAGACAATTAAGTGTTCCAGTGCTTTTCTGAGGCAGAACATTGAACATCTATTTATGGTGACTGTGACAGTGAAGGTGATTGGTAAATTCCCCGCAGGCCAATAATCTTGCCAGCAGCCACGAGGAGTGGCAAAGAATTCTGCAGAAGAGCAAGTCCTCCGCACACAAAACAGCTCGGAAAGTGAAAGCGTCGCTAAAGTGCGGAAGCCTCACATTTCCTGGGTGTTCCTTCTCCTTCCTTTGCCGTGTCCTGCCCTCCCGTCCTCCCCCTTCCCCTGTGGCTCAGGCAGCACTGACCCCAACTCCCAGCTTCCCTGGCCTCGGCGGGTTTGAAGACTAGGACTCCAGGGCCGGGAGTGCTGGGGGCGCGGTCGGCCAGCCCCGGCTTCCTTCAGGGAGCGGCGGAGTTCCTCCTCCTACTCTGCACTGCACTTCTCACACCCTCAGCATCGCGTTCACGAAGGCGTCCGCCCCCCCCCCCCCCCCCCCCCCCGCCCCCAGAACCGTAACCTCCAGGAGCCGAGTTGAGGAAGGCGCTGAGGGCAGGAACCCCAGCGCCGGCCGCTAAGCCTCCAGACGGAGTCCGCCCCTCAGGCCGGTTCCTGCCTCCCATTGGCCCGCGAACCCGTCCGTCTCCGCCGTGGGACGCGCCTTCCCTGCCCCGCGCCTGGCCGGCTCCGCTCGCCCTCCTCTCACCCCGCCGCTCTTCGGGCTACCTCGGGGTGTGGGGCCGCCCGCGCCTGTGCGAGCCTGAGCTGGCGGCGGCTCCGGTGGGCTCGCAGAAGGGGAGGGCCAGGCGGCGCGGGAGCTGAGCATCGCCAGGGCGGGCGGCAGGGCGCAGCCTCTCCGCCGGCAGCACCACCTGTCGCGGCGCGAGACCTCTGGTAAGGCCCGGCGAGGTGGGGCCCGGGTGGGGGTCCGGGAGAGGAGCGGGCGCCGGCCTCCCCTGGCCCGGCCCGGAGAGCCCAGCGCTGCCGCGCCTCCGGACTCCGCGCGTGCGGCCCCAGCTGGTCCCGGCCTGGCGGTGGGGGCTGGGGGAAGGGAAGCCGCCCGCGGAGTCTGCGCTGAGGGCGAGAGACCGGCTGCGTCGCGGCTACCCGGGTTCCAGCGACCGCGGCTCATCCCTGCGCGCGATTTCCAGGTCCCTCCGCACGCTGACGCCGGGGCGCCCCCGTCTCGCCCGGGAGCGAGGCCCTGGGCCTCCCAAACGCCAGCATCTCTTTCTCGCTCTTTCTGCACCCCTCCACAGAAGGACTTTTGTGGCTGGAAACTCCTTTGGCAAGTCTATCTCCTTTATTCAGTGGGGCCGAGTTAACGGCAGGAGTTAGGCTGTGTGTGTGGCTCCTCCCTTTAAAAAAAAGACTTGCTGCGGGCTAGAGAGTTGTAAGATTGGACTGATTTTGTCTATTCTTATGAAATGCCATCTGTGAATCGGGATTGGCACGTGTTTCTTCCACGCTGGAGATAACTATCTCTGCATATGGTGTTACCTAGGTGGTCCTAGGTTTCTACTTTCTTTTTTGGTTCCAGAGATAATTCTAGAAAATTTATGTTGCTTGTGGTGAAAAGCGTGATCAAATTAACATGTGCTTTCTTACAAAACGTTTTATCGTCTTCTGTCTGTGGATTTACCTTCCTGATGCTTGTGGCTGTCACCTCTAAGCGAAGCGGTTAATAGCATTGCTATTTCTGTTAGTGTTGCAGTTGATAACGATAGCAATAATAGCATGTGTTAATTGCTGGTGACAGGCAGAGCGCTAGTTTCTACACGGATTATCTCAAAATAACCCTTTTGAGGTTGATACTGTTACTGTCTCCAGTTTACAAACCAGGAAACTAAGGTTTATGTAGGTTAAGTAACTTGTCCAAGACCACAGTTTTAACGTGACAAAGCCTGGATTCAAACTCAAGTGGTCTAACTTCATAGCTGCATCCTCCACCCCCACTCCCATAAACGTGTATGTTCCTTAAGCATTGCTCATGTTGTTAAGCTAATTGCGATATTGTACCCATGATTTTGATTTTCAATTTACAAATATTCTGTTAGATGAGAGAAACAGTTGTTTTTAAAAACATACATATAGGCCGTTCGCGGTGGCTCACGCCTGTAATCCAGCACTTTGGGAAGCCGACATGGGTGGATCACCTGAGGGCAGCTAATTTTTGTAATTATAATAGAGACGGGATTTCACCATATTGGCCAGGCTGGTCTCGAGTTCCTGACTTCAAGTGATCTACCCACCTTGACCTTCCAAAGTGCTGGGATTACAGGCGTGAGCGACCGCGCCTGGCTCCCAGTATGACTTTTATCATGCATTAATAGCAAATGTTGGGCTATGCTTCTGTAGAAATATTCTCTTGAGAATAATATATTTATGCTTAATAGCTATTCCTGAGAACTGCTTATGGGTGACACTCTTAGAGGGTGTTTGTATGTTTTTGTCTTTTAATATATTTATGAAAGCAAAATATTCATAAAGGAAAAAACCCATTTACCATTTGGGAACTTCTTTTGTAAAATTAAAAACTTCTAGTTATATATGTATAATTTGTATATTAAGTTAAAAACTCTAATTTATTTTGGTGAATTTCAGACAAACTAGACATATTTTATTTTCTTTAAGACGGAATTTCGCTCTTGTTGCCCAGGCTGGAGTGCAGGGTTGGTGATTTCCGCTCACTGCAACCTCCGCCTTCCGCCTTCAAGCGCTTCTGCTGCATCAGCCTCCCTGGTAGCTGGGACTACAGGCATGCGCCACCACGCCCGGCTAATTGTGTGTGTGTGTGTGTGTGTGTGTGTGTGTGTGTGTATTTTTAGTAGAGACGGGGTTTCACCATGTTTTTCAGACTGGTCTCGAACTGCTGACCTCAACTGATCCACCTCCTTCGGCCTCCCAAAGTTTTGGGATTACAGGCGTGAGCCATATTTTGAAACACAAATAACATTAAAACCTATATTTACTAGGGATTAATGTTAGAGGACAAAATTCACACTAAATAAAAATTACATTGACTTTATAAAAAGATAACTTTTATTAGAAATTATTTTATTTGAAAGTTACCATTTTGATTTTATGGCAGCATATTATACCTCCTTTGATCAATATGTACAGATTTCAAAAGTGATAAAAAATATATTGATTCTGTATATACTTGTTTAGGATGACATTTAATGTTGCCTGTATCTGTATGCCATCCAAATTCTCATTCTTGACTTAGAGATTTGATTTGAAATATTTTAAATAAATATTAATCATGATTTTCCTTTTAGTCTCATATTAATTTCATCATTAAAAGATGTTGATGCAGAAACTAGCAGGCATTTAGAAGGCACCTTGTGACCACTTTAGTCTATAACTGCTAATAGTAATGCTTATAACTAGCTTCTAGAGCACCTAGAGGGCATTGTGATAAGCATCTTAAATAGATTATCTAATTTAAATCTTAAAACAGCCTATTAAATAGATCTTGTGGTTTAATGTTCCCATTTTACTCATGAGAAAATGCAAATCGGGAAGGTTGTGACTTACTCAGCATCACAGAGCTAGTAAATGGCAAAGCCAGGATTTATTTTGTTTTGCTTTGTTTTGTTTTTGTTTTGGAGACAGGGTCTCACTCTAACCGAGGCTGAAGTGCCCTGGTGCTATTATGGCTCACTGCAACCTCAACCTCCCATGCTCAAGCCATCCTCCTGCCTCAGCCTCTGAAGTAGCCGGGACTACAGGCGCATGCCACTATCCCCAGTTAATTTTTGAATTTTTCATAGAAATGAGGTTTTGTCATGTTGCCCAAGCTGACCTGGAACTCTTCAGCTCAAGCAACCCACCCTCCTTGGCCTCCCAAAGTGCTGGGGATTACAGGTGTTAGCCACAGGATTTAAATTCAGGCAGTTTGACTCCAGAACTCGCCCTTTGACCACTCTGCTAGACTATTTGGTATGGGTTTTATTAAGCAAACTTTTAAGTCAAGTAGTCAAGCTCTTTATAGTGATACTATTGTAAAACTCTAAGGACTATATTAATAATATGTATATCAACATTACTACACAGAATTCTGCAAGTTTCCCTTCCCCCACTTTATTGATGAGAAAAATGAGACATCTAAGTCAATGGCTTCCAGACTTTTGGACTTAGTGGACAAATGAAAAACTGTATGTGTGGGGGACAATTGGGACCAGACGTAAGATCTCCAACTTTTAGTTATGTCAAGGTTAAGAACCTTCTTAAAAACTACTGCAATCTGGTTGGGCGCAGTGGTTCATGTCTGTAATCCCAGCACTTTGGGAGCCAGAGGTGGGCGGATCACTTGATGTCAGGAGTTCGAGATCAGCCTGACCAACGTGGTGAAACCCCGTCTCTACTAAAAACACAAAAATTGGCTGGACGTGTTAGCACACACCTGTAATCCCAGCTACTCAGTAGGCTGAGGCAGGAGAATCGCTTGAACCTGAGAGCCTGAGGTTGCAGTGAGCCGAGATCATACCACTGTACTCCAGCCTGGGCGACAGTGATTTTTGAGACTCTGTCTCAAAAAAACAAACAAAAAACCTACTGCAATCTACTGTCCTGATCCTTTCCTTTAAAAAGGGACATTTTTATCCACCACAAAGGTAGGAAGGTCATAATTACAACATAAAAACAGAATAATATTAAAAAAAACTATATTACGTTGTGTTAGTTTTTCCTCATTTGGTCATAGACCAGTCAAAAACATGTCCCAAACTAACACCAATTCAGAGACCATTTGGGAATGCCTGGGTGACACAACTGATTCTGAACTGGTAATTAGCTGAGTCCAGTCCAGATTCACTCTCCAGTCTGTCTGACCGCAAAGCCTGTGCTCGTTGCCCTGTCATGAGCTCTTTCTAGTGAACAGTGTCTAGGGTTTTGGTCTCCTGTGAACAGTCTTTCTCAGGTGTTGACTGTTTCCTTCTCCCCCCCAGGTAGGGGACCAGGGAGAATAGTCTCCAACAGCCAATGTCTTCACAGCTTTAGTCCCAGTGCAGTTTATAAATACCACCCAGAGGGTGAGTTCCACTGCCTCCCTGTTTGAAGTAGTTCTTTTGTCTGTGCTTACTCATGGAAAGGGCAAGGCAGTGGCCATACCAGGGCAGGAAACCCCAGGCATATTCCAGTATTCAAGAAACTCTCCGGCCAAATATAGTGGCTCACACGTGTAATTCCAGCACTTTGGGAGGCCGAGGCAGATGGATCACCTGAGCTCAGGAGTTCGAGACCAGCCTGGCCAACATGGTGAAACCCCGTCTCTACTAAAAATACAAAAAATTAGCCAGGCATGGTGGCGGGTGCCTGTAATCTTAACTACTCGGGAGGCTGAGGCAGGAGAATTGCTTGACCCAGGAGGTGGAGGTTGCAGTGAGCCAAGATCGCGCCATTACACTCCAGCCTGGGTGACAGAGGAAGACTCTGTCTAAAAAACAAAAGAAAGAAACTCCGGTGAATAGCTTGATTTTACTTAGTTATTCAAAATTAGAATCCCCGCCTTCTTTTATTTCCTGTTTTTACTTCCCTCGCTCCTGTAGTTCTCCTTCTGTCATCTTTGTGTAACGTAAGGAGTTAGGTGTGTGTCTTCCGCGTTCTGTCTTGTCTCCAGCAGATATTAAGCCCACCTGTCTGTTTCTCTCTGTAAGTGTTCTAAGTTCTGATTTCTGCAAAGATTGGTTTTTTCCTTAAGTTGTTTTTTTACTTATGCCTACTAAAGACACTGTTAAAATTACTTTTATATTTTATTTTACTCTATCACTTGCTAATAAAATTAAGTTCTCTAATACTTTGAATAATATGTTTTATCTTTATAATACTCTTTTGCATATATTCTCTTATTTGATCATCACAGTTTTCTATGAGGTAGATTTGAGAGGTGATGTTGTCTTTATATACAAGCCAAATTCATTATTTTATTTATTTATTTTGAGACAGAGTCTCACTCTGTCACCAGGCTGGAGTGCAGTGGCACAATCTCTGCTCACTGCAACCTCCACCTCCTGGGTTCAAGCAATTCTCCTGCCTCAGCCTCCCAAGTCACGGGGACTACAGGCACGCACCACCTCACCTGGCTAATTTTTGTACTTTTAGTAGAGATGGGGTTTCACCATGTTGGCCAGGATGGCCTCAATCTCTTGATGTCGTAATCTGTCCACCTTTGCCTCCCAAAGTGCTGGGATTACAGGCATGAGCCACTGTGCTGGGTCCAAATTCATTGTTTGATAGGAACAAGATTTTAACTAGGAGTTGAAAATAGAAGATTTCATATATCAGAAACCTGATCTTAACTGATGATTCCAAAATGCATTTTTTTGGGGATTGCCTTTGATTCAAAATAAAATGTATTCCATACCATTTTAGATTTACCTAGTTTGCAGTACTAATCACCAAAGTGTGTGTGTGTGTGTGTGTGTGTGTGTGTGTTTGAAATGGAGTTTCACTCTTGTTGCCCAGGCTGGAGTGCAGTGGCACAATCTCTGCTCACTGCAGCCTCCGCCTCTCAGGTTCAAGCGATTCTCCCACCTCAGCCTCCTGAGAAGCAAGGATTACAGGTGCCCGTCACCACACCCAGCTAATTTTTTTGTATTTTTAGTAGAGACAGGATTTTGCTGTGTTGTGCCCAGTCTGGTCCTGAACTCCTGGTCTCAGGCAATCTGCCTGCCTCAACCTCCCAAAGTGCTGGGATTTCAGGCTTGAGCCACGACGCCAGGCCCAAAGTTGTAACTGTAGTAAATAATGCTATCTTTCCCGGAAGAGCCACACAAACATATGATGAATTACTTTAGAACTTCTTTTTAGCTGGATGTGGTGGCTCATGCCTGTAATCCCAGCAACTCACGGGCTGAGGTGGGAAGATTGCTTGAGGCCAAGAGTTCAAGACCAGCCTGGGCAACATAGCGAGATGCCAGCTCTACAAAATATTAAAATCAGCCAGGTACAGTGGTTTGTGCCTGTAGTCCCAACTACTTGGGAGACTAAAGCAGGTGAATCATTTGAGCCAGGAGTTCAAGACTGCAGCGAGCTATGATTATATAACTGTACTCCAGCCTGAGTGACAGTGAGATACTATCTCTAAAAAAAACCAAAAACCAAAAAACAAAACAAAAAAAAAACCACTTTTTTTAAATGACAATTTTTAAAATTTAAATAGGTTTTTTTCGCCACTTAGCAGAGTATCAACCATCCCAATTTTGTTAATAATACTTTTGTCGCCATGTTGGGGATTCTGGGGAGAAAGCTACTTGGTGTGCATATTTTTAACACTGTGCTGATATAATTAACATTATTAGTAATTTGATACTGATTAATTTTAAAAGTGTAGAAACATGATGTATATAGAATTTGTACTTGTAGAACCAACTGCTGGTACTTTCTGGAGTACGCTAATAAATGGAAATAAAGTGACATGGACCTTTCATGCAACATAATCCTGAAACGATGTATAAAAGTCAAATTTGAGTAACTTGAAATTTAAAAATAGCCTGAAAAATCTTGCTATTTAAAGAAATCCAGTGAAGAATTCTCTTATATAGCTAATTCTCTCTCTTAAAAGTAAAATCAACGGAGTTTGCTCAAAGCAGGCTCTACCACTGTTTCTTCTTCTGGATTGTACGTATTTAATAGATATCAATTATTAGATTCAGAAAGTGAAGATATAAGTACACAATGCTGGTTCTATATATATGTGTGTGTGTGTGTGTGTGTGTGTGTGTGTGTGTGTACCCCTACAAATTTAAAATTTTTAAGAAAGGAACACTTGGGAAGCCTATACAGATATATGTCTATTTTTTAATTTAAAATTGAGAAAGGGTGAGTTAGATTTTGTTCTGAGATGGAGTCTCACTCTGTTGCCTAGGCTGGAGTGCAGTGGCATGATCTCGGCTCACTATAACCTCCACCTCCCTGGTTCAAGCGATTCTGATGCCTCAGCATCCTGAGTAGCTGGGATTATAAGAATGCACCACCCTGCCCGGCTAATTTTTGAATTTTTAGTAGAGGTGAGTTTTCACCACGTTGGCCAGGCTGGTCTTGAACTCCTGACCTCAAGTGATGCGCTCGCCTCAGCCTCCCAAAGTGCTGGGATTACAGGTGTGAGCCACTGCACCTGGCCAAGTTCTTTTTCTTGGTTTTGTTTATGTTTATAGTTCTTTTAAAAAGCACAAAGGTGAGCTTTATATAGGACTTTATAACTTACTGGTAATAGAACATTAACAGAATATATTGCATGGTGGTGATTTAATAGATTCTGTTGAATGCTTTTGATGTTTACCTAAAGAAAACCAAATCTGGCTGGATGCAGCGGCTCACACCTGTAATCTCGGCACTTTGGGAAGCCAAGGCTGGCAGATTGCTTGAGGCCAGGAGTTTGAGACCAGCCTGGGCAACATAAAGAGACCCTATCTCTACCAAAAATACAAAAAAATTAGCCGGGCATGGTTGTGTGTGCCTGTAGTCCCAGCTACTTGGGAGGCTGAGGCAGGAGAATCACTTGAATCTAGGAGACAGAGGCTGCAGTGAGCCGAGATCGTGCCACTGCACTCCAGCCTGGGTGACAGCGAGACTCTGTCTCAAAAAGGAAAAGGAAAACCAAATCTGATGGTGTAAGTTTCATAGAGGCTAAAAAAGCATGGATTCCTGTAGTGTTAAGTAGGATTATGAGAGTAATACTAAACGTAGGCTTCATTCCAGCCGTGGCGTGTGGTAGGTGCTCAACAGATGAGTAAATAATTATGATACAGGTTTAAAGTGAATCAACTTCCAGTTTAAAGTGATCAATTAGTCACATGCCGGAATCTCCCTTTCTTGCTCTAAAAACACAGAGATGGTAAGTAAAATTGAAACAACACAGAGCCAAGTTTGAAAGCAAGAGAGAAATCTCCACATGCAGGAGTGAAGAAAGAACCTATAGCAGTGAGCTTGATTGAAGACAAATGTTCCATGGGTAGACAGGGAAGAAATACAGTACATAAATACTACTTAGGGTTTGAAGTGTTTATTGCTGGCCAGGAGATGGAAACTGAGTTCCCAAGGCCTGTTCAACATTCAGAACCAAAATTAGACATATATTGGGAAGCTGAGAATGGGGAAATACTTTTCTCTCCATGAATGAAGACTGTATCCTCACTGGGGTTGAGACAAGAGTTAAACCATCCATCCCACACCATAAGTAGAATCCTAAGCTTCAACTTGTTTGAATTTGACTTTGGAATTCTACCCGAGGTATGTAACCATCTAACACAGAAACTAACATGGAAACTAGTTTTAGCCTGTAAACCCTCTAGATTTCATAGAGAGGCAAACTTACAACTGCCACCGAGGGTTGATTTCCACAACACACAACATGTATGGGACCACCATGAAAGATTGCTCTTATTTTTTTTAAAAGTGAGCTTACAGACAAAAATTATGCCATTGAAAGATATATTCAGGCACTAAAGACATTAGAAAAGGTCTTTAAATATTTAGGCCAGGCGCGGTGGCTCGTCTGTAATCCCAGCACTTTGGGAGGCCGAGATGGGCGGATCACGAGGTCAGGAGATTGAGACCATCCTGGCTAACCCGGTGAAACCCCGTCTCTACTAAAAAAAAAAAATACAAAAAACTAGCCAGGCTAGGTGGCGGATGCCTGTAGTCCCAGCTACTTGGGAGGCTGAGGCAGGAGAATGGCGTAAACCCGGGAGGCAGAGCTTGCAGTGAGCTGAGATCTGGCCACTGCACTCCAGCCTGGGCGACAGAGCGAGACTCCGTCTCAAAAAAATAAAAAATATAAATAAATAAATAAATAAATAAATAAATATCTATTTAATGAGGTCAGAATTTAAAGTTATGAAGCATGAACTGGTGACTGTAAAACAGAACCAAATAGAAATATAGACATAAAATAATTGAAGTGAAAAAACGGAATATCAAAAATAGATAACTAAAGAGCTAGATAAGAAGTTAGATGGTGGATAAATTGCTTAATCAAGAAATGAGGCCGGGTTCAGTGGCTTACGCCTGTAACCATAATACTTTGGGAGGTTGAGGCTGGCAGATCACTTGAGCCCAGGAGTTGGAAACCAGCCTGGGCAAAATGGTGAAACTCTTTCTCTACCAAAAAAAAAAAAAAAACCTACAAAAATTAGCTGGGCATGGTGGCACATGCCTGTCATCCCAGCTACTTGACAGGCTGAGGTGGGAGGATTGCTTGAGCCCCTGAAGTCAAGGCTGCAGTGAGCTGTGATCATGCTACTGCACTCTAGCCTGGGCGACAAAGCAAGATCCTGTCTCAAAATAAAAGAAAATAAATGAAATGAAATTTTGTCTTTAAAAATGGAATTTAGAAAGGAATGGGAGGGAATACATTTATGAAACAAAAGCAATATAACCAAAGGCTCAGAAGCTGAAAAATTTGGAAGAGGAAGGGAAAGCAAATAAAAACCCTGGACTACCACTAATAAGCTGAGTGATACTGGACTGTCCATTTCTATCTCTGGGCTTTAGGTTTTTTTTCATTTAAATTAAGATATTTAAACTAGGTGATGTCTAAGACTCGTGATCACTATAATTGTGATTCAAGAAAAATCTATGTAAATCTAATTAGAATAAAGCACTAGTTTAAGATTTATGTACTTGGTAATATATACTGTTTTAGGAAGGAAGCTCTATAAAGGGTATCAGGGTCATAAAGATGTATTAAATAGTGTGGCATTGTACTGAATATATTGATCTTCCCAATTCTGTCACAGAGCTCCTCCAACCCTTGGATTTCCTGAATGATAGGAGTGTCTTTAAAAAAATGTTTTTAACTGATGCATAATAGATGTACATAGTTTCAGGGTACATGTGATAATTTAATATATTCATATAATTTGTAAAGATCAAGTCAGTGTATTTTGGATATCCATCACTTTCAATATTTGTATTTATGCTAGAAACATTCTTTTAACTATTTTAAAATGTACAGTAGATTATTATAAACTATAGTCACCTTACTGATCTAACACTAGGTCTTATTCCTTCTGTCAAGCTGTATATTTGTATCCATTAATCCCCTCCCCCCTATGATAGGCATGTTTTTTGTCATAATAATCCCCTTTTGATCACACCTGAGTGTATGCTAGTCACATGAGGTGACTCTACTCTGCCTAGGTAGAGCCCCTAGGGAGCCTCAGGATAGGGCTGATCACTAGAAAGACCAAGTGATTAGAGGGTTAGAACTTTCAGCCCTATCCATGAGCTTTGGGGAAGGGGGTGCTGCACATTAAGCTCTATAAAACTCTTGAACAACAAGATTTGATGAGCTTCTGGGTTGCTGAATACATGGTGCTGGGAGAGTGGCCTGTCCATAGAGGGCATGGAAGCCCTGTATCCCCTTGCCCCCAATACGTTGCCATCTACATCTCTTTATCTGGCTCTTCATCTGTATCCTTTGTAATAAAGGGGGATCTTTTTGAAGATGTATTAGAATAAAGCAATTTACCACGGATAATAAGACTTAAAAATGGGCCATGATTAAAGACTTGATAAGAGTTCATAATAATAATGATACAATTGACAAGGAAATTTAGTTATTTCTGTGACATACAACAGTTTAGCATTAGAATTATGACTGACAACATTTCCTAAGACGTATCAGATTTCCAGGAAATCTCATGCAGTTTTGGAACACATATTGACCTGTTCATGTTAATGCGACTCTAGGAAATGGTTTAACATTATTCTTATTTGATAATGCTTCCCATATAATTTAACATGCCCAATAAGCCTAATATGTTTCGCTTGGGCTTCCACGGGCCCTTTTGGAATGTCCAAGAATTGGTTTAAGGTCAAAAAGGCATAATTTGGAATTTGAAATTTGATTTGGTGATAGTTTTAGAGATTTCAGGAAATCAAGAATCCTCACTCTTTGATAGAAAAGCAACCCCATTTTCCAAAAAAATCAAAAGGCTCAATAAAGACAGCATGATGCAAACAGAATGTTTCTTCTATTTTGCAACCTACTCAAAAGGCAAACTACAGTCTTTTGTTAGTTTTTTTATTAATACTACACAAAAATCTTGTTCAGAAGAGAAAACCAAATTCAATATATTATTATTATTATTTTTCCTTTGTTATACTTTTTGTGGAGACAAAGTCTTACTATGTTGCCCAGGCTAGTCTCGAATTCCTGAACTCAAGTGATCCACCCATCTCAGCCTCCCAAAGTGCTGGGATTCCAGGCATGCACCACTGTGCAGGGCCTCAATGTATTACTATTAAAGTGAATTTTAATAAAGCCTTATAAACAAATTCAATCTCAGTCAACTTTGACCACACAAGATAAGATTTCTGTAAATTTTTTGCAACTACTTACAAAATTATTTCAGGTTTTTTTCTTCTCTAACTTGTTTTATCAATTTAGTTTTACCTATATCATTTTTTTCCTTCGTTATGAAACTTTTAAATAACCTCTAAACTAGACGGAATTACTTTTTTAAACAAAAAACACATCTTTTGTCTTTCTTATAACCGTCCTCACCAAAAAGCATCCTGCCTTTCTTGTAAAATAATTTTCTTTATATCTAGTTGTTTTAATTACATATATTGCAATTTTGACTCTTACTAATTTCCAGTATAAAACCTAGCAGGAAGCAATTTTAATTGCTGTGTACCAGGTACAGAGTCCTGGACAGAGCTATTAAAACTACGTCTGTCTGGGGGACCCAACCCCTTCTAGCATGGCCAGGAGGCACTGCTGGATCAGGAGGGCAGGACCATATATAGGGCCTGGCTCTGCCCTGCAGCTGGTGGCCCAGGTACTGAAGATAAACGTATGTACCTGGGCCTCACCATGGTCACCTGTGTAGACTGCAAAATGTAAAGGCTCAAAACCAAAAATGTAAGTTCAGACAAATCGAAGAAATATTAAAAATATCTCAGGAGCAACAGTTTGATGACCTTAAAATAATGAAGAAGAAACTGTGTAAATCTGACCAGTAGACCCAAGGCAAAAATGTCTGAATTATATTTAATACTGACAATTTTGAGACATTCCTATTTTATTTTACCAACAATTTTTAAACTAGCTTTAGTTCAAATAGAATTTAAGCTTTTTCAAGAAGGAGTTTGGATAGGTCAGAGGAGACACCGAGGAAGGTTAATCTAAACTACCAGACTACAAGGTGGAGTGGTCGTCTTTATAAATCCCACAGGGGATCCGAAGCAGGCAGTTTGAACATACGAAGGAGTTTTACTTTGTTGTAAATCTGAATTCTGCTTGCGATATTGCTTTTGTATCTTTTCATAAATCTCTGAAAAGATAAGAGGTCTCTGAAAAATTTTCTCATAAATACAGCCAATTAATTTATTCCATAAGCACCTAAGCCAATGAGCCTTTTTCATGGAAAGTCCCAGAGGTAACTTTGCAGGTTTAGAATACCATAGACATGAGTGACATTTTTTAAATGGCACAGATGTGTTTCCGCATGATCCCCAAAAGAATTCACTCCCACAAATAGGCTAAGATAGCAGAAGACTCTTGTTGTCATAGACAGTGATGGTGTTTGTTCATGGTGTCTCCAGTATCACACAAATTTGTGGGGGCACTAGTCACAGACCCTTTTCTCCATGACACCAGGAGGCCCACTTGGACCACCTGGAATTGGACTTACAATTCCTTTTTTTTTTTTTTTTTTTTTTTTTGAGATAGGGTCTCACTCTGTCATCAAGGCTGGAGTGCAATGGCACAATCTCGGCTCACTGCAGCCTCTGCCTCCCAGACTCATACAACCTTCCCACCTTAGCTGGTACCACAGGTGTACACTACCACACCCAGGTTAATTTTATTTTGTGTGTGTGTGTGTGTTTTGGTGGAGACGGGGTTTCACCATGTTGACCATGCTGGTCTCGAACTGCTGAACTCAAACAGTCTGCCTGCCTCACCCTCCCAAAGTGCTGGGATTACAGGGGTGAGCCACTGCACCCGGCCTGGACTCGTAATTCTTTATAGTTTCTTTACTTTCTGAAAAAATATTAACATGTTTAATCTGTTTGAAGGGTTTTGCTAACTGTAATGGCAAATCCTTCTACCTCTCCTTTTTCAAAATTTCTTGGATTTTCTCACATTCGCTCTTTCAAATATACGTTTAAGTTGAGTCTAAAGCTCCATAAAGTTCAAGGATGCAGTGAGCTATGATTGGGCCACTGCACTCCAGCCTGAGCTCAGAATGAGATCTTGTCTCTAAAAAAATAAAAAACAAAGCTCTATAAATATTCTTGGAATTTTTGTTGGAATTGCCTTAGAACTGTGTGGATTGTTTCAGGGGAAACTGATATTTTTACTGTTGACTATTCCCATCCAGAAATGGGTATTCCATCCATATATTTAGGACTTCTTTATGTCTGTTAATTTCTCTGTTGGTGTACTTCCTAGGTATTTTATACTTTGTATTAGTATTGTAAATAGAATCTTTTATCCTATTAAATATCTTACTGCTGATATAATCAGCCACTTTGCCGAAGTCTTCTTATTAGTTCTAGAATTTTTTTCAGTTGACTGTCTCAGATTTTCTAGATGGCAGTTATATCATCTGCAGCTTTAGACCTGTGTTGTAAATGGGCCCAAAATAATGCTGCTTTTTTATTCTAAGAAAAACAATTCAGTGGAATCATGAAGTGAAAAGTATAGTAAAAAATTACTCTTTAAGGCCAGGCGCGGTGGCTCACACCTGTAATCCCAACAGTTTGGGAGGCTGAGGTGGGAGGATCACAAGGTCAGGAGTTCGAAACCAGCCTGGCCAACATGGTGAAACCCCATCTCTACTAAAGATACAAAACATCAGCTGGGCATGGTGGCACATGCCTGTAATCCCAGGTACTTGGGAGGCTGGGGCCGGAGAATTGCTTGAACCCAGGAGGCGGAGGTTGCAGTGAACCAAGATCATGCCATTGCTCTCCAGCCTGGGCGATAGGGTGAGACTCCATCTCAAAAAAGAAAAAAAACCCTTTAAATTTGCTTGAATACTTGAGTTATTATAAAATAATAAGCATAAATATACAGAATAATAGTAATAAAGAGTATATATGCAAAATCGTAATTTTATAGTATTTTGAACTTAAAGCATCAAGATGGTGGCATAAATTAATTTCTAAAAAGATAACCTGAACACTTATTTTTCATCATGGTTATTTTTGCTACTGTATTGTGACTATAATAGAAATGCAGCAATGAAAAAGGATGAGGATAATGATGTAGCACCTGCTTAATGAATAAGACCATTCAGATGAGTAAAATACATAATTTCAATAATTTGTGTTACCTTTCCCCTGCAAAGTCTATCAGGAAGTTGTTAGAGTTTGATGCCTCTCCAGTAGTCAGCGTTGGTAGTTGAGGAAGTAATTTGCTTGTGTTTGACTCAAAAGGTTTGTGTAGGCTCAGCTACTGGTTATTTTTCTGTCTTACTGTCTTTTGAACAGCTCAAATATTTCTTAAAAGGGTCTCAAATCTCCTATGTGTGATTTTGTAGTTTTATTCTACTGACAGAACATATTCAGAAATTAAATCTTTTTTTAACAATACACTGAAGATTTTCTACTACTGCCTTTTCCTCTTACTCTTTCTGCTCTTCCCATTTTCTACATTCTTTGTCAGTGTTTTCTTTTTCTTTTTTCTTTTTTTTTTTTTTTTTTTTTGAGATGGAGTCTCGCTCTGTCGCCTGGGCTGGATTGCAGTGGCCGGATCTCAGCTCACTGCAAGCTCCGCCTCCTGGGTTTACGCCATTCTCCTGCCTCAGCCTCCCGAGTAGCTGGGACTACAGGCGCCTGCCACCTCGCCCGGCTCTTTTTTTTGTATTTTTTTTAGTAGAGACGGGGTTTCACCGTGTTAGCCAGGATGGTCTCGATCTCCTGACCTCGTGATCCACCCGTCTCGGCCTCCCAAAGTGCTGGGATTACAGGCTTGAGCCACCACGCCCGGCCTGTCAGTGTTTTCTTAAGGCTCACAATTAATTCTTAAATTTCTTCTTTGAAGCTGTGAACAAAACCATCCCTACTATCTTGGCCTGGCTACCTGTACAGTGTTTTTCACTTTTTTGACAAAGAGCAGGAAACCTTTTAAATCATTCACACATTATTTTCATTTATGTCCTTCATGCTTGATTATTTACAGTTTAATTGCATCAATGACTATTTAATGTGAGTGAAACATTCTTGGCAATGTTGAAGGACTTCTCACTCTGACTGCGTCATATTTAATGTCAGGCTTACCATCCATACATGGATGTGTTGATGAAACGCTAAGCCTCGTGCAGGTGGTCTTGAAACATCAAATCACACTTCATTTCAAAGGTTGGTGGATGGAATTGGTATGGGAGGCAGAAAACAACTTCAGCGTAGTTGCTTGCAAACTGGAGTGTTTCAGTGTCCAGGAATAAGTGATCATGCAACACCTTTAAAACATCCCTTTTTGGCCGGGCGTGGTGGCTCACGCCTGTAATCCCAGCACTTTAGGAGGCCGAGGCAGGTGGATCACCTGAGGTCAGGAGTTCAAGACCGGCCTGGCCAACATGGTAAAAATGTTGTTTCTACAAAAATACAGAAAAAAAAATTAGCCAGGCATGATGGCGGGTTCCTGTAATCCCAGCTACTCGGGAGGCTAAGGCAGGAGAATAGCTTGAATCCAGGAGGCAGAGGTTGTAGTGAGCTGTGATTATGCTGTTGCACTCCAGCCTGGGCGACAGAGATTCCGTCTCAAAAAAAAAAAAAAAAAAAAAAAAAAAAATCCCTTTTTTGGTTGGGCATGGTGGCTCATGCATATAATAATCCCAGCACTTTGGGAGGCTGAGGCAGGTGGATCATGAGGTCAGGAGTTCAAGACCAGCCTGGCCAATATGGTGAAACCCCATCTCTAATAAAAATATAAAAAATTTGCTGGGCGTGGTGGCATGTGCCTGTTGTCCCAGTTACCCATGAGTCTGAGGCAGGATGGCAGGATAATCCCTTGAACCTGGGAGGCGGAGGTTGCAGTGAGATGGCGCCACTGCACTCCAGCCTGGGTGACAGAGCCAGACTCTTTCTCAAAAATAAATAAGTAAATTCCCTTTTTTGAAGTTCTCACTGACCTCTGGATTGAAATATGTGTAAAAGTAATCCAGAAATCATGCTGCCACTGAACCCCCCCACCTCGTGTGTGTGTGTGTGTGTGTGTGTGTGTGTACAACACAGGCAGGATAGTTTCCTTCCTGCCTTTCGGGTCACAGGGATTTGTAACCCTTATAGTAGAGCTTGGCAAAACTTGTTGTAAAGCATAAATACACAGAATAATAGTAATAAAGAGTTTATGTTGTAACGGACCAAAAGGAGGAATGGGGAATAACTGCTTAATGGGTATAGTGTTTCTTTCTGGGGTAAAAAGATATTTTGGAATAAATAGAGGTGGTGGTTGTACGACTATAAGAATTTTCTGGCCGGGCGCAGTGGCTCAAGCCTGTAATCCCAGCACTTTGGGAGGCTGAGTCAGGCGGATCATGAGGTCAGGAAATCGAGACAATCCTGACCAACACAGTGAAACCCCTTCTCTACTAAAACTACAAAAAAATTAGCCAGGCGTGGTGGCGGGTGCCTATAGTCCCAGCTACTCAGGAGGCTGAGGCAGGAGAGTGCCGTGAACCCGGGAGGTGGAGCTTGCAGTGAGCTGAGATCGTGCCACTGCACTTCCGTCTGGGCAATAGAGCGAGACTCCATCTCAAAAACAAAAACAAAAAAAGAACTTCTGAAATGCTTCTGAATTGTTCAGTTTAAAATGGTTACTTTTATGGTATATGAGCTTCAAAAAGAAAAAAAAATCCTTATGTAAATGGTTTTGCTGCCCTGTCATGCAGATCATGGATTTCTCCACAAATAGAAATTCCGTTTAAAAAAACTTAACAGCATAATCATTGCAATGATTTGTAATGTTTAAAGAAATAAATAGGCGTTTCAAATTCTGATTTTTGGTAAGGTAATTGGTAAGCAGAAGAATCTATTATCACTAAATATTTTGGATTTAATGTATAGTTTTCTCTTTAAAAATGTCCATGTTTATGATGGATGCAATTATTTTATACATTATTTCATATAAAGTAATTATACCCAATTACTTTATATGTTTTCTTTTTTTTTTTTTTTTTTTTTTTTTTGAGACGGAGTCTTGCTCTGCCGCCCAGGCTGGAGTGCAGTGGCCGGCTCTCAGCTCACTGCAAGCTCCGCCTCCCGGGTTCACGCCATTCTCCTGTCTCAGCCTCCCGAGTAGCTGGGACTACAGGCGCCCGCCTCGTCGCCCGGCTAGTTTTTTGTATTTTTTAGTAGAGACGGGGTTTCACCGTATTAGCCAGGATGGTCTCGATCTCCTGGCCTCGTGATCCACCCGTCTCGGCCTCCCAAAGTGCTGGGATTACAGGCTTGAGCCACCGCGCCCGGCCACTTTATATGTTTTCTAGCCAATTTATATGATTTATGTATATTAAATAGCAGGTTTGCTAAGACAAAAAGTTCTACTATATTAAATTTAAACATTAAACATAGAACATTAAAATTCTAGGTCTAGATTAAGAATTAGGATAGATTTTCTTCCTCTGTGTGTGTCTCCACTTTCCTATTATTTACTTTTCTACCTTGGAGCTAAACTCTCACTCACTAAAATGAAACTCACTTTGCTATTTACTATGTTACCTTGTTTCTTAACTTCTTAATTTGTTTCTCTCACAAGTGGGAGATGCATACCTTGCCACACTTGTGTGTCTAGAAAGAGGTTAAATGTTTTTTGCAGTGTCTGATACATAGTAGGTGGTACATAAAGAGTAGCAGTGATTATTTCCCAAGAACATAAGAGTGTTGTCAGAAAAAGTAAGTTTTCACCTTCGCCTATTGTTACCTTTTTAAAACAGTTGCAGCCTATGGAAACATAAATGTGTTTTGAAAACTGATACCCGATGGACATGGAGACCTATAATATGATTCTCATCAGTGGGTTTATTTGGTTTGTTTTTTTCAGGTGAAAGAAAAGATGTTGTCCCGGTTAAGAGTAGTTTCCACCACTTGTACTTTGGCATGTCGACGTTTGCACATAAAAGAAAAAGGCAAGCCACTTATGCTGAACCCAAGAACCAACAAGGTGGTAACGTTAATACCAATGTACATTTTCTCTCTTCCTGTTAAAGGTTTGATATATTTAAGACTGATAAGGTGTGACATATTTTTGTAGCTTTATGCTAAGGCTGTTCAGAGATAGTTGTTTACATGAACTTTTTTTTTTTTTAATTTTTTTATTATACTTTAAGTTCTAGGGTACATGTGCATAACGTGCAGGTTTGTTACATATGTATACTTATGCCATGTTGGTGTGCTGCACCCATCAACTCGTCAGCACCCATCAATTCATCATTTATATCATGTATAACTCCCCAATGCAATCCCTCCCTCCTCCCCCCCTCCCCATGATAGGCCCCAGTGTGTGATGTTCCCCTTCCTGAGTCCAAGTGATCTCATTGTTCAGTTCCCACCTATGAGTGAGAACATGCGGTGTTTGGTTTTCTCTTCTTGTGATAGTTTGCTAAGAATGATGGTTTCCAGCTGCATCCATGTCCCTACAAAGGACGCAAACTCATCCTTTTTTATGGCTGCATAGTATTCCATGGTGTATATGTGCCACATTTTCTTAATCCAGTCTGTCACAGATGGACATTTGGGTTGATTCCAAGACTTTGCTATTGTGAATAGTGCTGCAATAAACATACGTGTGCATGTGTCTTTGTAGTAGAATAATTTATAATCCTTTGGGTATATACCCAGTAGTGGGATGGCTGGGTCATATGGTACATTTAGTTCTAGATCCTTGAGGAATCGCCATACTGTTTTCCATAATGGTTGAACTAGTTTACAATCCCACCAACAGTGTAAAAGTGTTCCTATTTCTCCACATCCTCTCCAACACCTGTTGTTTCCTGACTTCTTAATGATTGCCATTCTAACTGGTGTGAGATGCTATCTCATTGTGGTTTTGGTTTGCATTTCTCTGATGGTGAGTGATGATGAGCATTTTTTCATGTGTCTGTTGGCTGTATGAATGTCTTCTTTTGAGAAATGTCTGTTCATATCCTTTGCCCACTTTTTGATGGGGTTGTTTGTTTTTTTCTTGTATATTTGTTTGAGTTCTTTGTAGATTCTGGATATTAGCCCTTTGTCAGATGAGTAGGTTGCAAAAATGTTCTCCCATTCTGTAGGTTGCCTGTTCACTCTGATGGTAGTTTCTTTTGCTGTGCAGAAGCTCTTTAGTTTAATTAGATCCCATTTGTCAATTTTGGCTTTTGCTGCCGTTGCTTTTGGTGTTTTAGACATGAAGTCCTTGCCCATGCCTATGTCCTGAATGGTACCACCTAGATTTTCTTCTAGGGTTTTTATGGTATTAGGTCTAACATTTAAGTCTCTAATCCATCTTGAATTAATCTTTGTATAAGGAGTAAGGAAAGGATCCAGTTTCAGCTTTCTACTTATGGCTAGCCAATTTTCCCAGCACCATTTATTGAATAGGGAATCCTTTCCCCATTTCTTGTTTCTCTCAGGTTTGTCAAAGATCAGATGGCTGTAGATGTGTGGTATTATTTCTGGGGACTCTGTTCTCTTCCATTGGTCTATATCTCTGTTTTGGTACCAGTACCATGCTGTTTTGGTTACTGTAGCCTTGTAGTATAGTTTGAAGTCAGGTAGCATGACGCCTCCAGCTTTGTCCTTTTGACTTAGGATTGTCTTGGCAATGCGGGCTCTTTTTTGGTTCCATATGAACTTTAAAGCAGTTTTTTCCAATTCTGTGAAGAAACTCATTGGTAGCTTGATGGGGATGGCATTGAATCTATAAATAACCTTGGGGAGTATGGCCATTTTCACGATATTGATTCTTCCTATCCATGAGCATGGTATGTTCTTCCATTTGTTTGTGTCTTCTTTTATTTCACTGAGCAGTGGTTTGTAGTTCTCCTTGAAGAGGTCCTTGACATCCCTTGTAAGTTGGATTCCTAGGTATTTTATTCTCTTTGAAGCAATTGTGAATGGAAGTTCATTCCTGATTTGGCTCTCTGCTTGTCTGTTACTGATGTATAAGAATGCTTGTGATTTTTGCACATTAATTTTGTATCCTGAGACTTTGCTGAAGTTGCTTATCAGCTTAAGGAGATTTTGGGCTGAGATGATGGGGTTTTCTAAATATACAATCATGTCATCTGCAAACAGGGACAATTTGACTTCTTCTTTTCCTAACTGGATACCCTTGATTTCTTTCTCTTGCCTGATTGCCCTAGCCAGAACTTCCAACACTATGTTGAATAGGAGTGGTGAGAGAGGGCATCCCTGTCTTGTGCCAGTTTTCAAAGGGAATTTTTCCAGTTTTTGCCCATTCAGTATGATATTAGCTGTGGGTTTGTCATAAATAGCTCTTATTATTTTGAGGTACGTTCCATCAATACCGAATTTATTGAGCGTTTTTAGCATGAAGGGCTGTTGAATTTTGTCAAAAGCCTTTTCTGCATCTATTGAGATAATCATGTGGTTCTTGTCTTTGGTTCTGTTTATATGCTGGATTACGTTTACTGATTTGCGAATGTTGAACCAGCCTTGCATCCCAGGGATGAAGCCCACTTGATCATGGTGGATAAGCTTTTTGATGTGCTGCTGAATCCAGGTTTGCCAGTATTTTATTGAGGATTTTTGCATCGATGTTCATCAGGGATATTGGTCTAAAATTCTCTTTTTTTGTTGTGTCTCTGCCAGGCTTTGGTATCAGGATGATGTTGGCCTCATAAAATGAGTTAGGGAGGATTCCCTCTTTTTCTATTGATTGGAATAGTTTCAGAAGGAATGGTACCAGCTCCTCCTTGTACCTCTGGTAGAATTCAGCTGTGAATCCATCTGGTCCTGGACTTTTTTTGGTGGGTAGGCTATTAATTGTTGCCTCAATTTCAGAGCCTGCTATTGGTCTATTTAGGGATTCAACTTCTTCCTGGTTTAGTCTTGGGAGAGTGTAAGTGTCCAGGCAATTATCCATTTCTTCTAGATTTTCTAGTTGATTTGCGTAGAGGCGTTTATAGTATTCTCTGATGGTAGTTTGTATTTCTGTGGGGTTGGTGGTGATATCCCCTTTATCATTTTTTATTGTGTCTATTTGATTCCTCTCTCTTTTCTTCTTTATTAGTCTTGCTAGCAGTCTGTCAATTTTGTTGATCAATGAAACCAACTCCTGGATTCATTGATTTTTTGGAGGGTTTTTTGTGTCTCTATCTCCTTCAGTTCTGCTCTGATCTTAGTTATTTCTTGCCTTCTGCTAGCTTTTGAATGTGTTTGCTCTTGCCTCTCTAGTTCTTTTAATTGTGCTGTTAGAGTGTCAATTTTAGATCTTTCCTGCTTTCTCTTGTGGGCATTTAGTGCTATAAATTTCCCTCTACACACTGCTTTAAATGTGTCCCAGAGATTCTGGTATGTTGTATCTTTGTTCTCATTGATTTCAAAGAACATCTTTATTTCTGCTTTCATTTCGTTATGTACCCAGTAGTCATTCAGGAGCAGGTTGTTCAGTTTCCATGTAGTGGAGCGGTTTTGATTGAGTTTCTTAGTCCTGAGTTCTAGTTTGATTGCACTGTGGTCTGAGAGACAGTTTGTTATAATTTCTGCTCTTTTACATTTGCTGAGGAGTGCTTTACTTCCAATTATGTGGTCAATTTTGGAATAAGTGCGATGTGGTGCTGAGAAGAATGTATATTCTGTTGATTTGGGGTGGAGAGTTCTATAGATGTCTATTAGGTCCGCTTGGTGCAGAGATGAGTTCAATTCCTGGATATCCTTGTTAACTTTCTGTCTCGTTGATCTAATGTTGACAGTGGAGTGTTGAAGTCTCCCATTATTATTGTATGGGAGTCTAAGTCTCTTTGTAAGTCTCTGTGGACTTGCTTTATGAATCTGGGTGCTCCTGTATTGGGTGCATATATATTTAGGATAGTTAGCTCTTCCTGTTGAACTGATCCCTTTACCATTATGTAATGGCCTTCTTTGTCTCTTTTGATCTTTGATGGTTTAAAGTCTGTTTTATCAGAGACTAGGATTGCAACCCCTGCTTTTTTTTGTTTTCCATTTGCTTGGTAGATCTTCCTCCATCCCTTTATTTTGAGCCTATGTATGTCTCTGCATGTGAGATGGGTCTCCTGAATACAGCAGACTGATGGGTCTTGACTCTTTATCCAGTTTGCCAGTCTGTGTCTTTTAATTGGAGCATTTAGTCCATTTACATTTAAGGTTAATATTGTTATGTGTGAACTTGATCCTGTCATTATGATATTAACTGGTTATTTTGCTCGTTAGTTGATGCAGTTTCTTCCTAGCCTCGATGGTCTTTACATTTTGGCATGTTTTTGCAATGGCTGGTACCGGTTGTTCCTTTCCATGTTGAGGGCTTCCTTCAGGGTCTCTTGTAAGGCAGGCCTGGTGGTGACAAAATCTCTAAGCATTTGCTTATCTGTAAAGGATTTTATTTCTCCTTCACTGATGAAACTTAGTTTGGCTGGATATGAAATTCTGGGTTTAAAATTCTTTTCTTTAAGAACGTTGAATATTGGCCCCCACTCTCTTCTGGCTTGTAGAGTTTCTGCCGAGAGATCTGCTGTTAGTCTGATGGGCTTCCCTTTGTGGGTAACCTGACCTTTCTCTCTGGCTGCCCTTAAGATTTTTTCCTTCATTTCAACTTTGGTGAATCTGGCAATTATGTGTCTTGGAGTTGCTCTTCTGGAGGAGTATCTTTGTGGCGTTCTCTGTATTTCCTGAATTTGAATGTTGGCCTGCCCTACTAGGTTGGGGAAGTTCTCCTGGATGATATCCTGAAGAGTGTTTTCCAACTTGGTTCCATTTTCCCCCTCACTTTCAGGCACCCCAATCAGACGTAGATTTGGTCTTTTTACATAATCCCATACTTCTTGCAGGCTTTGTTCATTTCTTTTTCTTCTTTTTTCTCTTGGTTTCTCTTCTCGCTTCATTTCATTCATTTGATCCTCAATCGCTGATACTCTTTCTTCCAGTTGATCGAGTCGGTTACTGAAGCTTATGGATTTGTCACGTATTTCTCGTGTCATGGTTTTCATCTCTGTCATTTCATTTATGATCTTCTCTGCATTAATTAGTCTAGCTGTCAATTCTTCCACTCTTTTTTCAAGATTTTTAGTTTCTTTGCGCTGGGTACGTAATTCCTCCTTTAGCTCTGAGAAGTTTGATGGACTGAAACCTTCTCTCATTTCGTCAAAGTCATTCTCTGACCAGCTTTGATCCAGCTGGTGATGAGCTGCGCTCCTTTGCAGGGGGAGATGCACTCTTATTTCTTGAATTTCCAGCTTTTCTGCCCTGCTTCTTCCCCATCTTTGTGGTATTATCTGTCTCTGGTCTTTGATGATGGTGATGTACTGATGGGGTTTTGGTATAGGTGTTCTTCCTGTTTGGTAGTTTTCTTTCTAATAGTCAGGACCGTCAGCTGTAGGTCTGTTGGAGATTGCTTGAGGTCCACTCCAGACCCTGTTTGCCTGGGTATCAGCAGCAGAGGTTGCAGAAGATAGAATATTGCTGAACAGCGAGTGTACCTGTCTGATTCTTCCTTTGGAAGCTTCCTCTCAGGGGTGTACTCCACCCTGTGAGGTGTGGGGTGTCAGACTGCCCCTAGTGGGGGATGTCTCCCAGTTAGGCTACGCAGGGGTCAGGGACCCACTTGAGTAGGCAGTCTGTCTGTTCTCAGATCTCAACCTCCGTGTTGGGAGATCCACTGCTCTCTTCAAAGCTCTCAGACAGAGTCGTTCACATCTGCACAGGCCTCTGCTGCTTCCCCTTTTGTTGTTTAGCTGTGCCCTGTCCCCAGAGGTGGAGTCTACAGAGACAGGCAAGTTTCCTTGAGCTGCTGTGAGCTCCACCGAGTTCGAGCTTCCCAGCCGCTTTGTTTACCTACTTAAGCCTCAGCAATGGCGGGCGCCCCTCCCCCAGCCTCGCTGCTGCCCTTTCCATTAGATCACAAACTGCTGTGCTAGCAATGAGGGAGGCTCCGTGGCTGTGGGACCCTCCCGGCCAGGTGTGGGTATAATCTGCTGGTGTGGTCGTTTGCTTAAAGCGCAGTATTGGGGTGGGAATTACCCGATTTTCCAGGTGTTGTGTGTCTCAGTTCCCCTGGCTAGGAAAAGGGATTCTCTTCCCCCTTGCACTTCCCAAGTGAGGCAATGCCTCGCCCTGCTTCAGGTCTCGCTGGTCGGGCTGCAGCACTGACCAGCACCAATTGTCCGGCACTCCCCAGTGAGATGACCCCAGTACCTCAGTTGAAAATGCAGAAATCACCAGTCTTCTGTGTCACTCGCACTGGGAGTTGGAGACTGGAGCTGTTCCTATTCGGCCATCTTGCTCCGCCCCCCCCAAGTTTTTTCTTATTGGCAGTTGGTTGAAAGAGTTATTATCAATAGAAATAAATGTCTGGATTATGATAGGAGGTTTTGGAGACCAGAGCTTCTTCATGCAGATGAAGCCTCCAGGTAGCAGGCTTCAGAGAATAGATTGTAAGTGTTTCTTATCAGGCTTAAGGTCTGTGTTGATGTTAATGCTGGAGGAGTACAGTGAGGCATGTCTGACCCCCCACTTGCCATCATAACCTAAACCAGTCTTTTCAGGTTAAAAGTTAGAGTGCCCTGGCCAAGGAGGAAGTCCATTCAGGTGGTTGGGGGACCTTAGAATTTTATTTTTGGTTTGCAGTACTTTCATCCCCAGAATTTCCATTTAATTTCTTTGTTGATAGTCTCAATTTGGTGGGACATTATTCTCATACTTTCCTTTAGTTCTTTCGACATAGACATCTTTTAGGTCTTTGAATGTATTCAAATATATGAATTTAAAGTCTTTATCTAGTAAGTACAATGTTTAGGCTTCCTCAAGGACAGTTTAATGATTTTTGTTGAAAACTGGACATTTTAAATAAGGTAGCAGCTCAGGAAATCAAATACTCCTCCCAGGGTTTGTTGTATTGCTGCTCCTTTTGCTTGTTTAGTGATATTTCCAAACTAATTCTTTTCTTTTTTTGGGATGGAGTATCGCTCTTTTGTGCAGGCTGGAGTACAGTGGCATAATCTTGGCTCACTGCAACCTCCACCTCCCAGGTTCAAGTGATTCTCCTGCCTCAACCCCCCAAGTAGCTGGGACCACAGGCACGTGCCGCCATGCTCGGCTTGTATTTTTAGTAGAGACGGGTTTCACCATGTTGGCCAGGCTGGTCTTGAACTCCTGACCTCAGGTGATCTGCCCTCCTTGGCCTCCCAAAGTGCTGGGATTACAGGCATGAGCCACTGTGCCCGGCACCCAAACTAATTCTTTGTAAAGTCTGTATTCTTGTACATGCCCACTGAAGTCTCTGATTGGTTAGTTTTGTGGTCAGCTGATAATTAGACAAAGACTTAAATGCTTGGAACTGGTATTTCCCATTTTTTGCCAAGCAGCTCTGTGTGCATGTTGCGGCATACCTCCAGCACTGAGCCAGGTAGTTTGCAACTACCCAAAAGCCTTCACTTCCTGCTTGCACAGAGCCTCAAGGTTAGCCAGAGATGTGAGCTAGGATCTTTTTCAGGTCTTTCCTGGATGTGTCCATAGCTCGTGTATGTAACCTTCTAGAGTCCCAGTGATACCTCATGGCTTTTCAAAGCTCCAATCCCATGGTCATCTCATTCTTTAGCTTTTCCTTGTCAGCTTTTTGGTTACCCTGTTGTTTTCCTCAACTGTTATCCACTGTCTTGGGCAGCTGCTATGCTAAATTATTGCCTCTGATTGTTTCCAACAAGCACTTCTGAGGAAATGGCTTTTCACACTGGGTGAGCACCAAGTTAGGTCAAATGAAGACAGCCTTGCAAGTGGGGTCTTCCAGGGAACCACCTGACAGGTCAAATAATGACATTTTCCTGGAATGGGGTTTTAGAAGAATCTCCAGCGCCTTCTCCCTGTTCCAGTGGCTTCCAGGCTGCTGATTTTCACAGTAATTGTGAGGTGTTAGTTTTCAATTTAAAACTGGCACAAAACTTGCTGCTTACTGAAATCCAGCTATTTTTCCTGAATAACTGCTCCCTGATTGCTACATTCCTTTGGTAGATTTCCAGAATGTTGAAGAAGTTGTTTCTGGTTATTTGTCCAGTGTTCTTGTTGCTTTTATGGAGGAAAAGATTTTCCAAAGGCCTTGCTCCAGCATTTTCACTGACATTGTTTTGATATGAAGAATTTAACCCATAGTCAAATACCAGAAATTGAAAAAGATTTTGTTATGATACAGATTAATATTTTCTAAAGCATCATTTCTTCTATCCCCTTTTTTATGGTATTTCATGGTATGAATATACTATAGGATGCTTAACTCTTTCATAGTTAATGGGCTTTTTGTTAGCTTGTAATAGCCAAGAGAACTAGAAACAACATTACAACTAAATTTTTGTGTATGCCTCTGTATGCCATTAAGAATGTTTTTCTAGAATGGCTACCTGGAAGTCAGATTGCTTGATGAATAATATGTGCATTAAAAAATTTAACAATACTTAATAAAACTGTCTTCCAAAGGCCTAAACTGGTTTATATTTCCAACAGTGGTTTGTGAGAATATCTCTTTTCCACACCCTGACCAATACTGGACATCAATCTTACAAAGTTTTGAAAGCCTGGGCAAAAATAATATGTCATTGATTTTTCAAATTTGCATTTAAATTATATTTTGAAGAACAATGTCATTGCTACCCCAGTAAGTAATAATTTTTAATCCTTTTATTTCTCCTCTTTAGGGAATGGCATTTACTTTACAAGAACGACAAATGCTTGGTCTTCAAGGACTTCTACCTCCCAAAATAGAGACACAAGATATTCAAGCCTTACGATTCCATAGAAACTTAAAGAAAATGACTAGCCCTTTGGAAAAGTAAGAGTTGGTTAGATGTTTCATTTTTTTATTGGTATTGTGATTAGAAAACTTGTGAGCATTGTGGCATGAGAAATACACAATCTCATATAAGTTTGTGTTTTGTCAGTTAACTACTTTTATAATGATTGTGTTTCTTTTACTTTAGTGAATACTTCACAAGTATTCACTATTGTAAAACTTAACAAATTAGTTTTTATGCTTACAGTCAGAGCAATTCAGATTTCAATGGAATATTAGAAGCAAAGGATACCATCTAATTTGCAATCATTTTATTCAACAACTTTTATTGATCACCTACTTTGTATTGACACTGTACCAGCCACTGAGGCTATAAAGTGGGTAATAGATAGGGTGACCATATGCTATATCACCTAATCCAGGATACTTTGGAGAATGAAAAAGAGCTATCCCTGGCAAACTTTTTTTTTCTTTTTTTTTTAGATGGAGTCTCGCTCTGTTGCCCAGGCTGGAGTGCAGTGGTGTGATCTCAGCTTACTGCAGTCTCTGCCTCCTGTGTTCAAGCAGTTCTCCTGCCTCAGCCTCCTGAGTAGTTGGGATTACAGGCACCCATCACCATGCCTGGCTCATTTTTGTATTTTTAGTAGAGATGGAGTTTCACCATGTTGGCCAGGCTGGTGTCGAACTCCTGACCTCAGGTGATCCGCCCGCCTCGGCCTCCCAAAGTGCTGGGATTATAGGCGTGAGCCACTGCACCTGGCCTTTTTCTTTTTCTTTCTTTCTTTCTTTTTTTTTTTTTTGATACAGGGTCTCACTCTGTTGCCCAGGCTGGAGTATAGTGGCACAGTTTTGGCTCACTGTAACCTCCACCTCCCAGGCTCAAGCAATTCGCCCACCTCAGCCTCCCAAGTAGCTGGGATTATAGGAGTGCACCACCATACCTGGCTAATTTTTGTAGTTTTTAGTAGAGATGGGGTTTCACTGTGTTGCCCAGGCTGGTCTCGAACTCCTGGACTCGAGCCGTCTACTCACCTTGGCCTCCCAAAGTGCTGGGGTTACAGGCTTGAGCCACTGCACCAGGCAGCAAACTTAATATATATGACCAACCCAGTAACTCACAGCCCTGTCTTCTAAAAGGTCATCAACAGATAGTTGTGCTATGATTGTTATTGGTCTCTAGACCATAATGTACAGTACAATAAGAAAAAGGTACATGGAGATATATTCTGAGATCCTGCAGAGGGCACCTAGCTGAACTTGGGGGAATCAGATAAAAGCTTCCTGAAGGGAATGATGCCTAAGCTGAATTGTAAATAGTATGTTACAGGTAGCAGGCAAAGTATTCTGGGTAGAGGAATAGGTCTGCATGGAGAACTAAGCGTATCAATTGAGTTTGTTAAGTATAGGAGATTACTGGTGACTGGTAAGAGTGGTTTCTTTGATGTGATGGAGCAAAAGAGATACTGTGATAGACTGAAAAATGAATGGAAGGGGAGGAAATGTAAACTACCCTCTCAAGAAGTTCGGATAAGGAGGGAAGTAAGACATTAAACAATAAGTAAAGCAAGACTAGGGATTAAGTATGTTTCAAGCTGGGAGAAAGTTTAATGTTTCATCATAGTTATGAGGAATGAGCCCAGGAGAGAGGATAATTGATAGAGCAAAGTCTCAGGGAAAGGAAGAAGGCATAGGGTCAAATGCAGAGATAGAGTGGCTGGCCTTGAGCAGGAACAAAGAACAGCTCATTCTCCAAAGCTGGAGGAAAGATAAATACAGATATTAGTAAGGATAAGTATGGAGATGATTGAGCAGAAGTAATGAACTCTCAGTTTAGCTGATAACCTTGCTTTCCTTTGTGACATAGAATATGAAAGTCATCACTCAAACGTAGAAGGGCCAAGGTTGAGTAGAGTTGGTGAGGAGAGTGATAAATGCTTGGAAGAGCCACGTAGCTATAAGGTAAAGCTGAAAAAAGCTAGGCTTGGTGGCTCATGCCTGTAATTCCAGCACTTTGGGAGGTCAAGGTGGGAGGATCACTTGATCCCAGGAGTTCCAGACCATCCTGGGCAACAGAGTGGGACCCTGTTTCTACAAAATTAAAAAAAAAAAAATTAACCTAGGTATGCTGTTACACACCTATAGTTCCAGCAACTCAGAAGACTGAGGCAGGAGGATAACTTAAGCCCAGGAGGTCAAGGCTGCAGTGAGCCTTGCAGTGAGATTGCACCACTGCACTCCAGCCTGGGTGATAGAGTGAGATCCTGTCTCAAAAAAAGAAAAGAAAAGAAAAGAAAAAGGCTGAACAAGAGCAGGTTAAAGGGATGAGAGCAGACCCTGATGGCCTAGTGGCAAGATCTTGTTTATATTGGTGCCATTCTGCACAGCAATGTTATTTTTCCACAGAAAAGATGAAATGTAACATTGATACAGTCTTGGAGTTTGCTGGGCTGGGAAAGGTTACATAAATTCATTCAGTTAATATTCAGAACTGCTATGTGCCTGGCACTGTTCTAAGTTTTGGAACTCCAAAAATGAAAACACTCAGCCCTTCTCTTCAGAGAGTTCACTGTCTCTGGTGGAAAGGCAGACACTGTGGAAGAGGAGTACAGTGAAAAGTCATGTGGGGATTCCTAAACAGGAATGACAGGGAGATACTTGCTCAGAGTGAGAGATTTGATCCTGGGATTCAGAGTAGGAAACAAAGAGGATCCCCAAGGGAACCCATAGAATTGGGAGAAAATGAAGCAGTCAGAGCTAGAGATCCCTCTGAAGGATGACGAAGTGAGGGCATCATATGGTTACCCAAAGTGTTAGAGGATTGTGATCCGAGAGTGGATAAGGGCATTCACCATTGCTGAGCTATAACGATCCTAGGTGAGTGCTGCCCATCACTGAGGTACACAGAAGAGTGACTAAAGTGAAATAGAGAAGATGGTAACATTGAGGAGATCCATGACTTGCACAGCTTCCCTTTATCACATGCCTCGTAGGTCACCTGTTCTTTCCTTAACATTACTTCCATCTCACAAAGCCATCCATTCCATTTTAGCAGCCCAGTTTGTTTACTTCCCTATACTGCAAAGAAATCTTCTTCCCTTTCATTTCTATCTATTGATACCATTTCTTCCGCTATTAGCTGTGTAGAAAATATAATTGAAGGGATCACTTCTCCCCATTTATTCACCAAATATTTGCACACCAGTTATATGCCACATATTGCTATTAATAGTTCCTGGAACTATAGAAGTATATGAGGTGATCGTTTCTAACTTACGGTATTGTCTAGACTGGAGGAAGCCAGAAAGTCAAGAAGTGGAGTGAGAGTTACAGAGGGAAGTAGGGTATCATGGGACCTGAAAACAGGAAAGTCTAAAACGCGTATGTATACATGATAGGGGAGGGGAGTGGACAGAAAAGGGCCCCCAGAGAACACACCACCTGAGCTGCATTTGGAGTGCACATGTATAGGACTATGCCTGGAGAGAGAGTGTAGGCAAAGGGTGCATCAAACGCAGCAAGTCCAGGTTGAGTTGTGATGCATTTGAGGAGCTAAGTAAGTCAGCATGAAGAAGATGAGGCTGAAAAGTAGGCATAGGTCTTGTTAACTATTTTAGGAGCTTGAACCTTATTTTATGACAATTTATTTGGAAGCGAAATGATCACAGTTAGGTTTTTAAGAGAAGAATCAATTGGAGCATAATAGGAAAATTGTATTTATAAAGACTAGTAAGAAGGCTTTTGAGGTAGCCCAGCTGAGAAATGATGGTAGCTTGTACTGTGCGAGGGTGGAGGGAGCAAATGGATGTATTTGAAAGCTGTTTAGCAGGTAGACTCTGTAGGACTTGGTGACTTACAGGATTGGTGTTGGGGAGGGTAGGAGAGGAAGAAATCAATAATGGAATCTGGGTTTCGCATTTGGTCACATGATAGCAGAAGAAACAAGGTCAGGGAAAGATAAGTCTACTTTAGATATATTTAACTCAAGGTGATTACTGACTTTCAAGCTTTCAAGCCGATAGTTCCCTGTTCTCTAAATTTAAAAAGAAGTTATTTATATATTTATTGACATCAGTTGACAATTGCCTTTTTTGCACTCTCTGTAGACCTTATAATGCTTCTAACCCTCCTTGGTTATAAAACTCCTTGAAAACAGGGTTCACTTCTTGTATCCCTGGAAAATAGTGCCAGGCATACAGTGTTAAGCAAATGTTTGAATTATTGCCACTTTATTTTGCTTCCTTGTTTATATGTCAGTCTCCTTGAAGACTGATTCTTTAAGGGTAGGGACCTCATAGTGATCTTTGCATTTCCAATGCCTTCTACAGAGCCTGACCCACAGTAAGGATTCAGTAAACATTGTTTCTATTGTTATTTCATCATCATCATCATCTACCATTTAAGTACCCTTGTATTTTTGTTAATTTTTAGGCCTGGGTGTTAAATAGTGATAATCTAAGGTTTTGGGTTTTTTTAGAATGTGATGTAAGTGGGGCTCAATTTCAATTTTAGACATTTAGGTTTAACTTTCATAAGCCAAGACTTTTAATGTAATGCAGGCTGACTTAGACATTATTTACTGTGCTTAATTTCAGATATATCTACATAATGGGAATACAAGAAAGAAATGAGAAATTGTTTTATAGAATACTGCAAGATGACATTGAGAGTTTAATGCCAATTGTATATACACCAACTGTTGGTCTTGCCTGCTCCCAGTATGGACACATCTTTAGAAGACCTAAGTAAGGCTTATTTAAAAAAGAAAACTTGTAAATGATTATTGAATAAGGAAAATATCATTCCATAACAGCTGTTACATTTCTATTTTATATATCTTAGCCGAATCACATTTCCTACCTCACAAAAACATAATTTTTATTAAAAGTGATTAACAAAAACCCAACATATTCATAACTTTTATCTTTGTAAAAATAGCATCATTCATTTCTAACCTTCTTTAAATTATTGTGATTGTTAGAGGAATTACATACTTTTGGAACCTGCCCCCCCACCAAAAAAAGTCTTAATTCTGATGGGAGATAATCCAGAATTGTTAAAAATTTTTGTCAATAAAGCCAAATTAAGAGATTTTTTTCTCTCTGTTTTTGATTGTTTTTTTTTTTTTTTTTTTTTGAGACGCAGTCTCGCTCTGTCGCCCAGGCTGGAGTGCAGTGGCCGGATCTCAGCTCACTGCAAGCTTCGCCTCCCGGGTTTACGCCATTCTCCTGCCTCAGCCTCCCAAGTAGCTGGGACTACAGGCGCCCGCCACCTCGCCCGGCTAGTTTTTTGTATTTTTTTAGTAGAGACGGGGTTTCACCGTATTAGCCAGGATGGTCTCGATCTCCTGACCTCGTGATCCACCCGCCTCGGCCTCCCAAAGTGCTGGGATTACAGGCTTGAGCCACCGCGCCCGGCCTTTTTGATCGGTTTTAATTTCTGTTTGTTTTTTGTTTTTGAGAGAGTCTTACTTGGTCACCCAGGCTGGAGTGGAGTGCAGCAGTATGATCTTGGCTCACTGCAACCTCTGCCTCTCAGGTTCAAGTGATTCTTGTGCCTCAGCCTCCCTAGTAGGTGGAATTACAGGTGCACACCACCACGCCTGCTAGTTTTTGGATTTTTAGTAGAGATGGGATTTCACCATGTTGGCTGGGCTGGTCTTGAACTCCTGACCTCAGGTGATCAGCCTGCTTCAGCCTCCCAAAGTGCTGGGATTTACAGGCATGAGCCACTGCAGCCTGTTCTCCTTTTTTAAATGAATTTTCATTTCAAATAGTTGTAGCACCTACAAACATTGTAAATGGGAAGAGTACTGAAATGGCAAGAACTGACCCTATTCCTTGAATGAGTCGCATGATCGCCATGAATGTGTTTCCTCGTGTAAAATGGGAATAGCAGGACCTATCAAAGAGCTATTAGAGAAACCAATGTGACAGTTCTTTGGAAAATTATAAGCTATATATGTATATATGTGTATATATACACACACACACACACACATACACATGCTGTTTTTACTTAATCTGAGTTTTCTTGTCTTATTCCTCTAATCTATTATTACTTTTCTCAATCCTTATAATATTTTCCCCATGCTCAATTAACACATTCTTCCACGTGTAGAAATTCAAACAATGTATGACAGCTTTTATATTCAGTCTCCTGTCATCTAGTCTAGTGACTTTGAAACTTTAATGTGTGTGAGAAATACCTGTGGGACTTACTCAAAATGTTGATCTCTGCCAACTTTCATCTCCTCCCCATCCCCAAGATTTCTGATGAAAAAGAAAAAAGGTCTGGAGGTCCGGATTTTAGTGAGCACCCTCAGTGATTGTGTTGCAGGTATTCCCTGGAAGACACTGAGAAACAGACTGTTCTAACCTATATGCTGCCAACAATTACTGTAACTAAAACATTTCTGTGATATAACCAAGCTGTTCAGCTATTTTATAGTTTCTTATTAGAATGATTAAAAGATAGGGAGAAACTTGGAAATACTGATGCCTGAGCCCCACCCCCAGAGATTCAGATTCGGTTAGTCTAGACTTAGGAGTTTCACAAAAGAGCCTGGTGTGATTCTGATGTATACCCAGAGTTGAGAACTGACTTGAAACATGAAGAGCATGGCTTATGTGTGAGGGCAAATACTGTTTATTATTTATGCAATGTATTGTGCTATGGGTTTTTGTTGTTGTTCGTTTTGTTTTTGTAGATGGTCATTAAATCTTGGTTGGTTGATTGATCTAAACTTTAAGCCAATGAAATCAGAATCTTTGGAGGTGGGACCCTGGCATTTAACAGTTTACCAGATGATTCCGTTATATAGCCATGATTGAGATATTGCTGAACTAAACTGATTTGAACTGTAATGATAGTGCCAAATTTAAGATACCAATGAGAAAGTTAAACATAAGATCAGTTTGACAGCAGTGAGGATCTGCTGGCCCTCATGTCTGCCTGAACTGTGTTCTAGAACCTGCGTTTCTTCTTTTTTTCCTCCTTCTCTCCCTTCCTTCTTTGCTTTCTCTTTTGAAATCTGGATTGATTATCTGAAGTAGGTAACAACATACTGTGTTTAAAGTGACTTTTTGTTAGCCATTCCACAATTTATACAGATTTCAAAACATGTTTTACATAATATAGTTGACCCTTGAACAACACAGGTGTGAGGGTCCATTTTCACTCAGGTTTTCTTGTCCTTCTGCCACCCCTGAGACAGCAAGACCAACCCCTCCTCTTCCTTCTCTTTTTGATTTTGTTAATAACATTTTCTTTTTTCTAGATTACTTTATTGTAAGAATACAGTATATAATCCGTATAACATACAAAATAGTGTTAGTCGGCTGGGCATGGTGACTCATTCCTTTAATCCTAGCACTTTGGGAAGCTGAGGTAGGTGGATCACTTGAGGTCAGGAGTTCGAGACCAGCCTGGCCAACCTGGTGAAACCCTGTCTCTACTAAAAATACAAAAATGTAGTGGCCATGTAAAATCCCAGCTACTCTGGAGGCTAAGGCAGGAGAATTGCTTGAACCCTCGGTGGGGGGCAGAGGTTGCAGTGAGCCGAGATCAAGCCACTTCACTCCAGCCTGGGTGAAAGAGCAAAACTCCGAGTCAAAAAAAAAAATTCTTAGTCAACCTATGTGTTGCTGGTTAGGCTTCTGGCCAGTGGTAGGCCATTAGCAGTTAAGGTTTTGGAAAATCATACGTAAATTTTTGACTTTATTTTCTAATACCCACATTGTTCAAGGGTCAACTGTATATCCAAATTTTGTCAAAAAAAATTAAATAAGTAAAAGTAACTTTTCACTTTTTCCTGATGCTTCAGGTATCTTATCTTTTGTGTGAATTTATTGTAATTTTCTTCTTTCCCTTCCTGCTCCTTCAAATTTCAAATTTTCAGGTTCAGTAAGTTTTAACAGTAGTTTAGTTGACCTTGTAATGCTCTCCTGCATTGGTGGCTTGCTTCAGATTTTTTTTGTTTTTTTTCCTGTTGGTGTATTGAGTTTATTTGAACATGAGATGTGGATACATTTCTTCTTGGGTAAAATGATTGTATCATTTAACAATAATCTTTGTTGCATCTGCTGTGAACATTGTAATTACAGTTTGAAGTACTTGAAAATGTTTGAAAATAAACCAATGTGACTTAGGTAAATCGCTTGGAAATTATACCATGTCTTGATATTTTATTAAAATATCAAAATATTTCAATTATGAACAAAAACTTAGAAACAAAGCTGTTGTGAAATGCAAAGGTGTTTTTGTTCTGTTGCAGGGGATTATTTATTTCAATCTCAGACAGAGGTCATGTTAGATCAATTGTGGATAACTGGCCAGAAAATCATGTTAAGGTACTATTAGTACAACCCTCCTTTTCACAATGTTTTCTCTTTTCTTGTAAATTACCTCTAAATCTCCAAGAACAGTTTTTCATTGTTGCTCTGATTTATTTTGCACTTATATACATGCAGATTTAGTGCTTTGCAGCTGAGGCGATGATAATAGTAGTAGTTATAAAATGGGCTACCAGTATAGAGTTTGACTCTGAGAAAGAAATTGGAGCTAGAATACAAGGTGAGCCCTCTCGGTATCGGCACCACTGGTGTCTCCTGCCCTCTCAATATCCCTTCCTATTTCACTAATATTATTCTAGGTAAAGAAAATACTTTAAAATGCCATAAAAACTTTTGTTTATAACGGTGTTAGAGAAGTTTAGTTATGCCTTTTTTTCTTTTAAATCTAAGATTTAGAACGTTAGCAAATATAAAAATGTTAAATATAGCAAATATAAGCCCTGGCCTATTTAGTTATCTTTCATAAAGTGAAATGTAATAACTTATTTCAAGATCTTTGTGTAGGCTTTTGTAAATTTTATTATAGGCAACAATCTTACCTGCCTTTATACTCCTTTCCAAAATAAACATTGATGAATGATCATTGGTTTGAATAATCTAGCAAACATTTGGTCAAATAATTAAACTCACAGTATCATCTTAAGACCTTCCTTATAAATAGATATTTTTTTTGTTCTAGACCTTTTTCTTTTTCACAGTTGCTAAGGTTTTTCTTGTTTGGCCTAGGTTATTGTGTTGGAGTACCATGCTGTTTATTTCTAAACTCATTTTTCTCTTATGGTAATCTCTCCATCAGAATCTTGTTCATCTCTGCCATATTTAATCTTTCTGAAGATATTTAAGTTGGTCCTCTAGTCAGAAGAATTCTATTCCTAAACCGAAGTCAGAGGGAAATCAAATCTAGTTAATGTCTCATAATAGTCAGAAATCCTAGAATTTTAAGTATGCGTGGTTGGTTTATATTGGAAATTAGCCAAGAAACAATTTTATTTTTAAGAGCAAAGAGTGTATATATGTATGAAGTGACTCTATCTTTTTAAAAATGCTTTTCTTTAGTGCTCCATTTTTGACAACTTTTAATTTGCATTTTTTTGTGATTAAGGCTGTTGTAGTGACTGATGGAGAGAGAATTCTGGGTCTTGGAGATCTGGGTGTCTATGGAATGGGAATTCCAGTAGGAAAACTTTGTTTATATACAGCTTGTGCAGGAATACGGCCTGATAGATGCCTGCCAGTGTGTATTGATGTGGGAACTGATAATATCGTGAGTAACATCATTTTCCCCCTTTATCTTCCTCCTGTATTTTTAAAAATTTGTATAGTATCCCTCTTTCGAAAATGATAATTTAAGAAGGGAAAGTTTTATGATTAAATGTTAGTTTTTTTCTTAAACTCCACTTTTAATATTTATATAAATAATAGTAAATTAAGTCTATTAAAAGTTTCTTGGGCTGGGCATGGTGGCTCCTGCCTGTAATCCCAGCGCTTTGGAAGGCCGAGGCAGGCAGATCACTGGAGGTCAGGAGTTTGAGACCAGCCTGGCCAACATGGTGAAACCCTATCTCTACTAAAAATACAAAAAAAATTAGCCGGACGTGGTGGCATAAGCCTGTAATCCCAGCTACTTGGGAGGCTGAGGCAAGAGAATCGCTTGAGCCCAAAAGACAGAGGTTTCAGTGAGCCAGGATCACGCCATTGCACTCTAGCCTGGGTGATGAGAGTGAGCCTGTCTCAAAAAAGAAAAAATAAAGTTTCTTGAAGGGCAATACATTTTAAAAATTGTATTAGTAATTTTTATTTTGCAATTTTTATTGTATATGTTTAAACTAATTATATAATATAAATTATTTTATTTTTACATTTGTTTTGTTTTGTAGGCACTCTTAAAAGACCCATTTTACATGGGCTTGTACCAGAAACGAGATCGCACACAACAATATGATGACCTGATTGATGAGTTTATGAAAGCTATCACTGACAGGTATTTTTAAAAGTCTGAGTATATGAAAGCACCTTTAATGGGGGTGGGGGCGGGGTAAAAACCAAAGTTTTGTTTTGTTTTCCTTTATTTCTTGTGAAGATAAGCAGGAGACGATTAAATTTTTGAGAACTTTGTTCTGCTGGCTGTCTCTGCCTGATTAGATGTGGTGATTTGAGGTGGTACCCATGGTCTGCCTTGCTTTCTTGAATTACCTGACATTTTGAGGGAAGTCTGCCCTCACTGCTCCTATCAAACCCTTACTGCTCAGTACCTTTTTCAGCCTTGACCTTCAGGCTCACGCCCACCATTCCACTGAAGCTGTTGTGCAGCTTTCATATTTTAAGTTCTCTGATCATTTGGTCCTCCCACCTCTCTACCTCTTTGCAACATCGACTAAGGTTTTCCCACTTCTATGTCCTTGAAACTCTCTCTTCTCTTGATTACTAAACAACTTCCTCCTAACTTGGTCTTCCTCCCACCTTTCTCTCTTTCTCTATCTTTTTTTTTTTTTGTCATCTTCACAGCTTCTTGCTGTCTTATTAAATGTGGATAACCACCTAGTCCTCTTCTCTTTCAGCCCATGTCAACTATGACCTTTATGCATGTTACTACTAAACCCATAAAGACCCATCTGTAGTCCCACTGCTCTTCTGAGGCCTGCATTTCTAATAATCAGAATATTCCATCTGGATATTCTGTTGTGCGTGCATATTCATATCCCACACTGAACTCCTTTCCTTTCCAAACAACCTGTCTTCTGTATTCCCACCTTCTATTATTGGCAGTAACATTCATCCTGTTGCCAAAACTTTGATCTTGGTGTTATCTTTGACCCTTCTGCCTTCCCCATCAGTCCCCCATGCAGTCAGATATTCCTCAAATTCAGTGGGCACTACCACTTAAATGTCTCTTGTTTTCCATTGCCACAATCTTGCTCTCTCCTTATCTCTCTTCTGAAGTTTTCTAATTCTTCCTCTAGTTTCTTTCCTCTCCAGTTCATCTCCACCTTAATACCAGATTGTTTTGAAACATGTACTTCATTATGTCATTCTTTTGCTTGAAATCTCTCATTGGTTTCCTATTGCCATAGGATAAAGTCAAACTCTTTACCTTAATGATCTAACCCTGGCCTACCTTTAAAATTGCTGGCATGTAGAAGGTATTTAAAAATTAATTCCTTTTCAGAGTCGAAGTCAACAAGTCTAAAACTGAACTTCACATCTTCCCAGAAATTGTCATCTCTCCTTCTTCCTCTCACTTTCCTACCTTGGACAACCAAATAGTATCTTCTTAGTTATCCCAGTTACCTTGACATTGTAACAGCTTCTTCCTCATTTCCCAGTTGATCCTTATCAATTTCTATTCATCCTAATAGCTCATAGTTACTCCTTTTGCTTCCTGCATCTTCTGCTTCAGATCTCTTATCTTCGTATCACAGTAGCCTCCTAGTTGCTTCTGCCACTTGCATCTCTCCCCACACCAATATGTACTACGTATCACTGGCAGGTTTATCCTTCCTAAAGGGAGTCATATATGAATTTTTTCCTTTCTCGGCAGCCTTCACTGTTTCTACATGGGATGCAGAAGAAAGTCCCTCTTCTCTAATTTAGCATTAGAGATTCTCCCTTATTTGGTCCCAACCTGCATTAACCAACTTCTCCCTTATCTCTTAATGTAAACCATGAAATGTATAGCCAGACTGTTGAAAATTCAGGGTCACCCTAATAATAGCCTGCTTTTCTTTCTACCTCTTTACTTTTTGTTCTTTCAGGGCCCACCTCCTTTTCAAGCCTTCCCTTACTACTTTAGCTCACCTAAACGATTGACATCTTCTTTTTCTGAATGTCAGTGAACTCAAATAGCAATTTTTCGTTACTTATTTAATATATACTTTCTTGTGTTGCTGTTTAACTATTAATGTAATGAAAATATGCATATCAAATATATATTTTTTGAGGTTCAGAGTCAAAGGAAGTGTCTCCTGGACACTTGAAAATAGTTTACATAGATTGATATCTCATGGGTTTATCATGGTGCCACGTTCTTTTTAAACACCTCATACTTTTTTTATTGAATAATTTCTACATTTTGGATCTAGTCTTTCACAGGCTCTGAAATTTTTCAGATGGCCTTAATTGAACTAACATAATACATTATTTTTGAATGCTATCATTAGGGAATATTAGGTGGAAAGCTGTTTAATAGTATTATTTTCATCACAACTATTGTGGGTTTTGCTGTTTTTAGATATGGCCGGAACACACTCATTCAGTTCGAAGACTTTGGAAATCATAATGCGTTCAGGTTTTTGAGAAAGTACCGAGAAAAATATTGTACTTTCAATGATGATATTCAAGGTAAAGCAAAAAAAAAAAAAAAAAAAAAACTTTAGGGTTTGGATTCCTACTTTTTAAACATTTTTAATGTGCCCATTTTTTATTTGTAAAACTCTTTGTTTTTCTTATAGGGACAGCTGCAGTAGCTCTAGCAGGTCTTCTTGCAGCACAAAAAGTTATTAGTAAACCAATCTCTGAACACAAAATCTTATTCCTTGGAGCAGGAGAGGTAAGTTTTGTAGGCTTTTTAAAACTTAAGCCCATCCTCTCTTCTAGAATTGGAAAATGGGCAGAATATTGATATTTATAAAAGAACATAATGACCCTGTAATTTTGTTGAGGTAGAGGGTATGAAATCAAGACTTCTTCTGTAAAACAGGTAATTTAAAATATGTTTAGAGAGAATATCACAAAGAATTTTTGTTTGATTTGTAAGGGAAAAATAAACCAAATAGTTCTTATTATAGCATATAATTTTGCTATTTAGAAGGCTATTGGGGGATGTATGTTTTGACTAGTACACAGTTTGGTACTTTTTGTAATGTTGGTTTTCATCAAATATGTTGTGATTCTTTAGCATATAGCATATATATAACTATGAAGATTAGATAGCATATAATCTTCATATATAAAGTAATTCAAGCATTGCATCATACTCTAGTATATATTGAAATTTATGTTTTGTTGAACAGGCTGCTCTTGGAATTGCAAATCTTATAGTTATGTCTATGGTAGAAAATGGCCTGTCAGAACAAGAGGCACAAAAGAAAATCTGGATGTTTGACAAGTATGGTTTATTAGTTAAGGTAAGGTATTTAAAATTTGGAGAAGCAAAAGAGTGTATTATATTTTTAGTTGGATTTTTAAAATATTATTCCTTAAAATCTTGTTTCTCATTGGAGTCTCCAAATTATACCAGTTGGGACCTTCTGTTCTCTTTTTAACAAATGTCCCCAGTCTTACTGTCATTTACAAAGACTTCTGCTTCATATTTAATTAATCTGTATGTTGGCATCAGACTTACTCTTTCTTGCTTTGTTCTCTTGCTCTTAAGAGATCAAATGGCCATTGTACAAGTATGATTGTGTTTGACACTCCTAAAACTAGGTTTTTAATAGGAACTGAGAATTTCCTGATTAAATTGCAGTATTGCAGAATTTTTGATATTTGAGCAGAATTTTTTTTTTTTTTCTTAATTTTTTGGAGTGGGGGAGAAGGGGAATGAAGTCTCTCTCTGTCACCCAGGCTGGAGTGCAGTGGTGCGATCTCACCTCACTGCAACCTCTGCCTCCTGGGTTCAAGTGATTCTCCTTCCTGAGCCTCCTGAGGCCACTGTGCCTGGCCATGAGCAGAAATTCTTAACCCTTTGGAGATGGTAATCCCCTGAAGCAATCTGATAAAAATCTATGGACCCTTTCCCCAGGAAAAAAGCATGTGCTCCTGAAACCAATTTATGGATAATAAAGAGCTTATCTCCCAGATTAACTTAGTACCTTTGGGCCTGACTACCTTTGTTGGCATTGATTACCATTTTCACTAGCTTAAGAATGTCATATATCTTCTACTGTGTAACACATTGAAATATAACTAAACTGTTTCATAGTTAAACCAATCGAGTACACAATGCTGTTAAATTTTTGTATGTACACATTAAAATATAATGGTATAGCTGTTGCTTGGCATTTATGTCTGTGGAGCAAGCTATCTAAATGTACTTTACTCCAGTTCTAAAATCTTTTCTTCTTAATTAGAACCAGTATTCTGTTAGTACAAAAAATAAAATGAAAAATTGAAGTATGTGAATGAAAAATCTTGAGTGCTTAAACTACATGTAATTTAAAATGTAATAGTAGTTATATACCAGACGTTGTCATAAGACTTTACGTGTATTATCTCCTTTAATCATCTCAAAAACCCCTGTGAAGTTTTACAAATGAAGAAACAGTTAAAAAGGTCAAGGGAGTTATCCAAAGTCATCAGCTTATAAGTGACAGAGGCAGGATTCAAAACCAAGTATCCTGACTGTGAAGTCTGTGCTCTGAATAATTAAACTGTGCTGCCTCCCAAAGAGGCTGTAACTACCATATTTACTAGTATGTAAGGCACAAGGATAAAACATCACATATTTAGAAGGCTATTGGGGGATATATGTTTTGACTAGTACACAGTTTAGTTTGGTACTTTTTATAATGTTGGTTTTCATCCAATATGTTGTGATTCTTTAACATATTGGTAGGTCAGGTCTAACGCAGTATTGGTAGCTACAATGTGTTTACTTAGCACATATGAGAACCCTGTCCATCTCCATATTCATTATCAGATTATATATTTCTTTTCCAGTGTGCAGGTATCTTGGCCTATGGGCATTAGGCTTCCAGTGTCTCCTGGTGACCCTAAACACTGCCCTTCATTTTGAAACTTTGAAAACAGTGACTTCTTATGTCACTGTTTGCTCAGCCTGGTTTTCTGAACTGACTGATGATAGTGTGCTGCTTTTCCAGCCCCTGCAGGTTCTTATCTGGGGTTATCTTGGAGTTCTGATGGAAACACACTTTTTCAGGAGAAGTCTTCTTTTTTACCAAAATAAGAATATGAACTTCTCAGGTGGTTTTTGCATTCAGTGTGATTTTGTCTGCCTCAGAGCTTTGAGAAACTCTTCATTGTTCTAGTCTGTCAGTGGTATCTCTTCTGGCTTTGTGGCACTACTAAGAATTTAACGTTTATGGTTTTTGACCTGGGATTTGGAAAAGAAAACATGTCTCTTCATTCAGCCATCTTTAACCAGAATTCCCTGTTCCTCTTGTTTCTGAACTCTTGGTAGTACAAGTCCGTGGTGGCTGTCTGCAATTCTGAAATCCTAAAGGCTTTGAAATTCCAAAATTTTTTCCGAAATTTATTTTGGTGACCAATCTGATTGCCCTGAACTTACCTAGTAGCAAAACCTGACTCAAACTACAAAGAAGCTCTTGGTAATCTTAACCTTTTGTAATTGATGTGACTATTCGTAAGTTTGTTCAGTTATGGAGTATCTGTTGGGAGGGAGAATATGTAATATTTTATATATGCCATATTGTATTTCTAAAATATGAAAAATTCTCAGCCAGGAGTGGTGGCTCATGTCTGTGGTGGCTCAGCTTCCCACTTTGGGAAGCTGAGGTGGACGGATGGCTTGAGCCCAGGAGTTTGAGACCAGCCTGGGCAACATGGCAAAACCCCATCTCTACAAAAAAATTAGCCAGGCATGGTGGTGTGCGCCTATAGTTCCTAAACTATAAGTAGTTTAGTGTGCCTAAACCACTCTGGAGGCTGAAGTGGGAGGATCACCTGAGCCCAGGGAGGTAGAGGCTGCTACTGCACTCAAGTCTGGGTGACAGAGTGGTACCCCATCTCAAACCAACCAAATTAAATTAAATATAAAAAATTCCTAATTCCAAAACTCATCTACCCCAGATAAAGGATTGTAGGCTTTTGTGCCATATTGGACTTAGGAAGACCTCATAGAGTAAATGCATTTTTTAGAGGAACTAGAAAGTTTCTAGGAATAATGGGAGATTAGATTTTTGTTTTATATTTGAGTTTATGGACATGATGAAGATAGAATGGGAAGATGCGGGTTGAAGAGGAAAGTAAATGAAAATGAAAAGACATTTCTATTGTAGAAACAATGTGTAACTCATAATGATGTCTTTTTATTTCATCCTTAATATGCGTTGACTAAAAAAATACTGTATTTTATCTCAAAATTTAGGGGCGGAAAGCAAAAATAGATAGTTACCAGGAACCATTTACTCACCCCGCCCCAGAGAGCATACCTGATACTTTTGAAGATGCAGTGAATATACTGAAGCCTTCAACTATAATCGGTAGGTAAAGTTATTCTGATAAATAATTTTACTCCCTAACTGTATGTTGCCAGTCATAATTACCATGTAGGATTACTAAAAATGAGTTGGCAGTTTTGTTTTACCTAGCTTTCAGCTTGTACAACGTTTTTCTATGATAACTTTTTGGTTACCATGCATGAAATTCAGTTACCAGATGTTGCTTTATATTTTTAGGTCCTAGACACTATGTAGTCGATCATGCTTTGCTTTTAGAGTTGGTATTACTATTGGACTCAAAACATGAAAAAGACCAAAGCCATTTGCAGATTTTACCAGGGAAATTCTGTGCAGACTCAAAGTTTTCGTGGGCAACAAAGCTGAAAACTTTGAGTGTGGCATTGCATAGCTGCCATCAGTCTATGCCATCATGGCATTACCTTCTCAGCGGAAAATGTATAAGTGTCTAAAAGAGGAGCTATTTTCTATATAACTGTAAGTTGTTTTGTTTTCTTTTTTCTTTCTTTTTTTTTTTTTTTTTGAGATGGAGTCTTGCTCTGTCGCTTAGGCCGGAGTTAGCTCACTGTAACCTCCGCCTCCCAAGTTCAAGTGATTCTCTTGCCCCAGCCTCCCAAGTAGCTGGGATTACAGGTACCTGCCACCACACCCGGCTAATTTTTGTAATTTTAGTAGAGATGGGGTTTCACCATGTTGACCAGGCTGGTCTCGAACTCCTAACCTCAGGTGATCCACCTGCCTCGCTGGGTGAGACTCTGTCTCAAAAAATAAATAAATAAAAATAAACAACTCCCCATTTTCCCCACCCCCCACTTCCTAACAACCACCATTCTACTTTTTGTCTCTATGAATTTAACTACCTCATATAAATGGAATAACATGGTATTTTTCTCTTTGTGACTGGCTTATTTTATTTAGCATAATGTCAGGTTTCATCCATGTGGTAGCAAGTTTTATCTTCCCAATTAGAGTGATGAAGATAGTTGTGTACTCTTTTTAAAAATTGGCTGGGCATGGTGGCTCACATAATTCCAGCACTTTGGGAGGCCGAGGCAGGCAGATCACCTGAGGTCAGGAGTTTGAGACTAGCCTGGCCAACATGGCAAAACCCCGTCTCTGCTGAAAATACAAAAATTAGCCAGGTGTGGTGACACACACCTTTAATCCCAGCTACCTGGGAAGGTGAGGCATGAGAATCACTTGAACCCAGGAGGGGGAGGTTGCAGTGAGCCGAGATTGTGCCACTACACTCCAGTCTGGGTGACAGAGCGAGACACTGTCTCAAAAAACAAAAAGTTGAAAGAATAAAATTTCCCATAATTTACTGTGTGTATAGTAGACAATAAATACTTGAGAACTTTCAGCATCTTGTTTTCTCTTTTCAGATTTGAGATTGCATTCTCATAGATTTTGCATTGCTGAGATAGTGCTGTCTTTGTGATGAGATATTACCTGTGTTTTTGTTATTGCAGGCCTATTGTAGAAATGCTATTGATAAGCATTGCTTTTATACCTATAATAAAGTTGCTATTTTTCCCTCTTACTTATTACAGGAGTTGCAGGTGCTGGCCGTCTTTTCACTCCTGATGTAATCAGAGCCATGGCCTCTATCAATGAAAGACCTGTAATATTTGCATTAAGTAATCCTACAGCACAGGCAGAGTGCACGGCTGAAGAAGCATATACACTTACAGAGGTATTACTAATCACATGAATTGATATGTGTATTATTTTGCCTCCACTAGCTTATTAGTTATACATTCTTACACAGTTGTTCTAGTGGTTTTCCTAAAGATTACAGCATGCATCTATGGGTGATCAAAGTCTGATATAAATCATTGCCAATTATGGGAAACAAGTACTTTATAACTCCATTGAAATGCCCTCACACTGTTTGCATTATTGTTGCGAATTTTAATGTTCTATGTATTTTAAACCCAAAATACATGATTGTTATATTTTACAAAAATTATTCAGATTTACCTACATTTTAATTTATGTATCACTATTCTTCCTGCAAGTCTGCTTCTACCTAGGATCATTTTCCTTCTACCAGAAGAATTCCTCTATTTAAGTGTAGGTCTAATGAATTCTCTTAGTAATTTATTTTGCCTTCATTTTGAAGGATATTTTCACTGTGCATAGAAGTAAAAGTTGGTAAATACTTGAGCATTTTGAAGATATTTTACTGTTTTCTGACTTTCGTTTTCTTTTTGATGACATATCATTGTCTTAGGTTTTTAACAGTTTGACTACGGCAGACCTATGGGTGGCTTTCTTTGTATTTATTCCACATGGGGATTATACTGCTCCTGAATCTGCGGCTTGATGTCTGTTTTTGGTTTTTGTTTTTTCTGTTTTGAAAAAATACCAGCTAGTATCTCTGCTTTGGCCACATTCTCTTTCTCCTCTTATGGGACTCTAATTATATGGTCAGAGATATATCTCACATATCTTTTACACTGTTTTCTATATATATTATCCCTCTTGCACTCTGTGTTTCAATCTGGTGATTTCCTTTGGCCCTGTCTTCTAGATTGCAGATTCTGTGTTCAGCTGTGCTTATCTGTTGTTAGGTTCTTAATTTTAGTTACTGTGTTTTTTTCATTTGTAGAATTTCTGTTTTATCTGTATAGGAAATTATTAATTTAGTAACAGACTTAAAATCATGTACTGTAGAAACAATCAATTTCTAAATATTGCTTTTTTGTACTTACATTTCATGAAACATTTCTTTTTACTCTCTTCAAGTGCATCATCACCATCAGTGTTTGTCTTTTCTGGGGCTGTTTTTTTTTTTGAGTCATCTGACAGCTGTGGAGAACAAATTTTTATTTACATCCAAACTGTTTAAGATTGACTACTTCTAGATCTTTGACACTACCATGGGATTATAGCCCAGTTACAAATATCTGCCTATAAATCACTCGACATTTGGGTTTTTTTCCTACCATTCTGTAAGGATGTAGTTGTAATCTCCACAATTACTTTCTATATTGTTCTGGTAAGTGATCTAACTGGCTCTAGAAAGTGATTTTTAAAGGCTTGTTTACAATGATGTCTAGCAACTGTAATTGCTAGATTACATCCTTGAGATTAAGTAATAAATCTGTGATGCATTTTTTAATCTTCACTCCTTTAAAAAAAAGATTTTTATAATAGAAAAATATTATAGTATATGTCTTAAAAGCTAAGGATTCTTTTAAAAATATAACCACAGGGCCGGGCATGGTGGCTCACACCTGTAATCCCAGCACTTTGGGAGGCCGAAGCAGGCAGATCACGAGGTCAGGAGATTGAGACCATCCTGGCTAACACGGTGAAACTCCGTCTCTACTAAAAATACAACAAAAATTAGCCGGGCATAGTGGTGGGTGCCTGTAGTCCTAGCTACTTGGGAGGCTGAGGCAGGTGAATGGCGTGAACCCAGGAGGCGGAGCTTGCAGTGACCTGAGATGGCGCCACTGCACTACAGCCTGGGTGACAGAGCAAGACTCCATCTCAAAAAATATATATATATACACACACACATATTATGTGTATGTATATATGTGTGTGTATATATTTATGTATAACCACAGTACTGTTATACCTCATAATTTGAACAATAATTATATCTTGTCATTTAATTTTTTTTTTTTTTTTTTTTTTTGAGACAGGGTCTCCCTTGGTCGCCCAGGCTGGAGTGTAGTGGCACAGTCATGGCTCACTGCAGACTCCAGTTCCTGGCTCAAGTAATCCTCTTGCCTCAACTTCCTCAGTAGCTGGGACTACAGGCAAGCACCACCATACCCAGCTAATTTTTTAATTTTTATTTTTGTAGAAACAAGGTCTTGCTTTGTTGGCCAGGCTGGTCTCAAATTGCTGACCTCAAGTGATCCCCCTGCCTCAGCCTCCCACAGTGCTGGGATTACAGACATGAGCCACTGTGCCCCACCTAATTTCTTGAATATATGAATTACAATTAAAATTTTCTGATGGTAACAAATATCTCACTCATTTTTATTGTCTATCTTTTGTTCTGTCTTGGTTATCAGGTTTGTTTATAAGGCTAATTTGTACTTCGTTTTTTGTTTTGTTTCGTTTTTTTGTTTGTTTTGTTTTTCACCTGCCTTAGCCCCCCAAGTAGCTGGGCTCCTGCCACCATGCCCAGCTAATTTTTTTGTATTTTTAGTAGAGACGGGGTTTCGCCATGTTAGCCAGGATGGTCTCAATCTCCTGACGTCGTGATCTGCCTGCCTTGGCCTCCCAAAGTGCTGGGATTATAGGCGTGAGCCACCACACCTAGCCTGTTTTTGTTTTTTTTAATTGAGGGATGGATAGTGTAGAAAAAGAACTACAGCAATAATTTAAGGCTGTGGATAAAGTTATCTTTGGAGAAAGGGACTTTACTTTTTCGAGCAGATCACCATAATCCAGTCAGGATGTGGTCCACATGAGACCTGGGGTATTTCCAGTTTGCCCTTTCTCCTGGTATCCACTGCTTTGGGTATGAATCATCAAAAGTCCTGAGGTATTTATCAGCACCTCTCATCCTTAATGGTCCCTGAACATCCATTTTCCTCTCTGTCATCATGAGACTTTGGGTAGCTTTGCTGTTCAGGGTCTCAGCCACAGCTTTTGATTTGGAAATCAGCAGTCATTTTGAGGGAAGAGCTTCAAATGCTAGGCTCATATATCTTGCTTCCCTTTTCTCTTGGATCTTGGAAACCACTCTTCCCCAACACCAAACTCTCACTATCCTGTTAGGTCTCTACTTCTTTACAAAAATTTTTTTAAATGTATTTTATCTGGTTTTTTAAATTGTAACCAGAGGAAAAATTGGTATGAAATAACCCAGAAAATCATTGCCAAAGCAGAACTCTCAGAACTTCATGAACTTAATATTCATACTCTTGATATATTTGACATTCTTTTTTTCCCATTGTTGAACACTGTGTAGGCCAGGCACAGTGGTTCATGCCTGTAATCCCAGCACTTTGGGAGGCCGAGGTGGGCGGATCACTTGAGGCCAGGAGTTCAAGATCAGCCTGGCCAACGTGGCGAAACCCTGTCTCTACTAAGAATGCAAAAAAATTAGCCAGGTGTGGTGGCTCATGTCTGTAGTCCCAGCTACTCAGGAGGCTGAGGCTGGAGAATAGCCTGAACCCAGGAGGCAGAGGCTGTGTGAGCCGAGATCATGCCGCTGCACTCCAGCCTGGGCAACAGAGCAAGACTGTCTCAAAAAAACAAAACAAAAAACAAAAAACCTTTATGTTGACATATATTCTCTCCAAATTCTTTTGCTTCCATATGGCCACTCTGTTAGTCAAAATAAATTCTCGTGACTGTTGGTTTCCAATTGATACAATAATTATTGAAATCTCTTCTCCTAAATAAATCACAGAATCATCATACAGATATTTAAAAATTAGTCTCTTTAGTATACTGTCTTACCTTTTTATTACTTTTAGTTTGATTGCCTGTCCTCTTCACCAGGCTTTATTACTTAAAACTAATGATTATTGCTCCCCAAATTAAATCTTAGTCATCTACAATGACTGTTTGGTAAGTGTATTAAATGCATCATGGATCGTTGACATTTCCAAAATATAAAAAATTTAAGTATTTTGAGCAGTAGTTGTATATCACCAGAAGACTGCTCATTTAAGAATTTTATTTTTTGAGTAAATATTGTAATAAATGTACATTATTGGGATACATAAAAATTCCCCAAGGAGACTAGTTTGATATACTGTATTTCATCAGTTTTAAGATGAAGGATCACTTGAGCCTATGAGTTTGAGACCAGCCTGGACAACATAGCGAAACCCTGTCTGTATAAAAAATTTAAAAATTAGCTGGGCATGGTGATGCACACCTGTGGTCTTAGCTACTTGGGAGGCTGAGGTGGGAGGATTGCTTGAGCCCAGGAGGTTGAGGCTGCAGTGAGCTGTGATTGTGCCACTGCACTCCAGCCTGGGCAACAGAATGAGACCCTGTCTCAAAAAAAGTAATAATAAAAAGAGCATTGTGTCATAGTTTACTTTTACATAAATTATTTCTTAGTGTTACATGAAATAATGGCATAGAATTTTGAGTAGTCATCACCTGTTAAATGTTTAGTCCCCTTTTGTTTTCACCATGGAGATGTTACTCCAACACCCTTTGCTGCTCAGCGAGAAAAATACTTAAAAAAAAAAATCTTCATAGTTGAATTGTCAGCTGCTTACATAGGGCAACTTGGACTTCAGAATAAGAATATACTATTATTAAAACCTGGCCACGTTTAAGCCATGGATTAATTATTGGGTTAAATGGACAGGGGAGGCAGGGATAATGACTTGGAGAATGTGAACTGCTATAGAATGTTGTCATTATTGAAGAGTTTTCCCAAGATCTGTCCTTTTTTTTTTTTTCTTTTTTTTTTTTTGAGACGGAGTCTCGCTCTGTTGCCCAGGCTGGAGTGCAGTGGCATGATCTCATCTCAGCTCATTGCAAGCTCCACCTCCCAGGTTCATGACATTCTCCTGCCTCAGCTTCCTGAGTAGCTGGGACTACAGGCGCCAGCCACCAGGCCTGGCTAATTTTTTGTATTTTTAGTAGAGACAGGGTTTCACCATGTTAGCCAGGATGGTCTCGATCTCCTGACGTCATGATCTGCCCACCTCAGCCTCCCAAAGTACAGAGATTACAGGTGTGAGCCACTGCGCCCAGCCAACCAAAATCTTTCTGAATTTCCAAACTTAACTGATATCATGGGAACATTTTTTCCATGACGTGCTATATTGTATAATCTACCTTATAAGACTATTAAAATTAATGGTGCCAGAAAAATAAGTGTGTACTTATTGTGATAACATGTATGACATTAACCATGAACTAACCTTAATTGTCAAAGAAACAAAATTTTTAGTCATAAGTAATGTTTGGAACAGATAGAGAATTGTAATAGCTATCCATAGAATAGGTAGAAAATGATATAACAATATGGAGTTGCAAGTCTAAGATAGTCAGCTGTGCCCTACTAGCATAGTTAGCTTGCTTCTACTCTTAAATCTTGTATCATTTTGAAATGGAAAGTATTTCCTGTAAAAAGTAATGCTTACTCCGCATTGTTGACCTTCAGATTACCTGGAGTCAAATTCTTGAATGTTAAATCCACTAAAGCCAAGGGTCTACAATACTATAAAGAATAATAATACAATTAATTCTCTTAGAAATACTGAATATGCCAGTAACATTTATTATATGCCATTACAGAGCATAGTATCAAAATTGGATAGATGTGACAAATTTGGAGAAGTATTCTTCTTTAACAAGGCATCAGGCCATTTGTTTTCTTGGAGTGATACTATGGTCATGCCACATGCCTGTGTTATAAACTGCCTACTGCTGGGTATTATAGCATCATTGAAAACCTGTGGCTGTGGAGTTACAAAAAAATCTAGATTAAGATTTAACTACTACAGTTTTGATGTGTGACTTTTGACAAAGTATTTGAAAATAGCCTTAGTTTTCTGATTTTTTAAAATTAGTGAAATGGAGATGATGATGAAGTTTTCATGATGGCACATTGACTGAGTTAACACATATAAAGTACTTGGTAATTAGTTTTAGCAGTTATACAGTAAATGACGGCCATTTGTTTTGGTATTTCCCCTTCATTCATAGGTGTTTATATTGGTCTTTATAATATGGAATGATATTTATTGGCCATTTACATTTTAAATTTCTTTTTCTTTTTTTTGAGATGGAGTCTTGCTCTGTTGCCCAGACTGGACTGCAGTGGCATGATATCGGCTCACTGCAACCTCTTCCTCCCGGGTTCAAGTGATTCTCCTGCCTCAGGCTCCTGAGTAGCTGAGATCGCAGGCATGGGCCAACACACCCAGCTAATTTTTTGTATTTTTAGTAGAGATAGGGTTTCACTATGTTGGCCAGGCAGTCTCAAACTCCTGGCCTCTAGTGATCTGCCCACCTCGGCCTCCCGAAGTGCTGGGACTGCAGGTGTAAGCCGTGGTGCCTGGCCTTAAATTTCTTAAAAATAAGTGTCTGGTTTTTAAATTTTTAGTAATAAATGATGTTTAACTTTATTAATTATTTATTGAATGTATGCTACACATAAAACCTCATTCTAACAAACAATTGTAATGAAAAGATTGTTATATAGTATATTATGCTTTGTTTCCAAGTAATATATTGGCCTGCTTTACTCCAGGACTTGATTTTGTATGAATTCACCCCAATTTTCTCATCCACAGAAAATAACAAAATTGAAGTTATTCCATCTTCTTAACAGGGCAGGTGTTTGTTTGCCAGTGGCAGTCCGTTTGGGCCAGTGAAACTCACAGATGGGCGAGTCTTTACACCAGGTCAAGGAAACAATGTATATATTTTTCCAGGTAAATGCCGTCATTATTTATGTTATAGAGCAATAGTTAATTATGTAAAAATACTTAATGGAATTCTTTGGAATGGAAGATTGAAATGAGCAACGGTATTAAAGAATTTTGGTATAAATGTACAAGGAAACTCAAGGAATTCATTGAATTCAGCATGCTCCATTTTCTCTGAAAATTTATTCATATTGTTAATTACATTTGTTTTTATTATAGAAATAATGTATTGCATGATTTGTAAAAATGCAGAGGAACAGAATGGCGCAAAATTCTGTAACCCTCTCTATCTCCCCTTGGTGTACCTCCTTAATCATACTTCCCAAAACCATTGTCAGTAATTTGCTGGGAGTTTTTCTGGTGGTTACCATCGTGACTGATAGATTTGTCTCCCAGGTTCAAGCAATTCCCCTGCCTCAGCCTTCTGAGTATCTGGGACTACAGGCATGCACCACCACACCTGGCTAATTTTTATATTTTTAGTAGGGATGGTATTTCACCGTGTTGGCCAGGCTGGTCTTGAAATCCTGACCTCAGATGTTCCGCCCATCCCAAAGTGCTGGGTTTACAGGTGTGAGCCACCACGCCCAGCCAGGTGTTCTTATTTTTTAAGATACAACCACTATACTGGTATCACACCAAAGGAAATTAATAATAATTGTTTAATATCATTTATTATTAACTCAGTTCAACAACTTATTTTTATTCTCAATACCTTTTTTTAAATTTTAGAATTGCTCTTTCTAAATAACTACTTTAAAAATAAAAATGGCTACAGTATTCTTTCAGCTTTTTCTGGAGAATTATTAGGATACCTTTTAATATTTCTTCCTTTGTGCTGTATTTTCCATAAATTTCTGGTGATCCTCAGTTGTCTCTTTCTTTTAAGCAAGACTATGTTGAGTAAAACAGGAATTTTGTATGATTTTCTTTTGCACTTGTGTCTTTTTTCTTCTGGTAGGTCTTTACCTGACTAGCTGACAGCAGGCTCTAATTAAGATATGACAAGTAGTCTTATAGTTTATATAGGCTGGCATCAGGCAAGCATGTATAACTATTGTTAAAGAAGGTATTTAGTCTGTGAATATCCTGGTGCTTTTCTATATTTTTCTCCTTTTTTTTGCCCCTCATGTTTTCCTGTTATCTCTTGAGACCTAACCTCTATAATAGAAACTGTCCCGTCACCCATGATCTCTTTCTAGAACTTGATAATGTTCAAAATCAGTATGTTCTATTCAGTAACATTTCTGTGGCCTAAAAGGCATGAGGGCAGGAAAGGCAATACTTTTCTGCTGATTTTAACAAAACAATTTTTTTTAACTTTTTTTTTAGTTTCAGGGGTACATATGAAGGTTTGTTAGATAGGTAAATTGTGTGTTGCAGGGGGGTTCATGTATAGATTATTTCGTCGCCTGGGTAATAAGCATGGTACCCGATAGGTAGTTTTTTGATCCTTACCCTCTTCCCGCCCTCTACCCTTAAGTAGGCCCCAGTGTCTGTTGTTCCCTTCTTTGTGTCCATGAGTTTTTATCACTTAGCTCCACGTATAAGTGAGAACATACGGTATTTGGTTTTCTGTTCCTGTGTTAGTTCACTTAGGATAATAGCCTCCAGCTCCATGCATGTTACTGCAAAGGACGTGATCTCATTCATTTTTACGGCTGCATAGGACTTTTTTTTAAATTTATACACATGGTGTATATGTGCCACATTTTCTTTATCCAGTTTACCATTGATGGGTATTTAGGTTAATTCTATGTCTTTGCTATTGTGAATAATGCTACAATGAACATACACATGCATGTGTCTTAATGGTAGAATGATTTATATTCCTTTGAGTAATACCCAATAATAGGGTTGCTGGGTCGAATGGTTGTTCTAAGTTCAGCAAAACCATTTTTTATATCATATCTGGGTTTTAAGGAATTTAGCAGTTGATTATTTTTATGTAACCCTTTAAAGTCCTAACTTTAATAACAGTTAGGGATACCATAAATATGGACATTAAAAATGACCTGGCCAGGCATGGTGGCTCTCACCTGTAATCCCAACATTTTGGGAGGCCGAGGCAGGAGGATTGCTTGAGGCCAGGAGTGTGAGACCAGCCTGGGCAACATAGTGAGACCTTGTTTCTTCCAAAAATTAAAAAAATTAGCCAGGTGTGGTGGTGCACGCCCCTAGTCCCAGCTAGTCAGGAGGCTGAGGTGGAAGGATCACATGAGCCTGGGAGGTCCAGGCTGCAGTGAGCCATCATCATGCCAGTGCACTCCAGCCTGGTCAACAAAGTGAGACTGTCTCAAAAAAATAAAATAAAATGACCTGGCATTTGAGGTAGAAATGAGCCTAAAAATAGGAGGATTGACCGAAAGTCTGTTGATAAAGCAACTTAAAAAAAACTCTGTTAATATTTGAATGACCTAGTTCAGCAACTATAACAACTGGATGAAATTTTTTTTTAAGACCATAAAAGGGTCAAAGGGATAAGATACTGACTCTAATGGAATATTGGGGAATTCTGGACCAAGGTTAGGGAGGGAACTAAGGCACAGAGCCAGCTCTTGAAGCCAGTTTTACAGTGGCAACACAGACCAGGAAGGAAGTGGCTAAGAGGTGCAGCTGTGCTTTTCATGGAAGGTGGACAAGATCGGCACCATGTCCAAGTCTGGTACCACCTCCCACTCTGAACTGAAACCCTAAAGTGTTGTACCTTGGATTGGGGGTATAGTTTGCAGCAGCAGTGGGTGATTTAGAAAACCTCAAGCCTCTGTTCGGGACTGCCAGTGTCCACAAGTGCCCAGCAGAAGCAAATAAAAATTTCTCTGAAATAAGATAATGCTATCCTAGTCCTCAAATTATTTCTATAAATTTTCAAATACAACCTAAGTGGAAAAATAAAAAGAGATAATGAGGCACATAAAGAGACATAACAACAGAAGCCAAAACCAATGAAAACAAGAAAAAGACATACTGAAACCCTAGATATAACGCAAATGCTATGAAACAAATATGCTTATTATATTTATAGAGATAAAAGCCAATCTTGAAAACTTAGACAAGTACCATTAAATTCTAAAATTGAAAAATGTAGTAATCTGTAAGATCTGAGTGGGCTAGGTGTAGTGACTCATGCCTATAATCCCAGCACTTTGTGAGGCCAAGGTGGAAGAACTGCTTGAGCCCAGGAGTTTTGAGACCAGCCCTGGCAACATAATGAGACCCCCATCTCTACAAAATTAAATATATATTATATTAGTCAGGCATGGTGGCATATGCCTGTAGTCCTAGCTACTCAGGAGGCTGAGATGGGAGGATCACTTGAGCTTGGGAGGTCATGGCTGGAGTGAGTCATGATTGGGCCCCGATGCTCCAGCCTGGGTGACAAAGCAAGACCCTGTCTCAAAACAAAAAACAAAAAACACTGAGTCAATGAGGCTTATGGCAGATTAGACCAGAGAGAATTAATCAACTGGAAAATATCTCTGAAGAAACAATCCAGAATGCAGCACAGAGAGACCAAAAAAAAATAGGTAGGGGACATACATTTCATTGATAGATCTTTAATCGAAGTCCTAGAATAAATGAGAATGAAGCAGAGGCAACATGTGCTGGCCTCATGGCTGAGTTATTTTTAGAACTGATGATTGACAATATTCAAAAAGTTCGCAGAAACCCATGTGGGATGCATAAAAAGAAATCTACATCTAGGAACATTACTGTGAGGCTTCAGAATCACCACAAAGAGAAGAATATGAAAGCAGCCAGAACAAAAAGATTTCCTTCAAAGAAGCGACCAACAGACTGACAGTAGACTCCTCAGTGACAATAAGATCCCAAGGCTGCGGAATGACCTATGAAAGTTGCTTATGGGAAATACTTGCCAACCTAGAATTCATTACACAGTGAAAATATCCTTCAAGAATTAAGGCAAAGTGAAGACATTTTTCAGAAAAACAAAAAACCAGGGATTCACCACCTGGCAGACTGTTTTTATATTAAAGGAAAAGAAATTTTGTTCCTTAGGGAAAAAGAAAATAATCCCACATAGAAACTCTAAGGTGTAGGAAGGAATGAAGAGCAAAGAAAGTCTATGAATAAGTGGGTGGGTACAACAAAATGAATGTTGTTTATATAGAATGAAACAAACATGACATGGGATTTTGAAAAATATATATAGAAAGAATTAAAATGCACAACAACAGTAACTCTGTTAAATAGAGTTAAGCTGTTATGAGGGACTTACATTGATTGGCAGAAAGGTAAATTAAAAATTAATGTGGAGCGGGGGATGTTGGCTCATACCCATAATCCCAGCACTTTGGGATGTCAAGAGAGGAGGATCACTTGAGGCCAAGAGTTTGAGACTAGCCCTGGCAACATAGGGAGGCTGTGTCTCTACAAAAAACAAACAAACAAAAAATAGCCAGGTGTGGTGACATGTGCCTGTAGTCCCAGCTACCACAGACACAGAGGACGGAGGATCAGTTGAGCCCAGGAGTTTGTGTGGCAAACTTTGGTCGTGCCACTGCACTCTAGCCTAGGCAATAGAGTGAGACCCTGTCTCAAAAAAAAAATTTAATGTGGAATGTTGGTAGTTAAAGATGCATGATATAAATTTTAGGATAACCATTAGAACACTACAAAGACTTCCTGTTTATGGTAAGGTAATGCTGGGATGAAATGAAACAACAAAAATCCGAAAAGCAAGAAAGAAGAGGAAAAGGAACATAAAATAAGCAAGGCAAGATGAGATGAGAGTGATGAGACTAAGTGTTTGGGGGCTAAACCTGCCCCAATCACTTAAAAAAAAAAAAAAAAAAGTAAAAACTACATTAAATCTAGATGAACCAAATTATCTACTTAAAAAAACGCTATTAGCCCTGTGATCTTCTCAGCCATGAGGTAATCTGATGACTACCCTTCCTCAAAGCCGGTTGGGATATTCATTGAATAGAGTAAAACAGTGTTTCTAGGCTGGGAGACACCAGACATAGTTGAGGACAGAGGTGCTAGAAAATAGGAAGTTTAAAGGCTTGTACGATGATGCTCAGAGGAGGCAAACCCCACCCTCATGCTCATAGCTTCCAATCATTTTCTCTAGTTCTTAACCCTTAAATGTGAGAAATGCTTGAAGATTACTAGTCATATGAGGAAAGTCTCTTTATGAAATATTTTCATAAAAGACCAAAGCAGACAAACAGAAAAAGGCATATTGGGGAAAAAAAAGGATAATGGGAAAATTTAAAAATTATCAATATCCTCAGGATGACAAAATATTATATCCTATAAACAAGACAGAATTTTATTTAAAAAAAAATTAGAAAGCGAAACAAGCTCCTAAAAATAAAGTTTGATAGTAGAAAGATTAGAAGAAAAAGATGAGTAAGTTACCTAAAAAGAGAGCAGAGGACAGGAGAAGGAAAATAAAGAAGAAAATTAGCCAATCCAAGAGGTACAATATCAGAAAATATAAATGTCAGGGAACAAGAACAGAAAAATGGAGGGAAGTGAATCCTCAAAACTTCACAAACATTTCCCAAAAGTGAAAGACTCATGTTTTCAGATAGGAAGCGCCTACTCACTGAATGCTAAACATGATGAGTTAAAATAATGCACATCAAGGCACAGTGTTATGAAATTGCAGACCATTAGGTATAAAAATAAGGATCTGGCTGGGCACGGTGGCTCATGCCTGTAATCCGAGCACTTTGGGAGGCTGAGGCAAGAGGACTGCGTGAGTCCAGAAGTCTGAAACCAGCCTGGGCAACATAGTAAAACCCTATCTCTACAAAAAATAAAAAAATTAGCCAGGTGTGATGGTACATGCCTGTAATCCCAGCTATTCAGGAAGCTGAGGTAGGAGGATCGCTTGAGCCCATGGAGGTTGAGGCTGCAGTGAGCTGCGATTGTGCCACTGTACTCCAGCCTGAGTGACAGAGCGAGACTCTGTTGCCACAAAAAAATTTTGTTAAGGGATCCTACATGCATCCAGATATTAAACAAAAACAATCACCTAAACAGGATCCGAACTCAGACTGATGCTTCTCACCAGCACAGGAAGCTAATAGTATTGAAATAATACCTCACAGTTCTGAAGGAAAAATATTTCCAAGCCAGAATTCTAAACCTAGACAAGCTATCAAATATAAGTAGAAAGAAGTAAACACATACATTTTCAGAAATGCAAGATTTCAAAAAATATATATCTCCCATGCACTGTTCTTCGGAAAGCCATGGGAGAATGTACCCTATCAAAAGAGGGAGTAACAAAGTAGGAAAAGTTGAATTTAGGAAATGGAGTCAACTTAGAAGCAAAGAGGCCCATGATGATAAAGGGATTTTCTAGGATGAAAGCTCCATAGCTGGAATGGGGGACAACCAGACCAGAATGGAACTTCAGCAGATTTATTCTAGAGCATGAAATTCAAGAATATATAAAGTAACTAAAACAGAAGAAAATTTAGACAATTGAGAGTTCCAGAGTGAAATAGCAATGTTAAATACTAAAAAATCAAAGTAAAGGAAAAAGGATAATTATTAACTTCAGGAAAGACAAAATTTTGCAGAAAACAAAACAATGCTCATGATATAAGCATTGAATATTGATTGAACCAAAATTACGCTCTAACTATATCAGGAAGAAGAGAGAAAGCTGAAAATATGAAAGAGCACTACTTACTCTTACAGGAAGGAGTCAGTGATCTCCAAAACAGAAAATGCAAGATCAGCACAGTAAGAGAAGGCAAAACAAGGAAAAAAAAAAAAAACAAAGAGGAAAAAAAAATCACAAGAAACAAGTTATGCAAGAGAGAGAGAGAAACAATCAGCTAAAAATCCGCCCGCCTCGGCCTCCCAATGTGCTGGGATTACAGGCGTGAGCCACCACGCCCTGGCTGACATGGTGAAACCCCGTCTCTACTAAAAATACAAAAAATTAGCCGAGCGTGGTGGTGAGTGCCTGTGGTTCCAGCTGCTCGGGAGGCTGAGGCAGGAGAATGGTGTGAACCCGGGAGGCGGAGCTTGCAGTGAGCCGAGATCGCGCCACTGCACTCCAGCCTGGGCGACAGAGCGAGACTCCGCCTCAGGAAAAAAAAAAAAAATTGAAAGTCATTGCCTCTGTAGAGCAATAAATGGAGTGTTAGAGGTGGGCTGGGAACTGGTGTTAAAACAAGCGTTGATGAATTGTATGTATTTGTCATTTTCATAAATGTAAACACTAAACTGAGAAAAGCCATTTGATATTTCTGAAATTACTTACGAATAAGAATCATTAAAGATCGTTTGATTTTTAACTCAGATTTCTGTTTTTTCTTGGCTGTTTTCTGTTTGGGGGGAGCTGTTTGGGATATGGATGGATTACCATTTATTTGCCTGAATATAGGAATTGACTTCTTTCATAATTTGAAAAGTGACCATACTAAGTAAACTTTAAAATGTATTCTAGGTGTGGCTTTAGCTGTTATTCTCTGTAACACCCGGCATATTAGTGACAGTGTTTTCCTAGAAGCTGCAAAGGTAAATGTTTTAAATGTTGCTTATTTTATAAAGGATGAATTATGAAGGTGAATAGATCTGAAAATTAAAAGCAGAGAGAGAATGGGTTAAATCTGCCTTATTAATGAAAAGGAAGTTACTCATATATTACTTTTATGGTTTGCCTATTTATGCATAAAATTGATTTTTTAATCATGACCTTTCAAATGTTTGTAAACTGAATCCTCTCATTTTAATAACATTTAGACTATACTTGCATTATATAACTCCTTGTGTGCTTTTAATGGACAAGTACTGGTATTATTTGGAGTGCTGGCCTATGGGAGCTCCAGACTTTGAAGTATTTCTGAAGAACTCGCATTAATACAATTAATGTCTGTTTTCAAAGTAGCCACTGCAATTAAGCCAAGCTCTACATGTATAATATAAAGTAGAATATAATCAATAAGTCTTTAAATCTGGTTATTTATTGTTTAATGATAACAGTTTTAATTTCTGCAGTGGTTTAAGTGTATTCCTTCAAGAAATAAGGGGAATTATATTACCTGTATTACTCTCTGTTTCCCCACTGCTTTTTCCATTTTCCTGGGTCCTTATTCTGTTATTTAAACAAACAAGAGCAAAATGCTGTTTTTCTCTTCAGGCACTGACAAGCCAATTGACAGATGAAGAGCTAGCCCAAGGGAGACTTTACCCACCACTTGCTAATATTCAGGAAGTTTCTATTAACATTGCTATTAAAGTAAGTAATAACTTAAACTTCTTCACATTAATTTTAATGACATTTTCTTATACAAGAAATACAGGTTTACTAGAGATAAATCTGAAACATTTAGAAGGCTGCAAAGAAGAAATTTTAGGCCCATATTCTTACTACCAGAATATAACACACATGATTATTTTGGGCTTGTTGCCCTTCTAGACTTTTTTCTTTGCAAACACATACATGCATATACACATGCATGTAGTCACTTGTGCCTTTTTAAAAATTATTTTAAAGAATAGAGATGGGGTCTCCCTGTGTTGCCCAGGCTGGTCTCTAACCTCTTGGCCTGAAGCGATCCTCCTGCCTTGGCCTCCCAAAGTGCTTGGATTACTGGCATGAGCCACAGCACCTGGCCTGTGCCCATTCTTATAATTGGTTTCTTACTGCACTTTTTCCACTTAATATATTGTAAGCCTTTTCCATGTAAGTTAATAAGAATTCTCATGTATGTGATCATTAATGCTGCATGGTGTTCTCTTTATATCAAAATGTGTTTCATCATTGCTCTGTTTTTGGACATTTAAGTTTTTAGCTTCTTATTGTTAGAAATAACACTGTAGGCTGGGTGCAGTGGCTCACACCTGTAATCCCAGCACTTTGAGAGGCCGAGTCATCTGAGGTCAGGAGTTCGAGACCAGCCTAGCCAACATGGTGAAACCCCATCTCTACTAAAAATACAAAAAAAGTTAGCTGGGCATGGTGCTGGGTACCTGTAATCCCAGCTACTCTGGAGGCTGAGGCCAGAGAATCACTTGAAACTGGGAGAAGGAAGTTGCAGTGAGCCAAGATCGTGCCATTGCACTCCAGCCTGGGCCACAAGAGTAAAACTCCATCTCAAAAAAATAATAAAAATAAAAAAATGTTTAAAAAAGAAAGAAAGAAATAACAGTGTAGTGAACATTTATCCTTACAGATAAATATTTGTGTGTACTTTGTGTGTATTTGTGATGGTGTCTTTTTTTTTTTTTTTTTTTTTTTTGAGACAGAGTCTCGCTGTGTCTCCCAGGCTTGAGTGTAGTGGCGGGAACTCAGCTCATGGCTCACTGCAACCTCTGCATCCAGGGTTTAAACAATTCTCCTGCCTCAGCCTCCCAAGTAGCTGGGATTACAGGCGCCCACCCCCATGCCCAGCGAATGTTTGTATTTTTAGTAGAGACAGGGTTTCACCGTGTTGACCAGGCTGGTCTCGAACTCCTGACCTCAGGTGATCCACCCAACCTGGCCTCCCAAAGTGCTGGGATTACAGGTGTGAGCCACCACACCTGTACTGTGATGATTTTTCTTTGCAATAAATTCTAAGCTTAAGAACAAAGGTTTTTAAGGTGTTTTAAGGCTTCTGATGCATATCGTCAAATACTCTCTTCAGAAAAAGAAGTACTGATTTATATTGCAGCAATTAGATATGAGTGTATCTTTTTCTACACTTTTGCCAATACTTACAATTTTTTTTTAATCTTGCATATTTACTAGGTAAAATTATTTCTCATTATTAAGGCATTATTAGTGAGATTGAATAATTTTTTGTTTATTCAACAATTGTATTTCTTCAACGAACTACTTTTTCATGACCTTTGCTCTTTTTTATATTGGATATTTGCCTTCCTACTTTCTGGCATTGATTTCTGAGGGATATATATATATATATATATATTTATACTTTAAGTTCTAGGGTACATGTGCATAACATGCAGGTTTGTTACACATGTATACTTGTGCCATGTTGGTGTGCTGCACCCATCAACTCGTCAGCACCCATCAACTCGTCATTTACATCAGGTATAACTCCCAATGCCATCCCTCCCCTCTCCCCCCTCCTGGGCTTTTTATGTATTAAGTGTAGTGATCTTCCTGTTCGCTGTGGTGCAGATATTTTCCCATTTGTCATTTGTTTTAAATTTATAGAATTGTTTGACATGTCTTTTTAAAGTTTTTTATGGAATTATTTGTTTATTTTGTGGATTCTGTCCTCACCTTTTATGAATATTAATGCCTTCTCTCACTCCAAAATCATAACTATCTACTTGCATTATCTAAAATAAAACTTCTTAATCTCTCTGGGATTTATTTTAATGTATGATACGAGAAAGGGAAATATTTTTTCCTGAGTAGTTAACCAGTTGCCCCAGCATTGTTTATTGATTAATGCATCCGTTGTTTATAGTTAATTGGGAATTGAATATGTTCCTGGGATTTCTATTCCTGACCATTTTTGTTTACTATCTGACAGTGTTTTAAATTTCATAATGTGTGTAATGTGGTAACGTTTGGTACTTCATCTTTCCCATCATTATGCTTTTTCAGTATTTTCTTGACTGTTCTAAATTGTTTTCTTTTGGACAAATTTTTGTATCTGCTTTTTTAATTTTAAAAAACTTTGCAACTTTGTGTGAAATTGTTACATTTATAAATTGGTGAAATTGAGTCTTTCAGTATTGAGTATTCTCTAATCACTATTTATTAAGATATTTTTTAAAAAGTCAGTATAATTTTGTTTTCTTCATCTGAATATGGCTACTTTTTCCTAGATATTTTTAAATTTCTGTTATTCTAATATAATAAAGACTTTTTTCTTTCCAAATATTTTCTCATTGATCATTTCTAATTTATAGGAAAAGTTAGGAATAATAATACGAATTTGAAAACATTCATTTTTATGAATTTACTTGATGACCAGTTTTTTTAACAATCTTATTTTAATAGTTTTTCATTTCATTTGGAATTGTTTTAATTGTCTGCAAGTAATTTTTTCTTTTTTTAATATGCATAGTCTGTTTTTCTCTAACTATAAATTAGCTGAAACTGTAGAATAGTCTTAAGCAATTAGGTTAATAAGGGTATTCTTGTATTTTTTTTTCAATTTAGAGACAGAGTCTATATTGCCAAGCTGATCTCAAACTCCTAGGCTCAAGTGATCCTTCTACCACAGCCTCCTGAGTAGCTAGAGGCACATGCCACCGCACCTGGCTAACATCTTTGTATGTTAATATTAAATATGATGCTAGCTTTTGATTGAAATAAGTATTTTCTACTTTTTAAAAGAAGTAGTCGTCTATTTCTAGATGACTAAGATTTTTCTTAAACATGAGGATTGACTATGGAATTTATCAACTTTGGAATTTATTTCACTTCTGTACAGGTGATCATAAAATTTTATCATTTTGACTAATAAATTTATTTATTTTTTTTTTTTTTTGAGGCAGGGTTTTACCCTGTCACCCAGGTTGGAGTGCAGTGGCGTGATCTCAGCTCACTGCAAGCTCTGCCTCCCAGGCTCAAGCGATCCTCCCACCTCAGCCTCCCAAATAGCTGGGAACCACAGGCATGTGCCACCATGTCCAGCTAATTTTTTTTTTTTTTTTTTTTTTTTTTTGCATTTTTGGTCGAGATGGGGGTTTGCAGTGTTGCACAGACTGGTCTTGAACTCCTGAGCTCAGGAGATCTGCCCACCTTGGCCTCCCAAAGTGCTAGGATTATAGATGTGAGCCACTGTGGCCAGCTTTGACTATTAATTTTATTATTGCATTATTTTGGTGCCTGTCACCTAAGCAAAGATTGGGAATTGGTAAAGGATGGTATGTTTAGGGAATAATAGTTGAGCCTGGAGTCTAAGGAACAGGTAGGGAAATGGCATAAAAGAGAATCTGAAAGTTGTATTAAAGATAGCTGTACAAATATACAAATGCCAGCCTAAAGAGTGTGATTACCTTCTATTGCAAAACAATTGAAGATTTTAGAGCCTAGAACTAGGATGATAAGAGTCCGACTTTAGAATTTATGGAATGATATTACAGGTGGGGGAGATTTTGGAAGATACTGGTCAGTTAAGAGATTACTGGGCCAGACACAGTGGCTCACTCCTAGAATCATAGCACTTTCAAAAGCCAAGGCAGGAGGATGGCTTGGGGCTGTAAATTTAAGACCATCCCTGGACGACAAAGCAAGACCTCACCTCTACCAAAAAAAAAAAATTAGCCGGGCACAGTGGTATGTGCCTGTAGTCCCACCTACTCAGGAGGCTGGGGTGGGAGGATCACTTAAACACAGGAGGCCAAGGCTGCAGTGAGCTATGATCATACCACTGCACTCCAGTGTGGATGACAGAGCAAGACCCTGTCTCTAAGGAAAAAAAAAGAGAGAAATAATTGGTATGTCCAAATGAGAGGCAGTACATGAGGTCATAGAAGACCTCTGCTTGGGATTAGTATAGGAACACAGGCCCAGGTTCATGTCTCCTTGCGTTTCCCCAGAGGCAGGAGTAGAGAGTGTGCTGCATCTGCAGTGGCATAGGCTTTTCTTTTTAGAAACAAAGAAGAAAGTGGTGAGTAGAGGAGGCAGAGCTTTGTGTCTGTCCCAACCTCAAACAGCCATTGATTCACCCCTTTGGCTCTATGAGCAGGGCTGTTTGTGTTCCTCTGACAGCCACCAGTCACCTCCTGCATGCCTCCAGGACCAAGGGGAGCTTTCTCCAATCTCATGCCTTGTCCCTAATCTTTTTCTGTGGGTACCACCAGCCTGTGGGAAAGAGATTTGCAGTGAGTGTGAGCCCCCCTTATGTCTAAAGCTTGCAGTTCTGGAATAAAACACTAGCTCTCATTGACCTTTGGCAGTTTCTTAAAATTTTAGCTGACTTCTTACTGTATGCATGGTGGCCACTGCCTCATTCTCCCTCCCATGCTGTGCCACAAGTGAGAGTTTGTATGTCTACTCTGCTGCCTTCTCTCCTTCATTCATTTGTTTATAAATTTATATTTATTTACTTATGTTAATTATACTGCTTAACTGGCTTTAGAACACCTCCCACCACCTCTCACATCAGGCAGGCCACGTGCTCAGCTCTCCAAGGTCGGAAGGAATGAGGAAAAGTGTGTTTATTCCATCTTTCTGGAAGCAAAAATCTCTGCCTGTCTTTTTATATCATTCCTGTTTTTCCTGTTTAGTACAAAAACTGAGAAGAGCAGTTTGGTCAACAAACTCTACTAATGACATGTGTTATGTTTATTTGGCCCTTGGGTTTTTTGTTTGTTTGTTTGTTTGTTTGTTTGTTTGTTTTTGAGATGGAGTCTTAACTCTGTCGCCCAGGCTGGAGTGCAGTGGTGCAATCTCAGCTCACCACAACCTCTGCCTCCCAAGTTCAAGTGATTCTCCTGCCTCAGCCTCCTGAGTAGCTGGGATTACAGGTGCCTGCCACCACGCCTGACTCATTTTTGTATTTTCAGTAGAGACAGGGTTTCACCATGTTGGCCAGCCTGGTCTCAAAACTCCTGACCTCAGGTGATCCAACCGCCTCGGCCTCCCAGAGCGCTGGGATCACAGGTGTGAGCCACTGCGCCCAGCCAGCTCTTAGGTTTTTAACCTTCTCAGATCTTTATTGCAGTTACCTGCCACTGAGGATCTAGCCCTTCCCTACTTCTATTTCCTAGTCAATGATGATAAAACATTAGTAAAATATGTTTTCTATAATAGAACAGAAAACAATTGAACACATTTTCTATCACAAAATACAGTGAGATGGAGCTCTTGGTACCAAGGATTATTTTTTAATCACCATCTTATTCTGAGATTTTTCTTTTAGAAAGTTGAAATACGAAACTTTAATAATGGTTACCATTCGGAATGAGAATTAGAGGAGGAGAATGACACCTTATAATTGTTTGAATTTTTTCTACCATATGTCACTACATTTTTTAAGTTAAAAGAAAACCTGCCAGGCACGGCGGCTCATGCCTGTAATCTTAGCACTTAGGCCGAGGCGGGCGGATCACCTGCAGTCAAGAGTTCAAGAGCAGCCTAGCCAACATGGCAAAACCCCATCTCTACTGAAAATACAAAAATTTACCAGATGTGGTGATGCATGCCTGTAGTCCCAGCTACTGGGGAGGCTGAGGCAGGAGAATCGCTTGAACCCAGGAGACGGAGCTTGCAGTGAGCTGAGATTGCGCCACTGCACTCCAGCCTGGGTGACAGAGTAAGGCTCCGTCTCAAATAAATAAATAAATAAATAAAACCATGACTTGAGAACTTTACTGTGTGAGAGGCACTGTGCTACCCTGTGAGGAAGCGTTTCACGTTCCTCATTTTATATCAGAACTGAGGCTCAAGGGCTTATTCTCACCACCAATCATGGTATGTGGCTTGGGTGCAAAATTTGAAATTCAAGCCACCTTTGGTGGGGAGTAATCAAGCTTACTCTTGAGGGTCTAATATCTAGACTCAGAATGCTTTGGGTTTGAAACAGCTTTCACATAACTACCTTGGGCAAATTACTTAAACTCCTCTCATTCCTCATATGCAGAATGAGAATAAAGATACTACTTATCTCATGGGGTTCTTGTGGAGAATAAAGGAGGTATCCTTGTAAAACACACAGAATGTGCCTGGCAGTCAGTGATAGTGGTGTCAGTTCCCATGTATAGGTTGTAGCTCTGAATTTACTTGACTTTATAGTTCTAGTGTCTAACTCTGATTTATAATAATTACTATGCCTCTTAATCCAAATTCTAGAGTAGAAACCTCTCCTCACCTTGGGTTGGGTTTTCATCCTGGTCAAGTTGGCTATGATTAGGAAATAGTCTCTGTGGCCCTCTAGAAAGGCCACCCTTTCAGCAAGACATAGGCTGGGCAGATTACCTAAGTGTATTTACTTCAATCATATACAGTAGAACTTAAATGTGTTTGGTTTTATCTTTTAAACTTTCCATAGTTTCCACATGTTTTGAAAGGAGTCAAAGTAATGTTACTTTTTATTTTGAAAAAAGAAAACTGCCATTCTTTTAAACTTATTTTCCTGTGTTATAATAGTACGTTGTCTCTCTAATAGGTTAATACTCAGAGCCTACACAATAACCTTATTTATTTTTCAGGTTACAGAATACCTATATGCTAATAAAATGGCTTTCCGATACCCAGAACCTGAAGACAAGGCCAAATATGTTAAAGAAAGAATATGGCGGAGTGAATATGATTCCCTGCTGCCAGATGTGTATGAATGGCCGGAATCTGCATCAAGCCCTCCTGTGATAACAGAATAGAAGCACTCCCCTGATAAATACTTTCTGTGCTCCAGGGAACTCCTTTTTTCAGACAAGAAGAGATAATGTCCTCAGTTTTATGGTGTTTTCTGTGTTTTGTTCTGCCCAGCCACTTTGGTTGACGTATTTTTTCCATGCGTCTCCACATCTGTTGGGGTAGACGTGTTGATTGATTGCATTGCCCACCAGCACCCTACAATCAGATAGTTGTGATGCTTTAATTGTAACATACAGCCCATACCACATCCAGGAGATGTAAAAAGTGTGTTTGTGAATGTCTTCACTTGTATTCTAATTCAGACTTGCCAAAGTATTTGCTATTTACTATTATGGGTAATAATCTTCTCTTGCCTAGTTCTTTTAGAGCTACTAAAATAGGAATTTACTTTTATGGATAGAAGTACAGAATTTTGAGAAGAAACTAAATTTTAAGGAAAAATTGTCAGCATCTAAAAATGTTCTTCTACATCTGCTTCATCTTACCTTCATACTCTGAAATTCCCTTATAGCAGACAGAGCTAGGGAAACATTAAAATTTTACCCTATTTATTTTCTGGAACTAAATCAAGGCTTAACTATAACATTATGAGAGTAATGGGAACTACTGCTGACTTTAAATAAATAAAAGTCATTGTTTTCAACAGTGTATAAAAATCATAGTGTAACCTTTTTATTTAATAAATATCTTACATTTAATTGCTTATGCTATCTTATTGCCCAACTAGAAATTTAGATTTGCTTATGAAAAACACATATTTTTGTTACCTCTAGATGATTCTAGGAGGGAGTATAAGATACCTAACTCATATGGGGAACATCACATGACTTTGAAAATCTAAGTTAGTCATGCTTCACATCAAAATGAGTCATATTTAACTGGAGAAACTATGCCCTTATTCCAGAACTGATGCTCTTTATTACTTGAGAGAATTTTGGAATGTTACTATGATACTGTTTCTTTGAATGTCATTAGTAGTGACATCTCTTTCTCCATTGAAGGCAGACTTAATTTTTTTAAGCCACCAAAATTAATTTAGAGCTAACTGGGAATGAATAAGGTTGGTGTTCATCCAGGAAATGCCCTTTTTAATCCCAGTAAAATGGGTAATTACGGCTAATGAGAACAGTTTTCTTGTGTAGCTTGCATATTGAAGAATTCTAAAGGAAAATGTATCTGCCTACCATGGTTGCTTTGAAGGAGGAAAACTTTTAAATGCTCATTCTAGGACAGTAACAACAACAGATATTCATCGATAATATGAGCATGCACAGTATTTTATATTGCTTTGCAGGAAAAAAGAGACTTCACTTTTTTCATCTTCTGCCTATGGGTACAAATTGATTCTTTTTTTTTTTTTTTTTTTTTTTTAAACAGAGTCTTGCTCTGTTACCAGGCTGGAGTGCAGTGGGGTGATCTCGGCTCACTGCAACCTCTGCCTCCCAGGTTCAAGCAATTCTCCTGCCTTAGCCTCCCAAGTAGCTGGCACTACAGGCACGCACCACCACGCCCAGCTCATTTTTGTATTTTTCATAGAGACAGGGTTTCACCACGTTGGCCAGGAGAGTCTCGATCTCCTGACCTTGTGATCTGCCCATCTCGACCTTCCAAAGTGCTGGAGTTAACAGGCGTGAGCCATGCACCTGGCCAATTTTTTTTTTTTTTTTTTTTTTTTTTTTTTTTTTGAGACAGAGTCTTGCTCCTGTCGCCCAGTCTGGAGTGCAGTGGCATTATCTCTGCAACCTCTGCCTCCTCGGTTCAGGCGATTCTCCTGCCTTAGTCTCCCAAGTGGCTGGAATTACAGGCACCTGCCACCACACCCAGCTAATTTTTGTATTTTTAGTAGAGACAGGGTTTTACCATGTTGGCCAGGCTGGTCTCAAACTCCTGACTTCAGGTGATCCACCCACCTTGGCCTTCCAAAGTGCTGGGATTACAGGTATGAGCCACCACACCTGGCCCAATTCATAATAATTTTGAATATAACTTGATAATTTTAAAATGGTTGCAATGGCATTGCCATTTGGAGTATGGGAAAGTGCAGTTGGTTAATTCATTGAACAGATGAGTAAAGTCAGAAGTCTTTTTCATAACATATGGTCACAATTCCTTTCTTTTAATTAAAGATGAAAGGTTTGTGGGTTTTGGTTTGTTTGTTTTAGATACAGGGTTTTGCTGTGTTGCCCTTGGTGGAGGGCAGTGGCTGTTCACAGGCGTGGGTCATAGAGCACTGCAGCCTGAAACTCCTGGGTTCAGGCTCTCCTCCTGCCTCAGCCTCCTGAGCAGCTTGGACTAAAAGTGTGCACCACTGCACCTGGCTGAGAGGCTTCTGTTTCTCATGTTCCCTCTGTCAAAACAAAATCACGCCTAAAAATACTCTCTGTGTGAAGTCTTGATTTTAGTTCAACCTAAGAAGTATAATAAGTATAAACCTGTTTCTTGCTTAGTGTTTATTGAAAGCATATGCTGAATTAAAGTAATTTTACTAAGAAGTTTGCTTATTAAGTATGTCTGGTACAGTCTTCATGGAAGTTATTAAGTATTTTAAGGAAAAAAATAGGCTAAATGGCATATAGCCTACTTAAAACAATTCTATTTTTTTTAAAAGCTCCCTGTTTTCATTGTTATTTACCAGTCAGTATTTTAACTAGTATCAATTCCTAGATGTAAATAAAGTAAAACTGCTTAATATTAAGCTAAGAATACAGGAAGAATTATTAGCATTGAGGAAGTCGGGGGAGGCCAGAATGGCATCAAGCTGGAAAAGAAATTAAAATGTTACCTTCGATGAGACTTTACCTAGTAAGAAGGTAATTATTTTGAATAACAGCAATAGAGAATCTTCTATTTTGAATTGAGAAGAAATTCTGATGATTAGAGTGTCAGTAAGAGGAAAAGGTGAGAATACATGTGTTTCTAATCTCCCACGACCACCTGTTGTATGGAACAAATTGGATTACTAGCAAGGGTAAGGTTTATTGACAATAATGAGAAGTTTTAGTCCAAGATTTTAGTTAAAATATTTTTAAAGGATGGATTCATAACCAAGAAGTTGCCTCAGATCACCGTGAAGCTTTAAAATGCAGGTGCCTTTGCTCCTCTTCCCTCCAGGCCCCCAGGGCAGAGTCCTGGCTGGTGTCTCTTCAGGAGGTCCCCCTGACACACCAATTCTGCCTTCATAATCACTGCCTTAAAGCAGGCAGCAGAATCTTTTGGAGAACTAACAAGATTCTGATGCTGATGCAGGGGACCTGGGGTGGGGCCTCAGATTCTACTTTTTTGTTTGTTTGAGACAGAGTCTCTTCCTCTCTCACCCAGGCCGGAGTGCAGTGGCACACGCTCACTGCAACCTCCGCCTCCTGGGCTCAAATGATGCTCCCGTCTCAGCCTCCTGAGCAGCTGGGACTGTAGGCACAAGTCACCACTACTGGCTAATTTTTGTATTTTTAGAAGAGTCGGGGTTTTGCCACGTTGCCTGGGCTGGTCTCGAACTCCTGACCTCAAGTGATCCAACCACCTCGGCCTCCCAAAGTACTGGAATTACAGGCATGGTCACTGCACCCAGCCGAGAATGTCCGTTTCTGACAGGCTCCCAGGTGATGCCTATGCTGCTGGTACAGTGAACAACATGCTAAGAGGCATTGCTCCAAGGTACTGCATGTAGTGAGCAGTTCTTTATTGTTTATGTACCATATACTTCAATTTACATGAAAAAGATAGACTGAAATTATGTTCTTACACAAAACAGTTTTCATCTACTTTTATTATGTTTTTACAGGCTGTTTACAAGAACAAAAATTAATAGAAAAGTTTTGAACATACTTTTCTGAAAACATATAAAAACTAGAATACTCTAATTCTAAATTTTTGTAGCATACTTAGTGAACCTAGCAACCAGTTTTCATTTGTAAAAGACTAGCTATCAAGTGGACATTTATTTCTCTATTATCAGTTTTCTTAGGACATGACTTACCGTATCCTTTGTCCTTTTTCTGTAAATTGTCAGCCTCTGGAGAAACAGGATTTTACATTTTTGCTGATGAGTTGCCAATGAATTAAGACCAAAACATCATTATTAAGGAGTATGAAGCATTATTTACTGGCTCTCAGATAACAGAAAACCCAAAAGGGATGGTGAGGGAGTGAAGAAAGCCTTTCCTTGGGAAAAATACTTCAAGTGCTCCTGCAGCTTTTTTCTCAAGCCCAGTCAGTATCCTTCAAGGATAACTTTTTCATACTTTTTTTGGTTTGTTTCTGCTAGCTTTATAACAGAGGTTATAATATTCTTTTCTCCTCTCTTCTTCTTTGACATGTTATGTTGTCTTTTTTCTTTTTTTTTTTTTTTTTTTTAACTTCTTCATGTTCTTAAAAAGCTCCAGAGTGGCCGGGCGCGGTGGCTCACGCCTGTAATCCCAGCACTTTAGGAGGCCAAGGCGGGCAGATCACGACGTCAGGAGATCGAGACCATCCTGGCTGACACGGTGAAACCCCATCTCTACTAAAAATACTAAAAACTAGCCGGGCGTGGTGGTGAGTGCCTGTGGTTCCAGCTGCTTGGGAGGCTGAGGCAGGAGAATGGCGTGAACCCGGGAGGCGGAGCTTGCAGTGAGCTGAGATCGCGCCACTGCACTCCAGCCTGGGCAACACAGCGAGACTCCGTCTCAAAAAAAAAAAAAAAAAAGCTCCAGGGCTTTGTTGAATTCACCAAAATGGAGTCCGCTCTGGTGAGCCTATGTAATACTCGAGAAGATTAATATAAACCTATAGCTTTTTACTGGGCTTCCATTTAAGGGAAAGTCCTGAGAATGAAATGGCACCAGCATCGTGTTTCCATCCAAGACAAGACCACACGTGTTCAGGTGCCACGCATTCATGTAGCTCTCAACTGATTCGTGGTTTCCACTTTGTGCATCTAATTATTAAAATGAAGCTCTCTACAGGTGAGCTGAAGGAACATACTTCATATTTAAAATGTTCACAGCAATTTGACCATAGAAAACTTTCTCATCTGAAATCAGGATAAGATTTTTTTTTTTAATGTAAGCAGAGAAAAAACTCAGTGCTTTATTTCAAATTTCAGTAAGTTCAGGTGGGCCTAATTAAGACACGACTATTATTACAAATCCTATTCTTGCCAGAAGTTACTTAGATAGACTAGCGATTGGATTTTAAAAACATTATTTTCCTTTCTTAAATAAGGAAAATGGTGCATCACAAAGAGAAAAGTAAATATGGAAGTATGTTCATAGTTCAGTTGCATAAAATAGACACATTAAGTCAAGTGATTTGAATGCTTAGTATCTTTTGGTAAACAGTATTTTGTCAACAAACTTTTCATATGACTATAGAATCTTGTTTTTTCCAAATAAAAACTTTGCAATTGGGAACGTTATTCCTCCATTCAGCACACTTTTTAATGTTAAGACTAGGGGAGACTTGTGGGTATACATTCATTGGTTTTCAGGATTTTCTTTTATGTTCTAGAAAAGTAATTTTTCCTTTCCTAGTTTTAAGTGTATATTCTAGCAAATCATTGATTTCTATGCAGCCATTGGATTATCACCAACACATTTGGTATATACAGTGGGCTAATAATGACAAACTAAAGTTTATGGATAATACCTACTCTATACCAGATGCTGTTCTAAGGATCTGGCATAATTTAATCCTCACTCCTACCCTCTGTTTCTGTGCCTGATTTACAGATAGGGACAGAGGCACAGAGAGGTCAAGTGACTTGTCAAAGGTCTTATGATGTGTGGCAGAGCCTGGGTTTTTAGCTCAGACCCCTCTCAGTGAAGAAAGGCTTCTGTGTAGGCAATTTTATCTAATACCTTCAGGAACTGTTACTTCAGATGAGAATTCTCACCTATTCTTATGAGATTAGTCTTAGGTCCTTTTTAATACATTTTACCAGTTCATCTCATTTTTACTTTGTTCCCATTTATAATTCAAATATAATATAAACTGTTTATTCATTTAGTCTTCAGCATTTTAAGTATTGGACACAAACATTAAATATTTGGTTTTGAATTTAATAAATTACACCAAAAAGTCTCGGTAGCCAATTCACTAACATCTTTTGATTTAGTAGTCTTTGCAGAATCAACAACTGTTATCACCTCTGTGCAAATCAGTTTCAGTTGTGCTTGTATATTATAATATTCACTTTAGGAATCCACCTGTCAATTTGCAATTCAATTATAAGGTATATTTTAAGTGATATCTATGTATTGTATACATATATTCCATCAAAAGGTGAGAATAATTAGAAAGTAGTAATATTAAAATATGTATGAAATAAGAACTTTCTTAAAAGACCTAGTTTAGCTGAATAAATGACAATATAAAATGTCTGCCCAATGTTTATTATACTTTGCCTAATGACCTTGAAATTTAACCAAAATTAAAACCGTACTTTTGCAGTTGATATTTTTGTGTTCCCTTTGATAACATCCCAAGCACTAATTATTGACCTCAAGGAAGCCACGTATTGCAAGTCATTGCTTAGCCTTTCACATCTTTGTGTTGATAAGATGATAGAATGGGTAGTCTTGTAGTAATTGCTTATGGAAATGCTAGTTTAAAAGGAATGCCTTGTATAGAACATATTATACCAGATTGACTTGTTAAAAATGGTTCCAAGAATCAGTCTAAAAACTTCATAATTATGTGAATTATTTTTTCTCTTTTGTGATATGTTGTAATGAGATGTGTGTTCTTATATTTTCTTAGTAAAATTTTCTTATGCATAAAATGCTTTACAGTCTTGTTTTTAAAGGCTGTATGTATAGGACACTTTTAAAACTTGGTAATATAAACCTTAACACATGCACACTCTCTCTCCAGAATACTTGATCCCTTGGGAATGTATTGTTGGACTTAAATTCGCATATGGAGTACTAGTTTTGCTCCTCAGCTTTTCATTCCCTTTTGTTCAGCTTCCTACCCTATTCCTCTCCTTATTTGATTTAATTGTGATACTAAAGGAATTCTGTATCGCCTTTTCTTCTCCCCACTTCTCACACACAAACACGAAGACCCTAATGTTAAAATACTAAATCAGGAGAGACTGTATGTTGATTTTGTGATGAAGGGGGGAATTATATAATAACAAATACCGACTGAGACCCTCAGATAAAAGTTCTTTTTTTGCCTCAGGATTCATGAATAGCTTCCGGGAGTCCACAAAGCCCCTGAAATAATACATGATCCTATGCTTGTGTCTCTTGGAGGGAGAGAGTCCATCACCTTCATCAAAGGGCCCTTTCTTTTGCCAGGATAGGTTGAGAAAAACTAGCCTACACCTCTTTTTTTTTTTTTTTTTTTTTTTTTTTTTGAGACAGGTTCTCACTCTTGTCACACAGGCTGGAGTGCAGTGGGGTGATCTCAGCTCATTGCAGCCTCTGCCTCCTGAGTTCAGGTGATTCTCTCACCTCAGCCTCCCAAAGTGCTGGGATTACAGGCGTGAGCCACCGTGCCCAGCTGGCCTATACCATTTTTTAACAAGTCCAGCATGCTTCTTTATTGGGAGGGCTGGCATAGTGAAATACAGGCCCCAACTTGCATGGAGGCTGAAACAGGTAGCCAGACCAATAAAGGCCTTTCGTTGCCTCTATAGTAAGTAATACCCAGAATACCTCAGCAAAAGCAGTGGGTCAGCAGCACGTCTTTCCCCAAATACAACTGCTCTGTTCTTGAATCCTGAACAGTGTGGACCTCAGATACCACCTGGTCTGTGTCTAAACTGAATAGAATGCAACTTTAAAAACAAATGATTTTCTTTCTCAAGCTGATCTAAAAATTACACTTACAACCTCGCAGATCTCCAACTTCTGGGAATACAAATAACTACCATCCCCAATTGCAGCGCTCTGAAATTCATCATGGCTTTCACGTGGAAGCCATGCCTCCTGTGGGCTGCTCTTAGCCAGTGACTTCTCACAGCAGGGGTGGTATGACAGGCCTATTCCTGGAAGACAGGAGACTCCTCTGATGTGTAGCTTTAGCCCAAGCCCTCCCCCGTGGCCTTGCCAAGCTCAGAACTGTACTTCAACCTAAGGCACTTCTTCACTCAACCTCTCTTCCTTTCCTCTCTCCTTCACTTGGGATCCAATCTGTATGATGCTATGAAGGCTCTTGCAGGCTCTTCCTGGCTCCCTCCCCACCTTCACAGACATTTCTTCTCATATAAATTACTTGCATATCAGCCAGATATGGTGGCTCATGCCTGTAATCCTAGCACTTTGGGAAGCTGATGTGGGAGGATTTCTTGAGCTCAGCAGTTCAAGGCCAGCCTGGGCAACACAGTGAGACCTCATCTCTACAAAAGATACAAACAATTAGCCAGCATGGTAGTGTGCCCCTGTAGTCCCAGCTACTTGGGAGGCTGAGGAGGGTGGATTGCTTCAGCCCAGCAGGTCAAGGCTACAGTGAGTCCTGATTGTGCCACTGCACTATTTCAAGAGACCAAAAAAAATTACCAGCATGTCTATTCTCATGAGATGTTCCTTCTTGGATGACCCAGACTAACATAGCAGGTGATTCAGGAGAAACACTAAAACTATTAGAGCTATTGGTAAGGTAATTAGACTTTCTAGATTTTCTGATATGATCTTTCTTCCAGATATACTGTCTCAACTCCAGACCATGTTGTGAGCTAACTTAAACCAATTTGGACACATGCTCCCAAAATAGGTACTTTCAGGTGGCTAACAGTACCAAAGAGGTTTCTGGTGGGTAGGGGTTAGCTACTCACTACAACCTTACTACTAGGTTTTAATAAAAACGAGCCTCAGACCAAATTCTGCCATGTATGCAAACATTCATTAAGCAAATATTCATTAATAAGCAGGCACAGGCCAACCATTATGACTCACACCTATAATCCTAGCATTTTGGGAGACTGAAACAGAGGAATCACTTGAGCCTCAGAATTAGAGATCAGCCTGGGCAACATAGTGAGACCTTGTCTCTACACAAATTAAATTAGCCAGGTGTGTTTGTATACACCTCTGGACCCAGCTACTTGGGAGGCTGGGTTGGGAGGATCGCTTGAGGCTGGGATGTCAAGTCTGTAGTGAGCCAAGACTGTGCCACTGCACTCTAGCCTGGGTGGCAGAGTGAGACTCCATCTCAAAAAATAATAAGAATAATAAAAAATAAATAATTTTAAAAGCAGACACAAAACAATTCATATTTCTTGGTCTACTCAGGCTATCATAACAAAATATCAGAAACTAAGTGGCTTAAACAACAAAAATTATTTCTTCACAGTTCTGGAGGCTGGAACTCCAGCACAGTTTCTGGTGAGGGCTGTCTTCCTGGCTTATAGATGGCCACCTTTTTACTGTGTGCTCACAGGAACTTTTCTCAATGTGTGCATGTGGAGGGAGGGAGAGAGCAGAGGACAGAGAAAGCGCATGCTCTGGTCTCTCTTTCTTTTTTTTTTTTTTTTTTTTTTTCCTTTTTTTTTTATTATTATACTTTAAGTTCTAGGGTACCTGTGCATAATGTGCAGGTTTGTTACATATGTATACGTGTGCCATGTTGGTGTGCTGCACCCATCAACTCATCAGCACCCATCAACTCGTCATTTACATCAGGTATAACTCCCAGTGCAATCCCTCCCTCCTTCCCCCTCCCCATAATAGGCCCCGGTGTGTGATGTTCCCCTTCCCGAGTCCAAGTGCTCTCATTGTTCAGTTCCCACCTATGAGTGAGAACATGCAGTGTTTGGTTTTCTGTTCTTGCGATAGTTTGCTGAGAATGATGGTTTCCAGCTGCATCCATGTCCCTACAAAGGACACAAACTCATCCTTTTTTATGGCTGCATAGTATTCCATGGTGTATATGTGTCACATTTTCTTAATCTAGTCTGTCATTGATGGACATTTGGGTTGATTCCAAGTCTTTGCTATTGTGAATAGTGCCGCAATTAACATCTATTTCTCTTCTTATAAGGACACAAATCCTCAATCAGGGCCCTACCCTTATGACTTGATTTAATCTTAATTCCTTCTGTAAAGACCTCATCTCCATTGAAGTTTAGGGATTCAACATTTGAAATTTGGGGAGAGATTCAATTTAGTACATAGTATGAACTGTACATTTGATGACATTCTAGCTCTCTGTCCTTTTAGGGCCTCTAACTATACCTTATAGGAAAGGTTCACTCAAGGAGAACAACATCCCAGAGGCAGGATTTTTATGCCCTCTACTTGGCATCATGAAATCAGAAAAGGCTCTCCCCAAGACAGCCAGGGAATCCAAGCTCAGGTGCCATTCCAAGGGTATAAGTTATAATCTCAATAGATTCTTTAGTTTGTTAATCCAAGGGTGGAGAAAATCTCTGAATTATTTCAGCCAATCTACCTATATTGAATACCCTGCATTTTACCAATGAGAGCTTATTTCTAACATTCATCATGCTAAATAACAAACCAATAAAATCCAGTTTTTGACATTCAGTGTGCTAATTTGCAAATCATTGGTTTTCTATCAAAATGTAAATAGCAGAAGGTCTTGTGGTAGCTACTTTTACAGTGCAGCTCTTTCTGATTTAAGGCAATCATTCCAGTATTCTTATTGGCTGACCACCCCCTAAAATTAAAGCTTAAATTAACTGACAAATACTTAATAATACATCAGTAGACTGAAATATTTAAAATTTTCAGTTTTAATTTTAAATTAAAAATTACAGGTGGCTCACGCCTGTAATTCCAGCACTTCGGGAGGCTGAGGCGGGCAGATCACGAGGTCAGGAGATCAAGACCAATCTGGCTAACATGGTGAAACCCTGTCTCTACTAAAAAATACAAAACATTAGCTGGGCGTGGTGGCGGGCACCTGTAGTCCCAGCAGTCCCAGCTACTCGGGAGGCTAAGGCAGGAGAATGGCATGAACCCGGGAGGCGGAGCTTGCAGTGAGCCGAGATGGCGCCACTGCATTTCAGCCTGGGCGACAGAGCAAGACTCTGTCTCAAAATAAATAAATAAATAAAATAAAATAAAATAAAATAAAAATAAAAGCAAATTACAGGCGGGGCACAGTGGCTCATGCCTGAAATCCCAGCACTTTGGGAGGCCAAAGCAGGTGGATCACTTGAGGTCAGGAATTCAAGACCACCCTGGCCAACATGGTGAAACTTCATCTCTACTAAAAAATACAAAAATTAGGCGGGCGCGGTGGCAGGTGCCTGAAATCTCAGCTACTCGGGAGGGTGAGACAGAAGAATTGCTTGAACCCAGGAGGCAAAGGTTGCAGTGAGCTGAGATCACACCACTGCGCTCCAGCCTGGACAGCAGAGTGAGATTCCGACTCAAAAAATAAATAAATAGGCTGGGCATGGTGGCTCACGCCTGTAATCCCAGCACTTCGGGAGGTCGAGGCAGGTGGATCACCTGAGATCAGGAGTTTGAGACCAGCCTGGCCAACATGGTGAAACCCTGTCTCTACCAAAAATACAAAAACTAGCCTGGTTGGTGGCGGGCTCCTGTAATCCCAGCTACTCAGGAGGCTGAGGCAGGAGAACTGCTTGAACCAGGGAGGCGGAAGTTGTAGGGAGCCTGAGATCCGGCCACTGCACTCCAGCCTGGGCGGCAGAGCGAGACTCCGTCTCAAAAAAAAAAAAAAAAAAAAAAAAAAAAAAAAAAAAAAAAAAAGAAAATAGTCACTATAGACTTGGAAGGATAGTGTTTAAAAATGCTATCAAGAAGGGTATGGAAATAGTTCATTTGAGTGAAATCCAAGTGCCACTCTCTCTCTCTCTCTCTCTCTCTCTCTCTCACACACACACACACACACACACACACACACACACACAATGTAGACTGAAGTGAGGAAGAAGCAGGCTTAGATGAAGAAAACAAAAGTTCTGTGGGGGTCAGTTAAGTCTGAGGTGTGTATTAGACACGTTTTGGGTGACAGTTGACATCCACTCTGTTATTTTGGAGAGATTTCTCACTATGTGGGGTGTTGCAGGGGATAAGGTGTGCTGTCCTCCGCTATGGAAGCCAAAGCTGGTATGGGGAGGATCTGCCTGCACCCTACCTCATGGCAACCAAGAACAGAGGCCAGTACCTACTGGCGTTGTCCATGGCAATGCCCTAAGAAGACTCTGAGGCAAGACCTTGACTGTGGTTCCTGCTGCCTCCATTAGCTTATGTTTTCTGTCAGTTCTGTGGATTATCCAGTTTCCTTTCAGTCTGCTTAAATTAGCCAAAATTAACTTCTGTTTTAGTAACCAATAATCCTAACTGACATCGAATGAAGAAGATCTCAGCTGTTTATAAGGGTGTATATATTAGATCATTCAACCAGACTTTAAAGCAAAGTGAGGACAGGAGTTGTGTCTTTTATTTTATATAGTCTCAAAATCTCTTTCTCACCCAGTCCAGGGCTCTTTCTCTTTATTTATTTATTTATTTATTTATTTATTTATTTATTTATTAAGACTAGTCAAGTACAGTAGTGAGAAGGGGGTAAAGAGTAGAAAAAGGAACTGAATCTGTAACTGACCATGAACAATCTATTGAGATTAATCACTACCTTTGGACCAGCACAGGATTCTTAGGTTTCTAGGTTTCTACTCTATAGATTTAAGCAGTGCTTGATTTCACATAACCAAATGATCAATTTCTGACTATAATTTGAAGAGAAAAATAGTGATGAAGCCTGCCATGTTAGCAGTTTGTTGGCTCTAAAACTTGCCTACTACTTTTTAGTAATTTGTAATCAAAGGCATTATTTTTCCCCTTCATTCCAAGTTAGTCTTTTTTTTTTTTTTTGAGCAGCAGCAAGATTTACTGTGAAGAGTGAAAGAATAAAGCTTCCACAGCGTGGAAGGGGACCAGAGTGGGTTGTCTCATTCTAAGTCAGTTACCCCTGAGGACAAGGCAGTAGGTAGGTTTATTTACTGATTCTAGAAGACCACTATTATATTACATGCAGATTACCTCTAAGCAAAGAGCAAGGGAGAAAAGAGAAAACAGTTTTCTCTTATCTGTATAAATTGTACTATTAGATGTGCTAAGTATCACTTTGAAATGACTTAAATTTGAATAACTCATTACAAAGCATTTCAACAAGCACCATTTAGTCCTTATAGCAAAAGTTTAAGGCAAAAAGAGCAATTATTATCCTTATTCTACCAATTAAAAAAAGAGGTTCTGAAAAGTTAAATGACCACCTGATGCAGGTCACTCAAATACAATGGGACAAAATCAAGATTTAAATTGTATTTTGATACAAAAGTTCATATTGTTAAGAAATGAAAAAAGACTTATGAAAAATTGGGGAAAAGATTTGCAGCTTATTTCATAGTTAAAGAGTTATTATTGGCCAGGCGCAGTGGCTCACACCTTTAGTCCTAGCACTTTGGGAGGCCGAGGTGGGGAGATTGCTTGAGCTCAAGAGTTTGAGACAAGCCTGGGCAACATGGCAAAACCCTATCTCTGGCCGGGCGCGGTGGCTCAAGCCTGTAATCCCAGCACTTTGGGAGGCCGAGACGGGCGGATCACGAGGTCAGGAGATCAAGACCATCCTGGCTAACACTGTGAAACCCCGTCTCTACTAAAAAATACAAAAAACTAGCCGGGCGAGGTGGCGGGCGCCTGTAGTCCCAGCTACTCGGGAGGCTGAGGCAGGAGAATGGCCTAAACCCGGGAGGCGGAGCTTGCAGTGAGCTGAGAACTGGCCACTGCACTCCAGCCCGGGCGACAGAGTGAGACTCCGTCTCAAAAAAAAAAAAAAAAAAAAAAAAAAAAAAAAAAAAAAAAAAAAAACCCTATCTCTACAAAAATACAAAAATTAGCTGGGGGTGGTGGCACACACCTGTGATCCCAGCTACTTGGGAAGCTGAGGTGGGAGGATTGCTTGAGTCTAGGGAGATCAAGGCTGCAGTGAGCCATGATCATACCACTGCACTCCAGCCTGGGTGACAGAATGAGACCCTGTTACCAAAAAAAAAAAAAAAAGAGATATTATCCCTAATATATAGAAAGCACCAAAAAAAGAGAAGATAAAGGCCACTAATACAATAGAAAACTGACCAAAATATATGCACAAAAAGCTCACAGAAAAAAATGCAAATGGGGCCAGGTGCAGTGGCTCACGCCTGTAATCCTAGCACTTTGGAAGGCTGAGGCAGGCGGATCACTTGAGGTCAGGAGTTCAAGACCAGCCTGGCCAACATGGTGAAACCCGTCTCTATGAAAAACACAAAAATTAGCTGGCCTGGTGGCGTGCACCTGTAATCCCAGCTACTTGGGAGGTTGAGGCGGGAGAATCACTTGAACCTGGGAGGCGGAGGTTGCAGTGAGCCAAGATCATGCAACTGCACTCCAGCCTGGGTGACAGAGCAAGACTCCCATCTCAAAAAAAAAAAAAAAAAAAAAGGCAAATGGATCTTAAATTTATGAAAACATACTCAACACAGCACACCTATCAAAGATAAATGCATTTTTAAACTACATTAAGATATTAGACTGGCAAAAATCCAAAAGTTTGACAACATTATCGGCGATGAAGATCCAAGGAAAAAGGCACTTTCATAAATTGCTTAACGGAAATCAAAGTGGCACAACCCTCATGGAGGGAATTTTAGCAATATATAGCAAAATTATATGTGTATTTACCCTTTAAGCCATTCATCCCACTTGGTAGAAATCTATGCCAAAGATATACTTGCAAAAATAAAAAATTACTTATGAAGAAGACTATTTGTTACCATACTGAGATAACAAAACAAAACAAAAAGCAAAACTAGAAACAACTCGAAGGACTGACTGAATAAAATGATGTAAAATCACTCAGTAAGTACTAGATAACTGTGAAAAAGAATGAGGAGGAATTTTGTGTATTGACACAGAGTTGTGCTATTTAGAACTTCCTTCAGAAAAAAACTCGCCATTCAGCTACAAGGAGTGCACCTTTACTAGTGCATTTTGGTTTTTGTTCATGGGAATTTTAATTCTCATCTGGGGGCCACTTGCTTACAGCCTGAAGATATTCCTTTAGTATTTGTTTTTTCTTTTTCTTTCCTTTTCTTTTTTCTTTTTTTTTTTTTGAGATGGAGTCTTGCTCTGTCATGTAGGCTGGAGTGCAGTAGTGTGATCTTGGCTCACTGCAACTTCCGCCTCCTGGGTTCAAGCGATTCCCCTGCCTCAGCCTCCTGAGTAGCTCAGACTATAGGCACAAGCCACCACTTTTTAAAATATTTTTAGTTGAGATGGGGTTTCACCGTGTTAGCCAGGATGGTATTGATCTCCTGACCTCGTGATCTGCTTGCCTCGGCCTCCCAAAGTGCTGGGATTAGAAGTGTGAACCACCGCGCCCAGACTCTTTTTATTTTTCTTTCTTCTGACAGGTTTCACTTTGTCACCCAAGCTGGAGTACAATGGTGTGGTCACAGCTCACTGCAGCCTCAACCTCCCAGGCTCAAGTGATCTTCCTGCCTCAACTTCGAAGTAGCTGGGACTACAGGTGTGCACCACCATGCCTGGGTAGTTATTTTTTATTTTTATTTTTTAATAGAGAAGAGGTCTCCTTATGTTGCCCAAGCTGGTCTCGAACTCCGTTTAAACGATCCTTCCACGTCAGCTTCCCAAAGTCCTAGGATTAGAGGCATGAGCCACCACACTCAGCCTGGCATTTCTTATAAAGCAGTTCTGCTAGCAACAAATTCTCTCAGTTTTTGTTTATCTGAGAAAGTCTTTATTAATCTTCATTTTTGAAAGGTAGCTTTGCTGGATACAAAATTCTTGGTTGACAGGTTTTCTTCTTTGTGCACTTTAAATATGTTATCCCACTGCCTTCTGGCTTTCATTGTTTCTGCTGAGAAGTCATTTCTTAATCTTTTAAGTGATGAGTCATTTTCCACTTATTATGTTCAAGATTTCCTCCTTATCTTTGCCTTTCAGCATTTTTTTTTTTTTTTTTTTTGAGACGGAGTCTCGCTCTGTCGCCCGGGCTGGAGTGCAGTGGCCGGATCACTGCAAGCTCTGCCTCCCGGGTTTACGCCATTCTCCTGCCTCAGCCTCCTGAGTAGCTGGGACTACAGGCACCCGCCACCTCGCCCGGCTAGTTTTTTGTATTTTTTAGTAGAGACGGGGTTTCACAGTGTTAGCCAGGATGGTCTCGATCTCCTGACCTCGTGATCCGCCCGTCTCGGCCTCCCAAAGTGCTGGGATTACAGGCTTGAGCCACCGCGCCCGGCCTAGTGAGTCCTTCTTTCTTTCCTTCCTTCCTTTAAATGAAAAGAATAACATATAAAAGAACTCCAATATGTCTGGCAGGAGATTTTTCAGTTGAAAACTTACAGACCAGGAGAGAATGGCATGATGTATTTAAAGTGCTGAAGGAAAAATACTTTTATCCTGGAATATTGTATCCAATGAAAATATTCAAAAATGAAGGAGAAATAAACACTTTTCCAGAAAAACAAAAGCTGAGAGATTTTGTCAACACCGGACCTGTCCTACAAGAAATGCTAAAGGGAGTTCTTCAATCTGAAAGAAAAGGATATTAACAAGCAATAACATGTCATCTGGGCTGGGCATGGTGGTTCACACCACCATGGGAGGCTGAGGTGGGAGGCTGAGCACAGGAGTTCGAGACCAGCCTGGGCAACATAGTGAATCCTTGTCTCTACAAAAAAATACAAAAATTAGCTGGGTGTGGTGGTGTGCAGCTATAGTCCCAGTTACTTGGGAAGCTGAGGCAGAGAATTGCAGCCCAGGAGGCAGAGGCTGCAGTGAGCCGAGATGGCACCATTGCACTCCAGCCTATGCAATGGGAGTGAAACCCTGTCTCAAAAAAGAAAAAAAAAAAAAAATCATCTGAAGGTAGGAAACTCACTGGCAACAGTAAGTACACAGACAAATAAAGAATATTATAACACTGAAACTGTGTTCTTAAATTTAAGACCTAAAACTGCTACTGACCTCGATCCCTGGTGGACTGAACAAAGAGAGTGAATGCAGGAATAAAGACAAAGACAAACAAGTATATTTGGAAGAAGGGGTCAGGGGGCACCTTGACTCTAGTGGACAAGGGCCCAGGCTTTCCACAGCCCTTAGTATTTATTGGTAAAAGAGATAGTGAGAAGTGGGGTGGCAGAAAAGGTCAGCTGCTTGGTCTAGAGTAGGCTTGCAAGACTGCATTCCTCAAACAATAAGCTCTAGATGTCCCAGCAGATAACCTCAAGGAGCCAGGTGCCAGGGAGTGACCGCCCTCAGCAAACCTTCCAGCAGCAGGCGCAGTATGAGTTTGCCCACATCCTGCATTCATGATAGAAGGTTTTCTGTTCGATCATATAGCCTCCAGTGGAATGTTGAGTTGGTCACGATCCCTTTGGCCTTTTCAGCTCCCAACACAGAACTATGGAAACTACTAAAAGAAAACATTGAGGACACTCTCCAGGACAATGATCTGGACAAAGAGTTTTTGAGTAATATCCAAAAAGCACAGGCAACCAGAGCAAAAATGGACAAATGAGATTACATCAAGTTAAAAAGTTTCTGGCACAGCAAAGGAAACAACCAACAAAGTGAAGAGAAACCCACAGAGTGGGAGAAAATATTTGCAAACTACTCGTCTGACAAAGTATTAAAAACCAGAATATATAAGGAATACAAACAACTCTATAGGAAAAAATCTAATCAATTAAAAATGAGCTGAAGATCTGAATAGGACTTTTCTCAAAAGAAGACATGGTCAAGAGGTCTATAAAAGGTGATCAACATCATTGATCATTAGAGAAATGCAAATCAAAACTACAATAAGATATCATCTAACCCCAGTTCAAATTGCTTCTATCCTCAAGAAAGGCAATAATGAATGCTGGCAAGGATATGCAAAAGAGGAACCCTTATACACTGTTGGTGGGGATGTAAATTATTAGGTTGCTACAAAAGTAATTGTGGTTTTTGACATTGAAAGTAATGACGGCCAGGCGCGGTGTTTCATGCCTGAGAGCCAAGGAGGGTGGCTCATGCCTCGGAGGCCAAGGCAGGTGGATCACCTGAGGTCAGGAGTTCAAGACCAGCCTGGCTAACAGTGAAACCTTGTCTCTACTTAAAATACAAAAAAATTAGCTGGGTGTAGTGGTTTGCACCTGTAATCCCAGCTAGTCGGGAGGCTGAGGCAGGAAAATCGCTTGAACCCAGGAGACGGAAGTTGCAGTGAGCTGAGATCGCACCACTGCATTCCAGACTGGGGGACAAGAGTGAGACTTTGAAAGTCAAAAAGACTTTGAAAAAGAAAAAAAAGAAAAAAGAAAAAAAAAGAAAGTAATGACAAAACATTACAGAACAGGGTAAAATCTCATTTACCTGATGCGATTATTACCCATTGTATGCCTGTATCAAAATATCTCATGTACCTCATAAATATATACACTTACCGTGGGCCAATAAAAATTTAAAAAAAAAGAATTTTAAAAATTAAAAAAGTTATAAGATGATTAGGAAAATTTGAACAGTCACTGGATATTTGATGATATTAAATAATTATTTTCTTATTTTTACAATATAATGATATTATGGTTCTATTCTTAAAGTCCTCATGTTTTACATATATTTACATACTAAAATACTCACCATCATTATATAGTGATGAGATTTTTTAAAAGGGTCCTTAAATGCTCATAAAGGTATTTATGAACAAAATGATATTTTGCCTGGAATTTGCCCAAAAAGAATCCAGGGTTTTGTTACTGTTGTTGTTGTGGCCTTTGGAGAGAGAGGGTGATACTGTGGATGGTTGTCCTCTCCAAATCTCAGGTTGAAATGTGATCCCCAGTGTTGGAGGTGGGGCTTAGAGGGAGGTGTCAGATCATGGGGGTGCATCCTTCATGAATGGCTTAGTGACATCCCCTTAGTGATATCTGAGTTCTCACTCTATTAGTTCACTGGGGAGCTGGCCAGAACTTTAAAAGAAGCCTGGCCCCTCCTCCTCGCTGTCTTACTATGTGACATGCCTACTCCCTCTTTATCTTGCCATGATTGTAAACTTCCTGAGGCCCTCACCAGAAGCAGATGCCGGCAGCACACTTCCTGTTCAGCCTGCAAAACTGGGGGCCAAAATAAACTTCTTTTCTTTATAAATTACCCAGTCTCAGGTATTTTTTTACAGCAATGTAAATGGACTAATACAGAGGAATTATAGGTGAAACAAGATGGATCAGATGTTTCTAACTGTTGAAGCTGAGTGATGATTATATATAAAGATTCATTCATAATTTTCTCAACTTTTATATGTTTGAAATTTCCCACAATAAAAAAATTTTTAAATGAACAAATAGTTCTATCCACTATTCTCTAAACGTATAATAACCTCTGAGAAGAAAGTAGGAAGCTTTGATGGCTGGGCAGAAATAAGTCCTAGCCAGGTCTATGGAGAATACTGCTCTGGGAGACCCCTAGCTCAGGAGTCTTCAGCCCCTGGGCTGCAGACCAGTACAGGTCTGTGGCCTGTTAGGAACTAGTCCACACAGCAGAAGGTGAGCGGCAGGCCAGCAAGCATTACTGCCTGAACTCTGCCTCCTGTCAGATCAGCCGGGGCATCAGATTCTTACAGAAGCGTGAACCCTATTGTGAATTGTACATGTGAGGGATCTAGGTTGCATGCTCCTTATGAGAATCTAACTAATGCCTGATGATCTGAGATGGAACACTTTCACTCCCAAACTGTATCCCCCACCCCCTGCCCCCAAGGAAAGATTGTCTTCCATGAAACTGGTCTGTGGTGCCAAAAAAGTTGGGGACTGCTGTCCTAGCTGATTGTGATCAAGACCAAGCTATAGAATGCTATGTGTCTTCTTAAGGAACTTTTAGCTAGGCAAGTGTCAGGATAGGTAAGTTCAAGTTCCAGTGTTCAATGCTTTGCTAATTTAGACCCCACTTGACCAAGTCCATTTTATTTTTTTTCATTTCCACATTAATTCAAGTGTCATCTATCCTACAAGACCCAGCTCAAATTCTACCTCTTCCTCACTGATCTCTTAGCTAGTGATCTCCCTTTTTCCATATACTTTTCAGTGGATTGTTTCCTCACAACTTTTGCCAGCCGGCGTATAGGCTCCTTAAAACCAGGGACCGGCAGGGCACGGTGGCTAATGCCTGTAATCCCAGCACTTTGGGACACTGAGGCGGGTGGATCGCTTGACCTTAGGAGTTTGAGACCAGCCTGGGCAACATAGTGAAACCCCATCTTAAAAAAAAAAAAAAAATTAGCTGGGTGTGGTGACTTGCCTGTAGTGCCAGCTACTTGGGAGGTTATAGTCCCGTAGTCCCAGCTACTAATACTTGGGAAGCCGAGATGGGAGGATTGGTTGAGTACAGGAGTCAGAGGTTGCAGTAAGCTGAGATCGCGTCACTGCACTCCAACGGGGGTGATAGAGTGAGACCCTGTCTCAAAAACAAACCAACCCCAAAACCAGGGACCATGACAAATTTTAAAAATCTCTTAGCACCAAAAATAATACTATCCACAAAGTCAGAGCTCCATTAATATTTGAATAAAGGTTAAAAGAGTCCAATAAGTAGATCAATTAATGATTTTTAAGCAAGTGCTGGTCTCTCTGTCCTGGTAGTTTCAAAAAACCCCACTCCGATTCCTATTTTGAAGCCGCCGGATTTTTTTTTTTTTTTTTTTTAGACAGAGTCTTGCTCTGTCGCCCAGGCTGGAAGGCCATCTTGGCTCACCGCAACCTCCACCTCCCAGGTTCAAGCGATTCTCATGCCTAAGCCTCCCACGTAGCTGGGACTACAGGCGTGTGCCTCCATGCCCGGATAATTTTTTTTCCCTTGTTTTGTATTTTTAGTAGAGACGTGGTTTTGCCACGTTGGCCAGGTTGGTCTCGAACTCCTGAGCTCAGGCAATCCGCCCTCCTTGGCCTCCCAAAATGCTGAGACTATAGGCGTGAGCCACGGCGCCCGGCCAGCTGCTGGATATTTTGACCACTTCAAGTATACTGAGCACGAAATCAGTGCATCTGGCAGTACATAGGAGACTGAAATACTTTTTTAAAAGTTGTTATTCAGACTGAAGGAGTTTTTCCCTGTGGTCTATAACTGCCACATGCCCGTTCTGTATACGGCCAGCTTGGGCTTTTTCAATCCCGCGTCCACTACCTAAGAGAACACGTCTGCAAGGCTTGGAGTGAGTACGGTACAATCAGCTTCAGATGTTAAGCAAATATTCCAACCTGGCGTAGGAAAATGGAATATGGATGGAGCTTTATGAAGGTGAATGGTCAGGCAAAGGATCTTAGTGGATGAAAGACCGTAAAGATTCATCCCAACCAAAGACCAAAAAAGACACATAAGAGCAAAACATCAGGAAGAACACTCCTGTGTGGAAAATATTATACGGAAAACAAAAGAAGAGTAACTTTTTCCCTTTTGGTTTAGCCCGCTCTGGTCCTCAGGTCGACCGTCACCACCTGACACACAGCGACCTGGGAAGGAGGTAAACGCAGGCACTGCCCTCGCGGCCCCGGGGAAGCCCGGAAGCGCGCCCAGAGCCAGGCCCCGGGCGGGTGCCACCGAGCGCGGACCTCCCTCGCATCCTAGAGCGGCCGCGCGGGACCCGGCCGGCGGCGCACTTCCGCCCGGGCGCATTGCAGCCCCGCGGACGGTTGGGCCAGGGTGCGGGCCTGCGCCTCCCTCGGCTCCTGGCGCGGGCCTCGGGTAGAGGGTGAGTGCGGTGGGCATGCCAGAGGGGGGCGGGCGCGCTTCCTCAGGACTCGCCGGCTCAACCAGCCCGGCCTGGCGCCGGGGACCTAAGCCTGGGGAGCGCCCGGGAGCGAGGACTTGCCTCGTTCACCGCCCGGGGCCGGAGCCTCGGCCGCCCGGCGCCGCCGCACACCCCGCCTTTTTCGAGGCTAACGCGGTCTCATGGGGGAGCCTGAGCTCTCTAGAGGCGGAAATCTGGCCTCTGGCCCTGCCTGTACCTTGGCCTCACTTTCTGCTTCCCGGCCCCGGTTCTTTCAGCTCTAAGATGGAGGACGGCGGTATCTGCCCTGTGCACACCACAGGGTGATTGCAGGGTTGACACTGCCTGTCTGAAAACGAAGGAGCTCCGGTTCTCAACCCGGCAGCCAGTAGAATCGCTTGGGAAGCCTCCAAATGCTGATGCCCCATCATCACCGGGGAATTGTGATCTGTGGCCAGGACCGAGATCCACAGGCCCAGAGTGAAATGACAGTACTGTGATCACGACTGGAATGTGCACTTCGCCGAATGTGGATCACAGTCTTGAGAAAGCAAGCAGCTGGGTTTTTGTTTTTGTTTTTTTTCCAAGAAGACAGGGACCTAATCTGGTTTGCTCGCATTTAATTCCTAGTGCCTAGAATGGTGCATGTCCCAAAACATGCACCATTGATGAAATAATTTCTAATTATTTCCCGAGCTGTTTGGAGGGTTTTCATTATATTTGTTTTTAAATTATTATGGAAACATTCAAGTCATATATGAAAATTTAATAGTATACTGAACTTCCAATTCATGATCAATCCTGTTTCATGTTACCCTCTCCCCCACTGTAGTATTTGAAAGCAAATCTGAAATGTACCATTCCATCTGTTATGTTGTTCATGTTTATAAAACACAATAACACCTTTTAAAACATAAAGCCATTATTAGTGTAATTAGCACCTCATTTTACCCTCTACTGTCCAGTCAGCATTTACATTTTCCTAGTTGTCTTTCTCCTCTTCCCTGGTTTGTCCACAGCAGTATCCAAACAAACTACACACGTTCCATTTGGTTGATGTCTGTTAGATCTCTCTTAATCTTTTCCCCTCTGTCTCTATTTTGTTCCCTGTATTTTACTTGAAGAGCAAGTCATTTGTACGGTTCACGTTTTCTACATCCAGGATTTTGCTTTTTCCATCTCCTTTAATAAGCAGGTATTTAGACCTGTAGCCTTGTTCAGGTCAGGTTCTATTTTTTGGCAAGAGAGCTTAATGGGGGCTTACTGTGTTTTTCACATTGTATCACGCCAGGAGTTAGATAGCATCTTGCCTCTTTGTGGACCTTTTAGCATCATAGGGTAACAATTGACCAGGGAATGCCAGCAAATACATGCAAAAGAAATGAGAGAATATCACCTTTTGGCAACCCCTAATGAAATAATGGATTCTGGCAATGATCACTAGTGGCTGTTAACATCAGAAAGAGAGACAGCTAGACTGCGTGCTGCCTAATGGGGTGCTTCCATCAGACAGCACACGTTTGTCTTATCAAGTATTCTTGGAGTAATGGGGTTGGTGTGTATAGATGAAACATGATTGCCCATGAGTTAACAATTGTTGAAGTTCGATGATGGGTGTGTGGCATTGCATTATGCTAATTTCTACTTCTATATGTGTCTAAAGTTTTTCAGAATAAAACTTTTAAAAAGATTAATTAGTTGGTGAGTTTAGATCAACCTGATCCATCCATTGCAGTTCTCTGTTAGCCTTTTCACTAAGTGGTTCTCAAATCTGACTCCATGTTAGGATCACAGGAGAAGGCTTTTTATTTTTTTTATTTGTTAATACTGAAACATGTCTCACTTGCAGAATTTCCTATTTAAATGTTCTGGGATGGGAGCCCAATTATTGATGTGGTTTTTTGTTTCGTTTGGGACTACAGGTGTATGCCACCATGCCCGGCTAATTTTTTATAGAGACAGTCTTGCTGTGTTTCCCAGGCTGGTCTTGAACTCCTGGCCTCAAGCCACCCTGCCAAAATGCTGAGTTTACAAGCATGAGCCACCATACCTTCACTGATATGTTTTAAAAGCTCTCCAGGTGATTCTAATATGCCCCCGGGGTTATGTACTACTGATCTAAATCCATTATTTGTTAGGGATGACAAAGTGATTATATTCTGTTATTCCTTCTGCAGTTCATTTGCCTTTACAAATGTTAACTTTCTGCATTCTATTTATTCTTACCTATCTTGCAAATCAATAAGGAAGCCTCTGCAAATAAAGCTCCTTTATTATTAGAGGAAGACTTGATCTTGGAGGTGAAAATGTAGAGTAACACATGGAAGGGATATTAGCAATAACCTCAAGGCTATGCTTAAGGTAGAGATGCACCACCTTATGTATGAGGGTTGGGGGCAGGAAGTATGGGGAGGAGCTGTTTCCCAAAATGGAAGGGAAGACTAGGTGGTGTGTAGTTAGAGAACCATGTTTGGGCATATGACACATTTCCCCCCCCCCAAAAAAAAAAAAATTCTGCGTTAAGTAAATATAAATTAAAAAAAAATTAAATAAAATGCCACTCATTAAAACATAATCCAAAAATTTAAAAGAAAAGTTAATCCCCCATGCAGCCCCCAACCCATCACTTTAATCACCCCTGAGATAACCCATATTAACAGGATGGTGTGTATCCTCTCCCACATCAGACTTCCTCTGTCTTACGTAAATGTAGGGGTTTGGGGTATTGTTATAAAAATGAGATCATGCCATAGCCGTCTGTAACTTTTCTCTGTCATCCCTCCATGACAGTAGTTACAGAAGACTATTAGCTGCAGAATAAATAGTTGATAGAATAAACAATAATACAAATGTACAATAAAATATTCAGCCATTTTCCTATTGACATATTTAGATTGCTTCCATATTTTAGCCAACTTGAGACCACCACAATACACGTCATTGTACATAGATCTTTATTATTTGGGTAGATTCCGAAAAATGGGAATTGCTGGGTGAAAGCATATAATTATCAACAGCATCATTATTACTGGTAATATATATTGCCAAATTATTCTCCCAAAGCATAATCGCAATTCATAACTTTGTCACCATTAGTTTGTGACAGTACCCATTTACCCTCATCCTGGTTAGCACTGGCTAGCATTGCTCCATTGATACTTGCCTGCCAGCTGATGTGTGGTAAATGGTCGCTTTTTTTGTTTGTTTATTGTGAGAGTGTTCTTGTTCTGTCTTGTTCTGTCACCCAGGCTTGAGTGCAGCAGTGAGATCACTGCTCACTGCAGCCTTAACCTTCCAGGTTCCAATGATCCTCGTGCCTCGGCCTCCTGGCAAGCTGGGACTACAAGCACATGCCTCCATGTCCAGTTGATACTTGTTTTTAATTTTTTTGTAGAGACAGGGTCTCACTATGTTGCCTAGGCTGGTCTCAAACTCCTGGGCTCAAGCGATCCTCTCACCCCAGCCTCCCAAAATGCTGGGATTACAGGCATGAGCTACTGCACCCAGCCTCTTTTTTCTTTATTTTGCATTCCACTAACTACCTGAAGACTGAACCCGGCCGGGCGCGGTGACTCAAGCCTGTAATCCCAGCACTTTGGGAGGCCGAGACGGGTGGATCACGAGGTCAGGAGATCGAAACCATCCTGGCTAACACGGTGAAACCCCGTCTCTACTAAAAAAATACAAAAAACTAGCCGGGCGAGGTGGCGAGCGCCTGTAGTCCCAGCTACTCAGGAGGCTGAGGCAAGAGAATGGTGGGAACCCGGGAGGCGGAGCTTGCAGTGAGCTGAGATCCGGCCACTGCACTCCAGCCTGGGTGACAGAGCCAGACTCCGTCTCAAAAAAAAAAAAAAAAAAAAAAAAAAGACTGAACCCTTATCTTTTATTTATTAATGTTAATTTTTTAAATTGATACATGATAGTTGTTTGAACCTTTTTCATGCTTATAGGCCATTTGGATTTCTTCTGTGATTCATATATATATGTGTGTGTGTATATATCCTTTGCCTGTTTTTCTGTTGCACCAGTATTTTTGTATTTTGAATGCATTTGCATAAACTTTTTTTTAGGAGCATTAACCCCCTCTCATAAGGGGGTCCAAACTATTTTTTTCAGGGTTTTTTTCCTTGTCCTTTGACTTTTTGAGTCTTGATATGTATAAAAGATTTTATTTAGTTAAAATGTCTGTTTTAAAAATTTCTGGATTTTATGTCTTGCCAATAAGGGCTTCCCATCTCCACAGTTAAAGGTGTAAACATTATCCTAATTCTTTTGAACATGTTATTGGATTTTTTACATTGAAATTTCTTAACTATGTGAAATGTATTTTTATATACAATGCAAAGTGAGCATCTTGCTTTGCTTTTTTCTGCTAGAACAGCCAATTATGTCAGTGCCATTCATTAAAGAAACCACACTTTTTACACCTTTGTTGTATACTGTATTGATTCCAATAGGTAGTTGGTTTATTTCTTTTTTTTTCTTTTTTTTTTTTTTTGAGATGGAGTCTTGCTCTGTCGCCCAGGCTGGAGTGCAGTGGCCAGATCTCAGCTCACTGCAAGCTCCGCCTCCCGGGTTTAGGCCATTCTCCTGTCTCAACCTCCCAAGTAGCTGGGACTACAGGCGCCCGCCACCTCACCTGGCTAGTTTTTTGTATTTTTTTAGTAGAGACGGGGTTTCACCATGTTAGCCAGGATGGTCTCGATCTCCTGACCTAGTGATCTGCCCGTCTCGGCCTCCCAAAGTGCTGGGATTACAGGCTTCAGCCACCGCGCCCGGCCAGTAGTTGGTTTATTTCTGAACTTTCCCTTCCCTTTTATCTCTATTTTTGTGCCAATATTATTCTGTTTTATTTATTTATTTATTTATTTATTTATTTATTTATTTATTTATTGAGACAGAGTCTCACTCTGTCACCCAGGCTAGAGTGCAATTGCACAATCTTGACTCACTACAACTGCTGCCTCCCAGATTCAAGTGATTCTCCTGCCTCAGCCTCCTGAGTAGATGGGATTACAGGTGTGCACCAGCATGCCCAACTAATTTTTGTATTTTTAGTAGAGACAGGGTTTCACTGTCTTGGCCAGGCTGGTCTCAAACTCCTGACCTAAGGTGATCCACCCACCTCAGCCTCCCAAAGTGCTGGGATTACAGGCATGAGCCACCGTACCCGGCCTATTCTGTTTTAATTATGTCAGATGGCTGTAGTAAATGTTAACACCTAGAAAGGCAGGTCACTACTCACTGCTTTTTGGAATTTTCTTGCCCCTTCTCAGACATTTATTTTTTCTTCCGTATGATTTTTGGATTGTTTCTGTTCCAAAATAAATCCCACTGGAAATCTGATAGAATTTGCACCAAATATATCTACATTAGCTTAGGAAAGATGAACGTCTCTGTGATTTCAAGTCATCCTATCAAGGACGTAATGTGTATCTCTTATTTGTGTGAATCTTTTGGGTACTGTTCCTGCTAACTTTATTTCTGGTAATTTTGTTTTTGCTCTTGGAATGGGTTCCTCCCCCCCCCCCCCCCCGCCATTTCTGTTTTTATCTTGTTATTGCTAAGACTGAGAAGAGTTATTGAAGTTTTTGTATCTTATATATCCAGCTGTTGGTCAAATGATCTTATAGTAGTTTTTCTTAAGCTTGTTTTCTTCCCTGACATCAATGTGGATAATCTATAATAGGTTATGTATAAGTTTCAGTTCATTCTAATTTATTCTGTTTGATACACATCTTCCATCTCATAAGTATATCAGCGATGTCAGATGCGCCTGGAAATAGTGAAAGGAATAGTGCTAGGAGTTGGAATAAACCTGCACATTCAACAGGTTATTGCTGATCACTTAAAATAGCAGAGTCCCAAGTGCTCGTGAGTCATGGACCATGTCACGTAGGGAGTGAGACATTTGTTCAGCATTATTGTGAAATATCAGCATGACTGTAGAGCATCATAGGGCATTACTGTTATGATTGTTTAGAGAAAGGGCTGATCATTGTGGGCATCAAAGACACCATTTGGTAGGCATCATTAAATACCATCTCTTGCCCAGTATCTCAACTAGAGTTGTTGTTGTTTAGTGTTTATTAGAAGGAATTTTATTTTATAGTTAATAAGTAGAGAGTACAGAGAGTTCCCATATACTCTCTTATCTCTCACCCCTCAGTTTCCCTTGTATTAACATCTTGCATTAATGTGGTACATGTTCAGAAGCTTAAGGGCTCATGAAAAAAAAAAAAGAAAAATGTGCTACATGTTACAGTTGATGAGCCAATATTGATACACTGTCAACTAAAGTTTATATTGAACTCATTCACTCTAGTGTTGTTCATTCTGTATACAATTGACCAATGTATAATGACGTATGTCTGTCTTACTATATCATACAGAATCGTTTCACTGCCCTAAACATCCCCTGTGCTCCACCTGTTCATTCCTCCTTCCCTCCCCCTGTATCACTAGCAAGGGCTGTTCTTTTTACTGTCTCCATAGTTTTGCCTTTTTGAGAACATCATATAGTTAAAATTCAACTATAGTTTTTAATTGCCTAGGTTTGGTTATTTTTGTTTGTTTGGGTGTGTGAACAATTATACAAGATTTGTTAACTTGTAGTTTTGCCAAGTTATTTAAAATCTTACTGTGGATATGTGTGGAATACTATGAGAGAACAAGAATCCAGACTTCTAAATAACCAAAAAGTAATAATAGTGATAAATATTACAGGAATGTGTTTTTGGTGCAGTGATATGAAATAATCCCCAGATGATCTTTCTGTTGCAGGGTGGAAGATGTCTATGGATGTGACATTTCTGGGGACGGGTGCAGCATATCCATCTCCAACCCGGGGTGCCTCTGCTGTGGTCCTTCGGTGTGAAGGCGAGTGCTGGCTCTTTGACTGTGGGGAGGGAACACAGACACAGCTTATGAAAAGCCAACTTAAAGCAGGTTAGTGTGCCCTCAGCTATCTCATTAATATTTTTTTGTTGTCCTGCTTCATTTTCTTGGCTCTCCTTGCACATTTTGTTCGGAAACAGCCCTGATGGTTGCATCCCACTTCAATGCTAGATCCTGGTGAGACTTGGAAGGCCTGCAGGCATCTGGCCACATCCACTGGACTTCATTTACTTATTTACTTGCTTTTCATTTATCCTGTGGATGTTGAGAGCAAGGGTTCATGTAGGCTTGGGGTTTGGGAAATGTCATGGGATGTACCAGGCATATTAGATGGACACTACTTTAGCAAGGAAGCAGTGTACATACTTACTTCCACCAGGAGATAGTTTTCCTGAGAGGATGCAAAGGGTAGGAAATGTTTGGAGGAGGGAGATGCTCTTTTCCTCTTGAGGTTATCAGGGCAAACTTCTCAGAGAAGTTGACTTGTCAGTTGTCAGAGGAGGAGGAGGAATTTCAGGGCTGAGGAGAAGAGGGACATTTCAGCCAGAGGAAATGGAGTGAGCAGAGGCCAGCACCTGGGAGACAGAGCAGTCCAGTGGTGAAAAGCTTCAGCTCAGAGTCAGGCAGACCTGGGTTCTAGTCCTGGCTGTGTCTTGGGCTTGTGACCTTAGCAGATCAGCAAACTTCGACTTTACTTTCCCCATCTTGCAAATGGGGATAAAAAGTCTACAAGTAGAAAGGGTGTTATGAGAATTACATGTAATCATTTATTCTCTGTGTGGTTGCCTCTTTCTCAGTTAAATCTTAGCTCAAATGCCATCTTCTCAAAGGCTTTACCAGATCCTCCTGGATTAAGTAGTTCCTCTCACCCCAGTCTTATTTTTATTGACTTCTTTGCATCATCAGTGTCTGAAATTATGTTATTTAGTTTGTTTCTGGGTTCTTTATCTCCCCATACTGTAAAGTAGGTTCCATGATCATTTATATACCTAGTAGATGCCTAGCTATATGTCTTCAGCTAGGCATCTTACTAAGTATGTAAATGATCATGGAACTTACTTTACTTTAGTGAATGGATAAGCAACTTAGCATAGTGCCTCTCACTTATTAGGTCTTGATAAATAGTATTGAAATCATTATTCCTACAACTCATCACAGCACCTGGCACTTGGTGACTAAAGATACTTCTAGTGTTCAATGATCTCTTGGTCTAGTGGTGGAAACTGACATGCAAACGGACGGTAATCAATCATGTAATCTGATAAGCAGAATAATGGAGGTATTTTCTAAGTACTTTGGAACACAAAGGAGGGGAAAGTAACTAACCATTCATTAAGAGAAGGCATCCTAGAGATTGTTAACAGTTGAGCTGGGATCCAAGAGATAAATAGAAGTTTTTCTGAGAGAGAAGTAGAGATGGACATTGAGGGAACAGACAACAAAGTAAGCAACAAGTAAGGAAGTTTCCAGGAAACAACTGGCATGTTGGGGAGCATTGAGTACTTAGCTAGGCTAGATGGAACTAAGAATGCTGAAAAGGTGAGGGCTGACTGTGAAGTCCTCTACAGCATAGTAAGATATTTAGACTTTATTATTTTACTGGGAAAGAGGAACCATTCATGTTTTTAAGGGGAGAATAATGCGATCTTGTTTGTGTTTTAGGACAGAGTTTTCTGATGGCACATGTATTGGGAGAGAGAGAATAGCATCAGGGAGACCAGTTCCAAGGCAGTTGCAATTCACTTGTATTAGTTTATTTTTATACCGCTATGAAGAAATACCGAAGACTGGGTAATTTATTAAAACAACAACAAAAAAAGAGGTTTAATGGACTCGCAGTTCCACATGACTGGGGAGGCCTCACAATCATGGTGGAAGGCAAAGGCAGAGCAAAGGCATGTCTTACATGGTGGAAGGCAAGAGAGCATGTGCAGGGGAACCACCCTTTATCAACTCATCAGATCTCATGAGACTTACTCACTATCATGAAAACAGCATGAGAGAACCTGCCCCCCATGATTCAATTACTTCCCACCAGTTCCCTCCCATGACATGTAGGGACTATGGGAGCTACAATTCAAGGTGAGATTTCGGTGGGACATAGGTAAACCATATCATTCCACCCCTGGCCCCTCTTTAACCTTATGTCCTCACATTTCAAAACCAATCATGCCTTCCCAATAGTCCCCCAAAGTCTTAACTCATTTCAGCATTATTTCAAAAGTCCACAGTCCAAAGTCTCATCTGAAACAAGGCAAATCCCTTCCACCTATGAACCTGTAAAATCAAAAGAAGTCAGTTACTTCTTAGATACAGTGGGTGTACAGGCATTGGGTAAATATACCCATTCAAAATGAGAGAAATTGGCCAAAATAAAGGGGCTACAGGCCCCATGCAAGTCCAAAATCCAATAGGACAGTCAAATCTTAAAGCTCTGATCTCCTTTGACTTCATGTCTCACATCCAGGGCATGCTGATGCAAGGGGTAGGTTCCCATTATATTGGACAGTTCCACTCCTGTGGCTTTACAGGGTGCAGCCCACTTCCTGGCTGTTTTCATGGGTTGGCGTTGAGTGTCTACAGCTTTTCCATGCACACAGTGCAAGCTGTCAATATATCTGCTATTCTGGGTTCTAGAGGATGGTAGCCCTCTTCTCACAGCTCTACTAAGCAGTGTCCCAGTGGCTATGTGTGGGGTCTCACACCCCATATTTCCCTTCCACACTGCCCTAGTAGAGGTTCTTCATGAGGGCTGCACCCCTGCAGAAGACTTCTGCCTGGACATCCAGGTTTTTCCATACATCCGCTGAAATCTAGAAGGAGGTTCCCAAACCTCAATTCTTGACATCTGTCCTTCCACTGGCCCAACACCACATCTAAGCTGCCGAGGCTTAGGGTTTGCACTCTCTGAAGCAACAGCCTGAGCTATACCTTGGCCCCTTTAAGCCACACTGGTACGCAGGGCACCAAGTCCCGAGACTGCACAAAGCAGCAAGGCCCTGGGCCCAGGCCAGGAAACCATTTTTCCTTCTAGGCATCTGGGCATGTGATGGGAGGGGCTGCTGGGAAGACCTCTGACATGCCCTGGCAACATTTTCCCCATTGTCTTGGTGATTAACATTTGGCTCCTCATTACTTACACAAATTTCTGCAGCCAGCTTGAATTTCTCATCAGAAAATGGGATTTTCTTTTCTATCACATCGTCAGGATACAAATTTTCTGAACTTTTATGCTCTGCTTCCCTTTAAACATAAGTTCCAATTCCAAACCGTATCTTTGTGAACACATAAAAGTGAATGCTTTTAAGAGCACCCAAGTCACTTCTTGAATGCTTTGCTGCTTAGAAATTTCTTCTGCCAGATACCCTAAATCATCTCTTTCAAGTTCAAAGTTCCACAGATCGCTAGGGCAGTGGCACAATGCTGCCCTCTTTGCTAAAGCATAGCAAAAATCCTCTTTGCTTCAGTTCCCAATGAGTTCCTCATCTCCATCTGAGACCACCTCAGTCTGGGCTTTTTGGTCAAAACCATTCAACAGGAAATTCCAAACTTCCACGTCTTCCTGTCTTCTAAGCCCTCCCAAGTCTCTAGGAAGTTCTAAACCTTCCCACATTTTCCTGTCTCCTTCTGAGCACTCCAAACTGTTCCAACCTCTGCCTGCTACCCAGTTCCAAAGTCATTTCCACATTTCCAGGTATCTTTATAGCATTATCCCACTCTACCAATACCAATTTACTGTATCAGGCCATTTTCATCCTGCTATGAAGAAATACCCAAGACTGAGTAATTTATTAATAAAAAAAAAAAGAGGTTTAATGGACTCACAGTTCCACATAGCTGGGGAGGCCTCACAATCATGGTGGAAGGCAAAGGCAGATCAAAGGTATGTCTTACATGGTGGCAGGCAAGCGAGCATGTGCAGGGGAACTGCGCTTTATCAAACCATCAGACCTCATGAGACTGATTCACTGTTGTGAGAACAGCATGAGAAAACCTGCCCCCATGATTCATTTATTTCCCACCAGGTCCCTCCCATGATGTGGGAGACTATGGGAGCTACAATTCAAGATGAGATTTGGGCGGGGACACAGCCAAACCATATCATCACTGTGTATGTGTGTGTGAGAGAGAGAATGAGGATGTTGAAGTATAGAGATGGAGATGAGAGATTCAATTTAAGAGGTATTTGTAGAGCCAAGAGGAGGTGGTCACTGAATGTCTAGTGTGTGAGGAAGTGAAGAATTAATACAAGTTACTGATGGTGATGTCCTGGACTTAGAGAAGAAGTCAGGAAAAGAGTTGTTGGAGGAAGGAGCTAATGCATATTGTTTGGGACATGTGGCCTTCAGGTATGTACAGCTGAACCCTAATTATATACTGTCTTGTGTTGAAACTTTGAGATCAGTTAGGTGCTATTCTTTGCTTTACTTGGATCGTACAATTTTCCTTTCATGAGAACCTTCATGAGAGCCCTCCGGGCAGGCACAGGTCAGAGTAGAGACTTGATAACATTTCAGACAGTAGGAGTTGAGGTGGCAAGGTGTACAAAAATAGAAACAAGAAATTGTTAACAGTGAGTACCAGAGGTTTGGCTGTGGGAATACATCTTTTTATTTAATACGTGTGTTAGTTATCTGATACTATCTAATAATGCATAACAGATTATAAATTTAGTGGCTTATTTGCATTTATTATCTCCTAGTTACTGTGGGTTAGGGAGTTTGGGCCTGGCTTAGCTAGGTTTTCTGCCTCAGGGTCTCAGTAGACTGCAGTCTAGGTGTTGGCTGCGGTTGGCAATTTCATCAGAGGCCCAGCTGGGGAAGATTTCTCAGCTCTTTCAGGTTGTTGGCAGAACCCATACAGTGGTAGGACAGTCTGCCCTGCGCTCCTTGAGTTCTCTGCATTGTGGGTTTCTGCTTCATGGTAGCTTGCTTCTTCATAGCCAGCATGGGAGAAGGAGACTCTAGAGTAAGTCTGCTAGCAAGATGGATTCTTATGTCCCATAATGTAATCACATAGCATTCTTGTGCCATATTCTACTGGTTAGAAACAAGTCACAAGTCCTGGCCACACTGAAGGAGAGGGGATTATAGGATGTGAACACCAAGGGGTAGGGGCCACAGGGACCACCTAAAATATCCACCACAATTTTACAGTTCCTTTATATATGATTTTTTTTTTTTTTTCTTGAGACAGAGTCTTGCTCTGTCACCCAGGCTGGAGTGCAGTGGTGTGATCTTGGCTCACTACAACCTCTGCCTCCTGGGTTCAAGTGATTCTTATGCCTCAGCCTCCTGAGTAGCTGAGATTATAGGCACACACCACCACACTTGGCTTTTTTTTTTTTTTTTTTTTTTTTTTGTATTTTTAGTAGAGATGGGATTTTGCCATGTTGCCCAGGCTAATGTCAAACTCCTGGGCTCAGGCCATCCGCCCACCATGTCCTCCCAAAGTGCTAGGATTCAGGTGTGAGCCACTGCGCCCAGTCTATATAGGATTTAAATAAACAGTTGGAGTTGGGGACAGTGGCTCATGCCTGTAATCTCAGCACTTTGGGAGGCCAAGGCAGGAAGATCACTTGAGGCCAAGAGTTTGAGACCAACCTGGGCAACATAAAGAGACTCTGTCTCTACAAGAAATAAAAAAGTCAGGTGTGGTGGTTTGCACCTGTGGTCCCAGCAGGAGGCCGAGGCGGGAGGATCCTTTGAGCCCAGAAGGTCAAAGCTGCAGTGAGCCATGATTGAGCCACTGCACTCCAGCCTGGTGAAAGAGCAAGACCCTGTCTCAACAAATAAGTAAATAAGCATGAATGCATGCATTCATACATATAGTTGGTAAATCTAATCCTGGCCAAAAAACCCAAACAAACAAACAAACAAACAAAAAAAAAAACCCCCAAAAGCCCAAAGGAGCCTTTAGTTTACTACATTTCTATAGGCTTAGAAAAAAAAATTTCTGAGGCCAGGAGTGGTGGGCCACACCTCTAATCCCAGCACTTTGGGAGGCCAAAGCAGGTGGATCACGAGCAAGGTCAGGAGTTTGAGACTAGCCTGGCCAACAAGGTGAAACCCCATCTCTACTGAAAATACAAAAATTAGCAGGGTGTGGTGGCAGGTGCCTGTAATCCCAGCTACTTGGGAGGCTGAGGCAGGAGAATTGCTTGAACCTGGGAGGCAGAAGTTGCGGTGAGCCGAGATGACGCCACTGCACTCCAGCCTGGGCGACAGAGCGAGACTCCATCTCAAAAGAAAAAAAAAGAAAAATTTCTGGCCTTAGAGAGGAAGGTGAGATAGTAATCCCAGAGCATTAACTGTGACTCTCTAGTACTTCAGATGCCCCCAGTCTCAAACTGAAATGAAGCACCCTCAGTACATACTAATTTCTCTCCATAACCTATTATGGACCTATCATTAGGTCCATAATAGGTTGAAACCCTTTCAGCTTGTACTACCTCCAGGGATAATAAATTGTGAATACAATTGCAGTTTTGTTACATGGATATATTACATAGTGATGAAGTCTGGGATTTAGTGTACCCATCACCAAATAATGTACATTGCACCCATCAGGTAACTAATCATCCCTCATCCTCCAGCCACCCTCCCACTCCTCCAAGTCTTCCATGTATATTATTCTATACCCTATACTCATGTGCACATATGAAATGATTATTAAAAGTATTATAGGCCAGGTGTGGTGGCTCACACCTGTAATCCTAGCACTTTGGGAGGCCGAGGATCAGAGCGGATCACCTGAGGTCAGGAGTTTGAGGTGACCTCCTCGAACATGGTGAAACACTGTCTCTACTAAAAATACAAAAATTAGCTGGGCATGGTGGCGGACGCCTGTAATCCCAGCTACTCAGGAGGCTGAGGCAGGAGAATCACTTGAGCCTGGGAGTTGGAGGTTGCAGTGAGTAGAGATCAAGCTACTGCACTCCTGCCTGGGTGACAGAGCAAGACTCTGTCTCAAAAAAAAAAAAAAAAAGAAAAAGAAAAAGTATTGTAAGAGCATGATTTTTTAAATGATATAAAAAGTATAAATGCTTATTGTAAAAACTCAAAGAAAACAGAAAAGTGTAAATAAGAAAAGTCCGAGTCCCCCCTCATAGGTGAATTTTCTATGTATTATAGATATGGTGACAGTACAGAGTGTGTGTGTGAGTGTGTGTATAGTTCTGCATACATAGAATTATACTGCTCTTGGCATAACCTTTTTTTTTTCAACTGAACAATGTATACAAACCATATATTGCAGCTTTTCCAAATCCAGTAAATATACCTTTGTCTTCATTTTTAGAGAATGCTCAGTATTCCACTCCTCTGTGGATGACATATTCCCCCATAACTTCCTTGTTTCCAAGGGAAAGGGAACTCAGGCATTTTTGTGTCTTCATTTGAGAGCTTCCTCATACCTTTGATAATTGTGGTTGCCATTCCTTCTCCCTTTGAAATCAGGTTTCTTGAAAAATGAAGTGTTTGTCTCCCTGAAACTATGATAACTGTAAGAAGCAGTTTTTTACTTAATTTGCCTCACTTTGGGTTCACAGGTTGTTTTGGTGTTCAGTTTGGCTTTGTTTTAGAGTAGATAGGGAAAGGGCCCAGAAAGTCAGATGCTGGCAGTTTTTAGGCCACTGGGGGATCTGGACTCAGTGACTGCTGTAGTTCTTTTTTTTTTTTTGAGATGGAGTTTAGCTCTTTTTGCCTAGGCTGGAGTGCAATGGCGTGATCTCGGCTCACCACAACCTCCACCTCCTGGGTTCAAGCGATTCTCCTGCCTCAGCCACCCGAGTAGCTGGGATTACAGGCATGCGCCATCACACCCAGCTAATTGTGTATTTTTAGTAGAGACAGGGTTTCTCCATGTTGCTCAGGCTGATCTGCCTGATCAAACTCCCGACCTCAGGTGATCCGCCCGCCTTGGCCTCCCAAAGTGTGATTACAGGCATGAGCCACCGTGCCTGGCCCTATTGCTGTAGTTATTTTGTCTGCAGAGTCCTCAGGCAACGCATGGAGGTGGCTTGGCAATCTGGACAGGGAGACGGGGGAAATGAGGGATTCAGGCAGTAAAAAAAACAAAAAGAGCATATTGAGGAAACTTCTAGAGTGCCTCCTGGGGATTCACAAGTTCCACAATCAGCCTGTGCCAATCGATTGTTCTTTCTGTTGCTGGGGCCTGAGCTTGATGTTGTAATTCTGGGAAGACTTCCTTGGAGAACACTTGATATTATGGAACAAATCACATTATAGTAAACTATTCCTGTTCTTTTATGGTATCAGTAAACTGTTTCTGTACTTTTATAGCATCAAATATTTAAAATAGGTGGGCCTTGAGCAAAGGACCAGAAGCCTCTTTTGTACTAGAAATGTGTTAATTGTGGTTGTTACTTTTGAAATGCCATGTGGTGCATCTCAGAAAATGCTGATGTGGCATCCTGCCACATTCCAGCAATAAATTCAGTTTACCATTGGCTAAACCAAGTTATAACCTAAGCCCATATGCACTGAAAAAACTGTTGTGTTAGTTCAGACTGAAAGGAAGAATGGACCCAAGTACCCTTACATAATCGGCCCTCCTGCATTCTGGCATCTATTGCCCATCTTCCTTCTCAGTTCCTCACCTTGTTCCTCTCCTACCTCCATTCTCCCTCCTCCTTTTCCCCTCCGTTCCTCACCCTCCTTCCTTTTTCTCCATCTTCTTCAGCCTCACCCAGACAAGCAGGCTGTGACCTGATTGATTAATCCCTGTCCAGCATAGGGAGTCCTTAAAAGGCAATTTTGGGTTCAGGCACTGGTCCAGTCAGTTGGAGCCAGTGGAACATTTTGTTTTCCTGGAATACATGTTTGCTTTTCTCAGAGGGAGCAGTAGGGAGCAATGTAATTGCTAGATGTTTTTGATACTTGAGGCCTATCTACTCAATAGTTAAGTGAATTATTTTGGTACACATATATTTTACTTGTTTTTTTATGTGGCAGAAAATGTATGAAAATACTCTGAGAGCTGTAAAACTATGTAATATGAAGATGTTTTATGAAAAATGTTATATCTTACTGAAACCATCTAGCGGGGGTAGGCACAGTAATCCCAGCACTTTGGGAGGCCAAGGTGGGAGAATTGCTTAAGGCCAGGAGTTTGAGATCAGCCTGGGCAACATAGCAAGACCCCATCCCTACAAAATTAAAAAAAAAGAAAAAGCCAGACATAGTGGTAGGCTCCTGTAGTCCTAGCTACTTGGGAGGCTGAGGCAGTAGGATCACTTGAGCCTGGGAGGTCAAGCTGTAGTGAGCTATGATCACACCACTGCACTCCAGCCTGGATGACAGAGTCTCTTTAAAAAAACTATTAAAAACAAACAAAACAAACAAACAAACAAAACACCATCTGATGAAATAAAGCCTGTCTTTCTTGTTTTTGGAATCATGTAGCAAAATGTAAATGAATAATTTTATGATGGTAAGTAGAACTTTTAAATTCAATTTACTATTTTTAATGGAAAGTGTTAGGCTTGTTTCAAATAGCTTTGTATGGGTTTTTAGTTAATGAAAAATTTCCAAATGTATTTCTCTATCTCCATCAAAAGGGAGAATTACCAAGATCTTCATCACACATCTTCATGGAGACCATTTCTTTGGCCTTCCTGGGCTCCTCTGCACAATCAGCCTGCAGAGTGGCTCCATGGTGTCCAAACAGCCTATTGAAATCTATGGCCCTGTAGGGCTTCGGGACTTTATCTGGCGAACCATGGAACTCTCTCACACGGAGCTGGTCTTCCATTATGTGGTTCATGAACTGGTTCCTACAGCGGATCAATGTCTTGCAGAAGAATTAAAAGAATTTGCACATGTGAATAGAGCAGGCAGTCCTCCCAAAGAGGAACAAGGAAGAACTATCCTATTAGACTCAGAAGAAAACTCGTACCTTCTGTTTGATGATGAACAGTTTGTTGTAAAAGCATTTCGCCTCTTTCACAGAATTCCCTCATTTGGGTTTTCAGTCGTGGAAAAGAAACGCCCAGGTAAACTCAATGCACAGAAACTAAAAGACCTTGGTAAGTGTTTTTTTTGTTTTTTTGTTTTTTCCCCCCTTCTCATCAATAGGGCTCCTGTTAACTGAAGCTGTAAGAAGTGTCACAGTAAGGCCAGGAGTGGTGGCTCACGCCTGTAATCCTAGCACTTTGGGAGGCTGAGGCGGGCGGATCACTTGAGTTCAGGAGTTCAAGACCAGCCTTGGCAACATGACGAAACCCCATCTCTACTAAAAATACAAAAATTAACTGGGTGTGGTGGCATGCGCCTGTAGTCCCAGCTACTTAGGGGGCTGAAGCAGGAGGATCACTTGAACCCGGGAAGTCAAGGCTACAGTGAGCCAATATGGCGCTACTATACTCCAGCTTGGGTGACAAAGTGAGACTCTGTCTCAAAAAAAAAAAACAAAAAAACTGTCATAGTAAACTTCCACTCCTCTATCCCAGGCCTAAAACTGACATTTTCTCCACTTAGTCCCTTTGCCCAAAGTTTGCTTATTAAGGAAAATCCATGGGACCATAAAATGCTATTTAGAGCAAAAGCCAAGTATACATTTGAATCCTGTCTTCAGCTCCCTGGATCCACATTCTTTCTTATACTATCGTGGTTGGCAAGGTGATTTGGGTGGTAGTGGTGGTGGCTTTAGGTCCAGGCTTTATTTTTTCACGTCTTCCCTTTGATATGTGTTTTTGATGACATCTTTGGTCTGAGAATTTTTGCCATTGATCTTAACCTTACAACTGCAACCATGTGCTTTCAGAGTTTCCTTCTCTATCTACTTTGCTTACTAATTTAACCTTCATTAAATTAATTTGGTATTCAAAACCCTGTACCTCAACCAGTTTGATATACCAGGATTCATTACATTGGAAAGCAAGCATGCAGAGGTGGGCTTGGGGCCCATCTAAGGCTTCACACCTCCTCCATGCTAAGCCAGTATGCATGAGGGGATCTTCAGCACCTCTTGCGAGGTAGAGTCCAGGTACATTATATCTCCAGTCTCACTGCCGTCATGGGCATGGTGTGGCAGTGCCTGTAAAAAGCACGGTGGCGTTTTGTGTGTGCTTGTTTTTTTATTTATGCGATCTCTTCCTCAACTAAAACAAAATGCTAGATAATGAGGAAAAGTGACTTAGGTTAATGGTACTTTTATTACCTGAAAGCCTGTGGAAATACTATTATATTTGGAAATTTTAAACATGATCTGTGTTGGAATTGGTGGTCATGTTATACTAGTTTGTAAGTATTGTCCATAGTGATGATCAGGTCTTATTTTAAATTAATATGAGATTTAAGCCCACTTTGATTAAGTGTGGAACTGCCCCTGTCTGCCAAGAAGATTAATAATGTACAATTGCCTGAAAAAAATGCCCCTTGATCTTGTAATACAAGCAATCTTCACTAACAATTTTTTTATTAAGTTACTTTGTAGGTACTTGTTTTGACTAGGTGTTGATTATATCGTGTTTTTTTTTTTTTTTTTTTTTTTTTGAGGCAGTCTCACTCTGTTGTCCAGGCTGGAGTGCAGTCAGTGGTGTGATCTCAGCTCGCTCACTGCAACTTCTGCCCCCTGGGTTAAAGCAATTCTCGTGCCTTGGCCTCCCATGTAGCTGGGACTACAGGTGTGCACCACTACGCCTGGCTAATTTTTTGTATTTTTAGTAGAGGCAAGGTCTCGCCATGTGGCCAGGCTGGTCTCGAACTCCTGAGCTCGAGTGATCTGCCTGCCTTGGCCTCACAAAGTGCTAGGATTACAGGCATGAGCCACTGTGCCCAGCCTGATTATATCATTATTTAAATGCACTCTCAAATTTTACCCAAAAGTGAGCTGATTAAATAAAGCACTCTCAAAAACTGTTGTTTCCTTGCACAACAGAGAATCAAGGATGTTATAGTGACTACAATAAGGTCCTAGTGATACTTAGGAGACTAAAAACTTGTCTGACGTGTATGCATGGGAAATGTTTTAAGTACTAAGGCATTGCTAATATCAATCAACACTGAAACTTTAAAAATGTATAAATAATCCCAGTTTTCCACAAGTAGTAAAACATTTATAACAATTATGGATGCCTTTTCCATTAGCTATTTGCTATGCTGTTAAAATAGACTCTTGAAAAGTCATAAATTCCATTCCTATGATGTAATGTTATCTGCCTTCATCATTAGGTGTTCCACCAGGTCCTGCCTATGGGAAGCTGAAAAATGGAATTTCTGTTGTTCTGGAAAATGGGGTTACAATTTCTCCCCAAGATGTCTTAAAAAAGCCTATTGTTGGAAGAAAAATCTGCATATTGGGTGACTGCTCTGGGGTTGTGGGTGATGGAGGAGTAAAGCTGTGCTTTGAAGCAGACCTGTTGATCCACGAAGCGACCCTGGATGATGCCCAGATGGACAAAGCAAAGGAGCACGGCCACAGCACACCACAGATGGCAGCGACATTTGCAAAGTTGTGCCGTGCAAAGAGGCTGGTTCTGACTCACTTCAGTCAGAGGTACAAACCAGTTGCCTTGGCCAGAGAAGGAGAAACAGATGGCATTGCAGAACTAAAAAAGCAAGCTGAATCAGTGTTAGATCTCCAAGAAGTGACTCTAGCAGAAGATTTTATGGTGATAAGCATTCCAATCAAGAAATGAAACCAGTGTTCCTGGGTGCATACTGACATGTCTGTGAATATGTTACTGAACCTACAGTCCAGTTTTTTATTTCTTGTTTTAGTCTGGGATTATTTGGGCCTTAATAATCCTAAAAAGAATGGAGCTGCATTGATGAATTGGCTCAGTATTTAAAGGGAGCAAGCTTTTTGATAATAAATCTTTTTAAGAGAAAAAAAAACCCAGCATCCTTTTTAAAGTCCAGATTTGACAAAATGATAGACTATTCACGTATACGTCTCATTTTGTGCTACTACCACAGGTAGCCAATATTCCATGCAGTCCTAGGTTTAGCTTCTGCCCAGCTTTATTGCTGCTATTGGCAAAGAGCACAGGACTCAGCCCTCGTGGCTAAAAATGGTATTTTGGCAGTTTGTATTGAATCTGTTTGTGTTACTAACAGAATAAGGAGAAATGTCATGAAACGCTGGACACGCAGGATTGACGATAGCATGACCATAGCTTTGCTGGAATACTGAATGCAGGGTTTGGCTAGGTGTTTGTTTTAACATGTTATTGAACTTTCTATTTGACTCTTAAACCATAGTTCTCAGCTTGGGTGACACTGCTCCTCTGGAAGCAGGTTTGAAATTATGGGGATGTTTTCTTGTCACAGTGACTGAGTATGGTGGGGGTGGGTGGTGGTGGTGGTGGTGGTGGTGGTAGTGGTAGTGGTGGTAATGGTGGTACTACGGCTACTGATATTTAGTCAGCAGGGATCAGGGATACTAGATGTCCTGCAAAGTTTTGGTCAGTAATGTACAATAAAGAATCATCTCACCCCGAAATGCAAATTGCAGACCCATTGAGATACACAGCAAGTTAAAGTTTATACTCTTGATGTGAATATAGTTTACCAAAATTAGTGACATAATGAGTCAAATTACTAGGTAAGTCAAATCCAAAAGAGTGAATATGTTAGAATTGCAATGTCATACCAAATAGCATTCAAAAGAAATGAGCCATCAAGTGAAGCTTATGAACCTAGAGGTAAAAAATGCTTATCTATTAAACAGGTTTCATTTATGTGTCCCTATTAATAAACATTATTTGCCCTACAATGTTTCTTAAAACATGCTCCATGGAAAGCTGGTCTTGAGTGCTGATTCACTCAGAGGGGCTCCTCAGTCAAATCAGTTTGGGAAACACTTTATTGCTGTCTGTCCTTCTAGGAGTGGTGTAGTGCCTGTCAACATATTAAAAACAGTATTGCTTCAAATGATCATAAACCAGTGTGGGATGCCAGAAAGACCTGATCCTACAGTCCCGTTCTGTGGCTTATGGTGGTACCTCTGTGTGGTCTGGAGCAGGTAACTCACTCTCCGAGTTTCTTCAGCTTGTTCATTTCAAAAATGGGAAAAACAGTAAGACCCATGTCATAGATTGTTAAACAAGACAACATATATAAGGGGCATAGCACATTGCTTAAAGGTGTTGAGAAATCCTGCAGTCCTAGAGGCCTGTCAGCTCTATTGAACTCCTTTCTCAGTCCTATTTCACCAGGTACTACCAATTAACATCTCAGGAACCTGGGGAGCTTTACAGCACACATATTTAGAAACACTGTTGTAGTACTTACTGTTCGATTCCTCTGGGTTCTGGGGCTTCTCTGGCCAAAATTTTTGACTCCTGGCTAGTTGTGGAGACTCCAAAGTAGTGATGATCGGCTGGGGGCAGTGGTTCGTGCCTGTAATCCCAGCACTCGGAGGCCAAGGCAGGCGGATTGCTTGAGCCCAGGAGTTGCAGACCAGCCTGTGCAACATGGTGAAACCCCATCATTACAAAAAATACAAAACTTAGCCAGGCATGGTGGTGTGCCTGTGGTCCCACCTTCTCAGGAGGCCAAGGTGGGAGCCTGGGGAAGTTGAGGCTGCAGTAAGCCATGATCATGCTATCGTACTCCAGCCTGAGCAACAGAGCAAGACCCTCTCTCAAAAAAAAAGAAAAGAAAAAAGCAATGATCAAGATAGGTCTGGTTACTTAAGATATGATCATCCTGATGTAGTCTCTAGAATGGTCTGTCTTACTGTAGACTCTGCCCCCAGAAAATGCCAAATAAGCATTAGACATTTAATATGTACCCAAACTTGTGCAAGAGACTAGGACTAGAATGGCTCTAGGACTAGAATGGCTTAGACGAGTATCTCTAATGCATGAAGCCCCTGAAGATAGAGATTATGTCTTAGTCACCGCCACATCCTTAGAAATGCCCACCTAGAGATGAGTGCAGTGGTGTGTGCCTGTAGTCCCAGCTACTCAGGAGGCTGAGGTGGGCAGATCACTTGAGCCCAGGGGTTTAAGTCCGTAGCGATATGGCAAGACTCCATCTTGGCCGGGAGCAGTGGCTCACACCTGTAATCCCAACACTTAGGGAGGCCGAGGTGGATGGATTGCTTGAGGCCAGGAGTTCGAGACCAGCCTGGGCAATGTGGCTAAACCCTGTCTCTACTAAAATTACAAAAATTAGCTGGGCATGGTGGTACACATCTGTAATCCCAGGTACTCGGGAGGCTGAGGCACGAGAATTGGTCGAACCCGGGAAGTGGAGGTTGCAGTGAGCTGAGATCACGTCACTGCATTCCACCCCCTGCCAAAAAAAAAAAAAAAAGAAGAAAAGAAAAGAAATGCCTACTTACAGTAAGTACTCAGAAATGCTTTAAGTTCAGTAATGAAACTAGCCCATTTCATTGCAGAACTTACCAGAAAGAATGTAAACCACCGGTTTGGTGGTGCCTCATTCACTGAGTACTAAATAAGTGCCAGACTATTGTGTTGGTAGTACATAAATGAATAGACAAATGGCAAAATTCCAGCCCTAAGCGCACAGCCTAGTGAAAGAGACCAGTAGATAAAAGTAAATCTGTAGTTGCTTCACATGTTCTAATCTTGTAGCCTGGGCACTCGAATCTTGCTGTTCCTGAGCATTGCTTGGTAGCTGACTTGAGCCATGCCCTTAGAATCAGGCTCTATAAATACATATGGGCAAAGCCCTCAGAGGCCATGGGAATGTGGAAACAATATGTTGGGTCAAGTGTAGAGTATCAGTCCATGATGATAACTTTTTCTAGACCCTCTTCTGGGCTACAATTTGTTTTCAATGATAGGGACATTCTAAGAATTTGTGGAGCTAGAATTAAGAAAAAAGTTTATATTGGACTTCTCAGAACCTGTAATCTGCCCAAGGATTTGACTCTTAAGTGGGGAGGGTGACCATAATATGCATTGTGCTCCAAATTTACTTGATTACTGAATCCTTTATTTGCCAAGGAAGATCTTGGAACTTTAGAACTTTAGAAATGCCATTCTCCATATGTCGCAAAATTATTCTATTTATATTTTTTACCTGCATAATTTATTGAGGTAATGATTTCCATGTCTACACTTAATATATTGCTTCCTTTGTCCTAAACTGACTCAATTGTGAGGAATCCATAGATACCTACTTATTTTAGATTTTATTATTATTACTATTTTTTTTGAGACAGAGTCTTGCTCTGTATTTTAGATTTTAAAAATGTACACTTGCAGCCAGGCACCATGGTTCACCTGTAATCCCAGCACTTTGGGAGGCGAAGATGGGCGGATCACTTGATGTCAGGAGTTCAAGACCAGCCTGGCCAACATGGTGAAACCCCATCTCTACAACAGTTAGCTGGGCGTGGTGGCTGGCATCTGTAATCCCAGCTACTCTGGAGGCTGAGGCAGGAGAATCGTTTGAACCTAGCAGGCGGAGGTTGTAGTGAGCCAAGATCACACCACTGCACTGCCTGGGCGAAAGAGCAAGACTGTCTCAAGAAAAAAGTGCATGTTTTAATTCTCCAAAGTTGTTTACACTTTCCCAAATAGACCTTAAATCAGCTCTGTTTAATACTCATGCCTTGTTAATGCACTTTTAATGAACTTTGAATTATAAAAGCAGTGTATGCTTGGTACAGAATTTTTTTTTTTTTTTTTTTTTTTTTTTTTGAGATGGAGTCTTGCTCTGTCGTTGAGGCTGGAGTGCAGTGACGCGATCTCGGCTTACTGCAACCTCCGCCTCCCAGGTTCACGCCATTCTTCTGCCTCAGCCTCCCGAGTAGCTGGGACTACAGGCGCCCGCTCCCATGCCCAACTAATTTTTTATATTTTTAGTAGAGATGGGGTTTCACCATGTTAGCCAGGATGGTCTTGATCTCCTGACCTCGTGATCCGCCTGCCTTGGGCTCCCAAAGTGCTGGGATTACAGGCGTGAGCCATCACGCCTGGCCTGAGAATTTTTTTAACGTTCAATAAAAGAAGACAAGTATTCATAATTCCTTTACCCACAGAGAGCTGTTATTTCTGATCCAGTGGTCCCCAAACTGAGGGGTGAGTGACAATTACTCAGGGTGTGTAGGTAGACAGAGATCCTTAGGCTCTGCTTTCAAAGACTTAATTCACTAGGTCTGGGGTAATACCCAAGAATCTGCGTTTTTAATAAGCCCCCAAGGTGATTGTGAGGTATATGAGTGGCAGACCATATTGGGAGAAAGAAACTGTATTCTATGCATTTTAAAGTTTTGTATTTGTTTACATGTTTTGTATGTGCTTCCACCTATGTTTGTATATATGTACATTTTATACATGTACACATGTGTATTTTTACATGTAGGCTGACCTCAACTGTTTTTCTCATTTAGCATATATGAGCGTTTCCCCACGGCATTAAGTGTTCTCTGAAAGCATGAATTTAATGATTTTCTATTATTGCATTCTGTAGACACAGTATCATTTAACCATTTTTTTATTTGGAGGCAGTGAGATTGTTTTCCATTATTATAAATAATACTATCACGAATATTCTTATGCATAAATCTTTATCTCTGAGTATTTCCTTCCTTAGAATTGATTTATCTGAGGGTGAAAATCTGACTTCTTTTTGGAAGTCCTGGGTAGGAATTGCCCACTGGTTTCCATGTTCTTTTACACTCCTAGCAGCAGTGAATAGGAGCGGCCTGTCTTGGTATTCTATCTGGAGATGATATGCAGTATCATCAGCTCATGACCTTGCTAACTCTTCTTCCCCAAGACGTTAGTCCTATGAAGATTATTTTCACCTCCCAGTGCAAATAACTTTGTTATGTCTTGCAAGTAGGACGTATTGTGATTTCCTTGAATATTCTTATGCCAACTTAAAAATTTGGTAGTTTTTACTTTAAGGGTAAAAATCCTTACTGCTTCAAATATGTCCATGACAGACGTACAGTGAAGGTACTTTTTTACTAACAAAGGTATAAATTTATCATGAAATGTGCTGGTTCTGTCCTTACTGATTGATGGATTTTTCAGGTAATGAATGAGTCAGTATTTTTCTTACATGGGAAGACTAGATAGGAAGCGCTGGTAATGCTTTGAATGTTCCCTCTTGGCAGGATAAGAATAGAGCGGGGCGGGGGGGGGGGGGGGGGGGGTGGGCGGGGGAAGCGGGGGACGGGGTCAGGTAAGATCGCAAAATTCGTTTCTTCCTTAGTAGGAAGTAAACAATGTCTAAAAGTGAAAAATAAATAGTACTCTAAGCATAGTATGTTTTTAAAAAGCAGAAGGAGGGGAGGAGGGACTACCAGATGAATAGTTAAGAGTGGAAGAAGGGATCAGAAGGGTCAAGGGGTGGGGAGGGATGGTCAGGGGACCGCTGTTTTTTATTAGCCAAATAATATTAGCACTATTTGATATTTTAAACTATTTGTGTATATTCATTTACTTCAAAAATTACATTAAAACACACACACAGATAAGATGCTGCTCTGAGTAATCTTATCAACTGCATGTCTCCCCATGGGTACTCCAGGCAGTTAGCAGCTGCTCTCAAGCCTTTGTAACATTCCAGTCCCATTCTCCATACTGCAGTCTGAGTCTGTGTGTTTTGTTTTTTTCAAAATGCACAGTTGAGTCTCACATTCCCCCTGCTTGAAACTTTTTAGTGGCCATATCTTACCCACCTTCCCAATCTAATCTTCCTGTATACTTCTGCAGCCCCAACCACGTGGGTCTTCTTTCAGTCCTTTGTCAGGACTTTCTGTTGTCATGAAGCCTTTGCTAGGCCTGCTCCCTCTGCCTGGAATGCTCTTTCTCCTCTCCCCAAGTTAACCCTTACTGGGCCTTCAGATCACAGCCCTATAGTCACAGCCTCATGGAAATCTTCCCTGGCCTCCTCACTAGGTAGCATATTACTCTTTTTTTTTGTGGGGGGGGACGGAGTCTCGCTCTGTTAAGAGGTTGGAGTGCAATGGTGCAATCTCTGCTCCCTGCAACCTCTGCCTCCCGGGTTCAAGCGATTCTTCTGCCTCAGCCTCCATAGTAGCTGGGACTACAGGTGTGCACTACCACGCCCAGCTAATTTTTGCATTTTTGGTAGAGACGGGGTTTCACCATGTTGGCCAAGATGTTCTTGATCTCCTGACCTTGTGATCTGCCTGCCTCAGCCTCCCAAAGGGCTGGGATTACAGGCGTGAGCCACCACGCCCAGCCGCATATTACTCTTATAGCACCTGCACCTGACCTTCCTGGTGCTTGGCACTTACTATTTTCATGTTGGTTCTGTGAGTGATGTTTCTCTTTCCCATTAGCATTGTAAGCTTCTCAAGAGCAGAACTGTGTCTTTTGTTTCCCTCTGTGCCTAGCTTGGTGCCTGGAACATATTAGGCACTCAATAAATAGTGTTGACTGGTTCAGTTTTCCCTGTCATCCTGTTATTCAGTTAATATGCAGTGCCTTGTTTTCCTAGGAATTCTTCCTGATCAATATTAAAAACAAACAAAATTTCCATCCCTAGTCTCTGAAATAAAAGTGGGAAGGAGGATAATGGTTGTCTGTGACTGTAATGGGGTGAATCCTTTTAAGTACTAATTTTAAAGCTTTAGTTTTGTGTCATACGATACGCAGACAGAAACCTGGACCCATGGGAAGGGTTGGAAAAAAGATTTACTCTGCCTGAAAAGTTGGGATGTTAGCTTTTGCAATGTGTAGGGAAATCAGAACAGAGAGGAGACAGCCAAGCCCTAGGCAGGAGTCTGGAGCCCTGTGCAGGTAGGAAAAGTGGGAAAACTTTAAGAATGCAGCTATCTGATACTCAATTTCATGTTTCCTGCATTGCTTGGAATTAAATCCATACTTTCTACCTAACTTTCTTTGAAGTCTGCTATACACACATGACTTGGGGATCGCTTCCCTGCCCTGCACACCACCAAAAGAGAACAAGTTCTAAATTCCATGACTAGGTTGACCTGGTGGGGGGCAAAGGACAGCAAGGAAGAGAGTGAGACAATCCCCAAACTCATACAGTTCACAGGAGCTGAAGTCAGAGGTGATTACATGAACCAATGTTTCCCAGTTATTTTCAGAAAATTGTGAGGAGGACATTTACCTTAACATAGTCTATGGAATGAGAGTGTTGGGGTTAAGCCAATTTCATGTATATCTTAAAGGACAGGATAACTCCACCTGACATCTAGACACAGATATTTCTGTGTCCTTGATATGTTTCAAGGGTTAAAAGGCTGTCATATCCAGTATAACAAGGAAGTTTTTTGCAGGAAGCAGTGCCTAAGTTTATCCAAAGTAAAAAATATTTCCACCCCTAAATAAAGCTAGCTGAGAAGCACTGCTGCTCAGATGTCAGGATGCTAATTATACACCCAGCAGACATGGAAGGTACAAAGATGACATGCACCCACGAAAAAGTAAAAGGGGAAAGGCAAGGAATTAAGTTTTCCAGCTACATAAATCTACCTTTAATTGCCAGAAATGGTTCAGGCAGCCTCAGGTAGAGAACTACACAATGTTTAGTTCACTGTCACCAAATGAAACCAAGGTTATCTGGGTTGTTTTCTACATTGTTGTGGCTTCCAGACATCGTAGGCTTGTCTGACTATGTCTCCTTGACACATCCTGGGCTGGAAGTGACCTTGTCACCCTGCCTTCTAAAGTGCTGGGATTACAGTTGTTGACCCAGACATGGGTACCTTAGAAGTACCCATGTCTGGGTCAACAACTCAAATGCTGATCCCAACTGGCATACAAAGGGCCTTCCCATGGAATACATTTTCACACAGCTAGCAGGTAATAGGGCACAATCCTCCCTAGCATGCCTATACCGAGAGGCAGTATAGCCTAGTAGAGTGGTCTTCAGGCTAGGTAATAGTATCCCTGGAGATATGTAAAGACTTTTCTAAGGATACATAGGCATAATCTCATATGAAATATTTCCCAAAGTTTATTTTCCTGAGAACTATTGCAATCAAAGTGTTTTTGCTGTAGTATGGTGTATTGTTCCAGAACGAAAAGCCTCTGGGATACCAGTGAAAGGGATAATTGAAATATTGATATTGAGGTTGAAAAAAATGAATGATTAACACCTTCTTTTATAAGTCAGGTAGTCTCCAACTTGTTTTGAACAAAATTGAAGGAGGATCTAATCTGTCCAATGATAGATTTGTTTAAGCAGCTTTATGGAGAATGTAATTCACATGCCATACAATTTGGTAGTTTTTCATATAGTCACAGAGTTGTGCAACCATCACCACTATCAATTTTAGAACATTGTCAGTATCCCCCAAATAAACCCCATACTCATTGGCACTCACTCCCACTCCTCTCCATCTCCCAAACCTACCATCCCTAGGCAACCACTAATTTGCTGTCTCTATAGATTTGCCTATTTTGGACATTTCAGATAAATGGAGTCATACATTATGTGGTCCTTCGTGACTGGCTTCTTTTAGTATAATGTTTTCAAGATGTATCCATGTTGTATCAGTCCTTTATTCCTTTTTATGACCAAATAATATTCCATTCTGTGGAGATACCACATTTTATTTATCCGTTCATCAGTTGATCCAATAATAGATTATGAAAAATATTGTCTACAAAATACCGATATCAGGAATGAAAAATGAGATATTGCTACAGATCTTATGTTTGTAAGATATTGCTACCTGATATGTCCAAAATACTATTTCAACCTATAATCAATGTAAAAAATGATCGAACTATTATTATACATTCTTCTTTGCATACTGTCTTTAAAATCCAGTGACTTTTTCCACTTACAGCACATCTTAATTTGGACTAGCCACAGCTAGATTATAGGTTGAAATAATATTTTGGACATATCAGGTTAAATAAAAGACATGACTAAAATTAATTTCACTTGTCTCTTTTTGCAGTTTTTCATGTGAGTAGTAGAAAATTTAAAATGACCTATGTGGCTCACATTGTATTTCAACTGGACAGCGCTGTTTAGACAGTCTTTCTCAATGCCAGCAGAGTGGTTCTTTAAAGATACAATTCAGATCATGTCACTACTCTGCTCAGAACCCTCCAGTAATATCTGATCTCACTCAAGAGTAAGTCAAAATCCAGATCAAAGTCTACCAGTTTTTGTGTGATCAGCCTCCACTCCACCCCCTCTCTCTCAGGTTCAGTATAAATCAAGTTCCAGATTTTGCAAAACCTGAAGTTTACATCATGGGAGAAAGGAAGGGGAGATGAAGATGGGTTCTTGCTAAGAAAAAGAGTACAAATTATGAATTTATTTATTTATTTATTTAGAGACAGAGTCTTGCTCTGTCCCCCAGGCTGGAGTGCAGTGGCACGATACTGGCTCACTGCAGCCTCCACCTCCGGGGTTCAAGCAATTCTCCTGCCTCAGCCTCCTGAGTAGCAGGGATTACAGACTGGGTAATTTTTGTATTTTTAGTGGAGACGGGGTTTCATGATTCACCGCATCCAGCCAGATTATGAGTTTGGAATTAGGTACTGTGATGGTTAGTACTGGGTGTCCACTTGACTGGATTGAGGGATGCCTGGATGGCTGGGGAAGCATTGTTCCTGGATATGTCTGCGAGGGTGTTGCCAGAGGAGATTGACATTTGAGTCCCCAGACTGGGAGAGGAAGACCCACCCTCAGTGTGGGTGGGCACCATCCAATTAGCTGCCAGAGCGGCTGGAACAAAGCTGGCCCCAAAAGGGGAAAGAAACAGCTTCCTGAGTCCTCTCCGGCGCTCTCTCTTCCTGTGCAGGATGCTTGCTTCCTGTCCTCCTGCCCTTGGACATCAGACTCCAGGTTCTTCGGCCTTTGAACTCTGGGACCTGCACTGACAGCCTCCTGGAGGCCCTTGGGCCGTCGGCCTCAGCCTGAGGGCTGCACTGTCAGCTTTCTTGGTTTTGAAGCCTTCAAACTTGGACCGAGCCATGCTCCCGGCTTCTCTCTTTCTCCAGCTTGCAGACAGCCAGTCATGGGACTTCGCTAATCCTGTGAGCCAATTCTCCCTGATAAACTCCTTTATATATATATATACACATATATCCTATTGGTTCTGTCCCTCTGGAGAACCCTAATACAGGTTTTGGTACCAGGAGTGGTTCTAGAGGAACATAATTTTAAGCATAAATTTCCTTTGTCGGTTTTGGGGTTTCTGGAGTTGGATATCTAATCTGATTAGACACAAATGCTAAACACTCTATTTCTAATAGTATGGACAGCACTAATAGTCCTTGGCTTGAACTGTTTAGAGAGTTATGCAAAATACATGCATTTGATACTGTGATTCCCTGTTCCTAAGAGGCAAGGAGTTCAGTGACTCTATACATGATACCTTTGAACATTTGTGGAGAACCAAGGAATATAATGAAGTTGGTTGGTTGCTCCTAAGTTCACTGGGCAAAGTGATGAGGGAAAAAGATGAGCTCAGGGATTCTATTTCCTGGTCCTAGATACACATACACAGCCAAAAAGTTCCTCAGGGTGCCCTAGGTAAGAGTCTTCTCTTCTGTGGACAAAGAGCTGAAATTGCGGAAAATCAGACACAAGCTCTTATGCAAGTGGCTGACCTGTAATGGAAGGTTCATGCTCAGCCTCACCAAGTGTCTACTGTCAAAGGGAGGGCTTTGATTGGGAAAGAGTGGGACCCTGTAAGTCGGGATGGGATTATGGGGGACTCTGATGAAGCTGGGGACACCTGAACAACTAAATTCTGATGAGCCTTTTTTGCCAGAGGAAATGGCGTCTCCACCCCCAGTAGTGGCAACATGCTTTTACCCACGCACTCCAGTACTAGCCTTTCTATCTTTGAGATTAACCCTGCATTTTCTGGGGAAACAGTGATGTCCTCCCTTGAGGCAGCTGCCAGGAAAGACAATGCTGGTTCTCCTCGGGACCCATCCCCACCCATCTTTGCCTCTGGACTCAAACTGGACTCCAGTTCCTACAGGCCCCTAGAGGTGAGGTTCAGGTTATGACTCATGAGAAGGCATGTTACGCTTCAAATACTAATCAGACTTTTTGGGGGCTCCTGGATGCTGGCTCCAACTATTCGAGTTTTCTAATTTACATGAGAAGAAATCCAGGGAACAGGTATGGGAATGGATATTAAGAGTGTGGGATAATGGAGGAAGGACCATAAAGTTGGATCAGGCTGAACTTATTGCTATGGGTCCACTAAAGATTCTGCATTTAATGTTGCAGCTCAGGGAGTTAAAAAGGGTTCTAATAGTTTTATTTGCTTGGTTTGCTGAAACATGGATCAAAAGATGGCCCACTGTGAGTGAGCTGGAAATGCCTGATCTCCCTTGGTTTAATGCAGAGAAAGGATCCAAAGGCTTAGGGAGATTGAAATGTTAGAGTGGATTTGTCAGTGAGGACCTACTCATCCCAACTGGGAGGGTCCAGAAGACACACCTTTCACCAGTACTTTGTGAAACGAATTTGTGAAGGGAGCACCAGCATCCTTGAAGAGCTCTGTAATTGCTCTTTTCTGTATGCCAGATCTTACAGTGGGAACTGCAGCCACTCAATTGGAAAACTTAAATGCAATGGCAATAATTGGATCCCGAGGTGGCAGAGGCCAAGTAGCAGTACTCAACCATCAAAGGCAAGGTGGGCATGGTTAGTAATGGACAGCAGAGGCAAAACAGCAATCAGAATAGTCTGAAACCTGTACAGCTCTAGCATTGGCTAATTTATCATGGTCTTCCTAGAAGTGAAGTCAACAGGCAGCCTACTATGTTCTTACCTGATCTGTATAAGCAGAAAACTTCCAGGTCAAGTGAACAGTAGTCCAATTTGAATTACAAAAACAGAGAATCATGGTCCTTCAATCAATTTCCAGACTTGAGCTAGTTTACAGACCCAGAACCCCTTGAATGAAAGGGAGGCCAGGTCCACTTGAGGAAGGACCCCACTATACTACTGAAAATTTATACTGTTAATCTTTCTCCTAACCTTCCTCAAGGAGACCTCTGGCCTTTTAGCAGGGTAACTGTGCTCTGAAGAAAGAAATGATCAGACTTTTGGGGGGCTACTGGATGCTGGCTCTGAACTGTCATTGATTCTAGGGGAGCCAGAATATCACTGTGGGACTGGGCATGGTGGCTCACACTTGTAATCTCAGTACTTTGGGAGGCTGAGGTAGGCAGATCACTTGAGTTCAGGAGATCAAGACCTGGCTGACCAAAATGGTGAAACCCCGTCTCTACTAAAAACACAAAAAATTAGCTGGGCCTGGTGGCATGCACGTGTAGTCCCAGCTACTTGGGAGGCTGAGGCAGGTGAATCACTTGAACCCAGGAGGTGGAGGTTGCAGTCAGCTAAGATTGTACCAGTGTACTCCAGCCTGAGTGACAAATGAGATTCCATCTCAAAAAAAAAAAAAAAAAAAAAAAAAAATCATTGTGGCCTTCCAATTAGAGTAGGGGCTTATAGGTGTCAGGCAATTAATGGAGTTTTATCTCAGGTCTGACATATACTGAGTCCAGTGAGTCCCTGGATCCATCCTGTGGTCATTTCTCCAGTGCTAGAATGGATAATTGGAATAGATATTCTTAGTAGCTGGCAGAATCCCCACATTGGTTCCCTGGCCTGTGGGGTGAGGGCTATTACAGTGGGAAGGGCCAAATGGAAGCCATTAAGAATGCCTCTACCTGGGAAAATAGTGAATTAAGGACTTGAAACACACAGGGTAGTGATTCCCACCACATCCTCATTCACGTCTCCTGTTTGGCCTGTGCAGAAGATGTGGATCTTGGAGAATGACAGTGGATTATCATTAGCTTAACCAAGTGGTGACTCCAATTGCAGCTGTTATTATAGTAAATGTGGTTTCGTTGCTTAAGCAAATTAACACATCCTCCGGTGCCTGGTATGCAATTATCTGGCAAATGTCTTTTTCTCCATTGCTGTCCATAAGGCCCACCAGAAGCAATTTGCCTTCACTGTCCTACCTCAGGGGTATATTAACTTTCCAGCTGCATGTCATAATCTTTTTCACAGAGACCCTGATTGCTTTTCCTTTCTACAAGATATTATATCGGTTCATTACATTGATGACATTATGCTGATTGGACCTATGAGTGAGAAGTAGCAACCACTCTGGCCTTATTTGGTGAGACATTTGCATATCGGGGGTGAGAAATAAATCTGACTAAAATTCAGGGGCCTTCTGCCTCAGTGAAATTTCTAGGGGTCCAGTGGTGTGGGGCCTGTCGAGATATTCCTTCTAAGGTGAAGGATAAATTGTTGCATCTGGCCTGTTCTATAACTCTGAAAAAGGTGCAACACCTAGTGAGCTTATTTGGATTTTCGAGGCAATGCATTCCTTATTTGGGCGTGTTACTCTGGCCCATTTATTGAGTGACCCAGAAGGCTGCTAGTTTTGAGTGGGACCCAGGACAGGTTAAGACTCTGCCAACAGGTCCAGGCTGCTGTGCAAGCTGCTCTGCCACCTGGGCCATATGATCCAGCAGATCCAATGGTGCTTGACGTGTCAGTGGGAGATAGAGGTGCTGTCTGGAGCCTTTGGTCAGCCCCCATAGGTGAATCACAGTGGTGGCCTCTAGGATTTCAACGGGCAGCCTTACCTTCTTCGGCAGGTAACTACTCTCCTTTTGGGAGATAGCTTCTGACCTGCTACTAGGCCTTGGTAGAAACTGAACATTTGGCCACAGGTCACCAAGTTACCATGCAACCTGAACTGCCTCTCATGACCTGGGTGCTTTCTAACCCATCTAACCATAAAGTTGCGCGTGCACAGCAGCATTCCATCATCAATTGAAAGTAGTACATACATGACTGGGCTTGAGCAGGTCCTAAAGGCACAAGTAAGTTACATGAGGAAGTGGCCCAAATGCCCATGGTTCCCACTCCTGTGACCCCAGCCTTCTCTCTCCCAAGCTGCACCTATGGCTTCATGAGGAGTTCCCTAAGATCAGTTCACATATGAAGAGAAGAGAATACCTGCTTTATAGATGGTTCTGCACCATATACTGGTACCACCTGAAAGTGGACAGCTGCAGCACTACAGCCCCTTTCTGGGACATTCCTGCAGGACAGTGGTGAAGGGAAATGTCAGTGGGCAGAACTCCGAGCAGTGCACCTGCTTGCGCACTTTGCTTGGAAGGAGAAATGACCAGATGTGTGACTATATACTGATTCATGTGACGCAGCTAGTGGTTTGGCTGGATGGTCAGGAACTTGGAAGGATCATGATTGGAAAATTGGTGACAAATCTGGGGAAGAGGTATATGGATGAACCTCTCTGAGTGGTCAAAAATGGAAGATATGGGCCGGGCGTGGTGGCTCAAGCCTGTAATCCCAGCACTTTGGGAGGCCGAGACGGGTGGATCACGAGGTCAGGAGATCAAGACCATCCTGGCTAACACGGTGAAACCCCGTCTCTACTAAAAAATACAAAAAACTAGCCGGGCGAGGTGGCGAGCGCCTGTAGTCCCAGCTACTCGGGAGGCTGAGGCAGGAGAATAGCGTGAACCTGGGAGGCGGAGCTTGCAGTGAGCTGAGATCCAGCCACTACACTCCAGCCTGGGCGACAGAGCGAGACTCCGTCTCAATAAATAAATAAATAAATAAATAGAAGATATTTGTCCATGCGAATGCTCACCAAAGGGTGCCTTCAGCAGAGGAGGATTTTAATAAAGTGGATAGGATGACCCATTCTGTGGACACTACTCAGCCTCTTTCCTCATCACCCCTATAGTTGCCCAATGGGCTCATAAGCAAAGTGGCCTTCGTGGCAGGGATGGAGGTTACACATGGGCTCAGCAACATGGATTTCCACCCCACAAGGCTGACCTGGCTACAGCCACCACTGAGTGCCCAATCTGCCAGCAGTGGAGACCAACAATGAGCGTTCGATATGGCACCATTCCTTGGAGTGATTAGCCACCTACCTAATGGTAGGCTGATTACATTGAACTACTTCCATCATGGAAGGGGCAGTGGTTTATCCTTGTTGGGACAGACAATTACTTCTTTTTCTTTTTTTTTTTGAGACGGAGTCTCGCTCTGTCGCCCAGGCTAGAGTGCAGTGGTGCGATCTCGGCTCACTGCAAGCTCCGCCTCCCGGGTTCACGCCATTCTCCTGCCTCAGCCTCCCGAGTAGCTGGGACTACAGGCGCCCACTACCACGCCCGGCTAATTTTTTGTATTTTTTTTTAGTAGAGATGGGGTTTCACCGTGTTAGCCAGGATGGTCTTGATCTCCTGACCTCGTGATCCACCTGCCTCGGCCTCCCAAAGTGTTGGGATTACAGGCGTGAGCCACCGCGCCCAGCCAGGACAGACAGTTACTTCTGATATGGATTTGCCTTTCCTGCATGCAGTTCTTCTACCAAGACTACCATCTGTGGGCTCCCAGAGTGCCTTGTCCACTGCCATGGTATTCCACACAGCATTGCTTCTGACGAAGGAACTCACTTCCCAGCCAAAGAAGTGCAATAGTGGGCTCATGCTCATGGAATTCACTGGTCTTACTATATTCCCCATCATCCTGAAGCAGCTGGCTTGATATAATGGCGGAATGGCCTTTTGAAGTTGCAATTACAATGCCAACTAGGTGACAATACTTTATGGGACTTCTTCTCCGGAAGGCTGTATATGCTCTGAATCAGTGTCTAGTATATGGTACTGCTTCTCTCATAGCCAGAATTCACAGGTCCGGGAACCAAGGAGTGGAAGTGGAAGTGGCACCACTCACCATCACCCCTAGTGACCTACTAGCAAAATTTTTGCTTCTTGTTCCAGTGACATCATGTTCTGCTGCCTAGAGGTCTTAGTTCCAGAGGGAGAAATGCTGCCACCAGGAGACACAATACAATTGCGTTGAACTGGAGTTTAAGACTGCCACTGGATACTTTAGGTTCCTCAAGCTTCCCAGTCAACAGGTTAAGAAGAGAGTTACGGCCGGGCGCGGGGGCTCAAGCCTGTAATCCCAGCACTTTGAGAGGCCAAGATGGGCGGATCACAAGGTCAGGAGATGGGGACCATCCTGGCTAACACAGTGAAACCCCGTCTCTACTAAAAAATACAAAAAACTAGCCGGGTGAGGTGGCGGGTGCCTGTAGTCCCAGCTACTCGGGAGGCTGAGGCAGGAGAATGGCGTAAACCCGGGAGGCAGAGCTTGCAGTGAGCCAAGATCCGGCCACTGCACTCCAGCCTGGGTGACAGAGCGAGACTCAGTCTCAAAAAAAAAAAAAAAAAAAAAAAAAAAAAGAAGAGCGTTACAGTGTTGCCTGGGGCGATTTACCCAGACTGTCAAGATGAAATCAGACTGTTACTCCACAATGGAAGAAAGGAAGAATGTCTGGAATTTAGGAGATCCCTTAGGGTGTCTCTTAGTATCACCCTGCCCTGTAATTAAGGTCAATGGGAAACTACAGCAACCCAATCCAGGCAGGACTACAAATGGCCCAGAGTTCAGAAATGAAAGTTTCAGTCCCACCACCAAGTAAAAAAACCACAACCAGCTGAGGTGCTTGCTGATAGCAAAGGGAATACAGAATGGGTAGTAGAAGAAGGTAGTTATTGTTAGGGACAAGCTGCCCCAGGGATTCCCCCCCACCCTCCCCAGCAATGCAGCTGACCCTTACCCTGAATACTCTGCAGCTGAATTCCTGAACCCTTATCTAGGCGCCACAGCAAGGTCACCAGACTTGCTGAGCAAATCCTGATTATAGGCCCCCGGGCGGCACTGGAGAGGTCACAAGAAACCTAAGTTACACCCTCTTGTAAATTCCTATTTTCACAAGACACTATATTGTAAGCCGGTCACGGTCACGAGATGATATGTGGTAAAGTTAACTGACAAAGAATCCCAGGTCTCTCTCCCCTATATAAACCCCTCATTTTGTAAGCTCTGGGCTGCCTCCTCTGACTATGGTGGTGTTAACAGCCCGACGGGTTAATGAACTTCCTTGCCTGACCTTGGGTCTATCTCTCTCTCTCTCGTCCTTTCTACTAACCTTACAGTTATCAATACCAGCTACCACTACATGACCCATTTCAGAAACGAGGACTCTAATTGTCATGAGTATACTTCCTTATTTTGTTAATAATACGTTTGTGCATATATACACCTGTATTAAGCAGATCTTTGTTTTATGTCTTTTCTTGTTCCTTTATGATGTAACATAAGATTTACTGACTTCACATCAGCACTTAAGTGTTGTTAATTTTATGTAATAGTATTTAAGTTAAGGATTAGTGCATTTTCAATTGTACAAAGGATAGTTACATTTTGTTGGGTGGAATTATGACCTTGTTATTGTCTTTATTTGGAGATAAGTATGATTTAAGAAGGTGTGTGTGAGTGCCAAGTTGACAAGGGGTGGACTTGTTATGGTTAACGTAGATGTCAACCTGATTGGATTGAGGGATGACTTCGTGACTGGGGAAGCATTGTTTCTGGGTGTGTCTGTGAGGGTATTTCCAGAGGAGATTGACATTTGAGTTGTTGGACTGGGACTCAGTGTGGGTGGGCACCATCCAATCAGCTGCCAACAGAGGCTGGAGCAAAGCAGGCAGAAGAAGGGGGACAAAGCAGCTTGCTGAGTCTTCTTGCTCTCTCTCTTCGTGTGCTGGATGCTTGCTTACTCTCCTGCTGCCCTTGGACATCAGACTCCAGGTTCTTCAGCCTTTTAACTCTGGGACCCCCACCAGTGGCCTCCTGGGGGCTCTTGGGCCTTCAGCCTCAGACTAAGGGCTGCATTATTGGCTTCCCTGCTTTTGAGGCTTTTGGGCTTGGGCTGAACCACACTCCCAGCTTCTCTCTTTTTCCAGCTTGCAGATGGCTTATTGTGGGACCTCACCTTGCTATCATGTGAGCCAATTCTCCCTGATAAACTCCCTTATATATATATATGGAAGAATATATAACTGGAAGAATGCTTCCAGATTGCAACTTGGTTCCCTTTTACCCCATCTAGAATTCTCCACAACCCCAACAACTGCCCAGGCTAAGGGGAGCCTTGAAACTCTGACCTCACTGCCTTTGACCTCCCCTCTCTTTCTGCATCCTTACTCTTGTTTTCGCCATGCCGGTGCCCACTGTACAGCTTTTCCACTTGGTCTTTCCTGTGCTTGAAATGGTCCATACCCAGCTGTCCACAGAGCTCACCCTCTCATCTTCAGGTGTCTGCTCAAATGTCACCTCATCAAAACAACCTACCCTGTTCTCCCTGTAAAAAGCAGCAACCCACTTCTGCACTTTCTATTCTCTTTACTGTACTTTAATTACTCTCATAACACTACCAGCTGACATATTCTGTGTTTACACATTTGTTTGTTCATTGTCAGTCTCCCTTCTTTAGAATGGAAATTCAGGAGGATAGGGACTGTTTTGTCTCCTTAAGTACACCTGGCACCTAAAACTAGGCCTGGCCCTTGATAAGACACTTAAAAACTATTGGTTGAATGAGTGAATATAAGTTGAATAACAAGGAAGCCTTATTATTTTTCTCTTTTTTTTTTTTTTTTTTTTTGAGGCGGAGTCTCGCTCTGTCGCCCAGACTGGAGTGCAGTGGCGCAATCTCGGCTCACTGCAAGCTCCGCCTCCCGGGTTCACGCCATTCTCCTGCCTCAGCCTCCCAAGTAGCTGGGATTACAGGCGCCCGCCACCTCGCCCGGCTAGTTTTTTGTATTTTTAGTAGAGACGGGGTTTCACCATGTTAGCCAGGATGGTCTCGATCTCCTGACCTCGTGATCCGCCCGTCTCGGCCTCCCAAAGTGCTGGGATTACAGGCTTGAGCCACCGTGCCTGGCTATTATTTTTCAATATGGAATCAACTCTTTAAGGAAATAATTCACTCCACACTCCCAGCCCATATCCTCAATTATCAGTTACCTCAATTACCTACTGGTGTGTAATAGCTACTATTTTTGGCTACCTGGCATGCTTCCACATCATTCTTACTCTAATCCCGCACTCCACTTATCCCCAGGAATAAGCACACCCTCTAAGCATGGCCAAGTGGTGTGCTCCAGATAATTGGTCAGAAATGAGCTCACCAGCTAAGCTTGGCCAATCCATGACTTCCTCAAGATCATTCTCACTGGAGTTAAGGAAGAGGAAGTAGCCCCTTGACATGTGTCACATTATTGAGCTAGAAGGCTGTGAGTTAAGGGCTCTGAGGGATGTGTTTTTCCCCGGCAGAGAAAGAGATGGCTTGAAAGAAAGTCCCAGCAGCATGGAGCCCTGGGTCCAGTTTCTGGAGCTCCTCTGCTTCCTGCAGCTCTTCCTGCAGTTCCAGGATGCTGGAACCTAGGAGTTTCCCAGCATCCTTCCAACTTCCTTTGCTGCTTTAGCAAATACCAACTGAACTCCTGTTACGATTAAAACTCCTCACTAATATGCACCAGGCACCAGGCTGTTCGCTGAGGATGTAGTGATGACCTGGACACTATCCTTGCCCTCAAGGAACTTACAACCTTCAGGGAGAAAGCAGAAAGGAAGATGGCAATGGCAATGCAGTCCGAACACATGTATTGGATACGGGACTTGCCAGAATTCAGAGATCTGATGTGTGTCATGACATTCATCAGCTACTTTAAGTTCTTGTGATAATTCTATGTTCAAAGCAACCTAAGGATCTAAAATGATATTGTTGGTCATCAAATCAACATATATACTAACTGAGCACCTACTGTATGCAAGGGTTACCCTAAGTGCTATGATACAGACCTATAGAGCATTCTAATGGGGGTAGGTTGCCCTTCTAAAAAATAATACATGGTAAGTATGAAATGAAGTCATAGGGCATTCTATTTCTTCCTATCTGTGTCTTTCTTTTTTTAATTCTATTTTTTTTTTTTGAGATGGGGTCTTGCTCTATCACCCCAGCTGGTGTGCAGAGGCACAGTCATAGCACATTGCAGCCTCCAACTCCTGGGCTCAAGTGATCCTCCTGCCTCAGCCTCTCCAGTAGCTGGGACTACAGGTGTGCACCAACATGCCCAGCTAATTTTTTAAAGTAGTGATGAGGTCTTGCTATGTTGCCCAGGATGGTCTTGAAATCCTGGACTCAAGCTATCCTCCCACCTCAGCCTCCCAAAATGCTGGGATTACAGACATGAGTGAGTCACTATGCCTGGCCCTATCTGTGGCTTTCTAAAGGAGCAGTTTAGCATATGGTTGGGAGTGTGAGCTTTGGAATCCCAATTGTGTCACTGGCCAGGTGATCTTGGGCAAAGTCACTATCTCTGTGAGACTCAGTATATTCCTGTAGACTGGATAATATAACTATTTATTTTACAGGGTTGTTAGGAAGATTAAATGCGTCCATTTGAGTAAAGCAGTTAGAATAGTGCCTGACACATAGTAAATCCTCAATAAATGTTAGCTAACAACACTATGTCTAAACCATATAAATTACAAATTCCTCAAAAGCAGGAGCCTTGCATTATTTGTAGCTGTGCTAACATGTACAGACCACTCAAGATTTTTCTAGTTGCTTGGCTCAGCAGTATTAATATATTAGTAGATGCAGCATTGTCTTGCTTGCTGGTTTTTCCATCTGCTCTAAATTTAGTACTAAATAAAGCCAGTTGTGGGGGTGGAGGAGGTTTTAAAGATCTCTGGTCCAAATCCATTAGGTTTTTTGTTTTCTTTGAAAGCTGTCATCCAGAGAGAGTTTGGAAGCATATGCTAAAGACCATTTTTAGGCATGTTTTGCAGAAATTTATAGCATCTATTTACATTATTATGTGTTTCCATACTTTAAACTGTCAACCCTTTGCATATAGTAGTATCCTAACTGATGTTCCAAATTTGCTACTATGCTATACGTGGGCTTGCATAATTCCTAACTCATAACATATGGATATTAAATAAATTAGGTTATGAGAAGCAATTCACTTTTTTCCATCTTGGTAAGTAGAATAGTCACAATCCAATAAAGATAAATAAAGATGTCTATGACTAAGGCATCATAATTACACCTTGTATTTGTATAGTGCATAATAATAGCTTACGTTTGTATACCTTATTTAATTCTTACAACCACTCAGTGAGGTAAGCAGGCATGGAAGTATCATGAATTCCATTTTACAGATGAAGATATTAAAACCTAGAGGTTTTAACTGACTTGCCTAAGTTTACTACATGGTAACAAATGGCAGAGCCAAGATCATACTTGGGTTTCTTGACTGGTAGCCCAATGCCCTTTTTACTTTAGTGGTAGAGGAAAGTGTTAGGAATTCTCATTTTCTTCCACCGATATTTACAGCCTGACTCTACAAAGAACTTTGCCAATGGTGGTCTGTTGTGAGCCTTTGGCAAGGTATGGGTCTCGTATGCTTAATCCCAATTTGTAAATGTTATAGAACCATCCCTGTGGCAAGGAGGATTCATATCAGTCAAATGTTGCAGATAACAGTATTTAGCTGCATGTGCTAGAGCTGACAAACTTTGGAATCGAAAGAAGAATCATCAGTGAAGTAACTCAAATAATGGGAGAGAATCTTCCAGTCAGCACTCAATCTCCTTGGTCCTTAAATTTCAAGCTAAAGATGCCTATAAAACTCCATATAATATAATCACAGAAGATATTTTGTAGGTAGTACTTTGCACAAAAGCAATCATAGGAGTTTTACAGTTTGTTTTTATTGGAAGAGAGCCACCGCTCTAGAATTTCTTGTCATTGAATAGATGGGAGGGAGCGGGAGTTAGAAGCAGAAAAGAGAATCAGCCTGAACGTACAGATGCTGGGGACTATGTGGTTGGGGCAGAAAATGTTTATGCTGTAAGGAATTAGTATGAGTGGTAGAGACAGAGTGACTAAAATTTCTACAAAATTACTACATAAATTCTTTTTTTAGTATGTAAATTCTGATCAGACCTAGTGTAAACTGGCATAGACAAATATGAAGCAGTTGATGTTGGACATAGAAATGGGAGAAAAGAAAGCCAGACAATGTAAAAAATTTATTCCCGGGGCCGGGCGCGGTGGCTCAAGCCTGTAATCCCAGCACTTTGGGAGGCCGAGACGGGCGGATCACGAGGTCAGGAGATCGAGACCATCCTGGCTAACATGGTGAAACCCCGTCTCTACCAAAAAAATACAAAAAACTAGCCGGGCGAGGTGGCAGGCGCCTGTAGTCCCAGCTACTCGGGAGGCTGAGGCAGGAGAATGGCGTAAACCCGGGAGGCGGAGCTTGCAGTGAGCTGAGATCCGGCCACTGCACTCCAGCCTGGGCGACAGAGCAAGACTCCGTCTCAAAAAAAAAAAAAAAAAAAAAAAAAAAAATTTGTTCCCCTCCCACTCCAGATAACACCCCATTGTGAGAGTTAGGAGCCCATATATTTCAAGAGACTGAAAACCAATTCAATGAGCTTGAAAAATAATAAGATGTATTGATTCTCATAGGTCAAAAAAACAGGGATGGTACCGGCATCAAATGCAATTGTCTTAAAGGATCATAGGGTTTTCCCTCTCTCTCCTTCTGGCTTTCTACTCTGCTTTCTTGTTTATTATTTTCTTTCCTACTGCAAATGAGCTTCCTCAATGTAGTCAGAGAAGTTGGCTGCCAGCAGTGGCAGGCCGATACTCCATGCTAGGGTACCACTGTTAAACCAAATCCCAGCACAAAGAAAGAACACTTTTCTCTGATGGCTTAAATGTATAATGTCTTAGAGAAGGATTGTGATTGGTCAGTGTGGACCACATGTCTGCCTGTGAACCAGTCTCAAGCTCTTGAGCAATGGAGTGCCAGGACTGGCCAATCCTTAGTTATGTCTTCACACTTGTAGCCAAAGCAGATGGAGTCCATCACCAGAAAAGTGGTAAAGAATTTGGCTGAGCTATCCCAGTTTACTACAGCAACAGTTCCCAAATTGACCTGAAGATAAACATCCCCTGGACCCTTGTTAAAAAACAGATTCTTTGGTGCCCAGCTTAGACCTCCATAATCAGAATTTATATAGGAGAAGGATGGTAATTTGTATATTTAGCAAGTACCCCAGGTGTATTAGTTTTCTATTGCCACTGTAACAAATTAACACAAATTTAGTGGCTTAAAACAACATGGATTTATTATCGTCTGGAGGTCAGAAACCCAAAATCGGTTTCACTGGGCTAAAGTCAAGGTGTTGACAGGTTTCTTCCGGAGGCTCTGAGGGGAGAATCCATGTCTTTGCCTTTTTCAGCTTCTGGTGGTTGCCTGTGTGTCCCGTTCCACCATCTTTGAAGAGCATCACTCCAGTTACTGCTTCTGTAATCACATCACCTTCTCCTCAAACTCTGACTCCTTCTGTGCTCCTTTTACAAGGACCATTGGACACTTGGATAATCCAGCATAATCTCCAAGTTCAAGATCCTAACTCAGTCACATCTGCAAACTCCCTTTTGCCATCTGCTATATGGTTTGGAAGTGTCCCTCAAATTTTGTGTGTTGCAAACTAAATCCCCAAATTTATATCTTGATGCTATTTGGAGGCAGAGATTTGGGGAGATAATTAGTATTAGATGAGGTCATCAGGATGGGGCTCCTATGATGGGACTGGTGGCTTTATAAGAAGAGGAAGAGGCCGGGCGCGGTGGCTCAAGCCTGTAATCCCAGCACTTTGGGAGGCCGAGATGGGCGGATCACGAGGTCAGGAGATCGAGACCATCCTGGCTAACACGGTGAAACCCCGTCTCTACTAAAAAGTACAAAAAACTAGCCGGGCGAGGTGGCGGTCGCCTGTAGTCCAGCTACTCGGGAGGCTGAGGCAGGAGAATGGCGTGAACCCGGGAGGCGGAGCTTGCAGTGAGCTGAGATCAGGCCACAGCACTCCAGCTTGGGCAGCAGTGCGAGACTCCGTCTCAAAAAAAAAAAAAAAAAAAAAAAAAAAAAAGAGGAAGAGAGACTTGAGCTTGCATGTCTGTGCTCGTTTGCCATATGATGCCCTTCACCATAAAAACCCTCACTGGAAGTTGAGCAGATGCTGGTGCCATGCTCTTGGACTTTCCAGACTCCAGAAGTGTGAGAAATAAATTTCTCTTATTTATAAATTACCCAGCCTTAGGTATTCTGTTATAGCAACAGAAAACAGTCAAAAACACTATTCATGAAAACCCTCACTGGAAGTTGAGCAGATGCTGGTGCCATGCTCTTGGACTTTCCAGACTCCAGAAGTGTGAGAAATAAATTTCTTTTATTTATAAATTACCCAGCCTTAGATATTCTGTTATAGCAACAGAAAACAGTCAAAAACACTATTCAAGGTAACATTCACATGTTCCAAGGTTTAGGACATGGACATAGTGGGCCACTATTCAGCCTACTGCACCAGGTAATTATCAGGTAAATCTGAGAAACACTGATAAAGGAGTTAAAAAGAAATTACTTACGCAGGTTGTGAAGGTAAGGAAGTCCTTGGTAAGGTTCTCCTTTTAATGAAAAGCAGCCCCCAAATCATTTTCTTTTCTAACAAAGAGCAGCCTGTAAAATCGAGCTGCAGGCACAGACAAGCAAGCTGGAAGCTTGCACGGGTGAATGCCGGCAGTTGTGCCCATAGGAAAAGGCTACCTGGGACTAGGCATGATTAAAATGGCAGCTCCATGTTTCCTTCTCTTTGCTAGCCATGTGTACAGTAAGGAGCAGGCAAGATGGCACTGGCCAAGTGGAAAGCCATTTGCATAATAAGATTAGGGTGGGGCAACCAGCCATCCCTGTGTGCTGTGTAAACATCACACCTGGTCAAACCAATCTGTGGGCCCTTTGTAAATCAGACACCACCTTCTCAAGCCTGCCTATAAAAATCTGCTGCAGTTTGCAGCAGGCCAGCTTTTCCCTTCAGACAATGCCTCTCTCCTCTCTCTCTCCTCTCTCTCTCTCTCTCTCATAAAAGAGAGCTGCTCTCCTCTTTCTTTTGCCTATTAAACCTCTGCTTCCAAACTCACTACTTATGTGTTGGTGTCCTTAATCTTCTTAGCACGAGACAATGAACCCCAGGTGTTTACCCCAGACAATGATACCGCTTCAGCACCATAGGAATGGTTAACACCACAAGTGCAACATAAATATTCCAAACATAAAGATTCTCAATATTATATAAGCCTAACTAATCACTTAACTGTATATAATATATAGATGCCCCAATTGGGTGGCCCAACCACCATGTTTTTGAATGTGTCAGTAACTCATTTCATTTTTATTGTTTAGTGTTCCATTGCTATGCTTTTGAACATCCCCCCAAAACTCATGTTGAAATTTGTCATTGTGATAGCATTAAGAGGTAAGGTTATGATGAAGCACAAAGGCCCTCACCAGATGCTGCTGCTATACTCTTAGTCTCCCCAGCATGCAGAACCGTGAACCAAATAAATTTCTATTGTTTATAAAGTGCCCAGTCTCAGGTATTCTGTTTTAGCAACACAGAATGGACTAAAACATCCACTGATGAATTTGCCACAATCTATTCATCCATTCACCTATGGGTGGACATTTGGATTGTTTCCAGTTTTTCTGGGCTGGGTGTGGTGGCTCACACCTGCAATCCCAGCACTGTGGGAGGCTGAGGCAGGAAGATCACTTGAGGTCAGGAGTTTGAGACCAGCCTGGACAACATGGCGAAACCCCATCTCTACTACACATACAAAAAAATTAGCTGGACGTGCTCACTTTAACCCAGGAGGCAGAGGCTGCAATAAGCCAAGATCGTGCCACTGTATTCCAGCCTGGGTGATACAGCGAGACTGTCTCAAAAAAAAGAAAAAAAAAAAAAAAAGAATATTTATGGAGCCTCTTCTACACATACTACCTCTCCCATCTCACCCCCTACTTCACTCATCTCTTATCCTGCCCTGTGTTGACCTTAATTCTGTTATGTGAATACACTGAGCTTACTTCTGCTTCAGAATCTTTACATCAGCCCTCTCCAGATTTTTGCATAGCTCTCTCCATCATTCAGATCCCTACTCAAATGTCACCCTCTCAGAGAAACTCTACTGGTTGCCGTATCTAAAATAGTACTCCACCTCCTCCCCCAATCTAATCATTCTCTATGGTCTTTTTTTTTTTTTTTTTTTTTAATAAGATTGCAATTATCACTTTAAGATTATGTTATCTGTTTGGCCACATGTTCATCATATGTATCACCCACTAGAATGTAAGATTTTTTTTTTTTTCATTTCTAACTTTTATTTTCAGTTCCTGGGTACATGCGCAGCATGTGGAGGTTTGTTACATAGGTAAACATGTGCCATGGTGATCTGCTGCACAGATCATCCCGTCGCCTAGGTATTAAGCCCAGCATCCATTAGCTATTCTTCCTGATCCTCTCCCTCCCCTCATCCCATCTCATCTGACAGGCTCCAGTGCGTGTGGTTCCATATATCCATGTGTGCTCATCATTTATTGCCCACTTATAAGTTAGAACATCTGGTATTTGGTTTTCTGTTTCTGCATTTGTTTGCTAAGGATAATGGCCTCCTGCTCCATCCACGTCCCTGCAAAGGACATTATCTTGTTTCTTTTTATGCCTGCATAGAATTCCATGGTGTATATATACCACATTTTCTTTATCCAGTCTATTACTGATGGGCATTTAGGTTGATTCCATGTCTTTGCTATTGTGAATAGTGCAGCAACGAACATATGCATGTGTCTTTATAAAGAATGTATTTAGTAAGTTCTTTAAGTGGCCGGGCATGGCGGCTCATGCCTGTAATCCCAGCACTTTGGGAGGCCAAGGTGGTCAGATCATGAGGTCAGGAGATTGAGACCATCCTGGCCAACATGGTGAAACCCCATCTCTACTAGAAATACAAAAATTAGCTGGGTGGGGTGGCATGTGCCTGTAATCCCTGTTACGCAGGAGGCTGAGGCAGGAGAATCGCTTGAACCAGGGAGTCAGAGGTTGCAGTGAGCCGAGATCGCGTCACTGCAGTCCACCCTGGTGACAGAGCAAGACTTCATCTCAAAAAAAAAAAAAAAGTATTTAATAAGTTCCTTAAGGGCCAGGAATTTGTCTCACACTATATCTCCATCTAGAGCAGTGCCTGGAAAACAGTAGAAACTCAATCAATTTTTGTTGGATGAGAATTTTCATTTAAATCTTAGGAAAATAAAAATTTGAACAAGTGGTATACCTCCTTTTATAGCTGAAGCAACTGAAGGTGAGACAGGTTCAGTAACTTGCCAGGAGGGCACAGAGATAGAGCCAGGATTTGAATGCTTGTCCATTTGACTTCAAAGCCCATCCATTATCTTAGCCTCTATTCTACTGTCTCATAATGAAGTGGAATGTATACACACAAGGCTACAAAATCAAGTGCCAGTGGACTGGCTTGAGGTTGTTTGGATGAGATCAGTGGAGGAGATGGAGTCATCAGTAGGAGGGGAGTTGGCATCATGCATGAGTGAGATTTGTAAAGATGGAGGCAGGAGGGAGGGCAAACCTTGGGCCTGGGCCTGCGATTGTCCACCGCGGCTTTGTCCTTGGCTGAAGAAGCCAGTTCCCACCTTCTCCTGGGAGAGCAGTGAGGATGGAGGGCCAGCTGTAGGGTCAGGACTGTGTAAGCCGCATTCCTGGGCCTTTGTGTCATACCTACCAACAAAGGACACTTTCTGAAGAGCTTTTGTGGACTGTGGTTAGGCCTGCAGTCAGGACCCGCATTCTAACTAAAAAGTGTAGCCTCCGGCAAGTTCAGAGCCACTTTGCAGCTCCCTGGCAATGGGGATGATCTGTGTACTGGGGAAGGCAGCTGGGCCCAGAGGGGCTTTTGAACCACAGCATTTTTCTTAAAGATGAGGGATGTTATTTTTAAACCAGGTAGGAGGTGACCTGGGAACCAGCCTCCCTGAAGAGGAGGGAGGGAAACACCTATGGCCAGGGTTATGTGGTGCTCTTATTTCCTTCCTGATTAAAGATGTAGATGCCTTGGTACTTGAGCCCTGGAGGAGGCTCCTTCAACCTGAGAAAGCACTGTGCCCCAGCTCATCCTGGGAGCCGGTACAGAGGGAAGGAAGGGGGTGGCAGTTCAAGGGCAGCAGCTGGGAGAAGCATGTCAGAAGTGCCGGGGAAGCGAATGTTGGCTAGGGAAAGGAAAGGGGAAGAAGGAAAAGCAGAGAGGCAGCAGCAGCTCTGGGAGAAAGGGACAACAGACCCTTAAGAAGGGCAAGTGTTCTGGGAGCCTCAGAACAGTGATGGATTTTCCATCTTGGAATCCCCTCCCTTCTCTGCCCCTTATACACAGCTTGTCCTGAGGAGCAGACATGTGGTCTGTGCTCACCGAAGAACTCACAGTCTCCTCTCTTCAATACCCATCTGCTGGGCCTAATTCTTACCTCAAAAAGGTAACTCTTGATTATTCTTAAAAGTTTTAAAAAAATAGTAACTGTGATTTTGGTCTAAGCTAATTATTTTTCCTGAAGGTTGTCTCCCAAGAAAAATGCTTAAAGAGGCTGGGCGCAGTGGCTCATGCCTGTAATCCCAGCACTTTGGGAGGCCGAGGTGGGCGGATCACCTGAGGTCAGGAGTTCAAGACCAGCCTGGCCAACATGGTGAAACCCCCATCTCTACTAAAAAATACAAAAATTAGCTGGGTGTGGTGGTGAGCACCTATAATCCCAGGTACTCAAGAGGCTGAGGCAGGAGAATTGTTTGAACCTGGGAGGCGGAGGTTGCAGTGAGCCAAGATCGGGCCATTGCACTCCAGCCTGAGTGACAGAGTGAGACTCTCTCTCAAAAATAAATAAATAAATAAATTAAAATAAATAAATAAATAAATAAATAAATAAATAAGAAAAATGTTTAAAGAATATGAAAATAATTTGGTGTTGTTTAGGTAGATTGTTTTCCTCCTCAGAGTTGAAAGCTAAAAAAAGTAACACAGATATTCATTAGATTTTATCACTGAAATGACACCATAGCACTGTTGCCCAGGCTGGAGTGCAGTGGTACAATCTCAGCTCAGTGCAACCTCCACCTCCCTGGCGCAAGTGATCCTCCTGCCTCTGCCTTCTGAGCAGCTGGGATTATAGGCACATACCACCATGCCTGGCTAATTTTTGTATTTTAGCAGAGACGGGGTTTTGCCATGTTGACCAGGCTAGTCTCAAACTCTTGACTTCAAATGGTCTGCCTCGGCCTCCCAAAGAGCTGGGATTACAGGCGTGAGCCACTGTGCCTGGCAGGGTTTTTGTTTTTGATGAACTTGTCATTTCCAGCACTCCCTGCTTGCGATGTTCTCTCTTGTACCTGTGACACTGAGGGAAACTGTTAGATGTGAAATTCACCTGAGGGACTAAAATCTGTCTAGATGTAAGTCTGATCTGGCGTCTACTGGGGGAAGGGAAAAACTGAGTAAACTCTGTTTCAGTTCATGTCCATTGCCATTCAATTCTGAATTCTAAGATACGGCACCCAGTAGGGTCACTCTACATGTTTATTCAGTGGAAATGATGTCTGAAAATTCAACTTTTATCAAAAAGCATTTTAGGTGGGTAGAATCATGACTGTGAACTGTCTCCTAAATAATTTGTGTTCCATTATTCCCCTTCCCAATACATTTTGGATTTTAGGCCCTATATAGGTCTAGACCCTGGAGTCTAGGGCTTTGCCTCTGGAACCAGCAGTATTGGCCTCACTTGAGAGCTTATTAAAATGGAGAGTCTCCAGCCCACCCTCAGATCCAAGGAATCAGGATGGACTTTTTAACATGCTCCCCAAGTGATCTGTGTGCATGTTAAAGTAGGAGAAATGCTGCTCTGAGCATCTGATCAGGAGGCCCTCCCAGCCCTGGCTTCAGGGTAGAGCTATTTGGGTTGCAAGGTGGCACCATGCCACACATTGTGGGCAGAGAGTTCAAATTCCAGCTCTGCTGTGAACTTCATCACAGGGACAAGTGACCTAAAATTAAAAAAAAAAAAAAAATCAAACTCACAGAAAAGTCGCAAGAATAGTACAAAGAACTTCTGTAAATACTTTACCTAGATTCACCAACTATTAACATTTTGCAATGTATACTTTATCTTTTTTTTCTCTCTCTACCTATGTATGATGATTATTCCTGAATTATTAGAGAGTTAATTGTATATACTGGCATGTCTTTACCCTCAAGACTTCAGTGTGTAGCTCCGATAACAAGGACATTTTCCTACACGACAACACCAGGGCTAGAACTAGAGGGAGGCTAACAAGGCCTGAGCCTGGGTGGCCCTTCAAGAGGGCTTCCTTCAACTTTGTACCCTAGGAACCTCTGTTGTCTCGCCCTAGTTCTGTCCTGCATGCTACAGTTATCAAAATCAGGAAACCTAACGCCGACTCAATACTATTATCTAATCTATAGTCTATTATATTTAATCTATAATCTATAATATATCTATAGTCTAATCTATAAGCTATTTTCCAATCATGTCTATTGTCCCAATAAGGTCCTTTGTAGCAAAAATTTTCCCCAGATTCAATTCAGAATCATGTATGACATTTAATTGTCCTGTGTATTTAGTCTCCTTTAATCTGGAACAGTTCCTCAGGCTTTGTCTTTTATGATATTGACATTTTTGAAAATTATAGACTAGTTATGTTACAGAATGTCCCTCAATATGGGGACAAGTTACTTTTTAATCTCTTAATGGTTCGGTTTCATCGCTATTAAATTGGGAATAGTCCCTCCTTCATGTTGAATCAAATAGATGAAGACACGTAATGGGCTTGACACATGGCAGGTGCAGGTGGATTAAACAAGAAGCTGCCACTGATCGGGCACTTGTCAGCGCCATGCCAAGTGCTTCACACGCATTGTCTCATTTTGTTTTTACTGCAGCTCTGTGAGATGGGCTGTATTTTTACCCCTACTTCACAGAAGAAGAATCTGAGACTTAGAATCATTTGTCCAAGGTCTCATAGCTAGTAAGGAGTGACATGGGGACTTGAATCAAGTCAGTGAGACTGCAAAGGTTATTCGCTTGTAACATGCTTGTGGTGCTTGCTAAAATCTAGCTTTTTTTGCTAAAATCTAGCTTTTTAAGCATAAAATTTTCCTAAAGTTCACCATTTTAACCATTTAAAAGTGTATAATTCAGTGTCTCTTAGTATATTTACAATGTTGTACAACTCTCAGCACTATCCAATTCCAGAAATTTCCATCACCTCATGAAGAAACCCTATAACTCCCAATTCCCCTGACAACCACTAATCTGTTAATCTACCTGTTTCTGTGGATTTGCATATACATGAAATGAAATACTACTAAGCAATAAAAAGGAACTACTGATCACAGTAACATTCTGGATCTCAAAAACAACACACTGAGTGAATGAACCCAAATACAAAAGACTGCATATGGAAATATTCCATTTATGTGAAATTCTAGAAAAAACAAAGCCTTAGGAACAGACAGCATGGCAGTCATTGCCTGGGGACAGGAACATATGGCTGGGAGGTGGCACTGACTGCAAAGGGGCATAAGGGAACTTTTTGGAGGGATAGAGGTGTTCTAATATTTGATTGGTAGTGGTGGTTGCACATTGGATATATTTGCCCAAATGTATCAAATTGTCCACTGTGTCAAGTTTATAATATGTAAATTATACCTCAATAAGATTGTAAAAAAAGAAGAAAAAAATCTAAGCATATCTGGTCCTGAATGGAGTTCAATTCATCAGCACGGCTTCCTTTGTTGCCTGGCCCCAGATCCATCTTCCCAGCCTCATCTCTCACTTCTCTGACACTTGCCATGGGCAAGCCCAGTGTTGGGCACTCAGAGAATGTGGGGGAAGGAGAACCTCTATCTTCAGGGAACTCACAGCCTAGTCTGGGAGCAAAAAGAAAGGGCAGCCAACTCTGACATAGCAGGGCACCCTTCCTAGAGGACCACTGAATCCTAAGGACAGGAACAAAGATATTCCAGACACAGCCTGGATTCCAGTCATTTTGAATCTCAAGTTTGAATCAAGTTTCAACCTAATATTTTGAATAGGTAATACATTTCTATGGCTGTATACTTTAAAACAAAGAGATGACAGACTTTATTTTAGTGCTTTTAGGAATGTGGGAATCACTTGTAATGTTTAGGTTAATCGATGTTAAGTAATTTTCAGGAGTAACTGGAATTATTTTAAAAATCACTGGGTTAAACTGGGTGCAGTGGTGCGTGCCTGTCCCCAGCTACTCAAGAGGCTGAGGCAGGAGGATCACTTGAACACAGGAGTTTGAGTCCAGCCAAGGCAACACAGCAAGACCCCATCTCTAAAAAACAAAACAAAACAAAACCCAAAGCATTGGGTTGACACTAAAATATCATGATGCTAACCTGTGCCAGGAGGTCCTTTGCTTGAGGGAAGAGCACTCTGTCTCCATCCCTAGGATGAAAAGATTAAACTTCTATATTCTCCTCACCCTTAGGAAGCTCCTATTCATAAGAGGTGAAACCATTAAATAAAACAAAAGGAAAATAAACCTTTCAAGCCTTTGCCTGCCCCTATCAGAGATCTATGTGGAACTGGCAGTAGCTTGGCTCCCTTTGAGTGCTTTGGAACTATGGTCTTCAAGATTTCTTGCTTGCTTTTCTCCTACAAGAAATTTGAAAAACTGTGTTTTGTTCTTTCTTCCTTCCTTTCTTTCCTTTTTCTTTCTTTCTCTCTCCTTCCTTCCTTCTCTCTCTCTTTTCTTTTTTTTTTTAAATAAGAGATAGGGTCTCATTCTGTCACTTACGCTGGAGTGCAGTGGCATGATCACAGCCCACTGCAGCCTCAAACTCCGGGGCTCAAGCAATCTTCTCGCCTCAGCCTCCTGAGTAGCTGGGATTACAGGCATGAGCCATCATGCTTGGCTAAAACTGTTTCTTCTTGTACTTTTAAAGGTCATATCTAAAATGTTTCATCACAAGTTTAAATTATTTAATTTAAATTATAAATTATTATTTAACAAACCTATTATTTAATAAGGGTTGTTATTTCTGGCTTAAGTATTGGCATTTTAAAATAAGATTGCTACATCATTCTTTAAATGTATCCAAGGAAATTTAAAGATCATAATGCATCTATCATCCATTTAAAAAATACATGAACAAGCTTTTCTTTAAAGTAAATTTTACATCAGTCTTTATTTTTCTTATCTTGTACTTCCATTCCAGTTACCCCTGAACATTTTAATATAATATTTTAAGCTGGAGAGTCTTTTATTGATCAACCTACCGCACTTCCCTACAATTTTTTTTTTAAAGAAAATTATTGACTGACTCTGATAAGCTTAAAAAGCTCATTTTGATTGCATAATTTTAATACCTAATTGATCTAAATGACACAAAGTATTACATATTTTGGTATCTATTAAAATTAAAGGATATTTTTGCTGAATGAAATAGAATTGGGTCAAACCTAGTCCTAGTTTTCACTTCTATGGATAGAAACACAAAATACCTTGTTCATTCATTCAACAAATATTTATTGAGCATCTCCTATGTGTCAATAGCTACTTTAGGCACTTGTGATACACTGATAAACACTACAGATAAATCCTTGCCCTCATGGAGCTTACATTCTAGTCCGGGGTAATAGGCAATAAACAATAAACACAACACATGAGTAAATCATATTAGTATGTCAGAAGTGCTATAGCAAAAGAAAAAGCAGGGTAAAGGGGCTTTAGGTGTGCTGTGAAAGTTAAGAATGGGCTGTGATTTTTAAAAGGTCAGGGTAGGCTTCAATGAGGTAACTTTTGACCAAAGGGGGTGAGAGAGTTGGCAATGCAGATATCAGGGGAAACATGTACAAGGCAGAGGGCACAGCCAGTGCAGAGGCCCTAACTTGGGGGCATGGCTGGCATCTTCTAGGGACTAGAAAAGAGATTGGGAAGGCTAGAACATATTGGAGAATGACTGATAGGAGATGAGATTAGAGAAGTAATGCTCAGGGGTGGAGTGGTGGTACTCATCTTATAGAACCCTTTAGACTATTGTAAGGATGTAGATTTTTACTCTAAATGAAATGAGGATCATTTAACGTAGGGATTTAAGCAGAGAGAAGATATCTGACTTATTTATTTTTTTTGAGATGGAGTCTCGCTCTGTCGCCCAGGCTGGAGTGGAGTGGCGTAATCTCCACTCACTGCAAGCTCCACCTCCCAGGTTCATGCCATTCTCCTACCTCAGCCTCCCGAGTATCTGGGACTACAGGTGCCCACCACCACGCCCGGCTAATTTTTTTGTATTTTTTAGTAGACCCGGGTTTCACCGTGTTAGCCAGGATGGTCTCAATCTCCTGAGCTCGTGATCCACCCGCCTTGGCCTCCCAAAGTGCTGGGATTACAGGCATGAGGCACCGCGCCCAGTCCTGACTTATGTTTTAAAACGATCACTCTAGCTATTACGTTGGGAAGAGGCAAGCATGAGAACAGGGAGAGCTTTTAGAAGATGAATCCAAAGATGAGATGATGGTGGCTCAGACCGGGGAGTAGCAGTGGAGGTGGTTAGGGATGCTCTGTGGATTAGACATGCGTGTGAGAAAACAAGGGGAATCTAGAATTGCTGGACAGCACTAAGGATTTACATTGAGGTTCATGGTGATGAAATTAAAGTGAAACTACTCAGGGTTTTTGGTCTGAACAACTTGCACAATAGAGTTATCAAATGAGATTGGAAAGCTAGTGGGCTCAACAGGTTTGAGGGAGAATATTGTTCAGTTTGTGATGTGTTTGAGGATATCAGAATCTGGAGTTCAGGTAAGAGGTCTGAGCTGGAGATATAAATTTAGGAGTTGTCATCATATATGATGATATATATCTTAGATGGTATTGAAAGTCAGGAGACTGGATGTGATCAAGGAAATGAGTATAGATTAAAAAGAGTTCAAGGGGCCAGGCACAGTGGCTCACACCTGTAATCCCAGCCCTTTAGGACGCTGAAGCAGGCAGATCACCTGAGGTCAGGAGTTCAAGACCAGGCTGGCCAACAAGGCGAAACCCTGTCTCTACTAAAAATACAAAAATTAGCCGGGTGTGGTGGCGGGTGCCTGTGATCCCAGTTACTTGGGAGGCTGAAGCAGGGAGAATTGCTTGAATCTGGGAGACAGAGGTTGCAGTGAGCTGTGATCGTGCCACTGCACTACAGCCTGGGTGACAGAGACTCTGTTTCAAAAAAAGAAAAAGAAAAAGAAAAAGAGTTCAAGGAATGAGCCCCAGTTAGGGGGTTTGAGAGAAGAGATGGAATCCAGCAAAGACGACAGGGAAGGAGGAACCATGAATGAAGAAGAAAAACCAAGAAGATGTGGTTAATAAAAGAGAATCAAGTGATCAGCTGTGTCAGCTGTTACAGATAAGTCAATCAAGATGAGAACTGAGACTAGATCATTGGGTTTAGCCAGTGTGAAGTTCTTTGTTGGCCTTCACAAGAGTAGTTTTGATAGTGTGGTAAGGATGAAAGCATGAATGGAGTTTAAGAGAGGATGGGAGACCTAACACTCAGCTGATGACCTAAAATACGCCACATGTGTACCTCACATGTAATGATTCTACTACGTATGTATGGAGTCTTAACATACGTATCATGCTTGACATGTTTTTGAACTTTATATAAATGGTATTGTATGGGATGTATTCTGCTGTTGTAGAATGGGAGAAGAACTGCAGATAAAGTATAGAAAACTCTTTTAGAAGTTTTCTTGTAAAGGGAGTAGAGAAATGGGTGATAGCTGACAGTAGAAATAGGTCCAAGAGAAGAATCTGTAGGACTGGAAAAATCACAGCTGCTGGTAAACTTACCAGAATGACCCAGTAGAGAAATATTGATAATATAGAATAGGGGGATAATTGCTGGAGTGACAGCGAGGATACCGATTAGGCAAGATAGGACTGGAATCTATGTGTTGGTGACAATGCTCCTTTAGCTAGGAGCATGGCAATTCAACCATGTGAGGGTGGGGAAGGCAAAGTAGAGGCTGGCATGTGGGTGTGGGTGATGCTGAGACTCTGTGGAATTTTTTCTCTCATTGCTTCAATTTTCTCAAAAAAGGCTATTAATTGAGAATGATGGAGGGGAGGATGTGCAACTTAGAGGACAGAGAAAGTACAAACTCCAGAAGAATGGAGGAGGGAAGGAGGATTGCTGGACAGCACTAAGGGTCTGCCTGAGGTTCCTGGTGATGAAATTAAAGTGAAAGTAGTCAGTGTGATTGCGTTCTTCTCTTGCCACATTCAGATGCATGGGCGCTAGCTTGCATCAGGGTTGTGGCTTTGCCAGGCAAGCACAACAAAGGGAGAGAAAGGCAAGGGGGCTGAGGGCATTTGTAAGAGTGATTGTGATTGGCCAGGGGTTGAGGCTGGGTGAGAGCAGATATGAGGGGTTCAAGAATTGTCGCAGTTAGAGTACTACAGGGAGTGACCTGGAAAACTGAGGTGGTGATCAGGGTATGAGATGTTTGAAACTGAGATAATGAAGAAGTTGCAGAGTTCGATAAGGCTACTGTGATTATGACCATGGGAGGAAGTGGCTTAGTTAGGGTATGTGCAAGTTAGAAGTTAGAGAAGGTACAAAATCCAGAATGATCAAGGGGAGGATGTATAAGTTAGAGGACAGAGAAGGTACAAAATCCAGAAGAGTGGAGCAGAGAAGTGTAAGAGAATTGCTGGACAGCACTAACGGTCTACCTGAGGTTAATGGTGAACAGTGGGGGTCTCCAGCGAACAGCCAGCAAGGGACTGAGGCCATCAGTCCTGAGGCCTGCAAGGAACTGAATGCTGCCAGCAACCACATGAGCTTGGAAGCAGATCCTCTGTCCCAGCCTCACGTTGTAGAGGACCTAGCCAAGTGATGCCTGGACTCTTGACCCAGAGAAACTGTAAGATCATAAAATTGAAGCAATGAGAGAAGATCCTTGAAGAATAAAAGGAACTGAGAGGCCAGGGTACTGGGAAGATCTTATAACCACCTAGCACTAGGACAGAAGTGGCATTGGAGTGACTGACAGGAGCAAATTGTGCAGAGATGAAGTGGGGTGAGGTCAGCGATAGAGGTATTGGATAGCAAGATTTAAAGTTGCTGGTTTAGAGGAGGAGGGGGATGGCCTGGAAGCAATGTTGAGAAGCAAGAAGGAAACCTACCTCACCTCCAGGCACTAAGAGGTTGAAGGCTGAAAACACCGTTGCCACTACTTGATAGGTGGAAGAAAGCGCAGTGTCCCAGGGCAAAGTTGGGTTTCCCTTAAGTAAAAAGGTGAAGGGAACCTGAAGGGAAATTCTGAGAAGAGGTTGAGCTTATAGTGAATATCATTTGCATAAATAAATAGATGGTGTGGTAGATTCTAAACAGGCCCCAAATGATCCCCGCCTCCTGGTGTTCAAGCTTTTGTGTTTCCTTCCCCTTCAGTGTAGGTGGCGCCTGTGATTTGCTTCTGGCCAGCAATGTATGGCAAAGGTGACACAGTATGAGTGACACTGTGTATGTGATGATGTTACATAAGATTGAAACCAGTGTCTTGCTGAGACTCTCCCCGTTGCTGGCTTTGAAGAAGCAAGCTGCCATATTGTTAGCTTCCCTATGGAGAGGACCACATGGCAAGGAACAGAGGGACCAACAGCCTGCAAGGGACCGAGGCCCTCAGTCCTGCAGCATGCAAGGAACTGAATGGTGCCAACAACCACATGAGCTTGGAAGCAGATCCTTTGTTCCAGCCTCACTTTGTAGAGGACCCAGCTGAGCCATGCCTGGACTCCTGACCCAGAGAAACTGTAATATCATAAATGTTTGTTGTTTCAAGCTTCTATATTTGTGGTGATATTGTTATACAGGAATAGGTAACTAATACAGACGGAATGGAAGAAGTTTAGTTATAACGATGTCTCAATGTTTAAAAAACTTCTTCTGAAGTATATTACCTAAGAATCACATATTGATCTATTACCAAATCATGTTTTGTAATCTATCAGCTGACAGATCTTCCTTCAGTTTCGATGACAGAAAAGATTTGAAAACTATCTGACTTGAAAAATAATTTAATATCCATTCACTAAGGTCATTTACTTTCTCAGCATAGATACCGATTTTTGAATTGTCCCTTTTGGATTGCTGGGGAAGTACTGCATTGATCCAATGCACATTAGTAATGGGTGAGAATTTTGACTTTCTTTTGTAAGGTGGGAGGACAGTTTTGAAAGGGGATGCTGTGTCCTCAGCTCCTTTCTTAAGCTGGGCAATTTTAGAAAATAGAACATACAGCAGTGGAAGATGTGGAAATGAATTCCCTTAAAACTGGTCTTCATAAATCCCAGGAGTAAGAGAACACCAGTTTGGAGCTTAAGGAGCTTTCTGGTAAAAGACGGAATGGCCCAGGCAGTGATGTGGAGGATAGTATGAAGCAATGAGTATGAGTGGTGAAGGCGTGCGGTGGGTGTAGAGTTTCTGGGCGACGTGACCTAAGAAATGACTTTAGAACTGGCTAATCATTAGTTTTGGAGGGACTAAAAGTCCAAAGTAGTTCCTGGTTGGTGAAAATAAATTGAAAATAAATCATTAATGTGTTTTAAATGAAAAAGAAATGCATGCGTCTTGTAAAAAATATGAAATAAAAGAAGCATAAAGTCAAAAGCAGAGCCTGTGCCTTCCCCCACCAAACAGGTAACCTAGTTAACAGGTGTGTCCTAGGATACGAAGTTCCCCTCCAGCTCAGAGAGTGCGCCTACATCTCTTCCAACAAAATCCACTCACACTTGCAACGCCTGGCAAGGCTCTTCAATATGTGATTCCTTGACTGTTCTGTGCGTCTCTCGAGTTCAAACACCTCTGGGGCTCGTGATTTGGGGCTGCCAGAAAGGGAAGGAAGGTGTGGCCGGCGTCTGTTTCTTCCCTAAGTGAACTCCTACAACCTAGCCACCTTCTCCCCAGAGCTGTCCACCGGTGGTTGAAGGCCAATTTTTGTGCCTACGCAGGTCCTCAACACAGAACAAAACAAACAACGAAGGCCGGGCTAATAGCTATTTATAAACACTTACTGGACGCCCACTCTACGCCGAGCTCTCCCGCGCTCCTTGGGAACTTTTTTGCCAAGAGATGCCAATTTTCCCGGCGACCACTCCCTCAAGCAGGCCTTCGCCTGTGCCCGCGCGGAGGCCCAGGCCCAGGCCGGGATTCAGAGCCGCCCCTCGGCTGGCGCTGCCCTGCAGGCGCCTGCGCAGAGCGACTCTCGCCGTCACTTGGGGCGGGAGGCGGCGACAGCCGGGAGAAAGGAAAGCTGCGGGGGAAAAGGGCCAAACCCTGAAATTACCCGGATGTGGTCCCCGCGCGCGCATGCTCAGTGTGTTCTCGACAAGTTGGCAGCAACAACACGGCCCTGGTCGTCGTCGCTGCTGCGGTAACGGAGCGGCTCGGGTGGCGGAGCCTGCGTTCGCGCCCTCCCGTTCTCCTCGGGAGGCCCTTCCCGCCCTCCCTTCTGCTCCGCGGCCGCCCAGGGGGTGGGAGCGGGTGAGGGGAGCCAGGCGCCCAGCGAGAGAGGCCCCCCGCCGCGGGGCGGCCCGGGAGCTCGAGGCGGTCCGGCCCGCGCGGGCAGCGGCGCGGCGCTGAGGAGGGGCGGCCTGGCCGGGACGCCTCGGGGCGGGGGCCGAGGAGCTCTCCGGGCCGCCGGGGAAAGCGACGGGCCCGGCGCGTCCGCGGACCAGCAGCGGCGGGAGAGCGGACTCCCCTCGCCACCGCCCGAGCCCAGGTAACCGCGCCATGTCCCCTCCCCTTCCCCTGGCCGGGCCCGCGCACCCCGCCCTCGGCTTCCCCGCCCCGGGGCGGGCTCCCGACTGCTGCGGCTGCGGCTGCGGCGGCGGCGGCGGGGAGCGCGCGGAAGCCGCTGGGAGGGCGACCGCGGCCGCCTGACGAGCCGGGCCGGGCGGCGGTGCCTTGCGTCCCTCCGGCCCCCACCTCCGCTTGCAGCTCGTGGGAGAATCAAGTTAAAGTCAGACGGGACTCCTGCCGCGGCCGCCGCTCCTCTTTGTTGTTCTCGGGTAGTTTCACGGTCGCCCCGGCTGAGCGCGTTGGGTCGGCAGGAATGTGTTGCCTTAGGGTCTAAATGAAAGTTGTAAATTGTCTTAATTTATTTTCTCCAGCCAATTTCAGTTTTCTCTTTGTCCCCTACTTTCTCTTCCTAGTCTTGTCATGCCAGTTTACGCTTCTGGCTTTGATATGTTTACTTTTTGAGTGTTGAGAGTGACGGCGGTATGCAGGACACATTCTTAGCACCTAACTGAACCCCTCCTTGCCCCCAATAAAACATGCTTCCTAATAAAAGACATAGTTGATCTTACTGTTAGCGCTACATGTACTGAGAGTGAAATTGGTGTAGAGTGGAGGGCGGTGGCTCCATCACTTGTCCCAAACTACTGTTAGGATTTCTCAAACTAGATTTTCAAAGCGACAAGTGTGTAGTTAACGTGAAAGGTTTATTTGCTGGTGCAGAGGCTTTAAAAAGCCCTATTGAAGATTGATAGCTGTTTCCACTCAAAAACCTAAGTACGTTTGTTTTTATTTAAAAAAAAACATTTTTATGCATTATAATTTGGAAACTATTATTTCCAAATTAGTTTCTTAATGCATTTAGGTTTTGCACCGTAGTTTAAGATGGAATTGCCAGTTATTTAGGAATAATAAATACAACAAGATAATAGGGGAATTATCCTGAATTGCCTTTCTGCAATAATATGGTCTTAGCTAATTTTTGTTAATAACCTTTGACTTTTGCCAGAATTAGCATCCTTTTAGTCTTAGTAGCAGCTTGGTTCCTCGGGTGTTTAAGAAGTAGGTTCATTACTTTTTGCTGGCAAAAACCATTTAGTCTCCAAAAAAAAAAAAATGAAATGCGTAATTTCATAATTAGATTTAGAATACTTTTTATGGTGGATTTCATAAATTACTTTTGCCATACCCTGCGGAGACTAGATATATACATTTCAGTTGAAATATAGAAAGTTCTAAAATGTACTTTTTTTTTAATGCTAAGGACTTTATATTGGAAAGTTCTGATATGATTAATACATATTCCAAACTGTAAAATGATTAACATTTAAAAATACAGTTTTTTAAATTAGTGTTTCTTCCATAATGCTGTCATGATTTTGTTTACTTAAATGGGTTTGTTACAGAACAAATGTAATAGAGATAGATAGGCCAAGCATTTATAATTTGGAGTAGCTTTAGATCTAAAGATAGTGGTGAATTATGTAGGTTTTAAGTTGTTGGAATTAAAACTAAAAGCTTCTTTAGATAAAAATTGTAACATTTTGTGACTCTATTAATAGAAGTGGCTTTTTCTTTGCTTTCCAGGTTTTTGGGTGAGTTTTAAAGAATTATTGCATCTTAGTTTTTTTATTTTTGAAGTGGGACTGTTTGTTTAGGTAACTGCCTTCAGTGTAAATCTTGAGTTTAGAAAAAACCAAACTGCAAATGTTTTTCAGACTTAATGAAAATTTGTGCTGAGAAAGTCACTTTGAAATATTTTGGAGTAAGTTGGCTGGGCGGGGTGGCTCACGCCTGTAATCACAGCACTTTGGGAGGCCGAGGCTGGCGGATCACGAGGTCAGGAGATCGAGACCATAGTGGCTAACACGGCGAAATTCCGTCTCTACTAAAAATGCAAAAAATTAGTCGGGCCTGGTGGCAGGCCCCTGTGGTCCTAGCCGCTTGGGAGGCAGAGGGAGGAGAATGGCGTGAACCCGGGAGGCGGAGCTTGCAGTGAGCGGAGGTCGCGCCACTGCACTCCAGCCCTGGGCGACAGAGTGAGACTCCGTTTCAAAAAAAAAAAAAAATTGGAATAAGTTTTACGTGAATGATTTTTAAAAGCCTGTGCTTCACTTTCTTAAGCTACATTTTAGTCGAGTGATTGTGTGTGAATTCTTTTTCTGTATTCCCCTTCAGTTTTTCTTTCCCCCCCCAAATTAAGGAGCAAGAATTAACCTAATTTACGCTGCCCAGTCACACTCCAGCTCTCCCACTTGGAAGCAGTTTTTTTCTGATTGAGCCAGTGTTATAGTAACATCATTAGGCACTATTCTAATTGAGGTGTGAATTACTGAGGCCTCTACTAGGGAGGTTAACCCTACAGAATCTACAGGGTTCATTATATTTAAATTGCATATTTAGGCTTGTCTAAATTTTTGCCTATTTTGGTGAAAACATATTGTTCTGTCGATGTTTAAACTTAGTTCATTTTATCCCTCTCTAGTTCATGACTAACCATTTTTTTCATTTTTAATTCAGTTATTTTTTTTTTTGAGTGACTGGTTCTTTAAGCATCTTGTATTAGCCATTTCAATGCTCATTATGTATGTTTGGATTTCTCTTATTTTGTTGATCTAGAAGACTGTGTAGTTATGCCAAAAAAATTTTTTTTTCTTTAAGCGATGATGAATGGTGACTCCGAGTTGACCATTAATCGTGTTTAAGAGTAACCTGACTAAAATGTTTCATTGTTTTCTACAGTTAAAAGACTTAGACCAGCATAACACAGCATTTTTTTTCTTTTTTTCTTTGACATGGAGGCTTGCTCTGTTGTCCAGGCTGGAGTGCAGAGGCATGATCTCCACTCGCTGCAAACCTCGCCTCCCAGGTTCAAGCGATTCTCCTGCATCAGCCTCCCGAGTAGCTGGGATTACAGGCATGTGCCAGCACACCTGGCTAATTTTTGTATTTTTAGTAGAGATGAGGTTTCGCCATGTTGGCCAGACTGGTCTTGAACAACTGACCTCAGGTGATCCGCCCGCCATGGCCTCCCAAAGTGCTGGGATTACAGGCGTGAGCCACTGTGCCTGTCCTATAATACCGCATTTAATACAGTTTTATAAAATTATCACATATGCCAAGCATATACTTGATCGTAAGTCAGATTTAGAATTTTTGGATTTTGTTTTCTCTTTCTAAAATGTGTAATTTTGGTAATGGGAAATTTGACTGAATTCCAGTTTCTCAGGAACAAGGTATTTTAGGTTGTGTCACCTTGACACTATTGCATGGTGTAATTGGCATCCGGGAATATTTGTGTTTAATTATGAGAGTGAATGAAAACTAGGGTAGTGCTTACATACGTAAAACTAAGATGATGCATAGTCGGATTCTTACAGTTTATAAGGGTCTTATAATCTAAGCCTTGGTAAGTTGCTACTGCAAATTATATCATAGATCAGATAAGTACCAAAGACCAATTGTAAAGAGGGTCTGTTAACATTTTAATCAGTTTAAAATTGGCGGTAACAGTAAAGACCATTCAGCTCAAAGAATGTATTTCATTATTTATATTTCAAATGAGAATTTTTTTGCAGTTTGGAAAATTTGTAAATGTGTTGAATTCATCTTTTTATTGCTTTTTTACTCCCAACGTTTAGGGCAATGGTCTTCTTTTCTCTCCTTTCTTTCTCTCTCCCTTTCTCCCTCCCTCCCTTTTTCTTTTATTTTCTTTTTTTTTTTTTTTTTTTTTTTCCTGAGACGGAGTTTCGCTCTTGTCGCCCAGGCTGGAGTGCAGTGCAATGGTGCGATTTTGGCTCACTGCAACCTCCACCTCTTGGGTTCAAGCGATTCTCCTGCCTCAGCCTCCCGAGTAGCTGAGATTACAGGCGTGCGCCACCATGCCAAGCTAATTTTTTTGTATTATTAGTAGAGGACGGGATTTCACCATTTTGGCCAGGCTATTCTTGAACTCCTGACCTCAGGTGATCCACCTGCCTCAGCCTCCCAAAGTGCTGGGATTATAGGCATGAGCCACTGCGCCCAGCCTTCTTTTTTTTTCTTTTTCTTTCCATCTTGCTCAGTACCCCAGCCTGGAGTGCAGTGCTGCAATCATAGCTCACTGCTGCCTTTACCTCCCAGGCTCAAGCAATCCCATCTCAGCTGCCCCAGTAGCTGGGACTACAGGCACACACCATCACACCTGTCTAATTTTTTGAAAATTTTTTGTAGACACAGGGTCTCCCTCCGTTGCCCAGGCTGGTCTTGAACTCTTGGGTTCAAGTGATCCTCCCACCTCAGCCTCCCAAAGTGCTGGGATTACAAGCATGAGCCACCATGCCTGGCAAGTAGTTTTCAGTCTTGGCTGTACTTTTAGATCCCTTGAGGAACTTTACAAAATACTGATGCCTGAATTCTAGCCCCGGAAATTATTATTTGGTGGGTCTGGGGTGCAGCCAGGTTAGCCCTCCACAGTGATTGAGCCATTAGGGTCCTCTGACTTTTTCTTTTGAGCTGTTTCACTTGTGTTAGCTTTACATTCTTTAATGCAGTGATGTACACATGTACAGTGTAGTCGTCTCATACATCTATCTTAACATGTCTTTTGAAAGTATTGCCACATTTGCTTTGCTTCTGTGTCTGTCTCTTTTCTTTCTTTCTTCCTCTCTCCCTTCCTGTCACCTATTCCTTTCTCCTCTGTTTCTTTCTTTGCATTCAGTTTATTTGAACTGTCTGGTAGTAAGTTTTAGGAAGCTGTATTTCCCATGATGAGAAGTTAATATATCATCACTATTTTAAATAGGAAGTTGGTCTTCTTTTTTTTTTTTTTTTTTTTGAGACGGAGTCTCACTCTGTCACCCAGGCTGGAGTGCAGTGGCCGGATCTCAGCTCACTGCAAGCTCCGCCTCCCGGGTTCACGCCATTCTCCTGCCTCAGCCTCCCAAGTAGCTGGGACTACAGGCGCCGCCACCTCGCCCGGCTAGTTTTTTTGTATTTTTAGTAGAGACGGGGTTTCACCATGTTAGCCAGGATGGTCTTGATCTCCTGACCTCGTGATCTGCCCGTCTCGGCCTCCCAAAGTGCTGGGATTACAGGCTTGAGCCACCGCGCCCGGCGGTCTTCTTTTAAAGTATATTCTCAAATGCTTACTTGTACTCCTTTTAGAGACTAATTACTTTAAGTCCCCAAGTTAGCATCTAAACTCCCTGTGGGCCTGGTCTAGTGGCTCACATCTATAATCTCAACGCTTCTGGAGGCTGAGGCAGGAGGATCACTTGAGCCCAGGATTTCAAGGCCAGCCTGGGCAACAAAGTGAGACCTTGTCTCTAAAATAAATAAATAAATAAAACAAACTCCCAATGCAAATTGTCTTCTTAGGGGGTTAATCTACTTGGTAAACCATACGTTTTTGCGCCTCCAATTAACTAGTCACTTAATTGGTTTCTGAGAGGCAGGTTGCGTTGGGCCTTTTCCGTCAGGTCTTATACACTGCGAGACAGTTGCTCAGCTAGGCTAGCTAGCTAGTTTCTTTAGGGATCATCTAGGGCATGTTCAGCTCTCCATTTACGTACCTGAAGTAGTTCACAAGTGCTGGGCTATGGAGTAGTTTCATCGCTGTCTCTGGAAGAGCTATTTAAAAAAATAAAAATTTTTTTCCCACCTGATTTCAACACACATTTTGCTTCAGAATGGGAATGGAGTGGAGGAGGCATGGGAATCTGTGTTATTTTTAAAAAGTGCCTCTTGATTCTAAAGGTTTTGTTTATTTTAGTATGCTTATCCTTATTGCTTTATTTATCTATTTTTTAGAGACAGGTTGCCCAGGATGGAGTGCAGTAACACCATCATAGCCCACTGTAACCTTCAACTTCTGGGTTCAAGAGATCTTACCTCAGCCTCCAGAGTAGCTAGGACTACAGGCGTGCACTGCCACGCCAGGCTGATTTTTTAAAATTGTTTTGTAGAGATGGGGGGGGGTCTTGCTTTGTTGCCCAGGCTAGCCAAATCTTATTTATGATTTAAAACTAGTACTGCTACTAAATATTTATTTTTATGGGAAGGTATTATTTCTGTATCTTAATATGGATGAAGGTATGCTATTTAGGTCTTTTCAAGTAAAAATGTATTTCTAAATATAAACTGAATTAAGGATATTTGTCAGTGATATTCACTAGTGAATTCTAGAGCATATGTTATCAGTAGATGGCCAGTCATTGTAAAAATTGAATAATCTAGTGAAAGGATGACTGGAAATAATGGGGTAAGCTAAGCCAGGAGTCATTGTACATAAACACATTAGGTGTGTCTTATGTCATAAATATGCCTACTAAAACTAGTTGAAGGAAGAACGTGTATAGATGTTGCAATAATGAAGGGCTGGCTAATTGTAAGGAAAAATGATACAACTTCTGTGTAATTAGTATTTTTAATCAGTTGTGTATATTCATGGTATTTAATTTGTAAAGATTGTAGACTAGATCAATGCTTTGTAAAACTAACAATACCTCAGACTTCCAGAGTGCTTTTTATTTTTTTTATTTTTATTTTTTGAGACAGAGTCTCGCTCTGTCACCCAGGCTGGAGTGCAGTGGCGCAATCTCGGCTCACTGCAAGCTCTGCCTCCCGGGTTCACGCCATTCTCCTGCCTCAGCCTCCCCAGTAGCTGGGACTACAGGCGCCCACCAACACGCCCGGCTAATTTTTTTGTATTTTTAGTAGAGACGGGGTTTCACCATGGTCTTGATCTCCTGACCTCGTGATCCACCAGCCTCGGCCTCCCAAAGTGCTGGGATTACAGGCGTGAGCCACCGTGCCCGGCCTTCCAGAGTGCTTTTTAAAGGTACAGCCCCACCCTTGATTCTAGTTAGTGGAGCTGGCCTAACCTGCAGGGGATTTTGATACATCCCCTTTTGAAGGAATAAGCTAGATGACTTGAAAGTCTCATTCATTTAAAAGTTTTATGAAATGAGGCCGAGTGTAGTGGCTCACGCCTGTAATCTCAGCACTTTGGGAGGCCGAGGTGTGGGGATTACCTGAGGTCAGGAGTTCGAGACCAGCCTGGCCAACATGGTGAAACCCTGTCTCTACTAAAAATATAAAAATTAGTCAGACATGGTGGCACACGCCTGTAATCCCAGCTACTCACATGCCTGTAATCCCAGCTACTCACATGCCTGTAATCCCAGCTACTTGGGAGACTGAGGCAGGAGAATTGCTTGAGCCCGTGGACGGAGGTGCAGTGAGCCGAGATCGTGCCGCTGCACTCCAGCCTGACCGACAGAGCGAGACTGTCTCCAAAAAAAAAGAAAAAAAAGCAAGAAAAGTTTTATGAAATGTATTTTTCAGTTATCAGTTATTAAAATTCAGTTTGGTTTCCACCATCTTTTAAAACAGTGGTTCCCAAAGTGTGGTCCACAGACTCCTGGAGATCCTAGGATCCTTATATTTAAGGGGTTCACAAAATCAAAATTATTTTCATAATGAAACAGATGTTATTTGCCCTTTCAGTGTGAGGACATTTGTATGGAACAGTGGTGGGTAAATTGCTGGCACTTTAAAATGACTCTAGGTAGTTGTGCCAAACGTATGAGTCTTTATAGTCAAACACATTAAGCAGTTGAAAAAAATGCCGGTTTCACTTAATAATCCCCTTGCTGCAGCAGTAAAAAGGTGTAATTTAAAAAATCTCTACCCTGGAGTACTTGTCTTTTTAATATTCAGTGTGATTAAATGGGAAGTATGCATAAAGCATTTCTGCACATTGAAGTACAGTGTTCTTTTCTAGGAAAGGCACTTGTGTGATTGAGCTGCAAGCTGAGCTAGCTGCTTTTTAGTGGGACACCATTTTTATTTGACAGGATGACAGATAAGCTCAGATAGCTATTTAGATTTGAGTATTTGGCAGGTAATTCCTTGGAAATGAATAAAGTGAGCCGGCCACTTTGAGGAAAACATAGCCAGTGCTAAAATCTAATGTTTCAAGTGAAAATTAAGATTTTTGGGAAACTCCTGTCACTATGACTTGCCAGTTTCTTAATACTTAAAGACTTTTCTGATGAGATGGGTGGTGATATTAAGGAATGGGATTAAAAATAATATGTTGGGCCAGGCACAATGGTGCACACCCATATTTCTAGCACTGTGGGAGGCGGAGGTGGGAGAATTGCTTTTGGCTAAGAGTTCGAGACCCTGTTTCTACAAAAACGTATAAAAAATTAGGTGTAGTGGCATGTGCCTGTAGGTCTAGCTGCTCAGGAGGGTCAGGTGAGAGGATTGCTTGAGCCAGGGAGTTCAAGGCTGGAGTAAGCTAGGATTGCACCACTGCACTCCAGCCTGGGCTACAGAGTGAGACTGTATGTGTATGTGTGTGTGGGGGTTGGGGTTGGGGGGGCAGTATGAGGAAGTGTGTCAACACTGCGAAGATCTGTGTAACTCATTGGACCAATATTTTCCCAAATGACCAGTTCATGTTATAAAATCGTGCACGGGTAGGCAATCCATTCAAAGTACAACATAGACAAATGGATTTTTATATATCAGAGCCAAAAAGTTCATTGATACAGTGAATTCCACATTGCAACTAACTTTTCAGAATTGCCACTTGAGTTTTGGTGTTGAATAAAAGATGAATATCCATTGTTTTCTGAAAAGGCTATTAAAATACTCCTCTCTTCCAATTAGCTGTCCATGTGAGGCACATTTTCTTCATGTACTTTAACCAAAACAACATATCATAACAGATTTAGTGCAGAAGCACATAGGAGAATCCAGCTGTCTCCTATTAAGCTAGGCATTAAGAGAAATTTGCGAAGGTGTAAAACAGTGTTACTCTGATTCTTAACTTTTTTGTTTTAGAAAATTCTGTTTTTCATAAACTTATTATTTATATTAACATGTAATGGGTTTATTATTTTAAATGAATTAATAAAGCAAATACCAAAAATTTTAGTAGTTGTATTTATTTGTAATGTGATAAATATCGATGTATATAGCCCACATAAAAGCTATTTGATATCTTTAATAATTAAGAATATAAATAAAGGTCCAGCTTGGCCAACATGGCAAAACCCTGTCTCTACTAAAAATACAAAAAGTAGCTGGGCATGGTGGTACATGTCTGTAATCCCAGCCACTTGGGAGGCTGAGGCACGAGAATCACTTGAACTTAGGAAGCAGAGGTTGCAGAGAGCTGAGAACATGCCTCTGCAGTCCAGCCTGGGCAACAGACTGAGACTCAGTCTCAGAAAAATAGTATGAATAAAGGGATCCTGAGATCAGAGAGTTTGACAGCTGCTATTTTAAAGTAACTATTTCTATGTATTCTCGACTAAATTACTGATTGATTTAATTGTTTATGTGGTTTATACTATATTGCTGTTATTTCTAAGGATGTTAGTCATTCAGTTTCTGTTATCAGGGAACGTGTAGTAGACTTAAGTAAAAAGGGGAATTCATTGGCTTGATCTGGAGATAGAGTTGACCTCAGATTGCTATATCCAGGGTTTCAAGCAGCATCACCAGGGCTCTTGACTTTGCTTCCCTTCAGGTAGTTTGCAGGCTAACTACTCCCAGCTTCAAGGAAGCATGAAGAGGGCCTTTTTTTTTTTTTTTTTTTTCTCTGTAGTTTCATCGGAAGTGCTGGCGCTATGTCACTGGCCTGCCTTGGATTCTTTTCCATCAGAAACAACACTGTGGCCAGGGGGTGGCTCTGATTAGTCTGGGAATTGTCCCACCTGGCCAGATTGGGAGATTCTCCTTGGAAAATCAGACGGCTGTGTTACAAATGGGGAAATATATGCTGGTACACAAAAACTGATGTCCACCTATAGTACTTTATTATTTCTTCTTTTAACAGCCTTTAATTTATTAATCCAAAAGGGGTAATTTTTAAATAAGATCATTTAAACTGAAGGTGGCATACCAAAATGACATTTAAACTTAAGACTTATGGGTAAACAAGAAGCATACCTCTCAATTTGTCCTTTGTAATTCATCTTAAAAGTTAAAAAAAAATCTTTTTGTTACTTTTATTGCTTTATAAATCCTTTGTGCTCTTGGAAGTTTGCCAACTGCCCTCAGTTTGAAGAACCTCAACTTGCTGTCTAGTTGCAGACAGTTGCACTAACCATGAACACCTTAAACCTAAGTTTAGAGTTTCTTCCTAGTGATATATTACCAGACCCGGCTTTTTTCTCCCTCCCCTAGTTGAATTTAAGCACTTTTCCGCCGGGCATGGTGGCTCATGCCTGTAATCCCAGCACTTTGGGAGGCCAGGGTGGGCGCATCATAAGGTCAGGATATCGAGATCATCTTAGCCAACATGGTGAAACTTGTCTCTATTAAAAATACAAAAATTAGCTGGGCGTGATGGTGTGCCCCTGTAGTCCCAGCTCGGGGGGAGGCTGAGGCAGGAGAATCGCTTGAACCCAGGAGGCAGAAGTTGCAGTGAGCCAAGATCGCACCACTGCACTCCAGCCTGGGCGACAGTGAAACTTCGTCTCAAAAAAAAAAAAAATTTTAAGCACTTTTCTCAGATATTCCCATAGTAAGTAGTTTATTGATCACTGATCAATAAAAGACACTTATAACTTCTAGAAAATGTATGTTTGACACATATAATACAGTCAATTCAAAAATAAACATCTGAGAAAAAATGTCAACACTCCTTACCTAAAATGTATGAATTTGCATGAGAGCTTCTCTCAGGCCAATATTCAGCCTGTTTAATTTAAGAGAGTATCTTAATTTGGTTATTTGGCTTTCTAGTCCATTGATTATTATGCCTGTGGTCAACATCAGGTGACAGCTTACAATTAATAGCAAGGCTAGAGGAAAAACACAGCAGGCAGGTACAAGAATCAGCTGTCTCTTCTTGCTGACTCTTTGCCTCTTAATACTCTTTACTTGCCTGATTGTAATACCTGTATATGTTAGTGCCTTTCAGATAGGCCTAACTTCTCTACTCATCTCTTCAAACTCAGGATATCTAAAACTGAATTTGTTACATACCTCCTTTTAATTTTTTTTTTTTTTTTTTTTTTTTTGAGATGGAGTCTCGCTCTTTGGCCCAGGCTAGAGTACAGTGGCGCGATCTCGGCTCATTGCCAGCTCCGCCTCCCGGGTTCACGCCATTCTCCTGCAGCCTCCCAAGTAGCTGGGACTATAGGTGCCTGCCACCGCGCCCGGCTAATTTTTTGTATTTTTAGTAGAGATGGGGTTTCACCGTGTTAGCCAGGATGGTCTCCATCTCCTGACCTTGTGATCCGCCCGCCTCAGCCTCCCATAGTGCTGGGATTACAGACGTGAGCCACCGCACCTGGCCCTGATACCTACTTCTTTTAGCATTTATTACTTATGTAATAATATGTTTGGGTCTTCCAGATTAGTAGTTCTCAGTGGAGTAAGTACTGCTCTTTAAGGGATGTTGTGGAAATTTGTGGATGGGTTTGGTGGGTTGGGGGCCAGGGATGCCATCCTGCAATGTGAGAGTGAGTAGTTATCTTGCATCCCACAAGACTTTCAGATGCCCCAGAAATTCATGTAGGAGGAAAACATAATTAGCTGAAAACCTAACTCTATAATATATATTCACTTTGCTAGGAGTTAAATTTCTTTTAATTCATTTTTTTTCTTGCCTGCCTCCCTCCCTCTCACCCTCCTCTTTCTCTGTTTTCTTTCTTTTTCCTTTCTCCCTCCCTCCCTTCCTTCAGGTTCTGTCACCCAGGCTGGAGTGCAGTGGCATGATCTTGGCTCACTGCAACTTCTGCCTCCCAGGCTCTAGCCATCCTCCCATCTCAGCCTCCTGAATGGCTGGGACCGTGCAGTGGTGTGATCTTGGCTCACTGCAACCTCTGCCTCCCAGACTCAAGCCATCCTCCCACCTCAGCCTCCTGAGTAGCTGGGAGTACAGGCATGTGCCACCATGCCCCACTAGTTCTTTGTATTTTTTGTAGAGAGGAGGTCTCACTTTGTTGCCAGGCTGGTCCTGAGCATAAGTGATCCAACCATGTCGGCCTCTAAAAGTGCTGGGATTACAGGCATGAGCCACCCTGCCTTTGGTTTTTTGTTTTTTGTTTTTGAGACCAAGTCTTACTCTGTCACTTGGGCTGGAGTGCAGTGACTCAGCCATAGCTCACTGCAGCCTTGGTCTCCTGGGCTCAAGTAGTCCTCTTGCCTCAGCCTCTTGTTAATTCATTTTCTTAGTTCAGGTTGTTTAAGAGTTCACCATTTGGACAAATCCATGTTACTGACTGCAGTGCCATTGTGCTATTTGAGTTGCCAGTATAACACATTTGTCTTGGAAGGCCTGAATTTGTAGCTGTCATATTTGTGATGATTCTGTATATAAATGCTGGCATCTAACTTCTTCGTTACACATTCTAACTTAGTTGGCATGCCTGAGTATAGGTGAAAGTACACATTACATATTAAGCTTTTCCTCCTTTTTGTTATAGTTAGGGCATTGTTAAATTTTCAAAATATGTGTAAATAGTTTAGAATTTTGTTTCAGTAAAGCTAAGGTGGTAATATAAATTATTTGTTAGAAAAAAATGGGATGTTACTCTGAGAGAGTCCAGACCCACTTTCTTACTGTGGGCTACCTGTTTTTGTATCTGTAGTGCTTTGTATATACAGTGTTTGTTGAATTGGTCAATTTATGTTTCCCAGATTTCTTTTATGTACATTGTTGCATCTAATTACCACAGTAAATTTGTAAAGTTGGCAGGGCAGGTGTTTTCATTTTATAGATGAGAGAATTGAAAGAGATGTTAACATTCAGTCATGCTGCTAGACCTTTACTTAGAATATATAATTTTATTTATATCAATATTTTGCCCTTGCCTACCATACTTCCATAATCTAGAACCATTTAACGTAGGAATACATCTCTATATTCCCGCTAGTATTATTTTTTGTATGCATAACTTTTAATTATATTTCAGGCACTTGTGGTCATAGGAATACAATAAAGAGAAAGATGAGAAAGCTGTGTTTAAGAAAGCAAGGTCATTATCATTTGTATTTAAAGCAACTTGATATTAAAACAACTTTGAGATACCATTAAGGCCCAGAATAGCATAAATTTTAGAAATGATGACATGTGATGGTGAGATTGTAGTGAAATAATTACTTAAACGTTTTAATTACATTGTAGATTCATGCACATCTTTTGGAATATAATATCAGAAAATGACTTCGAAAGTATATTCAGTCTTCTTATTTGTTGTAAGACAATTCCACAGATAAAAAGCTATGGTCAGTCCAGAAATACTTGCCTGGTATACGTCAGGAACTATGCATGGTGCTGGGAATTTCTAAAATGAGAGTGTTGTTGCTGTTTCCTTAGATTTCTAATTAGTGGCAAAAATGTGAGATAGGTATGTAATCAAATAACTAATGTGTTAAATTGTAATTTAACACATCTTTCCTTTTCCCTATTCCCCAATTCCTTTCCTTTCTACTGAGTCTCATTCTGTTGCCCAGGCTGGGGTGAAGTGGCACAGTCATAACTCACAGCAGCCTTCAACGCCTGAGCTCAAGCAGTCCTGCCTCAGCCTCCTGAGGAGCTGGGACTACAAGCCCACTCTACCATGCCTGGCAAACCTCCTACATTTTTGAGACAGATTTTAATAGAAAATGCAGAAAAATGCGTAATGCATTTTAGGAAAAAATATCCTTGTAAAACTACTACTGTTTTTTTGAGATAGAGTCTCACTCTGTCGCCCAGGCTGTAGTGCAGTGCCACAATCACGGCTCACCACGGCCTTGACCTCCCAAGGCTCCGGTGATCTTCGAGCCTCAGCTGCCCCGCGTAGCTAGGACAACAGGCATGTGCCACCACACCCAGTTAATTTTTTTATTTTGAGTAAAGATCGGGTTTCGCCATGTTGCCCAAGGCTGGTCTCAAACTCCTGGGCTCAAGCAGTCCACCTGCCTTGGCCTCCCAAAGTGCTGGGATTACAGGTGTGAGCCATCATGTCTGGCCACAATTAAGCATTTTAATATTTCAACAGTAGCTTTTTCACTGAACACTATGTATCAGACACGTTATGTAGAATTTTTCCTTTGAGCTTCTGTATACCCTCCTTTTAACCCAGATTCAGAGTAACTTTATTTTCTGACTACTGTGAAAACGAATTCTAATCCAGATCTCTGACTCCAAAATCTCCCATGCAGTTTATCTTTGGTTATCTGGAAAGTGTACCTTCAGCGTCTATATTGAATGTGGGCAAGTGCTATAAGACATGTGAAAAACTGCTTCTCTGCATGGGGTTTATGAGTTGAGACAGACATTTATGTAAAAGGGATAACAACAGAGGGAGAAGCCAGTCTTAAATATCAAGTGATGTACATTCTGAAGAGGCTCCAAACTACAACAGCAGCAGGGAGAATGGAAGGAGAGATAGAAATGACTGAGGTAAAGAATCTTGTAACTGTGAGGGAATGTAGGGATAGTGAAAGAAAGAGGCAGGTCAAAGATCTTTTGCAAAGCTTTCCAAGGCTGGGTAATTGAGTGGAATCGATACTTTAACGAAGGTCTTCAGAAGAGGAAGAGATTTTGGTAGTATGATGAGTTTTATTAATCTTGTGGGAGGATGCTTTTATACAGCAAAAGAAAATGAAAGCAAAGTGAGTCTGGAATGCAACTTCAGTGAACACATAAAATACAACCAAGCATACACAGTACAGGCTCCAGTCCTGCTTCGTCTTCTTCTTAGGCTAATGGCCTTTTCCTGTTCTCTGTGGGGTCTTGGGGTCAGATAAGTTACTTTTGTTTTCTACCTGTTGAATGGATTCTTTATTAATCTTCGCTTTTTGTTAAGTTTTTTGAAAATAATTTACCCTGATGCTTTTACAGGTAAAATCTTTTGAGGAATTTAGTGATCTCTTTAAAGAATAGCTGTATTGAGATATAATTTCCGTACCATAAAATTCACTATTAGAAAGTGTACGAGTCAGTGGTTTTTACTATAGTCAGAATTGTGCAACCATCATCATTATCAATTTTTAGGAGTTTTTCATTACAACAAAGAAACACTGTACCCATTAGCAGTCGTTCCTCATTCCCCTTCTCCCAGGCCCTGGCAACCACAGATTTACTTTCTGTCTCTGTGGATTTACCTATTCTGTATATTTCGTATAAATGGGATTATATAACGTGTGACCTTTTGTCAGGGACTTCTTTCACTTAACATGTGTTTTCAAGACTTATCCATGTTATAATGTGTTAGTACTTTATTCTTTTTTATGGTTGAATAATATTTCGTTGTATGGAATTTTATTTATGCATTCATCAGTTGATGGACATTTGAGTTGTATCCATTATGAATAACGCTGCTGTGAACATTCATGTACGGGTTTGTGTGGACATAGGTTTTTATTTCCCTCAAGTAGAAGTATGAAGAGTGGAATTGCTGGGTCATATTTACTCTGTTTAGCATTTTGTATTAATACCAGACTGTTTTCCAAAGTACCTGTGCCATTTTGTAATCCCAGCAGCAATGAATGAGGGTCCAGTTTCTCTGGTTCTCAGTACTTATTGTCTTTCTGATTTATCCATCTGGTATGAAGTGGTAGCTCATTGTGGTTTTGATTTTCATTTCCATGATGTCTGATGTTGAGCATCTTTCGTGTTCTTACCGGCCATAATCTTTGGAGAAGTATCTTTTAGAATCCTTTTGTTCATTTCTAATTTTTTTTTTTTTTTTAATCAGTCTCTTTTAACAAAGGTGAGTGTTAACTGCTAGGTAGCATTTAATATCAGGGGATGGTACATTTTTCATAAATATTAGTAATAGACTTTTAGGTGTAGCTAGTGCTGATCCTCATAAAGTAATCCTTTAAAAAAGTGCTGGTAAGATTTCCTTTAGGGTGACTAGTAAAGTCAGTAAGACTTGATTGAGTATGCCACTGTCATAATGAGAAGACCTAACTTTAATATTTTTGGAATGTCAAAAACAGTGACATTTTAATTAAGTAATTGTGTTTTTTAAAATTATTTTTAATAGTTAATATTTTATAAGAATTTTAAGTAATTTTCAACTCTGAGCATCAAATTTTAATTATGTGCATTGAATCTCTGACTTAACCAGAGCAATTTCATTTTTTCCCAAGTAGTTGAATCTACTTCGTGAAATGTGTTCTCATGTGTGTCTTTTTTTTTTTCTTTTTTAGGTTATCCTGAATACATGACTAACAATTTTCCTTGCAACCTTAGCTGTTGTTTTTCACTGTTTCCAAAAGATCAAAATTGCTCCAGAAATTGGAGACATATTTGATTTAAAAGGAAAAACTTGAACAAATGGACAATATGTCTATTACGAATACACCAACAAGTAATGATGCCTGTCTGAGCATTGTGCATAGTTTGATGTGCCATAGACAAGGTGGAGAGAGTGAAACATTTGCAAAAAGAGCAATTGAAAGTTTGGTAAAGAAGCTGAAGGAGAAAAAAGATGAATTGGATTCTTTAATAACAGCTATAACTACAAATGGAGCTCATCCTAGTAAATGTGTTACCATACAGAGAACATTGGATGGGAGACTTCAGGTTAGTCTTACAAGAGTTTTTCTATACCCTCTGTTGGCAGATTTAAAAACTTACTAAGTTTCCTTTCAAGCTACTACAGGGTAATTTAATGCATGCTCCATCTCTCAGATACTGTGCATCCTATACAAATATGCATTATGGGAATTTGTGGAAGAATATGCAAAAGATAAAATTTTAAAGTTTTTTAATGTTCTATCAGAAAAATGTTCATTTGGAAAATAAAAATAAAAAGCAGAAGAAAACCCACACTTTGCAAGAACTACCTTTAGCACTTTGGTTTTCATTTTTGTAGCCTGTTGTTTTCTTTTTTTTTCCCCTAGATGGAGTCTTGCTCTGTCACCCAGGCTGGAGTACAGTGGTGCGATCTTGGCCCACTGCAACCTCCACCTCCCAGGTTCAAGCAATCCTCCTGCCTCAGCCTCCTAAGTAGCTGGGACTACAGGCGAGTGCAACCACACCTGGCTAATTTTTGTATTTTTAGTAGAGATGGGGTTTCACAATGGTGGTCAGGCTGGTCTCAAACCGCTGACCTCAGGTGATCCACCCGCCTTGGCCCCCCAAAATTCTGGGATTACAGGCGTGAGCCACTGTGCCCAGCCATGTTGCTTTCTTTTTTGATATCGTATGTACATTTAAACAATTGGATTACACTTAGTCTTTTTATAATTTAGAAATCTGATATGTTTCACTGTTACCAAATGTTTCATTGATCACATTTTTCAGGTAGAACTTCATAATCTCCCTTGCTGAAATAAATCTTACAGAAATTTTATGTCTTAGATTTTAAAGTTTTATTTCAAGACTTTATACATGGTTTCTACAACACAGTCTTTTTAAATATTTATTTATTTCATTTTTTTTCTTTGAGACATGGTCTCACTCTTGCCCAGGCTGGAGTGCAGTGGTGCGAACATGGCTCACTGCAGCCTTGACCTACTGGGCTTATGCAATCCTTCTGCCTTAGCCTCCTGAGTAGCTAGGACTACAGGCACATACCACCATACCTGGGTAATTTTTTATTATTTGTGGAGACAAGGGCCTTGCCGTGTTGTCCAGGCCAGTCATGAACTCCTGGACTCAAGCGATCCTCCTGCCTTGGCCTCCCAAAGTGATATGATTACAGGTGTGAGCCACCATGCCCAGCCACTGTTTGCATTTTTAAAACCTGAGCACAGGCCTTGAAATTACACCAAGGTTTAAATTCTAGGTCTGTTGCATGACATGGCCAAGTTAGTTATTTTGAATTTTAGTTTTCTCATTTATGAAATGGGGATTGTAATACTGACTTGGTAGGATTATGATGATTAAATCAGAATATATATAACAGTGTCTTGCATAATGTGACAGATGAATAAATGGTCGTTTATTTTTCTAGGTGGCTGGCCGGAAAGGATTTCCTCATGTGATCTATGCCCGTCTCTGGAGGTGGCCTGATCTTCACAAAAATGAACTAAAACATGTTAAATATTGTCAGTATGCGTTTGACTTAAAATGTGATAGTGTCTGTGTGAATCCATATCACTATGAACGAGTTGTATCACCTGGAATTGGTAAGTAGACTTTGCTTTTATCCTAAGAAACATAAAGGGAAAAGGATCTCAATAGTGTTTTATTTTTTGTAAGTTAAATTATAAATTTGGAAGATAGCCCACGACTTTAAATAAGGTTAAAGAATCAGACATTTTTAATATACGTGTTTAAATTTGAACTTAGGAACAAACTTATATTTTGACTGCTAAAACCAAGTATTATAGTTGATATTTTGCCCATTTAGAACATTGTTTTTGAGAAATAAGATGGAAAGCATTATAAATTTGAATACTTAGTGTATGTATTGTTAGTGTTTATGCTACTTCTGAATTGAAATGGTTCATGAACTTTTGTAATCTCTGGTTTAACTTGACATTCTCTGTTAAATGGAAAATATTTTCATTGTAATGATTAATGTTTCATTTGTTTTCCCTTTTAAACAATTAAGATCTCTCAGGATTAACACTGCAGAGTAATGGTAGGTAATCTGTTTCTTATTACTTTCTCTTTCTTTTGTCCTATCCTCTCTGTTTTTTTGTTGACCTAGAATTAGTTTGTGTGGGCGGCAGTAACATTAACAAGAAAATAACTTACTGATTTGGAAATTTAGATTTTGGGGTTGGGGGGCACGTCAGCATTTAAAACTGGATTTAAATTGGCTATTTGCTCTTTGTATATGAACTGCAATTTATGAACTAAAGTACTGTAAAAAACATGATAGAGGAATGTACCAAAAACAAATACAAAGAATGTCTTTTGAGTTAAGACCCATTTTTGAAGAAAATCTCACAGAACCAGTTTTAATGAATGTTAAGTACCCAGAACGTTTGGTAATTTGGAATCATGTGTAATATACCCTTTAAAAATGCCAGTATTCTAATTTTCCTTCATTTCAGCCTCACATTTTTGTGAATGATAATGTTGAGAATGGTTTAAAATTGCGCTCATTTGTATTTTTTCAGTCTTGTTACATTTTGAGTAAATAAATCAAGGCTACTTAAAAGCATATGCCCATCACAGCTTACCTAATTGTATTCTTAAAAAGAAAAAGTGTTTTAAGGTGATTGAGAAAATGAAATGCTAATGGGGGTGTGTGTTTTTGTTTTTTATTGTAATATTTGAGAATGGAGTTTTATTAAATCTTTAGCTCTGTTACTTAGAACTTAATAAACTCAAATTTCTGTAAGAACTAATTATTTGTGGAGAAACTCTTATAAAGAACCACTGTCAGCTAGGCACGGTGGTTCACGCCTGCAATCTCAGTACTTTGGGAAGCTGAGGCGGGTGGATCACCTGAGGTCAGGAGTTTGAGACCAGCCGGGCCAACATGGTGAAACCCTGTCTCTACTAAAAATATAAAAAGTTAGCCAGGTGTGGTGGCGGGCGCCTGTAATTCCAGCTATCCAGGAGGCTGAGGCAGGAGAATCGCTTGAACCCTGGAGGTGGAGGTTGCAGTGAGTTGAGATCACGCTGTTGCACTCCAGCCTGGGCAACAAGAGTGAAACTCTGTCTCAAAAAAAAAAACAAAAAGGAACCGTTGTCGTTTTAGAAAGGTGTGCTGTTGTTCTGGAGGGAAATTAATAGTAGTTTAGCACATTTTTGTTTGCAGAATTTTATAGGTGGGTCAGAAATACTAGGTGACCTTAACCAAAATTTAGGAAGAGTATGCAGTTCTACTTGATTTTATTTTCCACCTTTCTCCCATATCACTAGTAATGGAGGAAGACTCAGTGCCTTGTTGTGCTTGTTAGTTACTAGTAGGTTTCTGACAAGGTGGGTTTATTGTTAGGAGCTGTTGTGGTGGTCTGGGAAGGGTTGCTTTAAGATTGGTTAAAACTCTGCCTCTTTGCTCTGCAGACATTGATATTATATCACTTTTTTTTGAAAGTAAACACGCTTCATATCTTCATCGTTTTCCATCCATGTTTTTGGAGAAAACATTTGGCTCAGTGGGTGTTAAAGGTTGGGAGACTGCAATGATAAGTGTATCTGAATCTCTCTATGGGGCTGTTTGTGAGGGGGTTCAAATTCTGAATGCACATTACACACCTCCCCATTCTAAAATTATTGATGCACTGTTACTGATGGGATTGTATGGGTTTTTTAGCCTTTCTTTAGTTTCTGTAGGACTGTATTCAGCCTTGTAGGTCCCCCTAGTGGTGGTTTTGTAAAGGCTGTCTTCAGTGCCTTATTTCCTCAGAAAACTACTGGTATTTCTCACAGCTCCTTCTAGATTTGGACAAAGGAATAATATAAGACCAGGTAACTAAAAGTTAAGAAAATGGGACAGTTCCTTCATTTTTGAGTTAATGTCTTATGGTAGTCATTTCCAGCCTTTTATCTTTCATGAAACTTTCTATGACCACGTCGACCTGTGTATTCATTTTAACAAATATTTAATGAGCATGTATTGCCTGGTACTGTGTTAGTTTCAGGGATGCTAAGATAATAAGGTATGTTTTGTCTGCTCAAGTGAGCTTATAGTCTAGTGGAGGAGAGAAAAAGTAAATAAGAGAGTGATAATACCATCAGATAGGTGCTATGTCCTGGCTGCTGGTGATGATAAAGAATACAGACCTAGGGTGGGCCCAGTGGTTTCAGCTTTTTTGTCACCTATAGAGAATATATTCTTTGACCCTCTTAGAACATTTTCTTTTTCTTTTTTGAGACAGAGTTTTGCTCTTATTGCCCAGGCTGGAGTACAATGGTGGGATCGCGGCTCACTGCAACCTCCGCCTCCTGAGTGCAAGTGATTCTCCTGCCTCAGCCTTCTGAGCAGCTGGGATTACAGGCGCCAGCCACCATGCCCAGCATTTATTTATTTATTTATTTTTTGTATTTTTAGTGGAGATGGGGTTTCACCAGGTTGGCCAGCTGGTCTCGAACTCCTGACCTCAGGCGATCCACTGTCTCAGCCTCCCAAAGTGCTGGGATTACAGGCATGAGCCACTGCACCCAGCCCTCTTAGAACATTTTATAATCACTATATATATGTAAAACTACTTTAAAAATATGGTTAAATAATAATAGCTAACACTTACTGGGTACTCATTGTGTGTCAGGTCAGACTGAGCTAAATGATTTCTGAGTATTGTGTCATCATTCTCATGATACTTCTACATGGGAGGTGGGATTATTTGTACTTTAAGAGATGAAGGGACTGCTACCTGGAGAGGTGAAGGAACTTGCCCAAGAATAGACAGCTAGGAGAAGCTGGAGTAATGTGTGCTTTCTGTTAGATATTTGAACAATGGGAAAATATTACAAAAGACGGCAAACTCCATGACCGTTTTGTTTATGACTATATCCCAAGTACTAGAACAGTACCTGGAACATAGGTGCTCAAGAAATATTTTTTCAGTGAATGAATTTGTTGAATGCTAGCCCATAAAGAGAAATATTTAACAGTTTGGTGTCTGTTTTTCTGGACTTTAAAAAATATATACTATATGTTTTTTTAATTTTATTTTTTTGAATAGGCAATACATGGTCCATAAATCAAAATACTATAAAAAGGTATACAGTGAAAAGAAGTGCTCCCACCCCTGCCCCCATTCCCCCCTAATTCAGGTAATCACTTTTTTTAGTTTCTGGTGTTTCCTTCCAGGGTTTCTATATGCAAAAAATACATACCTCCTTTCTTACACGAAATGTATACTGTGCATACTGTTCTGGACCTTGCTTTTTTACTTAGAGTATATGATTTTTTAAACATGCATATGATCATAGTGTACAATAGTGTTTTGTAACTTACTTTTTTTCTCTTGGCAAAAATACATTGCAGACTTCTATCCTTGTTGATACCTTCAGTTTTACCTGAGAAACATTATGGATTATCTGGGGTTAAAGAAATCTGTAGACCAGTAGAAGTTTCAAACTTACATTTGGGAAGTTTAGCCAGCATATTTAAGGCAAGAAAGATTTATGAGTCATAACTGTTTAAAAGCAGAATGCAGTAGGTACTTAAAGATGTTATGATTGCTGATTACACTGAAGAGTCACCTGAAAAGCAAAAGCAGTGAGTACCAAGTTGACCAGTTGTGTCCTCAAATCAGCTAGCAAAACCAGTAAGTCGGTAAAAAGATCCTGGTCATTATAACAACAGAAAACCTAAAATGTCCAGGAATTAATTAGAAATGTCAGGATTTATATGAAGAAAATCATTGAACTTTGTTGAAGGGTATAATACAAGGCTGAATAAGTGTAGACATACCAATTTTATGCCCCAAACAAGTTTTTTCTTTGTATTATTTTTATAATTTGGCCAGTGTTAGTGATGAGTGGTTGTGTTCAGTTTTTTTATCGATACATAATTTGTTAAACATCCTTTTGATTATCTTTTTGTTCCCATAAAATTTCTAAAGAGGAACTTTGGAATGGGATTTATGGGTCTTCAGAATATCATCTTCATGAATTTTGATGCATGAACGTACTTCTTAAGAGGTTTTTGGCCGGGCACGGTGGCTCAAGCCTGTAATCCCAGCACTTTGGGAGGCCGAGACGGGCGGATCACGAGGTCAGGAGATCGAGACCATCCTGGCTAACATGGTGAAACCCCGTCTCTACCAAAAAAAATACAAAAAACTAGCCGGGCGAGGTGGCAGGCGCCTGTAGTCCCAGCTACTCGGGAGGCTGAGGCAGGAGAATGGCGTAAACCCGGGAGGCGGAGCTTGCAGTGAGCTGAGATCCGGCCACTGCACTCCAGCCCGGGCGACAGAGCGAGACTCCGTCTCAAAAAAAAAAAAAAAAAAAGAGGTTTTTAAGAGGTTGCACATAGAAACTTGCACAATGGATGATTATTACTGCCTTGAAATAGTCTCAATTTAATAAAAAATACCCATGTAACTTAACTGATATTTACATGTAGATTTTTTTCAAAGGTTGACATAGGGAAAGATAAGGGAAATGATGTGCTGGTTCTTAATGAAAAAGGGAATGTCTTTTTGTGGTCTACTAATTTACTGCTTTAAGAAGAGAACCTACTGTTAGTTCAGTGGATTGTTAAGTTCCGGAGTAGTGTTAGTTCAGAAGCAATAAAGGATTGGTTGTTAAAGATAAAAAGCAAACCTTAAAACAATAACCTAAAACCAAAAGGAAGGTTCCGGGCAGAGAATTAACATTTATGCAGTTCAGTTTCAGTTTTCTTTTTCTCATACAATAGAGCAAAACTATTTCCTGGTTTGTTAATGGAAAGGTGTTATGCTATATCAGCTGGAATCTAGCTTTACTTACGAAGGTGTAACCACATAGGTGAAAGATTGATTACTGAGTTTTCTCACACCATATGTTTATCAAATATTCTTATTTGGGTTGGGTTTCTAGAGGGAAATTTCAGCTTGACTTTTCATTTAGAATTTTTCTGTTTGGTTCTAAATCTATAGGGGACATTCAGTACACTTCATTTTTAAAGAATATGTTGCTTAACAATAATTCTAGATCCTGGAATTGGATATCTGTCAGATCCCACTCATATCTCCACAGTGTGAAATTAGCAAAAGGATGTAGTGAAATACTCAATCTCGATTTAGACCGAATAATTGTTTTTCTCAGCTGGATATGCACTTTCCAGCCATTTGGTTTTTGCCTGCCTTATGTATTTAGGTGATTATTATTCTACGTTTATCAAGAAACTGACGAGTACCTTTTTAGGATTGTTGCTGGAGGCTGTTGAAACATAGACTAGCTTCGAATTTGAGAGTCAGATTGATGGATAAAGTATATCTGACGCTGTTACCATTAAATAAATGACTTATGCTGGTAAAGTAGTATGCTTTTAAAATAATATGAAAAAATTCAGATTTAAAGTTATTTACACTGTAATTGATTTTAGATGTTATATTACTTACTAATAAGATTTTTTTTTTTTCTGGGGATAGAAGCTTATAAAAATTTAAAATATGTTTAATTTTCTACATAGCTCCATCAAGTATGATGGTGAAGGATGAATATGTTCATGACTTTGAGGGACAGCCATCGTTGTCCACTGAAGGACATTCGATTCAAACCATCCAGCATCCACCAAGTAATCGTGCGTCGACAGAGACATACAGCACCCCAGCTCTGTTAGCCCCATCTGAGTCTAATGCTACCAGCACTGCCAACTTTCCCAGCATTCCTGTGGCTTCCACAAGTGAGTTCTAGAATCAGATGTAGTCAGCAAGTTGAGTTTTCCTAATCATTGCTTATTTATGTGTAGTCATTTGGGGGGAAACTCCAAGTAAGTAAACATTAAAAGTAACTGTGGTATCTTTCATAGGTAAACAGGTGTTAGACAGGTATGTACAATCGCTTGGAATTTAATGGCTTTGATTAGAATATTGATTCAAATTAGTGATCTGATTTGAACTTTACTATTACATGTAGAAGTAAGTAGCCTCTTAAGCTCTCAGATAGATTTTGGATAAATATTTAAATAATTAACAAGTAGTTTTGATCCAAGATGTTTATGAAGGTCTGTGTTAATGGAATTGCAACCTTTCTTTTAATCCAGTGTTCTTATTTTGGTTTATCTGGGAGAATATTACCTTATAATAGTTGTCTTATTTTCTCACTGTGCAAAGGGATCTTGACAAATTTGTTTTGTATTGCTCAAGATAGACATTAAGTAATTAAGTCAATTTTGATGTAAGCTAACTTCTATATCTCTTTTAAAAATATTTGTCTATATTTTAAAAAAATTAGTCTGTTTCAGAAGGATCCTTCTTTTCTGCCATGTCATAGGAGGCAAAGGGGCTGCTAGGTTTAGGTTTCTTGGGGCCTCATGATATGACCTGGTTCTGTTACTTATTTTCACAGTAACCAAAGGTTTGATAGTTTGCTGCCTGGCAAATGAAGTAGCTTTTTTTGCTTTTTTTTTTTTTTTTTTCCAATTAATCATAGTGCATTGTCTTGGCATGTGTATGGTGTTAGTTGCATGCAATTGCTAAGGGAATTGTATGTAAACCTACATCAGAATAGAGTTTTGACAGCTCTGGTCTAATACTGTGTTAGTTACTGCCAAAAGTACCATTATTCTATTTGCTTTACTATCAGATTAGATTCAACATAGCAATTTTGATCTTTGGAATAAATGGGGGACTGATTTCTGTAATTGTGAGTTTTCAAGTGAAGTATACCAAAATTTCCCCTCTTTAATTCATTACACCACTTCAAAGCAATATGTTTTTGGTTTGCTATATAAGAGATGACAATCTCACTATAGGCAGCATATTCTAAATGAGTCATATAGGTTAAGCACTTGAGAACCCAGATCCTTAATCACTTGGTGCTTCTGTTATCTGTCTACTTTTTATTTACCAAATTAGGAATATGGTTGACAAACAGTGGGTAGTGATAGAAAATAAAAGAAGGTACATTACAGCCGCTTGAACGTAGATTAGTGCTAGAGCACAGCTACCTACTTCTGTTTATATTATCTGTAGATTGAATTTCTGTGCCTTTGTTAATGCTTACTAAAGTGACTTCATTTTGACTGTTTTGTTCCCTAAGGTTGAGTCCTATTCAAAGATTAGAAAAAGTGATATAAATGAAATGCAGCTAATTTTATCCTGGTATTTATTGGGTAGATTTTAATCAAATACTGTAAATACTGTAAGTTTTAGAACTTGTATCAAAATGTTCCCTTAGATCTCAAAAAGTATATTGATAAAATTAACAAAAAGAAGTTGAACTAAAATAGAAGATTTGAAAGGCTATTTTACATGAGCTGACATAGTCGTGGTGTTTAACTTTATTTTACATACTTAGAATTGTATAAGGGAAGTATTCAGTATGGATAACTACAATGGGTCACTTTACAATTTATGTTCATTTTACACCTGAATATTTTAAGAATTTCCTTTTAAATACCTGTAAATTAAAATAATTTATCCTGTGTAGTTAATGACAATTTTTGTAAGTTAGCTAAGAGTATTGCATGTATAATTATTAAAAACACGAACAAAACCATAATTAACCTTTAAAGATAACTTGCACAATCTGGGGGATGAGTAGGAAGGGAGGTTGCTAAAATGTCATTTTTACAGATAAATAATTTGGGGAGTATTGAAATATTCTCTTTAGCTTTTGGTTTTGTAGTTCTTAGCTTTAAGGGAATGTGATATGTAGAGAAAAGAAAAATATTCCTTTTCTTTGATAGTTTGAGCAATGGTGACATTTACTGTCTTCCATCTGATTTTACTCCCATTTAGAAAAGAATGAGGTGATGCCAGTTATAAATAATTATAAATTTAGTGCTTTCCAAATGGGGTAAACAATCAACTTAATTAATGCTCTTTAAGAAATCAAATTTCCACTTTAAAAAAAAAGCCTTAAAAATGTAGTACAGTAAGAAATATCATAGGATGGTTTTTGAATAGAATAGAAGCCAGGAGAAGTTTGCTTCTCTTGGTATATTGCATACAGAGAGGGCAACTAATTTCGTGTAAATCTGGGAATATGATGGTGTTGTTGAAAAGAAATGATTCTTGGTTTATAAAAGCTCTTGAAAAAATTCGAAAGTAGAGTGATAGTTTTTTTGTTTGTTTTTAACCAGTAAATGGTATATTGATTGGACAGCAGAGCTAGATCTTTTTAACTTCCTCCTCTTCACCATCACATCCTATTTAAAATAATTTTCTGCTCTGCTTTTCTCTGTCAAACCCTAGCATTCTGCCATTACTAGTACCAGTGCTGACAATGATTAATTTTTCAGTTTTCAACATTTTCTTGAGCCTGGATTTTTGGGGTCCTAATCAGAAAGGTCCAGAGAGAGAAGTGGTTGGAGTGGCCAGGATGAATTGATATACTTCTGAAGAAGTTAATATGATAGGCCAGACATACAGTGGTGTTTTGCTGGCATTTGAAATATGTTTGTAAAGAAATAAGCCACTAAAATTAGCAAGACATTACCTAAAATGGAATAATTTTGAGCTTCTTCAAGTTAAGGTTTGTCTTTATAGATGACTTTAGGTTTTTTTTTAACCTGATAGGCCATGGGTGAGTTACACTTTTTGCCCATCTTTGTGGTTGTGCATTATCAGATAAAATTAGTCCTTCATTTAGTATATGAAATCGTAAGATGACATCTATGAATGTACCATGTTAATGTCTTCTTGTTCCTCTAGGTCAGCCTGCCAGTATACTGGGGGGCAGCCATACTGAAGGACTGTTGCAGATAGCATCAGGGCCTCAGCCAGGACAGCAGCAGAACGGATTTACTGGTCAGCCAGCTACTTACCATCATAGTATGTACATACTTTAAAAAAATCTTTTAAATAGTTGAGAAAAAAGTAGGCAGCCTTTATAAAAGCAAATTAACCCATGTGGGCCTTAATTTTTAGACAGCACTACCACCTGGACTGGAAGTAGGACTGCACCATACACACCTAATTTGCCTCACCACCAAAACGGCCATCTTCAGCACCACCCGCCTATGCCGCCCCATCCCGGACATTACTGTAAGCTCTTGTTTTTGTTGTAAGGGCTCTTTTTTTTTTCCTTTTTTTTTTTTTTTTGGTAGGGCTTTGTTTTCTATTTTTTAAAAATGTTTTTACATCTTTTATTCATCCTGTGATTTTGTTTCATTAAATAGTGCTTTTCAGTATTTTTTGTAAACAGTATTATTTTTCATAGTTATCATACCTTTTTATTTTAGAGGAGTGATGTTTGCTAAATACATTTATTTCTTTGTTGCTAATGTTTCATTAACATCACATTGATTTCCATTCATTTGTTTGTTTACTTTGTATATGTTCTTAGATTTCATCTGTGTCTTGTATATCCACCCATAATGGATTGAAACCCTTTGAGCACTGAGTTCTCAAGGTTTTCCTCAGCGTAGTATTCAGTGTACTTTGGATAATGTTGAATCTGTAGATAACTTTGTGCCGGCATGATTGGGAGGAATACCCTACAGATAGCCTATAGTTTCAGGTAGAATAGGAGCACTGTTCATATGGCTTAGTAAAATCAAGAGTATAACTCTTTTATATACATTAAATTCCTACTCGTTATAATATTAATAGTACCAAAGAAAACTTAGAAAATATAGAAAAGTGTAAATAAGAAAAGCAAAATTACCCTGAATCCTGCTACTCAAAAATAGCCACTTCTAATATTTTGTCATTTTCCTTCCAGTCATATAAACAGGTATATGTAAATCGACAGGGGGCTCCTACTCTATGTTTATTGTATATATCTTGCTTCTTTTCAGTTATGTTACTATTTTTTCCATTTCTTAAGAGAATGTAATTTTTTTTTTTTTTTTTTGAGGCGGAGTCTGGCTCTGTCGCCCGGACTGGAGTGCAGTGGCCGCATCTGAGCTCACTGCAAGCTCTGCCTCCTGGGTTTACGCCATTCTCCTGCCTCAGCCTCCCTAGTAGCTGGGACTATAGGCGCCCGCCACCTCGCCCGGCTAGTTTTTGTATTTTTAGTAGAGACGGGGTTTCACCGTGTTAGCCAGGACGGTCTCGATCTCCTGACCTCGTGATCCGCCCGTCTCGGCCTCCCAAAGTGCTGGGATTACAGGCTTGAGCCACCGCGCCCGGCCAAGAGAATGTAATTTTTTAATGGCTGCCTAGGCCGTCATAGTGTTTAAGGGTGCTGGGTTTGGACCTTTAACAGGCTTGTGTGACCATTGGCAAGTTATTTCACCTCATTAAGCCTCAGGAGCAGTAATAGTAGTATCTACCTCAAGGGGTGTTTGTAAGAAGTAAATGTAATAATTTATGTGAGGTGTTTAGCACTGTGTCTTAACACATTACAAGTTTCCAATTATGTTAGCTACGATTCCATTAAATAAACATCCTTAATTAACGTAAGCACTTGTTTTTAGAATAGACCTAATAGTTTATTGTTATACATTGCATTATAAATTGTACTGTATTGGATGTTACATGAATAATTCATTTATGATCTGTATTAAATATTGGATGGAAAATTATGTGTAAATTGTGTAATAATAACACTTGGCAGATGGCACTAAAATGTTAGTTATTAAATGTCCACAAAAGTGTTAATAGTTTAAGACTATTTGCTTATTGTAAAGTAAACTTTTAAGTTCTTAGACATTGCATAAGCTTGTTTTCAACAATTCCTAACTTATAATAGTAATATTTAAGTAAGATTTACTAAAAGTTTTAGCATTAGACAACTTTTAATAAATAAAAATGGAATTTTTGTTGTCTTTTCTTTAGGGCCTGTTCACAATGAGCTTGCATTCCAGCCTCCCATTTCCAATCATCCTGGTAAGTGTATTTCAAAATTGATTTCCTGTATTTAGATTTAGTGGTGATTGAAACGTGCAAACACAGGGTTTAATAGAATTATAGGGTCACTTCTCAGATAAGTACAATACTCATCATGACATGAGTTAATCAACAGTATGAATAGCCGATACAGTCACACATAGGCTGTCTATATTTTATTCAGTTTAACTGTCCCCGAAAGAAAAGAACTATCTTTTCAGCTAAAATGGGAATTACAGAAATGCTGGCTTCAGCATTGAATACATACATATGCAGCAGAATAAAACTAGGTTTCAAAATAGAACAGCTGTAAAACTATAGCTTAAAAAGCCAGGAAAGAATCTTAAGTACATGCTGAAAAGAAAAATAATTCACTCTATTATTCAGGATCTCTGGTTAACTGGAATTTAGAAACTCTTTGATTAAATTGTATACAAAAGAGTAAATAGCTAAATAGCTTTCCTCAGTTCAAAGTTTGTGTATAATTTTTGAAGTTATAGAGGTAATAAAACAGAAAACACTTGAAAATGAAATACTGAAAGTCCCTTGTAACACAAACATAGATTTTGAATTTTTTTCTCATCCCTTCATATCTGTTTTTCTTAGCATAAAAAGATGCAAATATATTACTTCAACTAATCACCTTGGTTTTTTGGAAACTATAAACTCAATTTTCCTCCTAATTAAAGTAACATTATTATGAAGAATTATATTTTTATTTTTACTTGTTTATTTTTGAGACAGGGCCTGGCTCTGTCACCCAAACTGGAGTGCAGTGGCATGATCTCAGCTTACTGAAGCCTTGACCTCCTGGTCTCAAGCAATCCTCTTGCCACAGCTTCTAGAGTAGCTGGGACTATAGGCAGGTGCCACCATGCCTGGCTGATCTTTGTATTTTAGTAGATACAGGGTCTCACCATGTTGCCCAGGCTGGTCTCGAACTCCTAGGCTAAAGCAATCCTTCTGCTAATAATTTTATTTATTTATTTTTAAATTTTTTGCTGAGATGGGATATCGCTATGTTGTCCAGGCTGGTTTCGAACTCCTAGCCTCAAGTGATCTTCCTGCCTTAGCCTCCCAGAGTGCTGGGATTACAGACATGAGCCACCACACCAAGCTTGAAGAATTAAAAAAATTTTTTAAATGATTTTATTTTTTATCTTTGTGGGTACGTAGGAGATGCATATATTTATGGGGCATATGAGATGTTTTGATACAGGCATATAATGCATGATAAGCACAACATGGAAGGTGGGGTATCCATCCCCTCAAGCATTTATCTTTTGTGTTATAGTCTATACTCTGTTATTTTAAAGTGTACAGTTAAATTATTGACTACAGTCACCCTGTTGTGCTCTAAAATATTAGACCTTATTCATTCTAACTACCTTTTGTACTATTAACCATCCACACCTTCCCCCAACTCCCTACTACCTTTCCCAGCCTCTGGTAACCATCCTTCTACTCTCTGTCTCCATGGGTTCAATTGTTTTGATTTTTAGGTCTCACAAATAAAAACATGTGATGTTTGTCTTTCTTTGCCTGGCTTATTTCACTTAACGTGGTACCTCCAGTTCCATCCATGTTGTCACAAGTGACTGAATCTCATTATTTTTTATGGCTGAACAGTACTCCACTGTGTATAAGTCAAGCATAAAGAATTTTAAGCATACCAGAATAGTACAGGAAGTTCCCCCGTTGTACTCATTCCTCAGTTTCAGCTATTATCAACTTAAAATGACCAAACTTATTTCATCCATACTCTCTTTCTTCATTCTATATTATTTTGAAGCAAATCCTGTAGCATAGTTTTATGTGTATCTTAGTATATACTTCCAATAAAGATTTTTTAAAAACATAAACACAGTGCCCATAATGATTAATTTAAAGGGTAACATACAATTCTTAAATACGCCCACATAATTTTCTCTGTGTAAATAATGTTCTGTTATTGATTATGTTGGTTTCAATTTTTCTTCTAGCTGTTTAAAAAAATAGAAGGGAACATCTTTGTGTTTATAACTTTTCTCATATTTTAGTTTAAGAGATTTATAGAATTTCTAGATCAAAAGGCCATATTACAGTGACATCAGAGTGTGAGAACCAGTGTTACTGTGCTGGCTAGCAGTAGATGTGATAGTTTAATAAACTTTCTGCTGCTTTAAGAGGCAAATATTTGTTCTGGTTACGAAAAATGTGATGCTAGTGGGGCAGAAGCATTCTTTTAACAATATATATTTATTACCTTCTTTAACGGATTTTCTGTGTTATATTGTGTGTTGTGATTTTAAACATTTTTGTAGGTCAAGGGGTCTAGCCTTTTCGTAAAACACTTTTTTTGAGAAATGTAATATACAGAAAAGTATATAACACAAATAAGTATATAGTCTAACATCACTAAAACCAGTACTCATGTAACCACTACCCAGATCAAGAACTAAAACATTCCAGCATCCCAGAAACGTTCGTACCCCATGAATTTTGTCTATGTCAAAACCTTCTCTTTCCTTCTCCCCAGAGGTAGCCACTGTCCTGCTTTTTATGAATAAAAAGCACTTTTTTTCTCTTTTATTTATTTTTTATTTTTTAAATTTTTTAAAATTTATTTTGAGATGAACTCTCGTTCTGTCGCCCAGGCTAGAGTGCAGTGGTGCAATTTGGCTCACTGCAACCTCCACCTCTGGGTTCAAGCCATTCTCCTGCCTCAGCCTCCCGAGTAGCTGGGATTATAGGCACCCACCACCATGCCTGGCTAATTTTTGTATTTTTAGTAGAGATAGGGTTTCACCATGTTGTCCAGGCTGGTCTCGAACTCTTGGCCTCAAGTGATCTGCTCCATTGGCCTCCCAAAATGCTGGGATTACAGGCATGAGCCACTGCACCCGGCCCTTTTATGCTGTTTTAAAGTGATGAAGACATCCCTAAACAGTCTAGTAATCTGGCTTTACTTGTTTTTTAAATTATATAAATGGAACTACTGTATCAGGATCTTGATTCGTGTGTGTGAATATATTGTGACAAGAGGGGAAAATCTAGAGTCTGAAGAATGAGAGTTTTTGCTGGCTATCCTTGAGAGTCATTAGTGGCTCCTGGCAATTTGGGGATCTCAGTGTTCATATAGCTTAGTGGGAGGTAGTCTGCAGCAGTGAGGGTAATCAAGGCTCTGAAGAAAGACCTACCCTGGATAGAGTCATAGGTGCGTATAGCGGTGGTGACATTTAGCTAGTCATTTGGACCTCTTCAGTACTTGCCTTTGGCCTCTTGGTAGATTTAATTCATTATTTTCATGGTAGAACTGGTGTTTAGGCCCAACATCTCCTGGTTAGAAAATAGTATTAATCAGTTGAGGCTATGCTTTTATAGTAGTGTGCATTGACATTAAAGCCTCTGTCTTTTTTTTAATAAACCAGGTCTCACTATGGGCCTCTGTCTTTAGATAGAATAAGGAAGTGATTTATTGGTGAGGCTGTCCTGAAAAGGTCTCTGTCAAGGTAGTTGCCGCAGAGGATTTGCTCTGCATGCACACCTTTAATGGAGTCAGCAGGTAGAACCCAAATGGTCTTTGGCTGTGGATACTAATGGGCCCTTGAGGAGTTCTATCTCACAATTGTTCCTCTTCATTTCTCCTTTTGTACTGTTTCAAGAATATTATAACTGATTTCCCTGTTAGGAGAGCTTCCAGTTCTAGTACCCTCCTTCTCAACTGTATCTCTACTGCTACTCAATATTTATTTTAAAATTTGAATCTAGTTATTTTCTTTGCTAAAGAACTTATTCACCTACTCAATGCTTGGCCGTAGGATAAAGTCAAATTCCTTAGCTAGGCAGAAAAGAATCTCTGGTCCTGGTCCTTGTGTGCTTCTCTAGCGTCATCTCTTGATGCTTTAACCTAGATATATCATCCCTCTGCTTTTTTCTCGTACTCTATATTAGTTATCTGTTCCGCAACAAATTACTCCAAAACTTAGCAAATTGAAACAAGAACAATTTGTCATATCACTTAGTTTCTATAGGTAGGGATCTACACGTGGCTTAGCTGGGTGGTTTCGGCTCAGGATCTCATGAGGTTGCACTAAAGTTGTCAGCTGGGGCTGCCATCATCTGAAGGCATTTTCAGAGGCTAAAGGATTCACTTTCAGGGTCGTTTACTGACATACCTGACAAGTTAGTGGTCTCGGTGGTGGTCTCGTTGGCAGGAGGCTCCAGTTTCTCTTCTTGTGGATTTCTCTGTAGAGCTGCTTGAATATCCTTACAATGTGACAGCTAACGAGTGATCAGGAGAGAGTAAGACAGAGTCTCGGTGTCTTTAAATACTTAGCCTCAGAGTCACATCATCATATCTGTAAGAGTCCATGTCCTGTGGGAGGGGACTACACAAGGATGTGAATATCAGGAGGTGAGAATCATTGGGGGTCATCGTGAATGTTGGGTCCCGTGCTCTCCTATCCTCCCAAATGTGGTGAGCTCTTTGAAAATCCAGTGTAAGTGCACTACTGATGGGAAGCCTTTCCTAATCCTTTGTTCCCTGCTACCTAGTACTTTATAATTGTACTAAATTATAATTACTAGTTTACATGTCCGCTATCCTTGCTTAATGTAGAAAAGAAGCCAAAGTTTAAAACTTTGTGTAGGTATATGGTTAGTGTAGACCCTTACGGTGTGGTGAAGCAGTGCTAAAATATTCTACCATAGATTTAGAGCTATTTAAACAGGAAATATACATATACCTTTGAATCTTTTGTATGTGTAAAAATCATCAATAATATATAGTAAATTTATTTTGAGAAATTATTTTTGAAGATAGTTACATAAATGTTTTAGGAAATAGATGATATAATTGTAGAAAATGAAAATAAAGATTGGTGGTAATTACCTTGGTGTTAAAAGATTTCAGATAGGCAGCATACTTGGTGATTCCATGTGTTGACTTTGGAAAAGTTTAATCACCTCATTTCTTTTTTACCAACTTATTGTTTTTGCTTTTTCTTAAAACTGAGGTATATTCATCAAATTGAATATTGATTGCAAATTAAAGTGAACGAGTTCTTCAGTGTCTGAGGTTATTTTGTTCAGATTCACAAATGGATTCGAAACCCACAAATTTCCAACTTCAGGTGTGTTCTAGACTTTGGAGAGTACCTTTTTGTATTAATAAAAGATTCTCATAGGGCATCTCATCCATATCTTAATAATAAAGGTAATAATTCATAGTGAGTCACTTAGGTGCTTTAAGCAAATCTTTACACTTTATTTGGAATGACTTTATTTTTATTTAAAATATTGAAGATAGGCAGAGCACTTTGGCTTACTCCTATAATCCCAGCACTCTCAGAGGCCCAGGCCAGGGGATCGCTTGAGCCCAGGAGTTTGAGACCAGCCTGGGCAACATAACGAGACCCCGTCTCTACACAAAAGTACCAACAAATTAGCCAGACATGGTGGTGTGCACCTGTAGTCCCGGCTACTCTAGAGGCTGAGGTGAAAGAAGCACTTGAGTCGCGGAGGTCAGGGTTGCGTGAGCCATGATTGCACCATTGCATTCCAGCCTGCATCTTAAAAAAAAATACGTAAAAATTCTGAAAACAAAAAATTGAAGACAATACCTTGGAGATCTAAATCTTTCATTATAATTTAACAGCATTTATTTGATAAGACGGTACTTTAGAATTTCCCCATTACAAAAAGTATTTAGATAAGTTTTTTCATTGTCAACAATTTTTTTGTTAACTCAGTCTTTTAAAACCTTTTCTTTGGCCAGTGATGGGCAGTTTTGGGCTTCATGGCTTAACTTCACTAATTTAGGAGCAAAAAAAATAAAAATATCAAAGTTAGCTCATAACTGTCTTACTCCCTTTCAAATGAGTTGGGGCATTCAGAAAGCCCACTCTACGCTGAATAATTTCAGCCTTCTGTTGATGCTAGTTTTGAGAACTGCGGAGTTGTCATTATATGGCATTAGTCCTTGCAGGCAAAAGCGTGAAGAGATTCTAAAAAAGTTTAATAGTTGTTTCCTATTACTCTCCCCTGTTTTTAAAATAAGAATGATCCCTTCTGACTGATGAGCAAATTGAGAGTGGAGTAAAAAAGTTTTTCACATAGTGCTTTGTATCTCAGTACTGTCAGATTTGCTGGGACTCATTTAGATGAGCTCTAGCCTTCTCTGTCCTCCTAAGTGGTAGCCCACTTACCTTTGCATTCCTAGGCCTTTTTAAGTCGCTGATCGGTAGTGCAACTTTCCTATGCTGGTTTCTTTTTATTCTCAAGTCTCCTAAAATGTGTCTTCCCAGTACTAGTGTGTCAACTCAAACTAAACCTGTTCAGAGTGCAGCTTTAGATAACCATTGTTGTTTTATGGTGTCTGAACTATTAAGACAAACAAAAACAGTTACTTTAGTGAGTAGGAAATAATAAAGTAAGGTTTAGGTGCAGTTGCAAATGTTGTAAATAATGATGATAAGAGTACATTTTTCAGGCGCGGTGTGGTGGCTCACAGCTGTAATCCCAACACATAGGGAGGGCAAGGCAGGAGGATCACTTGAGCCCAGAAATTCAAGACCAGCTTGGGTATCATAGGGAGACCCAACCCCATGTCTACAAAAAATTTAAAAAATTAGCCAGGCATGGTGGCCTGCACCTGTATCCCCGGCTACTTGGAAGGCTGAGGTGAGAGGATAGCTTGGGCCTGGGATAGCTTAGGATAGCTTGGACTGCAATGAGCTGTAATCGTGCCATTGTACTCTAGCTTGGGCAAGAGGGTGAGACTCCCATCTCCCCCCTCCTCCCAAAAAACATATTTTTCTTGAACATGGAAGCTATAAAACTCCCATTTACCCCCCATCCCCCGAATTGACTCTCACAGAAAAAACATTGCTTACCATGGAACTTTGCTTCTGGTTAGTATCTTTTGGTATAAACCAGGAAATGTATGTACTTGGACCTCATATTTTTTTTTTTTTTGAGACAGAGTCTCACTCTGTTGCCAGACTAGAGTGCAGTGGCACCATCTTGGCTCACTGCAAACTCCACCTCCCAGGTTCAGGTGATTCTCCTGCTTCAGCCTCCCGAGTAGCTGGGACCACAAGTGTGTGCCACCATGCCCAGCTAATTTTTATGTTTTTAGTAGAGACGGGGTTTCGCCATGTTGGTCAGGATGGTCACCATCTCTTGACCTCGTGATCGGCCCACCTTGGCCTCCCAAAGTGCTGGGATTATAGGCATGAGCCACCATGCCCGGCTGAAAATAATTTCATAAATACTTCAAAACTGGCTTTTTAAGAAGACACTCAGTGAAGACACTTAGTGTATCACTGGTTTTTGTGTTCTAATCATAATGAAATATATTTAAACAAATATTTATCTTTGTGACGAGTTCACTAGCGTGACATGGCAAAACATTTGAGTTTTTAAGTTTTTGAATTATCCAATCTTCATGTGATCTGTTTTGGTAACTCCTCATTGGAAAGTACTTTATTGCTTGGCAGCATTTCGAAAAGTAATTAGGGTACATAGCTTTTACAAGTTGTTTTCTTTTTTAAAAATTTTAAGCATCAATCATACTTCATTTTAGGTTATTTTTTTTTTCCCCATAAGATCTGGGTTTCTTTTTTGTCATTCTAAGTAACTTTGTTGAAAGTAAGATTGTTGAAAGTTTTATTGCTTCAAATTCTGGTTTAAAGTTCATAAACAGCATATTGAGATACAGATAAATCTTTCTTTTAAATATGTCGAACCCATTTCCACCCTAGGGTCTTTGCTTTTGCTTCCTCTCTGAAATCTGTTTACAGTCTTTACATAGATAAAAGGTTATTCAGATCTCATCTTTTCAGATAGGATGTCCCCTACCATCCAGTCTGAAGTGTTCTTCCTAGTCATCTGCTCTTCCATGACCTGTTTTATTTTCTTCACAGTGTTCATCGTTACCTGAGTTATTTTATTTGTTAGCTTATTTGTCTGCCCCTGCACCTCTGTGAGAACGGGGACTGTAGCTGTTTTGTTTCCCACTGTGTATGCAGTGCCCAGAAAGATCCCTAGATACTCTGTAGGTATCTGTTAAATGAGTGAAAACAGGAAAGCCAAATAATTTTTATGTATTTGGGCTTGATGTAATAATTATTGTATACAAATAAAAATTAGAAATACTTGATCAGTTGTCTTTGCAAACCAAAGTAGCACCTCTTTTTTTCCCCAATTATTTAAAATTGTATATTGTTGTTCAAATGAATACACTAAATACGTCTTCAAAGTTAAAATTATGGTAGTTAACATGACCTGACTTCACTAAAAATATCTTTTGCTATGGCATAGATGGGACAAATGACCTTCTATCCAAGAGACAATTGAGAATCTGTGTGTACAACAACGGTACGATTAGAGTATAATTAACCTTAACTCAGGGGTGGGATAGCTGATTTGCTTATGCACTTTCTCTCAATTAGGGAATCTATAAAAACATGTCTTGAATCGATGTTATTCAAGGACAGTTCCCTGGAATACATCTTAGGGTCAGTGTGTTTTTAAAAAATGAAAGTTGAGGCTACGTAGAGAATATGAGTAGTCAAATGAAACATCATGGTAAAATAATTTATTTTAGATTCTGATTATTTCTGTTTCTTTAAATTCTCAGTTGACCTGGTCCTTTGAGGTAAGAACCAAATTCCAGATTTCAAAAAATGACTTTTAGAACTTGAGGATAAGTGGTAATTAGAAATTAAAAAAAAAAAAATGACTTTAGGGTTTTAAGAACAGTGCTAGGTACTCAGCTAGAAAGTAGAAGACATGGAAATTCCTATTTTTTAATGCATTATGTTATTTTAATCCAGTTGTTTTGGGGGCATTACATTTCCTCTCCCCTTCCTTCACCCTTTCTTTTAGGAAAAGCTTTGTGTTGTGGAGTGCAAGTGAAAGCCTTATACCTTTCTCTCATGGGACGATGTTCTTTCCCATTTATTTCCTATAGCTCCTGAGTATTGGTGTTCCATTGCTTACTTTGAAATGGATGTTCAGGTAGGAGAGACATTTAAGGTTCCTTCAAGCTGCCCTATTGTTACTGTTGATGGATACGTGGACCCTTCTGGAGGAGATCGCTTTTGTTTGGGTCAACTCTCCAATGTCCACAGGACAGAAGCCATTGAGAGAGCAAGGTATTGATTGTATGGTCAGATAGTTACTTTAAAAGTTTAGCATAATACATTGTCTTTTATTCAAAGTTATGTTTTCCCATTTACGTTATATGTGTTCTTAAATATAAATAAAAGAATAAAGGTCATGTTGAAAATTCAGAATTTGTAAGCACTCCATCTTCATTGTCGATGTTTTTGTTGTGTAACATATAATGATAAAAGATAGCCTTTTTTATGTTAGTAGATTTCTGTTTCAAATAGTAAGTATACCTTTTGGAATTTAGTTTGAAAATTTTGTTTTCTGTGATCATACATTTCTACAAATTACTGAAAGGAAGTAATATTAAAAGAGAACACGTTTCTGAAAGTTTTAGTTACAATGTTAAGGGCATTGGTAATAAAAGGGAAATGGTTAAGTAAATTATGATAAATTTTTCATTTTTTATATAGTCATTAAAATGTTTAAAAGTTTGTATAATGAAGTTGGGTGCGGTGGCTCACGCCTGTAATCCCAGCACTTTGGGAAGCGCACTTGAGGTCAGGAGTTCGAGACCAGCCTGGCCAATATGGTGAAACCTTATCTCTATTAAAAATACAAAAATTAGCCGTATGTGGTGGTGCATACCTGTAATCCCAGCTACTCAGGAGGCTGAGACAGGAGAATTGCTTGAACCCGGGAGGCGGAGGTTGCAGTGACCTGAGATCGTGCCACTGCACCCCAGCCTGGGCGACAGAGTGAGACTCCGTTTCAAAAAAAAAAAGTTTATATAATGAAATGGAAATGCTTACAATGAAATACTACAGGAACATACCATTTTATCTACTGTATGATCTCAGCTTTTTAAGGATGTGTGTGCTAAAGAACATAATCTTGGCTCTATCACTTGCTGTCTGACTTTGGCAAATTACCTAACCACTAAGCCACTTCTGGCTAATAGAGTTTTCTGTGATGAAGAAAATGATTTATATTTGCACTGCCCAGTTCAGTAGCCACTAGCCACATGTAGCTATTGAGCACTTAAATTATAGCTCACTTGATTGACTAATAGGATTTCTAATTAGTTTTAATTTAATTTAAATAGTCACATGTGGCTAGTAGCTATCAATTTGGACAGTATGCCTTAGTTTCCTTATCTAAAAAAATAATAATAGTACTTATTGAGTTGTAAGGGTTTAATGAGAACTCATACTACATGCTCCTGACACATAGTAAGCGTTGTATATATGTGCATCATTATTAGATCTGAACAGGAAAAGAAAAAAGAAGGAAATATACAAAAATGTTAATAATAGCTGTCTTTTGGTTTTGTATGATCATTTTTCATTTTTCAATATTAAGTATGCTATACAGTCTGAACTAAAATTTAATTTTAAATATTTATCAAGATAAAATGTAATTTCTTTTTTCTTCCTAAGGTTGCACATAGGCAAAGGTGTGCAGTTGGAATGTAAAGGTGAAGGTGATGTTTGGGTCAGGTGCCTTAGCGACCATGCGGTCTTTGTACAGAGTTACTACTTAGACAGAGAAGCTGGGCGTGCACCTGGAGATGCTGTTCATAAGATCTACCCAAGTGCATATATAAAGGTTAGTTACAATTTTATTTGAATAGTTTAGACTTAAAGCTCTATTTGTTGTCAAAAGAATTGAAATCCAGGTGGAAGGAATGGAAAATTTTTTTTTTAAGTATAAAGCACATTTTCGGAGGGCATTTATTGACATGATCAGTAATCTAGTTTGGTGGTTGCCAGTTTGTTACATGTTTTATTTTTTATTTTATTTATTTATTTATTTTTGAGACAGAGTCTTGCTGTCATCGCCCAGGCTGGAGTGCTGTGGCGTCATCTCGGCTCACTGCAACCTGCGCCTCCCAGGTTCAAGCAATTCTCGTGCTTCAGCCTCCCAAGTAGCTGGGATCACAGGCACATGCCACTGTGCCTGGCTAATTTTTGTATTTTTAGTAGAGACGAGGTTTCACCATGTTGGCCAGGCTGGTCTCGAACGCCTGCCCTCAAGTGATCCTCCTGACTTGGCCTCCCAAAGTGCTGGGATTACAGGCGTGAGCCACTGCACCAGGCCTGTTATATGTTTTATAGTAATACAAAGGCTCTTGAAAATACTGAGTGAAATTTCCAAAGTTGTATTCCTTTAACTTGAAATTTGTAAGAATCAGACTCTGGACTTTCATCTTAGCCAGTCTTCAGGATTTTATGGAAGGGAATTCTAAAATTAATAGCTTTTCAAATTAAGAACCTGATAAGCCTGAAATATTTTTCACTAGTTATTATATATTCAACCTATTTGAATTTTACTTTATAATATAACCTGTTTTTGAAAGAGATAGTTGTAATTAGATAGCTTAAATATATTTTTAATTTTGCATCATCCTCAGCATTTTCATTGTCAGTGATTGTAAAGTGGTGGAATTAACTGTATCTCATAACTTATTCCCAGGAGGTTGCTTACGGTAAAAATAATACAGCCCCATAGCATCTATAAAAATGGAATTGCCTGATTGCCTTACAACAGCAAACCCAGTTTCTCATTTCCAGTTATAGTTTAGTTAAAGAATATTGGAATTTTTTTATATGACACTTTATTTTTTTTTTTTTTTTTTTTTTGAGGCGGAGTCTTGCTCTGTCGCCCAGGCTGGAGCGCAGTGGCCGGATCTCAGCTCATGCAAGCTCCGCCTCCCGGGTTCCCGCCATTCTCCTGCCTCAGCCTCCCAAGTAGCTGGGACTACAGGCGCCCGCCACCTCGCCCAGCTAGTTTTTTGTATTTTTAGTAGAGACGGGGTTTCACTGTGTTCGCCAGGATGGTCTCGATCTCCTGACCTTGTGATCCGCCCGTCTCAGCCTCCCAAAGTGCTGGGATTACAGGCTTGAGCCACCGCGCCCGGCCATATGACACTTTAAAACATACCAAGTATAGAGAAAATAATAAACCACCTGTACCTGTCATCCAGCTTCAACAATTATCAGCATTTTACCAATCTTTAATGTGTGTCTCCCCCAATTTTTTTTTCCTGGCATCGTTGAAAGCCAGTTTCAAACAGCATAGTCACTCATAAAATATTTCTGTGTGAGTAACTCCTAAAATACGCCTGTGTGACTCACAAATCTATACAGACTTCTGAAAAACATAATCTCTGTGCTGTTTATTAAACTTAATAAAATTAGCATCAATTACCTGTTAAAATTTTCAACAATAGAGCATTAGTTATAGTTTTAGTCTGTTAGAACAATAGAATAAAACAACAAAATATTATATTTATTGATAGGATATCTATGGTATAGAAAAGTTAATTAAACAATACATAAGGCCTGATTCAGTGGCTCATGCCTGTAATCTTAGTACTTTGGGAGGCCGAGGTTGGAGGATTGCTTGAGGCCAGGAGTTTAAGACCAACGTGAGCCACAAAGTGATAACCCCCCATCTTTACAAAAAAATTAAAATATCAGCTGGGTGTGGTGGTGCATGCCTGTAGTTTTAGCTACTTGGGAGACTGAGATGGAGGTATTGCTTGAGCCCAGGAGTTCAAGATGGCGGAGAGCCATGATCATGCCACTGTTTTCCAGACTAGGTGATAGAGTGAGACCCTTTCTCAAAAATAAATAAATAAGTAAATAGACAATACATAGACTATGATCCCATTTTTGTTGAATGATGTCATGGTATTTGTATTTGTTTATACGTACCCATAAGTCTAGAGTGGCATGTATAATGCAGTTGTCTCTGTGAGGTGGAAATTATTTGTATTTTGCATTTTTTTTCCACAAGGAATTTTTATATTGATTATTTATGCTTTATTATTATTATTATTTTTGAGACAGAGTCTTGCTCTGTCGCCCAGGCTGGTGTGCAATGTTGCCATCTTGGCTCGCTGCAATCTCTGCTTCCAGGGTTTAAGTGATTCTCGTGCCTTAGGCTCTCTGGTTGCTGGGATTACAGGTGTGCGCTACCACGCCTGGCTAATTTTTGTATTTTTAGTAGAGACGGGGTTTCACCATGTTGGCCAGGCTAGTCTCGAACTCCTGATCTCAAGTGATCTGCCCAACTCAGCTCCAAAAGTGCAAGGATTACAGGTGTGAGCCATTACGCCTAGCCTGTTGTTATTATTTTTTAATGGCTTTGGATTTCCTTATATGTTTTGTAGTCCATTTTGTATTTGTTGGCCAAGGTTGTTTTGAGAGAATTCACTCATTTTATTTTTTATTTTTTCTTCCTGTCATTGCTTCACCTCATGTGGCAATTTTGCCTTACCCTGGCATCTGGGATTCACATCTCAGAACCAAATCTTATAAATTTAGGAAGTAGGGGGATTTTGTCTCCTGAGGAAATTGAGTTCCATTCTGCAGGTATGCTTGGGGCCTAATTCCAGATTGCCTAGATTTCTCTGAAACTTTTTCCAGCCATGGGCAAGTATTTTATTACCAAGGTGTACTTCTGAATTGGCTGTATTTTGCCAGCACTTGATTTATGGGCAGGTGCCCAGTTGTAGCCCCCAGAGAGTTTGACTATTGTCTCTCTCCATATTATTCCAAGAAGTCAAATTCCTGTCCCCTGCCCTTTGTTTATGGTCTTGGTACCCCTGGTACCTCCTATCTTTAGTCTCTGCTCTCCACTGTGGGTTTTATTTATCATCAGTTTGGATGTATGGGTTGTTTCTGTATGAATTCCATGATCAGTTTGGAGAGGATAACTATTTTAAATAGTTTTTCTGTTATTTGTATGTGGTTGGAGCAGAGAGAGAAGGTGATTACGTATACCCGCTTACCCATCTTGACTGAGAAGTCTTTTATGTTACTTATGTAATTTAAAATGACTGGATAGAGAACTACAGTGTTGAATATATACTATGTGCCAGATAGTATTTATAAACTTAATCAGATATGGAGTAGTATTTAAAACAATTGGGCTTAAAATGTGGAGTCTTGCAAGTGTAATTTCTTGGATTGTCAAATAAATATATTGTGACTTATTTATATTTTGGTACAGATGGCCTTTGAAAAGGCCCCAAGGTGTGAGACAAGTCATCACTTTGATAAACCACTGTCTTGGACAGATCTTAATAGTGATCTCATACTTTTACCATGAACGGTAGATAAATATCTTGTTGGACAAGATATTTGAAGTTAAAAAAAATCTCATTTGGTTATATTAACTAAGATTTTAAAATAATTATTTCTGTTTACCAAGTGTATTACTATTCTTTAGAAGAGTCTTACTAGTCAGAAAGAGACAGTTACAAGTACAACCCCATCCACAATTTCACTTTCCATGGCTTCAGGTGTTTATGGTCAACCAAAGTCCAAAAATATTCAATGAAAAATTCCAGAAACAGTTTGTAAGTTTTTTTTTTTTTTTAATACTTTAAGTTCTAGGGTACATGTGCACAATGTGCAGGTTTGTTACTTATGTATACATGTGCCATGTTGTTGTGCTGCACCCATTAACTCGTCATTTACATTAGGTATATCTCCTAATGCTATCCCTCCCTCCTCCCCCTCCACACAATAGAACCTGGTGTGTGATGTTCCCCTTCCTGTGTCCAAGTGAGCTCATTGTTCAGTTCCCACCTATGAGTGAGAACATGCAGTATTTGGTTTTCTGTTCCTGCGATAGTTTGCTGAGAATGATGGTTTCCAGCTGCATCCATGTCCCTACAAAGGACACGAACTCATCCTTTTTTATGGCTGCATAGTATTCCATGGTGTATATGTGCCACATTTTCTTAATCCAGTCTGTCACTGATGGACATTTGGGATGATTCCAAGTCTTTGCTATTGTGAATAGTGCTGCAATAAACATGCGTGTGCATGTGTCTTTATAGCAGCATGACTTATAATCCTTTGGGTATATCCTCAGTAATGGGATGGCTAGGTCAAATGGTATTTCTAGTTCTAGATCCTTGACGAATCGCCACACTGTTTTCCACAATGGTTGAACTAGTTTACAGTCCCACCAACAGTGTGAAAGTGTTCCTATTTCTCCACATCCTCTCCAGCACCTGTTGTTTCCTGATTTTTTAATGATTGCCATTCTAACTGGTGTGAGATGGTATCTCATTGTGGTTTTGATTTGCATTTCTCTGATGGCTAGTGATGATGAGCATTTTTTCATGTGTCTGTTGGCTGTATGAATGTCTTCTTTTGAGAAGTGTCTATTCATATCCTTTGCCCACTTTTTGATGGGGTTGTTTTTTTTTCTTGTAAATTTGATTGAGTTCTTTATAGGTTCTGGATATTAGCTCCATAAGTTTTAAAATGTGCACCGTTCTGAGTAGATGATGAAATCTCACTCCATTCTACTTGGGATGTAAAACCTTTTGTCCAGCAAATCCATGCTGCCTACACTACCCACCCGTTAGTCACTGAGTAGCGAGCTCAGTTATCAGATTGACTGTCATGGTCTCACAGTGTTTGTCATCCAGTAGCCTTTATTTAGTTTATAATGGTCCCAGAGTGCAAGGGTAATGATGCTGGGATATTGTTAAAATTGTTCTGTGTTATTATTACCTATTGTTAATCTCTTACTATGTCTAATTTGTAAGTTAAACTTTATTATGAGGTTTATGAGGTATGTATGTATAGGAAAAACCATAGTATATGCACAGTACTATCTAAAGTTTCATGCATCCACTGGAGGTCTTGGAACATATCCCCCATGGATAAGGGAGGACTACTATATACCTTAAAATGTAACCATTGGCATTTTCTTCACTTGTTTTTTGGGTAGCAGTAACTAAGGGATTTGTAGGTTGTCAGATTTTCACGGGAGATGATATTATTGGGGTAAATTGTATGTAGATAACGTGCATCCCTGGAAGGAGTGCCCACACTTTGAGTACACATACCTGGGCACGTGCACACACACACACACACACACACACACACTTTTCTCTTTTTAATTAAAATGAGGAAAACAGACTTGGAGAGCCATAATTTCATTTTATAAGCCAAGAAGCTAGTACTCAATTGTGGTTTTTTTCCCCTTCCAAGTTGACTTTTTTTCCTGATTCTCTCATGACATAGTAGTCATTTTATACTTATGAAAATCTGATGTAATGAAATGACGTTTTACAAGCTTTAAATGAAGCACATGTTTGAATTCTCTTTAAGTGGCTTTGTTCTTTTGCTTTCAAAAGTAAATCTGTTTTGTGTTGTTTAGCACTGGGCGTTCCAGGTTTTTAATAGCTTTATTGAGATTTTGAGAGATAATTCACATGACATACAAGTCACCCTTTTAAGTTGTACAATTCAATGATTTTTAGTATATTCACAACTTTGTGCAGTTATTACTACTCTTAATTTTGGAGCGTTTTCATGACTGTGGAAAGAAACTCCATACCCTTTTAACTATCACCCCCAAATCTCCATGCCCGTTAGCTCTATTCAACCACTATTCTACTCTCAGTCTCTATAGATTTGTCTACTCAGGGCATTTTATATAGAAGAGAATTATGTAATGTCGTGTTTTATGACTTGCTTCTTTTCACTAAGCATAATGTTTCAAGCTTCATCCATGTAGCACATATCAATACTTCACTCCTTTTTATGACTGGATAGTACTCCACACACATTTTGTTCATCAGTTTATCCATTGATGGACACGATTTCCACTTTTTGGCTATATTCTGAAGGATACTACTGTGAACATTTGTGTATAAGTGTTTGTGTGTTTTCATTTCTCCTGGGTACATACCTAAGAGTGGAATTGCTGGATTGTAAGGTAACTCTATGTATAACTTTTTGAGAAACTGCTAAACTGTTTTACAAAATGGCTGCACCACTTTACATTCTCACTAGCAGGGTGCGAGCGTTCTAATTTCTCTACATTCTCATCAATACTTGTTAACTGTCTTTTTTATTTTAGCCGTTGTAGTAGGTATGAAGTATAATCTTACTATGGTAGTTTTGATTTGCAAACTTTCTCTGATAATACTGAGTTGGGTTTGTTTTTTTGAACACATTTATTTTAAAGGAAGGGACAGTGGATGCTTCTAAACCACTGGGCTAGGTCAGAGGGTATTATGAACCTCATTTAAATTTATTCCCAGTTACCACATATTGTGATTCCATAAGTCAAGTAGAACTTAGAATGTCCTTAGTGCAATCTTATTTATGTTCAGGTGCATTTTTCATTCTGGATTACTGTTTCCTAATGTTAATTTAAGATTATATAGTATTGCAGTTAAGCATTGCAGTTAAGCCTTGTCAAAGGAAAATGGCAAAATTTGACTCCTGGTTGTAAAAGACAATGACCTAAAGATGTTGACAGTGATCTTTATGAGGCATGCGTCTTTGTTAAGTAATGGGTTTGTAATAAATTCACAAAACATGGTTAAGTAAATTAAAGCAGAAATTAGCTCAGGAATGGTGGTCAGAAATATTTTTTGGATCTGAGCCAAAAAGAATATTTTAAGCCTTTGGTTACTTTGAATTGCCTTTGTCAACAATTTAGTCAAATTACGAAAGGAAGACGGTAGCATTTCAATAATAGCTGTAATTTTTATCATCTAGTGTAACAAATGGAATCTGTTATGGTATCAGTTATCAATGGAGTAGTTACAGTGTGAAGTCAGGAGGCAACGCAGGTTTTAGTTAGTAGTGAGCCTAACTGAATAATTTTAGGTCTTCTGGTTTGAGTGCTATAATTAGGTAAATAATCTGTGGAAGGGAGGTTTGCTGAGGTGCCTAATGAATCATTTTTACTACATCTGCAGATGCAGGTCATAAAGTTTAATCCGTGTGGGTAACCTGTAATATGTGCTGCTGACGTTCGCATAGATTCAGGCTGAAACAATCCTAATCGCGATTATGTGCAACACATTGGAGAGAGCCTATGTGTGACATATTACTTGGTTATTTTTTTAAATGACTCATGGTGGGGGTGGGGGAGTGTTAATGTTAAAGGCATACTTGAATCTTGGATATTATAATTTTTATTCCCCACTCCCAAATAACATTATATATAGATACCATACTTGGTTAGTGATGATTTAAAAAAAGTGGTTGTAGAGACCTAAATGTAAAACAGAAAACTATAAAACCTCTAGAAGATAATATGAGAGAAAAGTGACAACTTTTTTTTTTTTTTTTTTTGAGGCAGAATCTCGCTCTGTTGCCCAGGTTGGAGTGCAGTGGCGCCATCTCGGCTCACTGCAACCTCTGCCTCTCGGGTTCAAGGGATTCTCCTGTCTCAGCCTCCCAAGTATTTGGGATTACAAGCTTGTGCCACCACGCCTGGCTAATTTTTGCATTTTTAGTAGAGACAGGATTTCACCATGTTGGCCAGGCTGGTCAGGAACTCCTGACCTCAAGTGATCCGCCTGCCATGGCCTGCCAAAGTGCTGGGATTACAGGTGTGAGCTACTGTGCCCAGCCAAGAGAAAAAGCGAGAACTTGTAAGATACAACATCAAAGGCGTGATCCATGAAGGAAAGAATTGATAGGCCTGACTTCATTGAAATGAAACACTTCTGCTCTGTGAAAGACAGGGTCAGAGAACAAGAAGACAAGGCACAGACTGGGTGAAAATATTTGCAAAAGACGCATCTAATCAAGGTCTGTTATCCAAAAATTACAAAGAACTCTTAAAACTCAACAATAAAATAAACAATGCAGTTAAAAAATGGGCGGAATAGACTGGGCATAGTGATTAACTCCTGTAATCCCAGCACTTTGGGAGGTCAAGGCAGGAGGATTGCTTGAGCCCAGGAGTTCAAGACCAGCTTGGGCAACATAGGAAGACCCCATTTTAACAAAAAAAGGACAAAAGACGTGAACAAACACCTCACCAAAGAAGATACACATATGGCAAACAAGCATATGAAAAGATATTCAGCATCATAAATGTGTACAAACCCATAGAATGTATCACACCAAGAGTGAACCCTTATGTAAACTGGATTTTGGGTGATAATGATGTGTCAGCATAAATTCGTTGATTGTAACAACTGTGCCACTGTAGTGGGAATGTTGATAGTGGGGGAAGGTTATATGTGGGGACAGGGACTCTGTACTTTTTGCTCAATTGTGCTGTGAACCTAAAACTGCTCTAAAAAGTAAAGTTCATTAATTTACTTCTTTAAAAAAGTGGTTGTAGAGCTATTTACCTTTTCAAATGTTTGAGTCCCTGTTTTGTTCTGTACTGGGTAATGCCGAGAAAGTAGTGATTTCACTTTTGGGTATTGTGGGCTCTCTGATTTCTGGAACCTGACTTTGTCATGCTTTCTTTCTTTTAAATTTTAATTTTTTGTGTGGAGATGGGGTCTTGACTGGTCTTGAACTCCTGGGCTCAAGTGATCCTCCCACCTGGACCTCCCAGAGTGCTGGGATTACAGACATCTGCCACAATGCCCCTGTCATTGCTTTCTTTACTAAAGTATTTTAGGACCTAATAGTCCAGGAAATACATACATGTATATTTGACACATTCGTATCTCTTCAAAGAATGGGGTAGTCTGACTGTTATCCTTCACTGGTAATAGTGAAAGGTTATTGGGAAAGGCTAATTGGGAAAGGTTTTTTGAGGAGGCGGACACTGAGTAGAGAAATAGGAGTAAGTAGGAATGCAATTTGTTATTTGGAGAGAGCATATTATTGTATGTTTTGTGGTTCATGTAAATACCACGGTTGAAGATAGAATTTTTTCAAGCATCTGAAAATTATGGTTTAAGTTCTAAAACTATTGTTTATCAACTAATAAATTATGCATTCTCAGATTTCTCTTATTTTCAAGATTAATTATGCTTGCTTATATTGGGCCCCTTATGTACATAATAGGACTTTAAAAAATATTCATGTCCTTTTAGAATAGGGAGTATAGCCACATGGTTCAGAAATTAAAGTGATTTAAAAACAGTGGACATTGAGCAACCTTGCTTCTACCCTGTCCTTGTCCTCCTTTCCCACAAATTCTTTTTGTGTAATCTTCCAATGCTTTTTAAAAATGCAAATAAGCAAATATTTTAGGAAGATTTTTTCCCCAGAAAAAAAGATGTGATTTATTATCTGTAATTTGTTCCATATTAAAAAAACATTCCAGTACTTTTCGTGAATAGAAGGGTAGATATGGCAACCCCTTCCTTACTTTGCCAGTTCTTCACTTGGTTGATAAAAGTAAAATTATTTATTAACTCATTAACTCATCCTGAAAGATAAATGATTACAGGGGAGGCTAAAAACAAAATAAGTAACTGTATACTATGCCAAGTTTGCAACAACTTCATGAGAGTATGTACACTTAGCATTCCAATTTTATAGATAAAAGAAACTCAACCCATATAATTAGTAGATATCAGTGATGGGATTTAAAACTGGACTTTTTTTTCTTTGAAAATTATGAACGTTTTCAAACAAATATAAAGAGAAACTAATGAAATTCCATATACCCATCCTGTGGATTAAGTAGTTATGATTTTATATTTGTTTGATCTCGTCTTTTTTTTTTTCGTTTCTTAAGTATTTTAAAGCAAGTCCTGGATATTATTTTGCTTCTATTTGCTAAAGCACGCATCTCTGAAAAATGTTGATGTCTCTTATATAGTGACAGTGCCATTTTGTTAAACTCCTCCAAATACAAATAAGACAAAAAGTTGGCCAGGCGACCAAAGCTATCAACTCCAGCCTAAGGAAAATTCAGCAATTTGGTTATAAAACGGGGAGGGGGACTTCTTAGTTGTTCATTTTACACAGATTTTCACAAGGACAGTAACAGCTGACCCACATTGAACATCTTAGATAAAAGATACAGAGGCGTGTGGCAGCCAAAGCCATCATGATGTTGACATGATCTTCTTGGTCAGCTCCAAGCCACCTTTCCTAACTAGTTTTAGACCAATCACAATGTACATAAAAGTTTACATGTTTTAATTAATTATTTTCATGTGAGAGGTAAAATGAAACTGAGTTTTAAGTAAGTCAGGCATTGGTTTTTATGTATGGAATTTTTCTTTATGGACTCATGAAATGTTTTTTCTTAAAAGGTCTTTGATTTGCGTCAGTGTCATCGACAGATGCAGCAGCAGGCGGCCACTGCACAAGCTGCAGCAGCTGCCCAGGCAGCAGCCGTGGCAGGAAACATCCCTGGCCCGGGATCAGTAGGTGGAATAGCTCCAGCTATCAGTAAGTATGCTTTTGATTTTTTTTTTAAAAGGTGTAATAGTTGAAATTTTTATCTTGATTTACTCAGTTGATTAGTTTCTTTGAGCAATAATAGAAATTAAAGTTCTTTTTACTGGGACGATAACATTTTTGAATTGGTGAAATCTGTTCTTCTACAATAGTTGCTTTTTGCCTATGACCCTGTTTGCATTCTTTTTGTATCAAAAATGGAGTATGGGATAAAGGAGAAAGGGGATGATTATATTATACTGTTCCATCTCCTCCTTTTTTGTTGATGCTTATTATAATTCCTGCCTCACCAGCCAGGGTGGGTTGTAATCACCGAAGTGCTTGGCTTTATTCTAGTAAGGAAAGCATATTTCAATTTCAGAATTGGACACCTTGCCAATTTTTTTAAAGTGTGCTAAACGTGGAGAGAAAACTAAGTGAGGGTGGTATTTTGATAACTTGTAGACTTTTTTTTAATTTTAGGGTAAAATTGAACTGTGTGCCAGGTTTCACACTGATGGGGAATTTTTTACTGCAGAGTTAAACTCCTGACTATAGACTTTTATGATGGAAACACGTGGCACCCATCTTCCACGTCTGAAGGCATAACTAGTGATTCATTCAACCCCTGTTCTTAACCTCTTCAGTGTGGTAAGCAAATCACACTGGCTAAGAAAACTGCAGTGGCCCTGCAGGTTTCTCTACAGTACATGCAAATTCCTCCCATTAGTTTCATTGTAATATTGATGAATGCAGATGGACTATATGACTGTATGTTCTGACTGGAAAATTAGATGCAGTCTCCATTGTGACTTATGTTCAGGAGTTTACAATTTACAGGTAGATGAGGCATATTCATTGAGATAATTTGATTTTTTAAAATGTGGGGATCTAAACCATTAATTTGCTAGTTTCAGTGTTATAAACGTGCTTTTACTGAAGAATCCAGAACTATTATTAAATTTCATATTCTCATCAGTTGCCACCACTGAGTAATAGTGTATTACTCTGTTACACTTTGAAATTGAGAGAGAGACTTCATCTCTGTCATCTAAGAGGTCCTAGTGGAACTAAGAATATTAACTGCTTCATTATTAGTTATATCTTATACTGAACTAGGCTGTTCAGACAATAAGGTTTTTAGAAGCAACCTGTGGACACGCACTATCTCTTAAAAACAAGTTGTTTCTTATCCCTTCACCTCCACTTCTAAAGAGAAAAATAGGTGAGGTGTTGGTGGATTGTGGTAATTTACTTTATAATTGGTTGTAGCTAGAAGACACATGTGGAATGTAAAGTTCCTTAACCAAAAGTGTTCAACTTGTTGATAACGTTTAGATCTACTGTTACTTCTTGGCACTTTAGCAGAGAAAGTTATATGCTGAGGAGAATGAAATACAGAAAGCTGGTCACTTGATTAATTTAGAGTGTAGGGAGGATGGAAGAGATCACCCTGTCCCTCTAATGTCTTCCAAATCTTTTCTGTTAGGTCTGTCAGCTGCTGCTGGAATCGGTGTTGATGACCTTCGTCGCTTATGCATACTCAGGATGAGTTTTGTGAAAGGCTGGGGACCAGATTACCCAAGACAGAGCATCAAAGAAACACCTTGCTGGATTGAAATTCACTTACACCGGGCCCTCCAGCTCCTAGACGAAGTACTTCACACCATGCCGATTGCAGACCCACAACCTTTAGACTGAGGTCTTTTACCGTTGGGGCCCTTAACCTTATCAGGATGGTGGACTACAAAATACAATCCTGTTTATAATCTGAAGATATATTTCACTTTTGTTCTGCTTTATCTTTTCATAAAGGGTTGAAAATGTGTTTGCTGCCTTGCTCCTAGCAGACAGAAACTGGATTAAAACAATTTTTTTTTTTCCTATTTAGAACTTTTCAGGCATGGCTCAGAGCTTGAAGATTAGGAGAAACACATTCTTACTACTTCTTCACCTGTTATGTATGAAGGAATCATTCCAGTGCTAGAAAATTTAGCCCTTTAAAACGTCTTAGAGCCTTTTATCTGCAGAACATCGATATGTGTATCATTCTACAGAATAAATCCAGTATTGCTGATTTTAAAGGCAGAGAAGTTCTCAAAGTTAATTCACCTATGTTATTTTGTGTACAAGTTGTTATTGTTGAACATACTTCAAAAATAATGTGCCATGTGGGTGAGTTAATTTTACCAAGAGTAACTTTACTCTGTGTTTAAAGAGTAAGTTAATAATGTATTGTAATCTTTCATCCAAAATATTTTTTGCAAGTTATATTAGTGAAGATGATTTCAATTCAGATTGTCTTGCAACCTCAGTTTTATTTTTGCTAAGGCAAAAAACTCAAATCTGTGTGTATATTGAGAATCCCTTAAAATTACCAGACAAAAAAAGTCATTTAAAATTACATTTGTTATTCCTAATGGATGACTGTTTATCAAGAAGTATACTTTTCCCCTGTGAAACAGTAGTTGTGTTCTTCTGTATTTCTAGGCACAAGGTTGATTGCTAAGAAGCCTATAAGAGGAATTTCTTTTCCTTCATTCATAGGGAAAGATTTTGTATTTTTTAAAACACTAAAAGCAATGTCACTCTACCTAATATCTCACTGTTCTGCAAAGGTGGCAATGCTTAAACTAAATAATGAATATTTTGGAAACTGCTAAATTCTATGTTAAATACTGTGCAGAATAATGGAAACATTACAGTTCATAATAGGTAGTTTGGATATTTTTGTACTTGATTTGATGTGACTTTTTTTGGTATAATGTTTAAATCATGTATGTTATGATATTGTTTAAAATTCAGTTTTTGTATCTTGGGGCAAGACTGCAAACTTTTTTATATCTTTTGGTTATTCTAAGCCCTTTGCCATCAATGATCATATCAATTGGCAGTGACTTTGTATAGAGAATTTAAGTAGAAAAGTTGCAGATGTATTGACTGTACCACAGACACAATATGTATGCTTTTTACCTAGCTGGTAGCATAAATAAAACTGAATCTCAACATACAAAGTTGAATTCTAGGTTTGATTTTTAAGATTTTTTTTCTTTTGCACTTTTGAGTCCAATCTCAGTGGTGAGGTACCTTCTACTAAATGACAGGCAACAGCCAGTTTTATTGGGCAGCTTTGTTTTTTTCCCTCACGCTCTACCAGGACTTCCCCATGGACATTGTGTATCATGTGTAGAGTTGGTTATTTTTTGAATTTTTGTTTTACTATAGCAGAAATAGGCCTGATTGTCTACAAGATGATAAATAGATTGTCTACAGGATAAATAGTGTGAAATAAAATCAAGGATTATCTGTCAGATGCTTCTCTTTTGCCTGGAGGACTTTTAGCTATAGAAACAGTTGTGTGATGATAGTCCTCCTTATATCATCTGGAATGAACACAGCTTCTACTGCCTTGCTCAGAAGGTCTTTTAAATAGACCATCCTGGAAACCACTGAGTTTGCTTATTTCTGCGATTTAAACATAGATCTTGATCCAAGTTACATGACCTTTGTTTTTAAATAACTTATCTACCAACTCATTTGTACTCTTGAGTACTTACAAATTCTTTCAGTAAAAGCCTAATTGTCTTCTGTAAAAGTTTGGTGATTTAAATTTTATTGGCAGTTTTATAAAAAGACATCTTCTCTAGAAATTGCTAACTTTAGGTCCATTTTACTGTGAATGAGGAATAGGAGTGAGTTTTAGAGTAACAGATTTTTAAAAATCCAGATGATTTGATTAAAACTTTAATCATACATTGATATAATTCATTGCATCTTTTTTTTTTGAGATGGAGTCTTGCTGTGTTGCCCGGGTGGGAGTGCAGTGGTATGAGTTCAGCTCACTGGCAACTTCCACTTCCCAGGTTCAACTGATTCTCCTGCCTCAGCCTCCCTGGTAGCTGGGATTACAGGTGCCCACCACTATGCCTGGCTAATTTTTGTAGTTTTAGTAGAGACGGGGTTTTGCCATGTTGGCCAGGCTGGTCTCAAACTCCTGACCTCAAGTGATCTGCCCACCTCGGCCTCCCAAAGTGCTGGGATTACATGCGTGAGCCACCGCCATACCTGTGGTGGTGGTGGCCTCATTGCTCCCTTTTCTACTTTAAGGAAAGTTTTCATGTTTAATCATCTGGGGAAAGTATGTGGAAAATATTTGTTAAGAAGTATCTCTTTGGAGCCAAGCCACCTGTCTTGGTTTCTTTCTACTAAGAGCCATAAAGTATGGAAATACTTCTAGTTGTTAAGTGCTTATATTTGTACTAGATTTACTCACATGCTTTTGAGAAAACATCTAGTATGTTATGATCGGCTATTCCGGAGAGCTTGGTTGTTAATCTATATTTCTATTTCTTAGTGGTAGTCATCTTTGATGAATAAGACTAAAGGTTCTCACAGGTTTAAAATTTTATGTCTACTTTAAGGGTAAAATTATGAGGATATGGTTCTGGGTGGGTTTTCTCTAGCTAATTCATATCTCAAAGACTCAAAATGTTGAATTTCAGTGCAAGCTGAATGAGAGATGAGCCATGTTCACCCACCGTAAGACCTCGTTCCACGTTTGTCCAGTGCCTTTCAGTTCATTATCAAAGGAAATCCTTCATGGTGTTGCCTTTGTTTTCCGGGGAGTAGATCCTTTTGTGGGATATGGTCTATCTCATGTTTAATAGTTTACTGCCCCTGGTATACAAAGATAATGACAATAAATCACTGCCATATAACCTTGCTTTTTCCAGAAACATGGCTCATTTGTATTGCCGTAACCACTGACTAGGTTGCCTATCCCATTCCTCCTGTGAACAGTGCAGATTTACAGGTTGCATGGTCTGGCTTAAGGAGAGCCATACTTGAGACATCCAAGTAAATGGAACTCCTATTAGCTGTGCTGCATTTCAGACTTAAAATCCATTTTTGTGGGGCAGGGTGTGGTGTGTAAAGGGGGGTGTTTGTAATACAAGTTTTGAAGGCAAAATAAAATGTCCTGTCTCCCAGATGATATATATCTTATTATTTTTAGTTTATTGCTAATTGTAGGAAGGTGAGTTGCAGGTATCTTTGACTGTGGTCATCTGGGGAAGGAAAATTTTACATTTTACTATAATGCTCCTTAAGTGTCTATGGAGGTTAAAGAATAAAATGGTAAAGAAATGTTTCTGTGCCTGGTTTGATGGTAACTGGTTAATAGTTACTATTTTATGCAGAGTCATATTAGTTCACACCCTTTCTGAGAGCCTTTTGGGAGAAGCAGTTTTATTCTCTGAGTGGAACAGAATTCTTTTTGTTGACAATTTCTAGTTTGCTCCCTTCATTATTGCCAATTTTATTGGCATTTTATTTAATGATAGCAGATTGGGAAAATGGTAAATTTAGGTTACTGAGGTAAATGAGTATATGAAAGCAATTACCTCTAAAGCCAGTTAACAATTATTTTGTAGGTGGTGTACACTCAGCTTAAACAAATGCTTTTTTTTTTTTCTTAAAGACAGAATCCATCTTGTTGCAGATAGCTATCTAAATAATCTTATATTCTCTTTTGCAAAGACTATAGAGAATAGGCTATGAGAATCTTGTGCAAGCCTTTCCATTTTTTTTCCGTGATAACTAAGTAATTTCTTTGAATATACCAAGAAGTATGTAAAAAGTCCATGTCCTTATTCATCTGCAAAGTGGCATCCTAGGCCCAGCCTTACCCCTAGCAGTTGTCCCAGTGCTGCTAGGTTGCTTATCTTGTTTATCTGGAATCACTGTGGAATGAAATTTTCCACATAATCCAGAATTGCCTTATTTAAGCAGTAAAATGTTTTAATTTTAGCCTTTTTTTGGTGGAGTTATTTAATATGCATATCAGAGGATATACTACATGTAACATTTCTTTTTGTGCTTGGCTATCTTCGTGGACTTCAGGGGCTTCTAAAACAGGCAGGACTGTGTTGCCTTTACTAAATGGTCTCAGACAGCTATGCTTTTAATTTTTAGTTTTTTTTTTTTTTAACCCGCTTCTCCCCTCCTGGTCTCTTCCCTCTTTGATAGCTACCATTCATATGTGGGTGTTAGTGTGTCTCCTTTTAGCATTTTCTTCTTCTCTTTCTGATTCTTCATTTCTGACTGCTTAGGCAAGGAAACCAGATAACCAAACTTAGTAGAACTTTCTTTAAAACACAAGTACAAACTCTGGGACAGGACCCAAGACATTTGTGAAGTGCTGAAAAGGACCTCATTGCATTGGCATTTGATACCAGTTTGATGTAGCTTAGAGTGCTTCCTGATTCTTGCTGAGTTTCAGGTAGTTGAGATAGAGAGAAGTGAGTCATATTCATATTTTCCCCCTTAGAATCATATTTTGAAAGGTTTCATTGCTTCCACTTGAATGCTGCTCTTACAAAAACTGGGGTTACAAGGGTTACTAAATTAGCATCAGTAGCCAGAGGGAATACCATTGCCTGGAGGACACCAGCAAACAACACACAACAAAACAAAACAAACCTTGGGAAACTAAGGCCATTTGTTTTGTTTTGTTTTGGTGTCCCCTTTTAAGCCCTGCCTTCTGGCCTTACTCCTGTACAGATATTTTTGACCTATAGGTGCCTTTTTGAGAATTGAGGGTCTGACATCCTGCCCCAAGGAGTAGCTAAAGTAATTGTTAGTGTTTTCAGGGATTTTTAACATCAGACTTGAATGAATGAATGAAACTTCTTTTCCTTTTTTTTTAAATGTAATAAGGACTAAGGAAAACCTTTGGTGAAGACAATCATTTCTCTTTGTTGATGTGGATACTTTTTACACTGTTTATTTAAATGCTTTCTCAATAGGTCCAGAGCCAGTGTTCTTGTTCAACCTGAAAATAATGGCTCTGGGTTGGGCCAGTTACACTCTCAAGTTTGCCCTCTGCCACGAATTTGATGTGTGACCTTTTGGGCAAGTCATTTATCTTCTCTGGGCCTTAGCTGCCTCATCTGTAAAATGAGGGAGTTGGAGTAGATTGATTATTCCAGCTCTGAAATTCTAAGTGACCTTGGCTACCTTGTAGCAGTTTTGGATTTCTTCCTTATCTTTGTTCTGCTGTTTGAGGGGGCTTTTTACTTATTTCCATGTTATTCAAAGGAGACTGGGCTTGATATTTTATTACTGTTCTTCTGTGGACAAAAAGTTACATAGTATGCCCTTAAGACTTAATTTTAACCAAAGGCCTAGCACCACCTTAGCAGCTGCAATAAACACTTTACAAACACACACACACACCCCTGAGAGGGAAAAGCTTTCATTTTTCTGTCATCTCTGGTCAGAGTTTATTAAGGCTTTCTTTGAGTCATGACATTCTAGCTTTCGAGTTGGTGTGTGTGACACCACCCTCCTAAGTGATGGGTGCTGTTAATTTTTTTTTTTTTCAGTGAAAATGGATTTAAAACCTCTTGTTAATGCCTAGTGATATTATGCTCAAAACAAGGAAATTTCCCTGAACCACGTCAATTAAACTGGTTTATATGACTCAAGAAAACAATACCAGTAGATGATTATTAACTTTATTCTTGGCTCTTTTTAGGTCCATTTTGATTAAATGACTTTTGGCTGGATCATTCAGAGCTCTCTTCTAGTCTACCTTGGATGAGTACAGTTAATGAACTTAGTTATTTTCAAGGACCTGGGAGCCTTCCTTGGGGCTAGGTTGAGGGTGGGGGGTTGGGGAGTCCTGGTAGAGGCCAGCTTTGTGGTAGCTGGAGAGGAAGCGATGAAACCAGCTGCTGTTGCGAAGGCTGCTTGTCATTAATAGAAGGACTCATGGGCTTGGATTGATTAAGACTATACATGGAGTTGGCAGACTTTCTTCAAGTATTGAGTTCTGTTCAATGCATTGGACGTGTGATTTAAGGGAAAAGTGTGAATGCTTATAGATGATGAAAACCTGGTGGGCTGCAGAGCCCAGTTTAGAAGAAGTGAGTTGGGGGTTGGGGACAGATTTGGTGGTGGTATTTCCCAACTGTTTCCTCCCCTAAATTCAGAGGAATGCAGCTATGCCAGAAGCCAGAGAAGAGCCACTCTTAGCTTCTGCTTTTGGGACAACTGGTCAGTTGAAAGTCCCAGGAGTTCATTTGTGGCTTTCTGTATACTTTTGCCTGGTTAAAGTCTGTGGCTAAAAAATAGTTGAACCTTTCTTGAGAACTCTGTAACAAAGTATGTTTTTGATTAAAAGAGAAAGCCAACTAAATCATTATGTGCTCATTCTTTTTCTTAAGCTTGTGGATATCTTGGATCTGGAAAGAGTTTCTAATCACTTAGAGAATTTTCAAACTTTAGGTCAGCATTTTCCTTTATTGCCTTGTGGCCATTGAAAGGGGAAATGTGACATATAAAATATGACCCTGGAATAACAATCCCCATTCTTTTCTCATTTTTAAAAGGAGAAGGTGGAGTGATGGTGATCAGAGAGATGGGTGCTAGGGGATTATGAGAACTAGGATGCTTAAAGGAGAGGTACAAATTGGAAATTGGAGACCCTTTCATTGCCCAGCTAAGGGATAAGGAAAGCTGTTTCTCTTCCATCTGCCTTCTCTGTGAAATGGGGGTCAATGGGAGGGGAGTGGTGGTCAGGTAAGTTGCTTCTATGGCAATGGCTTTTATATAACATGACCACATCAACATTTGATTTCTAAGCTTGCTGACGTGAGTTTCAGAGAGTTTATCGGGCTGAGAGATTTCTTCTCACCTATTTGCTAACTTGAAATTTAGAATATTTTAGGCCAGAACTTGAAGAGGATAGTAGGTTAGCATTCAGTTGAGAAAAAGGAAAAACATTCCTTTGTGGAGCACTTCAGGAGAAAGGGCAGTTGTGTGTTTCTCTGCCTTCTGCTCTTGACCCTTAATTCTTTGTGCTTAAATTCCATCTCCTCCCGCATCACAACTCTCCCACAAATGGCAGTCTCAAAGCTGAGGACATCTCCATCCCTTCTTCAAACCTTTCCCACCCCTGTTGTCTCACTGATAAATTGTAATGCCCTTTCTCCTCAGCCCTTTATATTCTAAAAGAATAATTCCATTAGTTCTGACCTACTTTCGGAGTGGCATCCATCCACATCTATATTTTGATAGTTTTTTGGGCCACCACTGGATCTCAGACAGATGGACAGGAGGGGTTTAGGGAGAGCAGAGAATTCATTGCCAGCACACCTACCTTAATTGAATGGTAGTAAAGGAAGTTCCCTAGGTGGAAAGGAAATAATGATAGAAGGAAAGTTGGAACATCAGGAAGGAAAAAAAAACCATCCAAAAAACATGGTAAGCAAAAATATGGGTAAGTAGGATTTCCTTCTCATCTTGAGTTTTCTAAATTACATTTGATAGTTGAAACAAAAATTATAACACTGCCTGAGGTGGTTCAAAATGTATACAGAGGAAATGTTTAAAACAATTATAAACAGGTAAGAGTAAAAGAACCTATAGGAACATAGGTTTTCTACATTTCACTCAAACTGGTAAAATGACAATAGTAGACTGTGATGTTGTGAATATATAATGAAATTCCTAGTACAACTACTGAAAAAAGTATACAAAGATGTATACACAAAATCATTACAGATAAATCAAAATGAAATTCTCAAAAATGTTGAGAATTCTCAAAAAGTAACTTAGGATAAGGCAGGAAAAAGAACACAGAAACAACAGAACAAAGGTAAATGGAAAATGGGAGACTTAGATGCTAACATATCAATAATTACATTAATAGAAATGCTGTATACTAATTAAAAGATGCTGGCAGAATGGATCAAGAAACATGACCCAACTGTATACTGTCTACAAGAAACTCACTTAACAATAAAGGCAAGCTGAAAGAAGTATGGAAAGATACATATCAGGTAAACATTAAAAGAAAACAGTAATGGGCTATACTAATATCAAAATAGATTTCAGAGCAAAGAAAATACCAAAGAGGAACATATAATGATGAAAGGGTCAGTCCATGAGGAAGACATAGGAATCCTAAATGTGTATGCACCAAACAACAGAGCAGCAAAATATGTGGAGAAAAAAAAGAACTGATAAATCCGTAACTATATTTGAGGACTATAATACTTCTCTTTCAGCAATCAATAGAATTAAACATAAAATCAAGAATATAGAAGAACCCACTACTATCGGCCAATAAGATCTAACTTACATTTATAGGATAAGCCATCCAATAACAGCAACATTCATGTATCTTTCAAATGCTAACAACATAAACCAAGATAGGTCATATCATGGGCCATAAAACAAAACTCAAAAAGCGTAAAAGAAGTCAAAGTTTTCTCTGACCACAATATAATCAAACTAGGAATCATCAACAGAAAGGTAACAGGAAAATCTCCAAACACTTAAAACAATGTAAGTAATCTATGGGTCAAAGAAGTCTCAAGGGAAATTAACAAAACCATGAACTGAATGAAAATGAAAATAAAACACCAATGTTTGTGGAATATGGCAAAAGCAGTTCGAAAGAGAACTTTATAGCACTAAATGCAAACCTTAGGAAAAAAAGGGAAAATCTCAATACTCTAAGCTCCCACTTCAAGCACCTAGAAAAAGGAGAGCAAGGCCGGATGCAGTGGCTCATGCCCGTAATCCCAGCATTTTGGGAGGCTGAGGCAGGCAGATCACCTGAAATCGGGAGTTTGAGACCAGCCTGTCCAACCTGGTGAAACCCCATCTCTACTAAAAATACAAAAATTAGCTAGGCATAGTTACGCATGCCTGTAATCCCAGCTACTTGGGAAGCTGAGGCAGGAGAATTGCTTGAATCTGGGAGATGGAGGTCGCGGTGAGCTGAGATTGTGCCATTGCACTCCAGCCTGGGTGACAAGAGTGAAACTGTCTCAAAAAAAAAAAAAAAAAAAAAAAGCAAAATTAACAAAGCAGGCCAAAAGACGGAAATAAAGATAGGAGCAGAAACTAAAATTGAAGCAAAAGCATTAGAGAAAACCAATGAAATAGCTTGTTATTTGGAAAAATTAAAATTGGAAAAACATTTGGTAAGACTCACAAAGAAGACAAATTACCAATATGAGGAATGAAACAGGAGATCACTAGACTGCAGACATCAAAAGGATAATAAGAGAATGCTACAAACAACTCTACGCACATAAGTTGACAAACTAGTTGAAACACCAATTTCTTGAAAACCTACCATAGCTCATCCAATATGAAATAGATCATTTGAGTATCTATAACTATTAAGGAAATTAGGTTCTTAATTTTAAAATCACAAAAATATCAGGCCTAGATGGTTTTACTGGAGAATTCTTACCAAATAACACCAATTCTGTAGTCTTCCAGGAAACAGAAGAAAGGGAAACACTTCCCAAATCGTTTTATGATACTTGTATTACCTTAATACAAACTCAAAGATAATACAAAAAAAAGAAAATTACAGATCAATATCCCTTGTGAATATTCACACAAAAATCCCTAACAAAACATTAGCAACTGGAATTCAGCGACCTATAAAAAAACAATACATCATGAGCAAGTGGGGTTTATTCTAGGAATCCCAGACTTCATGTTTGAAAATCAGTCTAACCCACCACATTGTCAGACTAATGGAGAAAAATGTTGTCATACCAATTGATGCAGGCAAAGCACATGACAAAATCCAACAACCATTCATGATAAAAACTCAGAAAAATAGGAATGGGGGAGACTGCCTCAACTTGATAAAGAGCATCCAGCAAACACCTACACCTAACATTTTATGTCTAATGGTGAAAACTGAATGCTTTCTGCCTAAGATTGAGAACAAGTCAAGGATGTCTGATTTTACCACTCTTTTCAAAATAATGCTGAAAGTTCTAGCCAGTGTAATAAGGCATGAAAAGGAAATACAGATTGGAAAGGAAGAAACAAAATGGTTCCTATTTGCAGATGATATGATTATCAATGTAGAAAATTACAAAGAATGTATTTTTAAACAAGTAACTAATAAATGAGTCCAGCAAGGACACAAGATACAAGCTCTACAGACAAAAATTCTATTATTAGCAATGAATGTGTGAACACAAATTAGAAATACAATACCAATTACAACTACTTAAAAAAAGAAATAGGTGTCAGTCTAAAAACCATGTATAGGACTTACATGCTGAGAACTATGCAATGCTGATAAAGATCTAAATAAATGGAGAAACCATGTTCATGGATTAAAACACTCAACATGGTAAAGATGTTGATTCTCCCTCAATTTTATTAAAATTAACAGGCTTAATGCAATTTCTACCAAAATCTCAACAAGATATTTTTGTATACAAACAAGATTATTCTGAAGTTTATGTGTAAAGAAAAACTAGAATAGTTAAAACAATGTTGAAAAAAGAATAAAGTGGGAGGGACCAATCTATTTGATGTTAAGATATTATAGCTACAGTAATCAAGACTGTGTGGTATTGGCAGAGGGATAGACACATAGACCAGTGGAACAAAAGAGAACCCGGAAATTGATCCACACAAATACACACAACTGATTTTTGACAAAGATGCAAAAGCGATTCAATGGAGGAAAGCTAGCCTTTTCACCAAATGGTGATGGAGAAAGTGGACACACATAAAAATAAATGTTGACCCAAGTCTTATACCTTGTACAAAAATGAACTAAAAATGGACTACATACTTAAAATGTAAAGCTATAAAACTTTTAGAAAATAACCAAAATCTTTGGGATCTAGAATTAATCAAGAAGTTCTTAGACTTGACACCAAAAGCTCAATTCAGAAATGGGAAAACTGATCAATTGAATTTCATCAAAATGGAAAACTTTTGCTTTGTAAATGACCCTGTTAAGAGGATAAAAAGACAAGTTTTGGATGGGGAAAAAATATTTACAAGCCACATATCCAATTAAGGCCTTGTGTCTAGAATGTATAAAGAATTCTCAAAACTCAACAATAAAAAAATTCCAATTAGAAAATGGACAAAAGGCATTTCACCAAAAAGGACATACAAATGGCAAATAAGCACATGAAAAGATGTTCAACATCACTAGCTATTAGAAAAATGCAAATTAAAACCACAGTGATGTATCACCACACATAAATCAGGGAGGCTAAAATAAAAAATAGTGACAACTGCTAGTGGGGATGCAGAGAAAATGGACCACATATACACATTGCTAGTGGGCATGTAAAATGGTACATCCACCCTGAAAAACCGTTTGGCAGTTCCTTTTAAAGAAACTAAATATGTACCTACCATTCAACCCACCGATTGTAATCCTGGGCATTTATCCCAGAGAAATACAAAAATGTACCTGAATGTTTATAGCAGCTTTATTTATACCAACCAGAAACTAGAAACAGCACAGATGTCCTTCACAGAGGAATGGTTGAATAAACTGTAATACACGCATGGAATACTACTCAGCAATAAAAAAGATCAAATTATTAATACATGCAGTAACCTTGATGAACATTTAGAGAATTATGTTAAGTGAAAAAAAACCATTCCCAAAAGATGGATTATTCTATTTACAAAATGTTCTTGAAATGACAAAATTACAAAAATAGAGAACAGATCAGTAGTTGCCAAGGGATGGCACAGGATGGGAGGTAAGTGGGTGTGAATCTAAAAGGGTAACAGATTATTCTAGGGATGGAAATGTTGTCTATCTTGACTCTATTAATATGGATACCCTGGTGTGATATTGTACTAGCATTTAGCAAGATGTTACTGTTGGGGGAAACTGTGTTAAGGGTACTTGGGATTTCTCTGTATCATTTCTTAGAACTGCATGTGAATCTATAATTATCTCAAAGTTTTAATTTTAAAAAGTCATTACTATGAGGCTTATGATGAAAGACAACAGTCTCTTACCTCCCCATTTTCCACTCCCATTCCTGTTTCTTAGCTGTTTTTTCTGGGTTAACCCACATCTTCATCTTTGTAAATAGCATACTCGTATTGCCATATCTTTCTCCTGTTCTTTTATTATTAAATGTAGACATCTACTGACTTCTTACTCTGGAAAATGATGAGTTAGCTCTCTCGTATCACTACTACCACCATCATTACCCATTCACTGAAGAAAGTAAATCATAACTTTTGATTAATTCGTTATTCACAGCTGGGCCACTCTGTAAATTTTCTTTCTTACACAACTTTTTTGCCTTTTCCTGGAAGTTAATTGCCTCAATATGTTCATTTGCTTGTTTTTCTGTGTAGCTCTTATTTGAGCCCCCAACTTTGCAACAGAATAGTAAAATTTCTTCATTACGGTCAGTCACATCTGACAACCTTTCAGTTCCATTCATTAATTGACTCTTCTGGAGGTGGCCCTCCATCTTAGAGCTTCAATTAGGACTAGCATTTCTCTAGGGCTGCCTCATAGTTGTCATCTATGGACATCTCTTCACCATCAGTGACAGCATTCTTGAGGTTTCCTTCTTTGGGACCAAAAAGGTGAAAGCAAGAGTTGGAGGATGTGACCTTAGTGAGTTGCCAGTGAAAACACATAGAAATGGGAAAATCTAAAACATCCCTGAAACAGAAATGTAACAGCAGGTATAGTAAGAGTAGGGGATTTCAATTAGGGAAGGCAGCCAAGCCTCTCCACAAGTATCTACTGATGGGTCCAGGAAGCAGGACTTCAGCAGGGACAGAATCTGTCTTACTCATCCTTGCGGCAGGGACAGCTGACATCACCATCATCTGACGTAGGCTACAAGCAGGAGTTGATTGACAGGCAGGAGGATCAGCCATGAGAGCTCCAGTGCCAACAGTATCCTTTGCAAAATTCCTTAGAACTTTGCAAACAACCCCTTTGGCTATAGTTATTGGCATTTAAAACAATTTAAAACAATTAAAACGATGCTGAGATAGGTGTGGTGGTGGCTCATGCCTGTAATCCCAGCACTTTGGGAGGCAAAGGTGGATCGATTGCTTGGGACCAGGAGTTTGAGACCAGCCTGGCCAACATAGTGAAACCCCGTCTCTACAAAAAATACAAAAATATTAGCTGGGTGTGGTGGTGTGCTCCTGTAATCCCAGCTACTTTAGAGGCTGAAGTAGCCTCTAAAGGCTACTTTAGAGGAGAATCGCTTGAACCTGAGAGGTGGAGGTTGCAATGAGCTTAGATCACGCTACTGCACTCCAGCCTGGGCAACAGAGACTCCATCCAAAAATAAATAAATAAATACATACATACATATGTACATACATATATACATACATACATACTGTGTAATGCTTGATAAATAAAAACATAATATATAAGACATGCAGTGTAATAGTAAAATGAGCACCCACAAACCCACTCTCTACCTTCAGAACTAGAATGGTTGTGACAGTAACAACCTTTTACAAATCTCCTGCGGGTTTGGGGACCTAGGGCTGCTGGACCACTGGGGAAGCATTTACTTGAAGAAAACCTGCAGAGCTACCATGGTCCACATCAGCTACCACAGTTGCTGCTTCAGGCAGAAATCAGGGGCAGTGCAGGTTATAGAAGCATAAGAAGAGGGCAGGGCTGGGGACACCTGTGACTGCTGCCGTGCCCGTGGTGTTCCTGTAGAACTCTGAGAAAGTCCACGTCGACCATGAAGTAGCCTGCAGGGCTCTTCAGAGCCTCCTTTAACTCCTGTTTTGTATAGTGGGCTTGTTAGGTAAACCACCTCTCTCTGCAACCCATGAGTTTTCAGAGAGCGTGGAGTGTACTTTACACTTCATGTTAAAATAAAAAACTTTTTTATTTTTCTTTGAGACAGGGGCTCACTCTGTTGCCCAGGCTGGAGTGTAGTGAGCAATCACAGCTCACTGCAGCCTTGACTTCCCAGGCTCAAGTGATCCTACTTACCTCACCCTCCCAGGTAGTTGAGATTACAGGTTTGCACCACCTTGCCTGGCTAATATTTTGTATTTTTTGTGGGGAAAAGGTTTTGCCATGTTGCCCAGGCTGGGTTTTTTTTTTGTTTTTGGTTTTTTTTTGAGACAGTCTTGCTCTGTCACCAAGGCTGGAGTGCCGTGTTGCAACTTCTGCCTCCCGGGTTCAAGCGATTCTCCTACCTCAGCCTCCTGAGTAGCTGGGATGACAGGTGTGCACCACCACGCCTGGCTAATTTTTTTTTTTTTTAAATACTTTAAGTTCTGGGATACATGTGAAGAACGTGCAAGTTTGTTACATAGGTATACACGTGTCATGGTGGTTTGCAGCACCCATCAATCCGTCATCTACGTTAGGTACTGCTCCTATTTCTATCCCTTCCCCAGGCCCTTACCCCCTACAGGCCCAGTGTGTGTGATGTTCCTCTCCCTGTGTCCATGTGTTCTCATTGTTCAACTCCCACTTATGAGTGAGAACATGCAGTGTTAGTTTGCTGAGAATGATGGTTCCCATCATCATCCATGTCCCTGCAAAGAACATGAACTCATCCTTTCTTTATGGCTGCATAGTATTCCATGGTGTATATGTGCCACATTTTCTTTATCCAGTCTATCATGGATGGGCATTCGGGTTGGTTCCAAATCTTTGCTATTGTGAACAGTGCCGCAATAAACACATGTGTGCATGTGTCTTTATAGTAGAATGATTTATAATCCTTTGGGTATATACCCAGTAATGGGATTGCTGGGTCAAATGGTATTTCTGGTTCTAGATCCTTGAGGAATTGCCACACTGTCTTCCACAATGGTTGAAGTAATTTATACTCCCACCAACAGTGTAAAAGCATTCCTATTTCTCCACATCCTCTCCAGTATCTGTTGTTTCCTGGCTTTTTAATGATCGCCATTCTAACTGGCATGAGATGGTATGTCATTGTGGTTTTGATTTGCATTTCTCTAATGACCAGTGATAATCAGCTTTTTTTCATATGTTTGTTGGTTGCATAAATGTCTTCTTTTGGGAAATGTCTGTTCATATCCTTTGCCCACTTTTTGATGGTTTTTTTTTTTTTTTGTAAATTTGTTTAAGTTCCTTGCAGATTCTGGATATTAGCCCTTTGTCAGATGGATAGATTGCAAAAATTTTCTTTGTAGGTTGCCTGTTCACTCTGATGATAATTTCTTTTGCTGCGCACAAACTCTTTGGTTTAATTAGATCCCTTTGTCTATTTTGGCTTTTGTTGCCATTGCTTTTGGTGTTTTAGACATGAAGTCTTTGCCCATGCCTACATCCTGAATGGTATTGCCGAGGCTTTATTCTAGGGTTTTTATGGTTTTAGGTCTTACATTTAAGTCTTTAATCCATCTTAAGTTAATTTTTGTATAAGGTGTAAGGAAGGGGTCCAGTTTCAGTTTTCTGCATGTGGCTAGCCAGTTTTCCCAACACCATTTATTAAGTAGCAAATCCTTTCCCCATTGCTTGTTTTTGTCAAGTTTGTCAAAGATCAGATTGTTGTAGGTGTGTGGTGTTATTTCTGAGGCCTCTGTTCTGTTCCATTGGTCTATATATCTGCTTCAGTACCAGTACCATGCTGTTTTGGTTACTGTAGCCTGGTAGTATAGTTTGAAGTCAGGTAGCACGATGCCTCCAGATTTGTTCTTTTTGCTTAGGATTATCTTGACTCTGCAGGCTCTTTAGTTCCATATGAAATTTAAAGTAGTTTTTTTCTGATTCTGTGAAGAAAGTCAATGGTAACTTTATGGGGATAGCACTGAATCTATAAATTACTTTGGGCAGTATGGCCATTTTCATGATATTGATTCTTCCTATCCGTGAGCATGGAATGTTTTTCTATTTGTTTGTGTCCCCTCTTATTTCCTTGAGCAGTGGTTTGTAGTTTTCCTTGAAGAGGTCCCTCACATCCCTTGTAAGTTGTATTCCTAGGTATTTTATTCTCTTGGTAGCAACTGTGAATGGGAGTTGACTCATGATTTGGCTCTCTATTATTGGTGTATAGGAATGCTTGTGATTTTTGCACTTTGATTTTGTATCATGAGACTTTGCTGAAGTTGCTTATCAGCCTAAGGAGATTTTGAGCTGAGACAATGGGGTTTTCTAAATACACAATCATGTCATCTGCAAACAGAGACAAATTTGACTTCCTCTCTTCCTGTTTGAATACGCTTTATTTCTTTCTCTTGCCTGATTGCCCTGGCCAGAACTTCCAATACTATGTTGAATAGCAGTGGTGAGAGAGGGCATCCTTGTCTTGTGCCAGTTTTCAAAGGGAATGCTTCCAGTTTTTGCCCATTCAGTATGATATTGGCTGTGGAGTTGTCATAAATAGCTCTTATTATTTTGAGATACATTCCATCAATACCTGGTTTATTGAGAGTTTTTAGCATGAAGGGGTGTAGAATTTTGTCAAAGGCCTTTTCTGCATCTATTGAGATAATCATGTGGTTTTTGTCATTGGTTCTGTTTATGTGATGGATTTTTACATTTATTGATTTGCGTATGTTAAACCAGCCTTGCATCCCAGGGATGAAGCCTACTTGATTGTGGCGGATAGGCTTTTCGATGTGCTGCTGGATTCGGTTTGCCAGTATTTTATTGAGGATTTTCGTGTCCATGTTCATCAGGGATATTGGCCTAAAAGTTTCCTTTTTTGTTGTGTCTTTGCCAGGTTTTGGTATCAGGATGATGCTGGCTTCATAAAGTGAGTTAGGGAGGACTCCCTCTTTTTCTATTGTTTGGAATAGTTTCGGAAGGAATGGTACCAGCTCCTTTATATCGCTGGTAGAATTCGGCTCTGAATCCGTCTGGTCCTGGACTTTTTTTAATTGGTAGGCTATTAATTATTGCCTCAATTTCAGAACTTGTTATTGGTTTATTCAGGGATTCAACTTCTTCTTGGTTAAGACTTGGGAGGGTGTATGTGTCCAGGAATTTATCCATTTCTTCTAGATTTTCTAGTTTATTTGCATGGAGGTGTTTATAGTATTCTCTGATGGTAGTTTGTATTTCTGTGGGATCAGTGCTGATATCCCCTATATCATTTTTTTATTGCATCTATTTGATTCTTCTCTCTTTTCTTCTTTATTAGTCTGGCTAGCAGTCTATCAATTTTGTTGATCTTTTCAAAAAACCAGCTCCTGGATTCATTGATTTTTTTTGAAGGGTTCGCCAAGGTTGGAGTGCAGTGGCATGATCTTGGCTCACTGCAGCCTCCGCCTCCTGGGTTCAAGTGATTCTTCTGCCTCAGCCTCCCAAGTAGCTGGGACTACAGGCACGCGCCACCATGCCTGGCTATATTTTGTATTTTTAGTAGAGACACGGTTTCACCATGTTGGCCAGGCTGGCCTCGAACTCCTGACCTCGTGATCCACCCGCCTCAGACTCCCAAAGTACTGTAATTACAGGTGTGAGCCACCGTGCCCAGCCTGAAGGGTTTTTTTTGTCTCTATCTCCTTCAGTTCTGCTCTAATCTTAGTTATTTCTTGTCTTCTGCTAGCTTTTGAATTTGTTTGCTCTTGCTTCTCTAGTTCTTTTGTGATATTAGGGTGTCGATTTTAGATCTTTCTTACTTTCTCTTGTGGGCATTTAGTGCTATAAATTTCCCTGTAAACACTGCTTTAGCTGTGTTCCAGAGATTCTGGTACGTTGTGTCTTCTCATTGGTTTGAAATAACTTATTTATTTCTGCCTTAATTTTGTTATGTACCCAGTAGTCATTCCAGAGCAGGTTGTTCAGTTTCCATGTAGTTGTGCGGTTTTGAGTGAGTTTCTTAATCCTAAGTTCTAATTTGATGGCATTGTGGTCTGAGAGACTGTGTTATGATTTCTGTTCTTTTGCATTTGCTGAGGAATGTTTTACTTCCAATTATGTGGTCAGTTTTAGAATAAGTGCGATGTGGTGCTGAAAAGAATTCTGTTGATTTGGGGTGGAGAGTTCTGTAGATGTCTATTAGGTCCGCTTGGTTCAGAGCTGAATTCAAGTCCCAAGTATTTAAAAAAAATTAATGTTTGTTAATTTTCTGTCTCAATTGATCTGTCTAATATTGACAGTGGGATGTTAAAGTCTCCCACTATTATTGTGTGGGAGTCTAAGTCTCTTTGTAGGTCTCTAAGAACTTGCTTTATGAATCTGGGTGCTCCTGTATTGGGTGCATATATATTTGGGATAGTTAGCTCTTCTTGTTGCATTGATCTCTTTACCATTATGTAATGATGCCTGGCTAACTTTTGTATATTTTGGTAGAGACAGGGTTTCACCATGTTGGCCAGGCTGGTCTCGAACTCCTGACCTCAAGTGATCCACCCTCCTTGGCCTCCCAAAGTGCTGGGATTATAGGCATTAGCCACTGCACTCAGCTGGAGACTGGTCTTGAGCTCTTGAGCACAAACAATCCTCCCCCTCCTCCTGCCTTTCCCTCCCAAAGTGCTGGGATTGTAGGCTAAAATTTAAAAAAGAAAAACAAAAAAAAAGTTTATCTTTACCTACTCACACAACTGTCCTGGCACCAAACCCCGTTGTTCAGGGTTTTTACCAAGGCTTCGTTACAAAGGTGTGATTGACAAAATCATTGACCATGGGTAATTAAGTAAATCTCCAGCCCTGGAGGTGGAGGGGAAAACTAAATCCAGTCCTCTAATCATGTGGTTGGTTCCCCTGGCAACCAGTTCCCCCATCCTTAGGGGCTTCCCAAAAATAATTTCATTAATGTAAACTCAGCTGTGGTTGAAAATAACAAGACACCCTTCTCACTTTTATCACCCTGGAGCTATTTCAGGAACTGGGGACAAAACTGAATATAACAAAAGATGCTCCTTCCACTTTCGGCACTTAGAAAATTATAAGGGTTCTAGAAACTCTGACCAGGAGCTGGAGAGGAAGATCTAATATCTATTTCTAATTATTTCACATCATCACAGTGTTCCACACATGAAATCTAGCTTGTGCTTGCTTGTTGTATGTACTCCAAGAGATGTGTTGATGGGTGGACTGGAACCTTTCTCTTCGAGGAGCTTGTGTCCCTCTCAGTGCTGTGCTACTTTCATACCAGGGTGACCTGTAGGAAATAGAGACATCTGGGAAGAACTTGCTCTGGGGAGGGGGCTGTGCTCCCTCGAATGATGAAATTAGCAGGTTCTCCAGATCACAGCAGCACTGCTCAGTGAATGAGCCCTAAGAAGCTGCCCGGAGTGAACCCCAGCTCATCCCAGGACTGCCAAGAAAGCTCTGGCTCTGAAGAGCAATGGATGCTCTGATATTGTTCTTCTGGATCCTCAGGGAAAGGGTGGTCCTTGGGCCTGCAGGTCTCACAGCCATGTGGCCATGGGAAGGAGCCTAGCTCACTTCCTACTTTGATAATGGCTTATCCACACTAAGCCTTTGTCAAAATCCTTGGATCACCACACGATCCCTCTTGCTTCTGGTTTATTCTGCCCAGTTTACTTGTGTAATTACTCTTTTTTGTTTCCTTTTGTTTCAGGGAGTCTGTGTTATGCTTCTTGTCTAGAATATGAATTCCTTAAGGGCATGATTTATCTAGTAAGCAAAGAAACCAACTTTAGCTAATTTAGGCAGATAAGAAATTTATGTCAAGGATACAGCTTAGTAATCAGAATATTCTCTAGAGTAGGACACCCAGGCTTAGCGTCCACAAAGTCAGGAAGGAACTGCCCCTCATCCCATTGCAGATTTGGTCTGGTGGAGTCCTCACTGCTGTTGCTAGGCTTGAACTCACACTCACAGTGAGCTTTTCCCACACCGCACACACTGGGGCCTGGATGCTATTGCTAGATCACTGTCCTTGCTGCCTGCCCTGTCACAGGCCCACATTCTTTACAGTCCTCACTTCTTTCTGTTGACTACAAAGCGAAGTGCATCAGGTACCCGTGGTTGCAGAGCAAAGATCATGTGTGCCTGTCTTGGCCTCAAGAGAGGTTGGGAAAGCAGAGATTTAGCACATTTAGGTTCTGTAGCAGGAGCTGGGCTCTGCTTAGGAAGGTGGGGATTCTGTAAGAGGGAACTTAGGCTACAGCAAGAATACTCTGTATTTTCTGTAGCACCTAAACAATACTTAGCACAGGTAGTAAGCGGGTTGTTTCCAATTTGTGATTGGGGCACGACTCAGCTAAAATCTTGCTGATTAAGGATCCACAGAATAACAGATGTCCACGTATTCGTCACTATTTCTGGTTTTCAACTTAATTTGTTCTTTTTTTTTGAGACCGAGTTTTGCTCTTGTTGCCCAGGCTGGAGTGCAGTGGCATTGTCTTGGCTTACTGCAACCTCTGCCTCCTGGGTTCAAGTGATTCTCCTGTCTCAGCCTCCAAGTAGCTGGGATTATAGGTATGCACCACCACGGCCAGCATTTTTGTATTTTTAGTAGAGATGGGTTTCACCATGTTGGCCAGGCTGGTCTTGAGCTCCTGACCTCAGGTGATCCACCCACCTCGGCCTCCCAAAGTGCTGGGGTTATGGGCTTAAGCCACCTCACCCAGCCAACTTAATTGGTTCTTACTGAACCAGCCTACCTGGACACAATTAAGAATGTCAGAAACCTAATATTTCAGTAAAATGTTTATCCCAATGAAATATATCAATATATTTTATTCATTTCTTTGTAACTCATTTATTCAACCAATATTATGGAGTTTCCCTACTCCATACGTCTTCTCACCTTTTTCAATTGCGACAGAACTCCAATCTTATTTTGGGTAGAAAAACATCCAGTTAAAAGACGACATTTGCTAGCCTTTTTTTGCAGCTAGGATACCAACTCAGGATTTTTTTCCTTACTTGGTTTTATAAAAGTTACTTGGCTCTCTGGATCTGTGTTGAGCAGTCTAGGGCTCTGGTGCCCATGCAATGCCAATGGGAGGGCTGCCATAATCTCAGGACTAAAGACCCTTTCATAGTCCTCAGGTTCTCATCACTGCTTCCCATTATGCTGCCATTTGAGATTTATAGATTTGTGGTCCAGGTCTTATTTGACTTCACTTCTATTTTTCATTGATAGCCCCGTTTAAGGTAGTAGCATCCTGCACCGCATGAGAGGGGACGGGTGTGAATTGGATCAGAGGATGCAGTGGTTTCCAGACAGTGGATGTGGGGGTTGGCAGCAATGCTGGTGCAGGGCTGGTGGCACTCGAATGTCCCAGGAGTTCCAGGAGCTTTATACAAATGCAGATTTCCTGGTATCCCAACAGACTTACTAAATCAGACTCTGGGGCCTAATAGTATGTACGATTCTAAGTTTCCTGGGGGATTATGTTGCACAGCCTGGTTACAGACCCTGAACTAGGTGACCTATTTATAAGATTTGTTCAAACTCTATATTTGGCTTATGCCATCTTAATTTTATTTATCCAAAACTTACCTCACTGCAAATAATAAACAAAATCTTGGGGACACTCCTATTTTAGGATTTGGTGAATGTGGTTGATTTTATTGTTGTTTAAAAAAATCCACTGCCCGTCCATGGGCGGAATGATTTGGGAATGGGACAGGGAAGTGAAGGGTATAGAAGGGCAGGGTCCCTAGTGAGGGCTCCACCCTCGGGACTGTGTCCATGGACCTGAGTGAGAACAGGCACTCCTCTTTTTGCGCCCAAATGTTGCATTTTCCAAGACCACTCTGACCTGCCATGCCACCCTTCCTGTGCCCATATAAACCCAGCAGCTCAGCGGGCACACATGCAAGTGGCTGAATGTCAAGACCAGCAGACCAGTGATGGTAGAACGACACGGAAGAGAAAGAGAAGAGGAGAGATGTTTGGACGCCAGGGGAGTTTGACTGAGGGCGGTTGGGGAAGAGTCCAGCTGCTGGGTGGCCCGACTCCAGGGGAAGACCACCTTCCCACTCCATCCTCCCTTCTGGCTCTACACCCATCTTGCTGAGAGCCCTCTCTACCACCAGTTAAACCTTGCACTCATCTTTTCAGCCTGCATATGACCGGATTCTTTCAGGACACTGGACAAGAGCTCGGGATGCAGAAGGCTGTCATACTGGCCCTCTGCCCCAGAGGGTCTATTGAGCTGACTAACACACAAGCCATCTGCAGACCACAAAGCTGGAAGAGCTTGGTAACACTGGGGTTGCAGGCACCCACCCCTAGACACTACTGCGGGGCCGAGAGCCCAAAGCACTCACCCCAGCCTCTGCACCTGCCCATCTGCATGCTTCCCCTGGGGGTTTGAGCTGCAGGGTGACCAAACAGGTGAGCCACACCCCTGTCACATGTCCTGCAAAGGGAATCAGGGAACTCTCCTGTTTCAGGAAGATTATACTCTCTTTCCCCCAAGTTGATACCATGTGACCTGCTCTGACCTTTGAAATGCAGCAGAAGTAATTTGTCACTCTCAAGAAGATAAAACAGAAGAAGGAAGAAGTGTCCTGAGGAACAAAGGCTGGTTCAATCTCTTTGAGGTGGTAAGTACCAAATCAAGGAGGTGGTGATCACACCCACTGCCGCAGCTCCAACCGAAGTAAAAGATGCCTTTGGTTGAATGTTTTGAGAGTCCTGTTGCTACCAGAGACTGACTGCGCCAGACCTAAAACAATAGTGGAGGCCCTTGTCTTCTGCTGAGCCCCTAAGGAGGTCATATTTTCAAACGTTCTCTTCAGATGCAGCCAAAGAGGATGATAATGGAGAAAGAATGACCTCCTGGGGTGGAGCCAAGGGTCACAGAAAACTTTGGACTGCCGTCAACTCCCGGGAGCAGAGCTTCTTGACTTCTGATACTGCATTGTATCAACTTAATCGAGGAAGACAATAAAGCACGTCAATTTAAAGTTTACCATTCAATGAGGTTTGAAGCACCACCAACGTCGAGATAAAGAACATTTCTATCACCCCCAAGTGTTCCCTCTTGTATGTCAACTCCCTCGGTCCTGGACCACCATTGCTTCCTGTCCATATAGAGTGACCTTTTCTAGAAATGGAATCATACAGTCTGTACACTCTCGTGTTTGGTGCATCTTTCTCAGCATAATGCTTTTGAGACTCATCCAAACTGTTGTATGTATAGGAAGTTCATATCATTTTGTGCTGTGTGCTACTCCATTTTATGAATGTATCACAATTTGTTCATTCACCTGTTAAAAGACACTTGAATTGTTTTTAGTTTTTTGCTATTATGCATAAAGTTGCTATGCACATTTATGTGCAAGTCTTTAGATGGACATTTGTTTTTATTTTTCTGGGGTAAACTCCATGAGTAACATTGATTGGTTGTATAGTGAATGTATGTTTAACATTTTTCAAGCTCTTTTCCAAAGTGGTTGCATCATTTTATTTATTTTTTTCTTTTTTAAGACAAGGTCTCACTGTCACCTAGGCTGGAGTGCAGTGGCACAGTCGTAGCTCACTGCAGCCTTGAAATCCTGGGCTGAAGAAATCCTCATGCCTCGGCCTCCTGAGTAGCTGGGACTACAGGTGCATACCACTACACCCAGATAATTGTTTTATTTTTTGTAGACACAGAGTCTCACTATGTTGCCCAGGCTGGTATGGAACTCCTGGCCTCAAATGGTCCTTCCACCTTGGCCTCCCAAAGTGCTGGGATTCCAGGTATGAGCCACTGCATCCACTGCTTCATTTTACTTTTCCACCAGAGAAAAATGAAAGTTTTCATTACTCTACATTCTCACCAACACTCGATATGGTGAGTCTTTTTAATTTTACCCATGCTAATAAGTATGTAATGGGATCTTATTGTGGTTTTGGTTTACATTTCCTTGATGACTAATGATATGAGCATCTTTTCATGTGTTTTTTGGCCATTTGCATATCTTTTTTGGTGAAGTATTTGTTCAAACTTTTGCCACTTAAAAATTGGATTGTTTGCCTTATTAATGAATTGTAAGAGTTAAAAAAATTATGCTGGATAAAGACCTGTATCGAGGAGAAAGATATATTTTCTTCCAATCTGTAGTTTGCCTTTTCATGTTCTTAGCAACTTTCAAAGAGTTGTTTTAAAATTTTGATGACGTCAACTTTATGAATTTTAAAATTTATTTTTTGTGATGTTTGTGTTCTAAGAAATCTGCCTGCCTCAGGATCACAAAGATTTTCTTCTAGAAGTTTTATACTTTTAGGTTTCATGTTTAGGTCTATGATACATTTCAAGTTAATTTTTACATGTGCTATAAGGTGTCAAGATTCATTTTCTCCCATAAGTATATCCAATTGTTCAAGCACCTTTTATTGAAAAGTCTTTCTGTCTCCTCCATTAAGTCACCTTAGCACCTTTATGAAAAAGTAATTGTCCAAGTAACTTCACACTGAAGAAACCCGACAAACACTGCCTCAGCCAAGGCAGTCAAGGTTCACATCAACAGTTATGTTGATACTCTGTGCCCTTGATATGATATGATAAAAATGTGACTTTACCTCTTTGGTCTTTTTTCCAGTCTAATCATAAGAAAAATATCAGACAAATTACAGGTGAAGGGTATTCTTTAAAATGCCAGTACTCCTGAAAACTGCCAAGGTCATTCAGAATAAGGAAAGTCTGAGAAACTGTCACAGCCAAGAAGAACCTAAGGATACTTGAGAATTAAATGGAATGTGGTATTGTGGATATAGGATCCAGGAACAGAAGAAGGACATTAGGTAAAAATGAAGGAAATCTGAATAAATTATGGACCCTGGTTAACAGTAATGTTAATACATTGTTTCATTAATTATGCCAAATGTACCATTTCAGTGGAAGATGATAATAATAGGGGAAACTGCATGCAAAATATATGGAATCTTTTTGAATTATCTTCAAAAATTTTCTGTAAATCTAAAACTTCATAAATTAACAAGTTTAACAAAACCAAACAAAAAGTCAATTAACCACATGTGTGTCTAAGCTGTTATTGATTGTGGTTACATTTAGGATTTGTACATCCTTTTATGAGTTAGCAATTAAAGAGTGAAATGTCTCTCTTTATCCTGGTAATTTCTTTTTGTTTTTTTTTTTTGAAACAAGATCTCACTTTGTCACATAGGCTGGAGTGCAGTGGCACGAACACGGCTCACTGCAACTTCAACCTCCCAGGCTCAAGTGATCCTCACACCTCAGCCTCCTAAGTAGCTGGGAACATAGGCACATGCTACCATACCCAACTAATTTTTCTATTTTTTTGTAGAGGTAGGGTTTCTGTGTGTTACTCAGGCTAGTCTCAAACTCCTGAGCTCAAGCAATCAGCCCACCTCGGCCTCCCAAAGTGCTGGGATTACAAGTGTGAGCCACCACACCCGGCGCCTGATCATTCTTTGCTCTGATTGTACTTTTTCAGATGTTATTGTAACAACTCCATTTCTTTTGATTCATATGCATGGTATATGTTTTCACCATCCTTCTACTTATAGTTGGGTCTTGTTTTTTTCATCCAGCATGACCAGCTTGCTTTCAAAAAATCTCTCTATATGGGGTATTTAGACCATTTATAGTTCATATAACTATTGATACAGTTGGATTTAAAACTCCCATCTTGCTATTCGTTTTCTATTTATTCTATGTTTTCTTTGTTCTTTTTCCCTCTATTCCTGATTTCTTTTGGAGTGATGTAGAATTTTGTATGATGCCATTTTATCTTCTCTACTGGCTTATTAGCACTACCTCTTTGTTGTATTTTTAGTGGCTTTTTTAAGGCTTACAATATGTACTTTTAACATAGTCTACCTTTAAATAGAATTCTATTTCTTTACTTACGATATGTGAACCTTATTTCCATTTCCCTTCTTCTATTCTTTGTTACTGTGGTTGTACATTTTATTTCTATATATGTTATAGACCCTGCATTACATTGTTACTATTTTTGTTTAAACAGGCAATTATCTTCTAAAATATTAAAAAGTGGCTAGGTGCACTGGGTCACACCTGTAATTCCAGGACTTTGGGAGGCCGAGATTGGAGAATTGCTTGAGCCTAGGAGTCCAAGACCAGCCTAGGCAACAAAAAGAAGAAAAGACTGCTTCACTACTATCCCAGGGATTGTCTTTCCGGCTGCCAACACTCATTCTGCAATTTTTCTTTTGAAACAGGGTCTTCATCTGTCACCCGGCCTGGAGTGGAGTGGCATGATCATAGCTCACTACAGCCTCAACCTCATGGGTTCAAGCAATCCTTCTGCCTCAGCCTCCCGAGTAGCTGGGACTGTAGGTATGCACCACGATGCCCAGCTATTTATTTATTTATTTATTGAGACAGAATCTTGTTCTGTTGCCCTGGCTAGAGTGCAGTGGTGTGCACAATCTTGGCTCACTGCAACCTGTGCCTACCAGGCTCAGATGATCCTCCACCTTGGCCTCCCAAGTAGCTGGGACTACAGGTGCATGCCACTGTACCCAGCTAATCTTTGTATTTTTTGTAGAGACAGGGTTTTGCCATGTTGCCCAGGGTGGTCTCGAACTCCTGAACTCAAGCTGCTTGCCTTGGCCTCCCACAGTGCTGGGATCACAGTTGTGAGCCACTGTGCCTGGCCTAATTTTTTTTTTTTTTTTTTTTTTGTGACGGAGTTTCTCTCTTGTTGCCCAGGCTGGAGTACAGTGGCACGATCTCAGTTCACTGCAACCTCTGCCTCCCGGGTTCAAGCATTTCTCCTGCCTCAGCCTCCTGAGTAGCTGAGATTACAGATGCCTGCCACCACAACCAGCTAATTTTTTGTATTTTTAGTAGAGATGGGGTTTTGCCATGTTAGGCAGAGGCTGGTCTTGAACTTCTGACCTCAGGTGATCTGCCCGCCTTGGCCTCCCAAAGTGCTGGGATTACAGGCATGAGCCACTGCCTGACCGAATTTTTTATTTTTTGTAGAGATAGGATCTTATTATGTTGCCCAGGCTGGCCCTGAATTTCTAGGCTCAAGTGATCCTCCCATCTTGGCATCCCAAAATGCTGGGATTACAGGCATGAGCCACTGCACCTGGCCTATAATTTTTTTTTTTTTTTTTTTGAGACGGAGCTCACTCTGTCACCCAGGCTGGAGTGCAGTAGCTCGATCTTGGCTCACTGCAACCTCTGCCTCCCTGGTTCAAGCAATTCTCCTGCCTCAGTCTCCCAAGTAGCTGGGACTACAGGCATGCGCCACCACGACTGGCTAATTTTTGTATTTTTAGTAGAGACAGGGCTTCACCATGTTGGCCAGGCTGGTCTTAAACTCCTGACCTCAGGTGATCCATCCTCCCTGGCCTCCTGAAGTGCTGGGATTACAGGCGTGAGCCACCGTGCCTGGCCTGGCCTACAATTTTTGATGCTGGTACTTTCTTGATCTCACAAAAAGCTTTCAGAAACAGACAGGACTCCTTGTTCCTTCCTCAAATGATCCTTAGGTGGTTTGTTAACTGAAATTTCAAGTGTTCACATATGTTCGGGATATGTAGCTTGACTGGCACTGGGCCACCCTCGATTGTAAGGTGCCTTCTGAGCTGTTGAAAAGTAGTACGTGTGTGTCTCCAAATCAGTTGCTAAAATGTGGTCTATAAGTATTGTCCTGCAATTCCTTTTCTCACCTACTGATATATGCTCAAGATCTTTTCACGTTAGTCCATTTAGAGCTGCTACCTTGTTTTAAAACACTGTATGAAACCTGCAGCATTCCCGGTATGGTTCTACCACAACTCATCTAACCACTGTTCTATTGGTAGGTCTCTAACTTGTTTCTAAATAGTATCGGATGGTACAATAAATATATCTCACATGCCTCTGAGTGTATTTCTCTAGGACGGATATTGAGAAGGGGAGTTCTTGGATTGAAGGGTACGCCCATTTAAAATTTTTAATTGTCTCCCAGAAGCCCTTATCATTTTGCAGTCCCACCAAATGTGTATTCAAGTGTTTATATATTCCATTGCCCATGCTCACATTGGATATTATATATTTAGGAATTTGTGTCAATCACATTGGGTTAAGAGCGATGCTATAATGTCGTTTTACTTTGCATTTTCCTTACTAGTATTAAGGTAAGATGATTTTAACATGCAGAGCAGATGAAAATAACTCCTCTCCATCAATTTATTGGCTTAGTGTTCTACGAGTCAGGAGTGCAGCCTTTTTTTGTTTTGTTTTGTTTTGTTTTAATAGAGATGAGGCCTTGCCATGTTGCCCAGGCTGGAGTGCAGTGGCTACTCACAGGTGAAGTCCCACTACCGATCAGCATGAGAATTTTAACTTGCTCTGTTTCCAACTTGGGCCAATTCACCCTCCTTGAGCAACCTGGTGGTCCCCACTCCCAGGAGGTCACCTTATTGATGCCAAAGTTAGTCCAGACACCTGATGGGCATAGTGTACTACAGCCTCAAGTAGTTGTGATTACAAGGCTGAACTTCCACATCCAGCAGGAGGCCAGCACATAATAGCTGAGTCCTCCATTCAGCATCTCATAAGGCTGAAACCAAGGTGCTGGCCAGGTGCATCCTCATCTGGAGGCTTGATGCGCTTCCAGGCTTCCTCAGGCTGTTGGCAGAATTCACTTCCTTACAGTTGGAGGACTGAGATCCCTTTGTCTTGCTGGCTGTTGGCTGGGAACTGTTCTCAAATCCTAGAGGCCACTCTCAGGGCTTGCCACGTGACTTCCTCCAGCTCAGCCATGGGACCCACCCACCGTCAAGTCCCTCTCATGCTTTGAAGCTCTCAGACTTCCCCTTCTGTGACCCACGAAGAAAACAGTCTGCTTTCAAAAGGCTCACGTGATGAGGTCAGGGCCACCCAGATCATCTCCCTATTTTAAGGTCAACTTTACCATTTGACATAACTGAATCACAGGAGTAAAATCCAGGATATTCACAGTCTCAGAGATCTTTCAGGTCAGGGCACAGGCACTCAGGGGACAGGAAGCTTTGGAAATCGTCTTAGAATACGGCCCACCATACCACCAAAGAGGGCGCAAAAGAGAGACCTTTCACATCAGACAGGAGGTTGTATGTGGGCAGTGCTTGTGCTAGGAACAGGGGTGTGTGTGTGTGCATGTATGTATGTATGCATGTGTGCATGCATTTGTGTGTGTGCACATGCACGCGCGCATGTGTGTGTGTGTATGTGTGTAAAGGACCTTCAAAGAAGCCCAGGTAGAGTTTCCATGAGGAGCTCAAAGTCTGATAGATGATTAGCAGCTGAAGGAAGCTTAGGGCACATGACTCATGACTCTGGGAAGTGTTCTCTTTTTCAATGAAACCCTCCCAGCAGCCCCAGCGATGTCGTCTATGCATGGTCTCCAGATGCTCTCCATTACTGCTGCGTAGGAGAAGGGAGAAGGGTGAGAGATAAACCTTTACTTCAGATTAAAGCAGCACGTGGTTGGTGTTTGCACTGAAGGTCAACTTTCTGAGGAGGAAGGTGGAGGATCAGGGAAGGCTTCCTGGAGGATATGGCTTTTAAACCTGGCCTTGAAGATTGGGGAGAATTCCAACAGGATGAGCTGGATGTGGAAAGGGGCTTCCAGGAAAGACACAGCCAAGTGTGGAAGCCCGAGGAGCATTTCAGAAAGGGCAAGCAGCCGGTGTGTAGAGCTGAGAATGGAGGATCAGCAGCAGGAAAGAGTTGGGGCTGGGCCAGGATGAGGGGTAAGGACCAGGCAGAGAAGCATGGGTTTCAGTAAAAATGCAAGGTCAGGCCGGGCACGGTGGCTCAAGCCTATAATGCCAGCACTTTGGGAGGCCGAGACGGGCAGATCATGAGGTCAGGAGATCGAGACCATCCTGGCTAACACGGTGAAACCCCGTCTCTACTAAAAAATACAAAAAACTAGCCGGGCGTGGTGGCAGGCGCCTGTAGTCCCAGCTACTCAGGAGGCTGAGGCAGGAGAATGGCATGAACCCGGGAGGCGGAGCTTGCAGTGAGCTGAGATCTGGCAACTGCACTCCAGCCTGGGCGACAGAGCGAGACTGCGTCTCAAAAAAAAAAAAAAAAAAAAAAAAGGCAAGGTCAGCTTGACTTATCTTGACATTAGAATATTCTTGCCACTTCCCAGGAAGAAGAGACTATATTCCAAGTTAATAGTCCATTTTAACACCTAACACGAAAGAGAGAGAGAGAGAAGCACGAGCACTTAAGCCTGGAGTAAACACAGTCATTACAGTGACCACAAAAGCATCACTGATGGACCAATAAAAAGTGAAAGGAGTCATGGGGGAAACCAGTACATCTCTGCAGTGTGTAAAGCAACCCAACCTCATAAACGCCGCTGACCTTTCCTCTGACAAAGCAAGCCCTGAGAGCTTTCCTTTCAATGGATAGTGAGACCACAGGCACATTGCCCTTCACTGCTGTTACGGGTTGAATTGTGTCCTCCTAAAAGAGATGTTATTCTTACCCTTAGTACCTGTGAATGTGACATTATTTGGGAACAGGGTGTTTGGAGAAGTGATCAAGTTAAGATGAGGTCATTAGGGTGGGGCTCAGTTCACTATGACTGGTGTCCTTAGAAAAAGAAAAGACACAGACTGACACCAGGGAGAGCACCATGGGAAGATGGAGGCAGGGACTGGAGTGATGCACCCGCAAGTTAAGGAACGTCCAGGATTCCGGCCACCTCCAGAAGCATGGAGAGAGGCCAGGAAGGACCTTCCTTCCAAGTGCCAGAGGGTACGTGGCCCTGCCGACACTGTGATTTTGGACTTCTGGTCTCCAGAACTTTGAGAAGATAAATTTCCATGGTTTACGGCACCTGGTTTGTGGTACTTTGTTATGGCAACCCTAGAAAATGGGTATAGCACTCATTCATTTGTTCATTCATTCATTCATCCATTCATTTTTTTTTTCTCTGTCACCCAGGCTAGAGTGCAGTGGCACGACCTCAGCTCACTGCAACCTCCACCTCCTGGGTTCAAGCAATTCTCATGCCTCAGCCTCCCAAGTAGCTGGGATTACAGGTGCCTGCCACCACGCCTGGCTAATATTTTGTATTTTCAGTAGAGATGGGTTTCACTATGTTGGCCAGGCTGGTTTCAAACTCCTGGTCTCAAGCGATCCACCTGCCTTGGCCTCCCAAAGCGCTAGGATTACAGGCATGAGCCATCGAGCCTGGGGTCATTCATCCTTCAAATGTGTAGCGTGTGCCCACTGTGAACCAGGCTTTGTGCTGGGGGCTGAAGGTGGACTCTCTGCTGAGCAAAATGGTGGCTGACTTCATGCCCTGGCAGGTGCTTTCTTTAAGGAGAAATTACTATAGTCTTGGGCCAGGCCAGGCCATGTTGCAATGTCCTTAAGGGACTCCGCTGGAAATGCAGAGTCTTGGCCTGGAGAGGCCAAGGCTGAGAGGCACATGCGGTGGGATCAGAGCAAGTGGGAGGAACACCCAGGGCAGAGCTGGGGCAGGAGGACTTAGCTGTCACCTCTGGTGAGCTGGAAGTACCTGTCCTTGGTACACTGAAAACCAGCCGAAGGACTACTCAGGAGGAAGAATAAAGGTGCAAAATATTCCGCCGCAGGTGACCACACTACCACAATAACACATCTTCCTACAGGTTTACAGGAATCAGTAACTGAAAGTTCAGGTGTCAGATTAACAGACTCTGGCCTCCGTCCCTCCCGAGGTCAAATCTTAGCTCTGTTATTGCGTGTTGGAACTTCACAACGTTTTTAACTTTGAAAGTCTCTGTATCTTTATTTGTAAAACATTGACGGAAATACCTAACATCTTAGGTTTGGCGTGAGCATAAAGTGAGAACAGTGTACTTAACGTTCTTAACGATATGACTGGAGCCTGGGAAGGTATTCCTGAGGCCTCGCTACCGAAAGTTCATGCAAGGGAGGCATAACGGAAAAACGTTAAGTCTGGGAGATGTCCGCGGCCTTTGAAGGGGACAAGCCGGTCATAAACTTGGCCCAGAGGGGCTGTTCAGCGTCCTCTGGGAATGGTGGCCTCCTCCAAGGCTCACCACGGCGGCAGGTGTGGTCCTGGCTCTGCGGGTGGAGGGAGCTCCAGATTTTAGGTGTGGAGCGAGCCCTTTGCGAGGTGACAGCGCGAGGTCCCCCCAATGCCCTGGGGCGGGGGATTTTCCTAGCGAGAAGGGGCTGGCAGGAGCGGCGTTGATTGCGAAGGCCCACAGGTAACGGGGCCACGCACCCCGGGCGAGACTGGAGTTAAAGGTGGGCGGCAGTCCCTGGTATTCAGGGCCACTTGAGACCTGGACGGAGGACCCTGGGAAAGAGCCGGGGTGCCCCCCTCCTGGCCAGGGTTTGCCCCTTGTGGGACGGAGGGAGCCGGGGCGGGCAGCGCTGACGGTAGCCTGGAACTGGGCCAGGGTCTGCGGGGCGGGCAGGGGACTGGGAGCCGGGCAGGAGGGAGGAGAAGGAAGAGGGCAGTGGGGTCGGAGGGCCCCGGTGCCTGCCCCGCACTGGGGACGCCGCGCACCCAGGTTCCCGCGGCCACCACTGGGTGTCGCCCTTGCCCCGCGAAGGGGGGCGGGTGCGCATTTCCCGAGGCGCCTCCGTCCTCCCAGCGCCTTCGAGTTGGACAGACAATGTCCCGGGACCCAGGTGGGCGTAGTGGTCCCAGCCCGGAGTCGCCCACCGCGGTCCCCGAGGGGCCGGCCCTGTGCAGAGCCGGAGGCCAGGTGGGCTCGGGCCGCTGCCTTCAGAGAGCCCGCCAGGCCCAGCCTCGCGCAGACGCTCCCAGCACCTGGATTCTGCGGAGTCCGGATCTTCGCTGCCACGCTGCTGGGCCCTCCGGGAGACGTCCTGCGACCGCTGTCAATTTAGGGCCTCAAGAGCCTCGGTCTTGCAGAGGGACCACGCCACGGCCTCACCCGCCCAGAATCCGCAGGCGGCGGAGTCCGCCTCCCCAGGACAGAGGCCCCGCCCGACCCTGCAGGCCTCAAGCCTCCTGGACCCCGTCCCCTCCAGGGCCCCCAGTGCTCAGGGAGCAACTCCCAGAGCATCGCTGGGAAAGTTGTTCCTCGGTCCTCACCCCGCACCCGGACTCAGCTCCCTGACAGACCCTGTTACTGAAAGGCTGGGGGAGCCCCCAGCATCAGGAGCCAAAGGGGAAATTCTAGAGCCAGGCCCAGGAGGGACAAAAATAATTAAAAGCAGCAACAGCTCACACTTAGCACTAACCTTGCCGGGCACTGTTCTAAGTACTTTACATGTCATTACTCATTTCATTCTCAGAGTCTTTGGAGGATACTATCACTGTTTTACAACTGAGGAAAGTGAGGCACACAGATCTTAAGTCTGTCTGGGTCTCAGTTTCCTGAAAATCAACAGTTTTGAAAGGGAAGTGCCCTAGAAGTCTGCCTGTGAACGGGCTCAGAGGACCTGTGACTCGGGAGGGAGGCTTTCAACCCCTCAACACATCAGGGATACATCGTTACGGAAATGGGAAGAAATTTCATAGTGAGAGTCAAAGTGCAGGGGGCTGGCCAGGAGGGTGTATTTCTGGACATGCTGGGGACAAGAACATTAGAAAAATGGCATTTAATGGGTTGGAGTGCAGTGGTGCAATCACAGCTCACTGCAGCCTCAACCTCCTGGCCTCGCGCAAGCCTCCCGCTTCCGCCTGCTGGTGGTTGGTCTTGATGGTGGGGAAGGAAAGCTACATGCGATTGAGGGGAGGATGAAAAGAACACCCATCACGGACTATTCACAAACGAGGACAGACGCAACCCCGACGCCTGAGTCTTCAGTCGCTCTGCCCCAGCATCATTCCAGAGTCTAGCACTGCCCTCCCGGTGCCATCTTGTCCCAAGGCCCTGCTGCCTGGCCTTTGGGAACACTGTAAGGTGCCACTGCCACGGTCCTCTGCCTGACCTGTTCCCCAGCGTGAACGTCCCCCGCCATATGCCCAGTTTGGAATTACATGAGGGGGAATGTAGGGAGGAACTTAGAGAAACTGTTTTAAATAACAGAAGCTAACACTCTTGAGGACAGTCCAAAGAGGCTTTCTTTGATGATTACGCCTGGGAGAGTTAAGACTGAAGGAAGGACTGGAAGAAGGAAAACGAGGATTTGGATGAGACTACAGGTGAATTTACCGCAGATGGAAGCGCTGGAGAGGGACCCGAGCAGCTCTGCAGTGCCCATCATCAGGAACACCAGGCAAGCTGGGCCTCCGTCCATCGGTGCTTCAGGCTCCCCATCTGTGCAACCGGACGACCATCACCCCTCACAGGGTTGTTATGAGGCTCCAAGGAATCACTGTGTATGAATCACTCAGCACAGTGCCTGACTTGTAGTAAGTGCTCTATTTTAGTGTTATTTTTCCTTTGAAATAAAAACTTGTAGAAAATTAGGGAAGAGAACAGGGAGAGCCCATGGGAACATTCAGCCTGACTGCTTCCCCTTAAGGTGAGGAGACAGCGCAGAGAGCTACTCTCCCAAAGGGCACCTGAGTAGACGCTCCCGCCAGGGCCTCCTGTCCCCAGCTGCCCACTCCTTTCTTTGCTGGTGAGGCACAGTCAGGACAGTTCCACAGCACTGCTGGGTGCTGAGTCTGACCACAGCGCAGCGCCTGGGTAGTCCGCACAGGCTGTCTGCACGTCAGTCAGGGTGCTAGGGATAGACAATCCAACTCAAAATAGTTTAAGCCAACTTTCCCGCCCAAAAAATGTACTTGTTCCTTAACTAAGATGTCTGGGACTGGCAGAACCTGAAATGACTCCATCAGGACACTGTCTCTTCTGTGTTCTTTCCTTTCTCCCCTTCATTTCTTTCCTTCCTTTCCCTCCATCTGTCCCTCCCTCCCTCCCTCCCTTTCCTTCTCTTTTCTTTCTTGACATTGTCTCACTCTGTCACCCAGGCTGGAGTGCAGTGGTGCAGTCATGGCTCACTGCAGCCTTGAAGTCCTGGGCTCAAGTGATCCTCCCGAAACGGGAAAGGTTTCCCTGTCCTCCTGGCAGGGTGTGCGACATGGGGAGTGGCTCACTTCTTCAGTGCCTCGCTGTTCAAACCTTTAGGGGGGCATACAGACAGGCAGGCTGTGGGGCTCCAACCCCACTGCAGTGTCTAGGGGTGAATGTTTATAGCTCCTGAAGTCCCAGTGGGTGTGCATTACAGGGTCTTTTAGTTTGCCCTCTATAGGTGGTTTGTGTTAACCAGCTCAATTAGACCCTCTACCTTGTCCCGAGGACAGAAGGCTTTCTGTATCCTGGGTTCTCGCCTTGGTGTACTGGAAGATTCAGATCACACATGAGCTTGGAGAATGACTGCAAAGTTTTACTGAGTGGAAGTAGCTCTCAGCCATTGGGGGAGCCAGAAGGGAGATGGTTTTCACCTGGAGTCTGGCTGCTCAGCGGTCCCATCTCCTCGCCAACTGCCCCAGCCAAACTCCGCATCCTTCCACTGGTTAATGGCCGGTCTGCCAGGCGGTGTGCTCTCAACCACCAGCTGCTTGTCTTCTTCGTTCAATGTGTTCCCCACGACTTACAGCCGCTTCTGTGTCTGCCCTCTAGGGGGTCACAGGTTTTTATAGGCCCAGAATGGGGATGTGGCAGGCCAGGGTGGTCTTGGGGAATACAACATTTGGGCAGAAAATGCCTGTCCTCACCTAGGTCCCTGGGGGTGGAGCCCTAGCCAGGGACCACGCCCTCTTCTACCCAGCACTTCCTTTCCCCTTTTCTGTATCATTTAAAGGGACCACACTCTTCCCTTCCCAGCATTTCAGTGTCACTCCCACCTCAGCCTCCTGAGTAGCTGGGACCACAGGCATGCACACCACACCTGGCTAAATTTATTTTATTTTTTTGTAGAGATGGGGTCTCACCATGTTTTCCAGGCTGGTCTTGAACTCCTAGGCTCAAGGGATCCTCCCACCTCAGCCTCCCAAAGTGCTGAGATCCTCTAGGTTTCTTTGGGTTCATTCTCAGCATTCTTTGGGTTCATTCTCTTCATGTGGGGTAAGGTGGCCACCAGCAACTACAGGCTTACATGGTCCTCATGTTTTAAAATGCAGGTTTTCTGGCTGAGCATGGTGGCTCACGCTTGTAATCCCAGCACTTTGGGAGGCCAAGGCTGGTGGATCACAAGGTCAAGAGATGGAGACCATCCTGGCCAACATGGTGAAACCCTGTCTCTACTAAAAATACAAAAATTAGCTGGGCATATTGGTGCATACCTGTAGCCCGTAGTGGCAGCTACTTGGGAGGCTGAGGCAGGAGAACCGCTTGAACCCGAGAGGCAGGGTTTGCAGGGTTCAGTGGAGCTCTGCAGAGCTTGGAGTGTGGAGATAGCACCACTGCACTTCCGCCTGCAGACAGAAGGAGGCTCCATCTCAAAAATAAATAAATAAATAAATAAAAATAAAAAAATAAAAAATAAAATAAAATGCAAGTTTTATCATTAGTATTCAGGTATGGTGAGGCCAACGGATCAGGAGACAGCTGCCGTTGAAGAGACTGTTACCCACAGTTCCCAAGAGGAGGGGGCACACTGCATCACACAGGGCCACCCGGGGAAGCAGGAGTTGGTCAGGAGGCAGAGGATATGAGGGGAAAATGTGGGCAAGCGCCATCATTGTGTTTTCATGGGAAGGAAGGGTCAAGGTAGGTAAGCAGGTTTAGCAGGTGTAGGATTGGCCAGCTTGAATAATTTCAGCAGGGTCTGGGATGTAGAGGCTGCCCTTATTGTCTGATGTCTGTGAAATGGGAGAGTTCCCTGACCCCTCTTGAGGATGTGTGACAGGGGTGTGGTTCGTGTGTTTGGCCACCGTATGCTGAAACCCCTATGGGAGGGGGAGCATGCAGACAGGCAGGCTCAGGAACATGTGTTACAGTGTGCTCTTTTAGCTTTGCCCTCCATAGATGGCTTAAGTGTTAACCAGTTTAGTGGACCCTCTGCCTTTTCACAAGGGCGGAGGGCCAGTGTAACAGGTGTCCATATCCCAAGCTCTTGTCCAGTGTCCTGGAAGAATCAGGTCACACATGAACTTGAAGGGTGGTGAATGCAGGGGTTTTATTGGGTGGTAGGGGTGGCTCTAAGCAGAATGGATGGGGAGCTAGAAAGGGGATGGAGTCGGAAAATTATCTTTTGGATTTTGGTCATCCAGTGGCTAAACTCCTCTCTAACCGCTCCCAGCCAAACTCCTCTTGGTGTTCAGATGCTCCTTCTCTCCTCTCTGTCACACCATTCTGCCATTCTTCTGTTTGTCTTCCCATCTCCTTTTGGAGCCTGGGGTCTGGGGTTTATATGGGTGCAGGATAGTGAGGTATGGTGGGCCAAAAGACAACTTTTTGGGCGTGAAAACAGGAATATCTGTTTCCATTTAGGGCCACGGTTATCCAGGCTTCATGATGGGGCCTTCACTGGGGAACTGCCCTCTTCTACCCAATATCTCCCTGTCTCCTGTTTGTATCATCAGGGCCTGGATGAGCAGGGCAGGTTGGTAGTGCCCCGAGTGTGAAAGCCCAATAAAGGGGGCTGCTGGGGAGTATGGGGTCTGGACTGGTTCGTGTGCATGTGAAAGGCACACCAGCAGGAGAATCTTTTGCTATTTCTAGGAATTAGCTATCCCTGGGAGGGCAATCTCTTCAAAGTCAGCAAGGCTCCAGATGTCAAAGTATGAAAAATATACAAAACAAAAAGTCATACTTAACACACTTCACAATTAGCCACCTCAGTAAAGAACTTGCCTCTCTTGGCTGGTGGCTCACGCTTATAATCTCAGTGAGAGGTGACAGCCTGCTCGCAGCCCTCCCTTGCTCTTGGAGCCTGCTCAGCCTCAGCGCTGCCGCACTTGAGGAGCACTTCAGCCCACCCGCTGCACTGTGGGAGCCCCTCTCTGGGCTGGCTGAGGCCGGAGCCGGCTCCCTCTGCTTGTGGGGAGGTGTGGAGGGAGCGACGAGGGTGGGAACCGGGGCTGCACAGGGCACTCCTGGGCCAGTGCAAGTTCTGGGTGGGCATGGGCTGGGTGGGTCCCCACACTTGGAGCCCAGCCAGCACTGCGGCCCGGGCAGTGAGGGACTTAGAACCCGGCCAGAGGCTGCAGAGGGTGTGCTGGGTCCCCCAGCACCGCAGGCCCACCTGCGCTGTGCTCAATTTCTTGTGGGGCCTCACCTGCCTCACCGTGGGGCAGGGCTGGGGACCTGCAGCCTACCATGCTGGGCCTCCCCACCTCACCGCCATGGGCTCCTGCACAGCGGGAGCCTCCCCAAGAAGCACTGCCCCCTGCCCCACAGCGCCTGGTCCCATCAACCACCCAAGGGCTGAGGAGTGCGGGGTGGCTGAGGAGTGTGGGGGCACCGTGTGGGAGTGGCTGGCAGCTCTGCCTGCGCCCAACGTGGGATCCACTAGGTCAAGCCAGCTGGGTTCCTGAGTCTTGGAGAACCTTTATGTCTAGCTAAGGGATTGTAAATGCACCAATCAGCACTCATGTCTAGCTCAAGGTTTGTAAAAACACCTATCAGCACCCTGTGTCTAGCTCAAAGTTTGTAAATGCACCAGTCAGTGCTCTGTATCTAGCTAATCTAGTGGGGACTTGGAGAACTCTTCTAGCACTCTGTGTCTAGCTAAAGGATTGTAAACGCACCAATTAGCACTCTGTGTCTAGCTCAGGGATTGTAAACACACCAATCAGCACTCTGTCAAAACGGACCAATCAGCGCTCTGTAAAATGGACCAATCAGCTCTCTGTAAAATGGACCAATCAGCAGGATGTGGGTGGGGTCAGATAAGGGAATAAAAGCAGCCTGTCGGCCTCAGCAGTAGCAACTCACTTTGGTTCCTGTGGAGTGTGGCAGCTTTGTTCTTTTGCTCTTTACAATAACTTGCTGCTGTTTGGGTCCATGCTGCATTTTTGAACTGTAACACTCACTGTGAAGGTCTGCAGCTTCACTCCTGAAGCCAGCAAGACCATGAACCCACCAGAAGGAGGAAACTGTGGACACATCTGAACATCCGAAGGAACAAACTCCGGACATAGCATTTTTAAGAACTATAACTATAGCTCACCGTGAGGGTCCGTGTCTTCATTCTTGAAGTCAGCGAGACCAAGAATCCACCAATTCCAGACACACCAGCACTTTGGGAGGCTGAGGCAGGAGGATTGCTTGAGGCCAGGGGTTCAAGATCAGCCTGGGCAACATAGCAAGGAGACACCCCGTCTCTACAAAATTTTTCTAAAAATTTAGCCTGAGGTCTGCAATAGGCTGCTTGGGCAAGCCCTGCATAAAAATCAGAGGAGAGTTCAGTACAGAGCTAAGAGTGACACTGAATGAGGACTGTGGAAGCCAGATTTGAAGACCCAATAAAAATACTGAACTTTTTAACAAAGATAGTGAAGTGGTCTTCACTGATTTTGATTTTCACTGTCAAGCTAATCGTGTGAAGGACAGAAACTTTTGCCATGAGCCCCGCACATCAGGGAAAATGATCTTCACTGCTGTTAACAGTAATGTGTCCCTTTCGTTTTCTGGGTCAAGCCTTCTCAGCAGTGGAACTCAATGTGGGTCAACTAAGGTAAAGGGGATGATATTCCACAAACTATGCACACAGAAGATCTATGGAGCCTATCACACCCCAAGTGTCTTGAAGTGTTTGTAGAAACCCACTAAAATGCCCACTTCTCTGGGTGTGGGCCTTTATTTCTGCTGTCTCACAGTCTGAGCTGGGGTACACAGAAATGGGGGTTCTCCCTTTATTTTCATTTTCTCCCCAATGGCAGTTTTTCTCCCATTGTTTTACCTTCCTACTTCCCAAACAATTCCTCTTTGTCTTTTGCACCAGTTTCTGGAGGCCCTTGTCATTACAAAAAGAATAGTCTCTTTCCTTACTCTGGCAAACCTGTGAGTGATTCCACAAAGATATGGTATTACTTAGCTATCTGAATTATGGTAGAAAAGGTCCTAGTAGGTTCCTATACAAAGCATGTGGAAGATAACCTTGTGGCCTTATGAAACTTGAAAATAGGGATTCTGGGGTGAGGACACAAAGACATTGTCTTGCATATCCATAAGCAGGTCTTAGAGCATTATTCCAAACTCTAGCTGTTTCAGTAGTTCTATGAGGATTGCAAGTCATAGGTGTGTGTGTGGCATATCAGTCCATCTCCCTCATCTCCATTTTCAGTTTCTTCCCCACAAAATTTTGAATCAAACCTTTTATATGACGTTTGCCAATTGCAGAACTTCTTTAGCTAAGGTTAATTTGGTGCTATGATAAAATTGAGAGATGTCAAAAAGCCTCTTTGAATATTTAAATCTTTAAAGACATTTCAGGATATCTCATTTTTTAGGTGAGAGTGACAGATGTATTTCTTTTTTAACAAATAAAAGGCATTTAAGTAAAATTAAAATGAAAAAGTAGGCCTTTTGACATTCTATACCTGATGGTTCTGTCCCTCTGTAGGTAACAAATCTCATTTTTATTACCAAGAACTGTATGAAAGAAGTAAATCTGCCCTGATTCTGTATGATTAATTCCATCTGTGTTTGTCATTTCTGACTGGAAAACTTCTTACTTCCATACCTTGTTTGGTATGGAGGACATATAATTGGATTGCCTGATAAGTCTGCCAATAGACTATCCAGAAACAGCAGGTGTAATAGTCCCCACTATACAAATCTTATGGTTTGTATAAACACTAACATTTTCTCCTTCTGTAGTGGTATGAAAAAACAAATATTGTTAGCATAGTAGATAAATTGTTATGAAATACCAGAAAGAAAAAACTTTGTGTCTTTTAACTGAGAACAACCAATACCCAGATAAATGACTGTATCAGGATTTCATTTGCATGTTAGTCCACAGTATTGCCCAGAACACTAAATTTATTCATAAGAGAAAATATTGATAATTATTGGTCATTTCTTATAAGTGTAGTTGTTGATGTGTGCGTCCGATTATTGCTTTTTTAATTTCACGAAAATTGTGTAAAATTACATTTTTTCCCCCAGGGGAGAAAAAACATCAAACAAACAAAAAGAGAAGCATCTAAATCATCCTTTCTCTTATTTTTTGTTTTTTAACTACTTTTAGGTTTTCCCCTTGCAGAAACCACAGAAATATTCCCTTAGAATAAAATAGTATAATTGTAAAAATTAGCCCGACATGGTGGTGCATCACTGTAGTCCTAGCTGTTTGGAAGGCTGAGGCAGGAGGATTGCTGAGCCCAGGAGTTTCAGGCTGCAATGAGTTACGATCATGTCGCTGCACTCCAGCCTGGGTGATAGAGTGAGATCCTGTCCCCCTCCCCCCAAAAAAAGGTCCGGGGAGGCTCTGATTGGCTCATGTGTGTCATATGCTCAATACCAAATGCTAGCAAGGATGTGGAAAGGCTGGATCTCTCATCCGTTATTGGTAGGAATATAGAATGGTACTGACACTCAGGAAAACAGTTTGGCAGTTGCTTAAAAAACTAAGCAGACACTTCCTGTATGACTCAACAGTGCCATTCCTGGGTATTTATCTCAGAGAAATGGAAGCTTACATCCACACAAAAACCTAAACACAAACATTCATAATAGTTTCATTTGTAATAGTCCCCAAAAAGCCAATCTCAAAACGTCACCTATTGTATGATTCCATTTATATAACATTCTTGACATGAGGAAATTAGAGAGGGGGAAAAGAGATTACGAATTGCTAGGGGTTAGGGATGGTAGGGGTGGGCAGGGTAGCGTGCGTGAGATCTTTGTGAGCTGGAATAGTTCTTTATCTTGATGGGTGGTGGGTACAGGAAGCTGCACACTGAGGAAATGGCACAGCATTATACACACGTTATATCAATTTCCTGGGATGCTGTTTTACCGTACTTATGTAAGACATAACCATTGGGCATAGAGGGGGTGAAGGTTACATGGAATCTCTCTATACCATTTTTGTAACTTGCAATCTATATTTATTTCAAACTAAAAAGTAAACAAATACTGGAGAACACTTAGCCCTCGGGGAAAATTACCATTCTGCGGGGGCTCAGGCAGTGCTAGGTGAATGACCAAATCCCAGTTTCCCTGGGGGAAGGGTGGGACAGCTCGCTCTATTTCTGCCTGGGCACTGAGAGAAGAAGGTCTTTTTTGTTCTCCCATTAATTCCAGTTGCAACCATAACTGTGCTGAGTGATAACCTTCAGACTCATCCACCTAGGTCTCCCTGCTCACTCTGAGCTCACATTGGAAAGAGAGGTCCATAGTCCCACCTCCAGGTGCATGTGTAATCCCTTGCATAGGGGAGGAGTCTTAAAGGCACTATTGGCCTTTTGAAATGAGAAAGTTCACCCAGCATAGTGGCTCACGCCTATGGTCCTAGCTACTCAGGAGGCTGAGGCAGAAGGATTGCTTAAGGCCAGGAGTTCGAGGCTGCAGTGCGCTATGATTGTGCCACAGCATTCCAGCCTAGGAAACAGAGGGAGACCTGACGCAAAAAAAAAAAAAAAAAATTGATGGAATTTTATTCAGACAGCCAAAATGAATCCAGTATAACGTAGGAAATACTTAGGATGATCAGTGAAACAATTAGGAGACAGTTTTATGTGCTCCATGTCTGTACCTATATATAAAATACCAGTATCTGGATAAAAACAGGAAGAGAATATGTCAAAATGAACACACTGTATCATGCTTTTATGGCAGTAGGATTAAGGTTAGGTTTTCCTCTTTTGCTTTTCAAACTATTCATGAAGTTGCTTGTGGTACTTTTTTTTTTTAGTTTTTAAATGTATAACTTGAGACATTCTTTCTAACTGCCCCCATCTCCTGGTTCCCAACAACCACTTTAGTTAGTTTCTTGTATATCCTTCTGAGATGTGGCAATGTGCTAGCAGCCCTCACTCTCCACGCCTCCTCAGCCTCAGTGTTCGCTCTGGCAGTGCTTGAGGAGCCCTTCAGCCACTGCACTGTGGGAGCCCCTCTCTGGGCTGGCCGAGGCCGGAGTTGGCTCCCTTGCTCGCCAGGAGGTGTGGAGGGAGTAGGCACTGGCGGAAACCAGGGCTGTGCATAGCACTCACAGGCCAGCGCGAGTTCCTGTGGGTGTGGGCGTGGGCTCGGTGGCACCGCACTCTGAGTGGCTGGCAGGCGCCGCCAGCCCCAGGCAGTGAGGGGCTTAGCACCTGTGCCACCAGCTGCAAAGGGTGGGTGTGCCTAGTCCCCCAGCACTGCTGGCCAGTGGGCGCTGTGCTCGAGTTCTCCGTGGGCCTCAGCTGCCTCCCAGCGGGGCAGGGCTCGGGACCTGCTCTGCGGCGCCCAGTCCCATCAACTGCCCAGGGGCTGAGGAGTGCAGGTGCACGGTGCGGGACTGGCAGGCAGCTCCGCCCGTGGCCCTGGCACAGGATCCACTAGGTGAAGCCAGCTGGGCTCCTGAGTCTAGTGGGGACTTGGAGAACCTTTATGTCTAGCTAAGGGATTGTAAACACACCAATCAGCACTCTGTGTCTAGCTCAGAGTTTGTAAATACACTATCAGTACTCTGTGTCTAGCTCAAGGTTTGTAAATACACCAATCAGTACTCTGTATCCAGCTAACCTAGTGGGGACTTGGAGAACTTTTCTGTCTAGCACTGCCTCTAGCTCAGGGATTGTAAACGCACCAATCAGCACTCTGTCTAGCTCAGGGTTTGTAAATACCAATCAGTACTCTGTCTAGCTCAAGGTTTGTAAATACACCAATCAGTACTCTGTATCTAGCTAACCTAGTGGGGACTTGGACAACTTTTCTGTCTAGCACTCTGTGTCTAGCTCAGGGATTGTAAACACACCAATCAGCACTCTGTCAAAACGGACCAATCAGTGCTCTGTAAAACGGACCAATCAGCGCTCTGTAAAATGGACCAATCAGCTCTCTGTAAAACGGACCAATCAGCAGGATGTGGGTGGGGCCAGATAAGGGAATAAAAACAGGCTGCCCACCCCAGCTAGCAATGGGCTGCTTTAGTGCCCTTCCACACTGTGGAAGTTTTATTCTTTCACTCTTTACAACAAATCTTGCTGCTGGTCACTGTTTGGGTTCATGCTGCCTTTATGAGCTGTAACACTCACTATGAAGGTCTGCAGTTTCACTCCTGAAGCCAGCAAGACCTGAAGCCAGGGGGAAGAGCAAACAACTCCAGACGTGCTGCCTTTAAGAACTGTAACACTCACTGCAAGGTTCCGCGGCTTCATTCTTGAAGTCAGCGAGACCAAGAACCCACCAATTCTGGACACACTTTCACATTTTTCTTTCCTTTTTTTTTTGAGAGTGAGTCTTGCTCTGTCACCCAGGCTGGAGTGCAGTGGCGCGATCTCGGTTCTGTGCAACCTCCGCCTCCCGGGTTAAAGCAATTCTCCTGTCTCAGCCTCCGGAGTAGCTGAGATTACAGGCGCAAGCCGCCATACCTGGCTAATTTTTGTATTTTTTGTAGAGACAGAGTTTCACCATGTTGGCCAAGCTGGTCTCAAACTCCTGAGCTCAGGTGATCTACCCACCTTGGCCTTCCAAAGTGCTGGGATTACAGGTATGAGCCACTACACCCAGCCATCCTTCCACATTTTCTTGATGCAAATATAAGCAACTATATATATATTTTATTTTATTTTATTTTTTTTTGAGGCAAGGTCTCACTTTGTTGCCCAGTCTGGAGTGCAGTAGTGCTACCACAGCTCCATGCAGCCTCAACCTCCTGGGCTCAAGTGATAGTTTTGCCTCAGCCTCCAGAGCAGCTGGGACTACAGGCACGTGCAGCCACACACTTGGCTAAGTTGTTTTTAACAAGTAGAAACGGGGGTCTCACTATATTTCCCAGGCTGGTTTCAAACTACTGGGCTCAAGCAATCCTCACCCCTCAGCCACCCGAAGTGCTGGGATTACAGATAGGAGTTACTGCACCCGGCCCCTGAACAATATTATTTTCCCTCATTCGAACATAAACGCAGCATACCCAAGGCAGTTTTTGCCCATTCCCCCCTTTTTATTACTTTTTCTTTTTGTATCAGGTACATAATACTTTTTTTAAAAAGGCAAAAATCCCAAACAAATAAGCAAATAGATGTGTGAGAGCTGTGATTGCCAAACAACAGGCAAATGAGAATCCTGCAGGCAGAGGCTCACCTGGTCCAGGCCACCTCCCTCAACCTAAATCTGTCTTCCCATTCACCTCCTAGTAAAATGAAAGGCTCATGTCCGTTGCCATTTACCAAGCATTGGTCTGCAGTCCAGGCTAGTAGGCAAGTATCTGTTCCATGTTGGTTAGTTTTGGGAACAGATCTCAATTGGTTTCTGTCAGCAGCTAGGGGCATCTCCTGCTCTGCTCTTGTCACTTACTGTCCTGTTTCCTCCCCATAAAGAAGACTGTTTCTTTTCTTATTGCTTTAAATTTTTTAGTTGACATGTAATAATTGCACATGTTCACGGGGTACTGAGTGATACTTCCATACATGTCTAAAATGTGTAATGAACAAATGAGCGTACTTAGCACATCTATCGCCTCAAACACCCATTGTTTCTTTGTGTTGGAAACATTCAAAATCCTCTCTTCTAGCCATTTGAAAACATAAATTATTGTTAATTCTAGTCATCCTGCAGTGCTATAGAATATCAGAACTTGTTCTTATCTCACTGCAACTTTGTATTCATTAACCAATCTCTCTCCACCCTCCCCTCTGCCTTACCCTTCCCACACTCTTGTAACCACAATTCTTGAAGTGGACTAATTTTTAACAATATAGGCAGCCTTAGTTATAACTAAAGACGAATTCCCTCCCCTGCAGAGGTAGCCTGCCCTGTCCAGCCTGCCCTGTCCTGCTTGCCCATTTGCAAATAAGATAAAATCCCTGAGTGTCTTGGGACAATTAAGAGCTTCCAAGGCCTTCAGCGGAAAGCTGAGACGCCTCTGGCTGTGAGGGCTGCCCAGTTCCAGTCTGGGTCCCACCCTTGCATGGCACCCTGCCTTGCCTGTTCTGAAAGCTGGAAGCATCTGGGTGTGGCTGGCCCCAGACACCCTGGGAGACAGAACTGTACTCCAGAACCCCAAAGGTAGGATGCCATCAGGTAAAGAGGATGTCGCAGCAGCGGGAAAAGGAGCAGGTGAACATTTGTCAGAGGCCACTGCTCTCTCGAATGTCTCCTGTCGTTGATTTAGCTTAAACTGTGTCCCTTTCTTTTCTGGGCCTGGTTGTGGCTCCTGGGAACAGCCATGGGGTGGCTGACTGGACTGGATTCTGCTCCCTAGGCTGGGCAGACCCTGGTTACTTGGCCCTGAAATATTAGAAAGCTGGGAAGAAGTCCCAGATCTCAGGACACCCTCACCCTGGGTACCGCACTAGAGCCAGGTCCTTGTGTTTGGTGGATGGCAACTTCTCAGTGCCTCAGGTTCCCCATGGGAGATGGGTACAAGAACCACCTTCCCTTTCATCATGGGATGCAACAAAAAAGTCAGATCAGGATGGCAAACTCAGGTGCCTCCAATGAGCAAATGGGGAAGGCAGCTGGATTAAAAAGAGAATAGATTTCATTTTTCTTTTTTTTTCTGAGGCGGAGTCTTGCTGTGTCACCCAGGCTGGAGTGCAGTGGCACGATCTTGGCTCACTGCAACCTCTGACTCCCAGGTTCAAGTGATTCTCCTGTCTCAGCCTCCCCAGTAGCTGAGATTACAGGTGCACGCCGTCATGCCTGGCTAATTTTTTTCTGTTTTTAGTAGAGATGTAGTTTAGCCATGTTGGCCAGGCTAGTCTTGAACTCCTAGATTTATTTTCTTGAAACATGAAGCTCTTTTGACTTAGCTTAGATTTCCTAGCCATTTGGTAGAGACATAGGAATGAAAAACACCACTTGCCTTCTCAATCCTGCTCTAAGGAAAACTAGAGAGTGTAGTTGACGGTAGCTGCCAACTGCTTTGGGCCTCAGTGCGGGCAGGGGATGGGCCGTGGGGATGGAGGGGGCGATGCCACTTCCGGGGGCATCAGCAGGCCATGGCCAGACAGGAAAGCAAGCCTTTTGCTGCCAGGGCAAACTTTTCAAGAGATGTCAGAAACCTGTATTTATTTAGTTACTCTTTTACATTTCTCAATGTTTAAATGCTGGCAAATGATTCAAGAAAGTTTCAAACACTATGGGCCAATCAAAACAGGTCTCAGGGCCAGATTTCAGCCTCAGGCTGCCAGTTCACTGACCTCAGACCCAGACCTTTTTGGAGCCACGTGCCGGCTGGCACTCGGCCTGCTGTTTCCACAGGCCGTGGGGAAGGTCCGCAGACCAGCCGTCCCGCCCCACAGCTGTCATTCTCTGGGAGACACTGAAAGATTTCATTTTGAAATATAAATGTACTAAGGATTTTCTGCAAGTTTGTCACCCACCTTTTTCACTGTTTCTCAGCAACAGCTTGACATAGCTTAAGTGCTCTGCACATGGGTGACTGCAAGCTGGGCAAGTCATTCCTCTCTAGTCCTCGGTTCCATCATCTGTAACGTGAAGGGGTCCAACTAGACACTCATCCAGCTCAACCTTCACTGGCTCCAAGACCAATTTTGGGGTGTGGGGAAGGAGTTTTTCTAAAGGTAACAACTTCACTCATGGTTTTAGCTGAGTCTCTTAAGAGTGTACTGCAGAGGTAATTTTAAATCTTCTAGTAGTCACATTAAAAAATTAAAAATTAGCTGGGTGTGGTGGTGGGTGCCTGTAGTCCCAGCTACTCAGGAGGCTGAGATGGGAGGATTGCTTGAAGCTGGGAGGCAGAGGTGGCAGTGAGTTAGATCACGCCACAGAACGCCAGCCTGGGTGACAGAGAGAGATCCTGTCTCAAAAAAATATTAAAAAATTTAAAAAATAAAAAATAAAGTTAATGTTAATGCATTTTATTTAATGCAACATAGAAACATATCAGTTCAATATGTGATCAATATAAACATATTAATGGGATATCTGACATTACTTTTTCACCCCAAGTTTTGGAACTCCAGTGTGTGTCTTACACTCACAGAACATTTCAGGTGCTCTGTGGCCATCTGTGGCTAGTGGCTACCATATCAGAAAGTGCAATTCCAAGGCAAGAAGTGCCAGCAATTGCCACATTCCCAAGAGAGACGCTAGATTACCTAAGCGGGAAGAGAATCCTGCATCTCCCCGAGTAGGTAAAGCAGTTCATATTCTCCCCACCTGCCCCTCAGCCACATTCTTTCCACTGAGAACATGTCTTCATGGGCCCCACGTGGTGGCTCACGCCTGTAATCCCAACACTTTGGGAGGCCGAGGTGGATCACTTGAGGTCAGGAGTTTGAGACCCCATCTCTACTAGAAATACAAAAATTAGCCTGGCGTGGTGGTGCATGTCTGTAGTCCCAGATACTTGGGAGGCTGAGGCATAGAGTCACTTGAACCCAGGAGACAGAGGTTGCAGTGAGCCGAGACCGCGTCACTGCACTCCGGCCTGGGTGATAAAGCGAGACGCTGTCTCCAAAAAAAAAAAAAAGAAAATCTTCATAGTGAAGGATGACCACAGCATGCTCAGCTTACCTGGCACACACTGCTGTCCAGCTCAGCAATCAGACAATACAGTAGTCCCCCTTATCCACGCACGGTTTCAGTTACCCGAGGTCAGCCTCAGTCCGAAAACACCAAATGGAAATTCCACTAATAAACAATTCATAAGTTTTAAATCATGGCTGTTCTGAGTAGCGTGATGAAATACTGTGCCGTCCTGCTCTGTCCTGCCCGGGATGTGAATCATCCCTTTTCCAGCATGTCCATGCTGCAGACACTCCCCACCAAGTTAGTCACTTAGAGACACTTCAGTTATCAGATCCACTATCACAGAATCGCAGTGCTTGTGTCCCAGTAACTCTTCTTTGACTTAATAATGCCCCCAAAAGTGCAAGAGTAGTGACATTGGCATATTGTTATAAATGTTCTATTTTATTATTGTTATTGTTAATCTCTTACTGTGGCTAATTTATAAATTAACATTCACCATAGGTATGTATGTATAGGAAACAACAAACCTTATAGGATAGCAGGGTAGTAACCCTACCGTATAGGATCATAGGGTTTCATACTATCTGTGGTTTCAAGCATCCGCTAGGGGGCTTGGAACATATCCCCTGCAGGTAAGGGGGGACTCCAGTATCTGTTTCCACCATCAGCTATCAGAGTCCCCCCTTATTCGGGGCTCAGCTTACCAGGTATGTACTGTTGTCCAGCCCAGCAATCAGCCCTGGTGCCAGCTCTGAGTAGGTAAGACGCAGGGAGCAGAGAGTAAGAGCCCGCTCTGGGACTTGTAGCTGACACTGCCTCCAGCCGGTCAGGGCCACTATCCCACCGCTGTTGACCCTGAAGTAGCCATAGGCAGCTGTGAGGGTGGGGAAGAGAAACTTGAGGTGGAGAATGCAGGCAACACCCACCCAGGCCCCCTGGTGAAAGGCAGGCTCCCAGGCTGCAGCAGCCTGGCCCTCGGTGGGAGAAAATGAAGTTTGAGAGTCCTGGATCATTCTGTGGGGTAGATTTACTCATTACTGAACTAAGGCAGTTTGTGTTTCTAAAATTAATCAGAGGGCTTGCTTTAAAACATTCCAGAGGCTGGGTGTGGTGACTCACGCCTGTAATCCTGGCGCTTTGGGAGGCTGAGGTGGGCGGATCATGAGGTCAGCAGATCAAGACCATCCTGGCCAACATGGTAAAACCCTGCCTCCACTAAAATACCAAAAATTAGCCAGGTATGGTGGCGCGCGCCTGTAGTTCCAGCTACTCAGCAGGGTAATTGCTTGAACCCGGGAGGCAGAGGTTGCAGTGAGCCGAGATCACGCCACCACACCCCAGCCTGGTTACAGCACAAGACTCCATCTCAAAAAAACAAAAAAAGTTCCAGAAAAAAAATTTGTTGGAGTGAGGTGGGAATTCATATAACAACATGGCTGTGAATGGTTACATGGCAATCCACCATACCATTGTCTTTTTTTCTGGTGATGCGTGAAAATTTCCATAGTGAAAAATTTTGAACGGTGGCTACAGGTCTTTTTAAATTGTGAGTAAGCAGGAGAGGTACAGAACCTGCTGGAAATTCACGCATGGGTGGGATCTGAGCTATCTTCACAGAGTAGGTTTCAATGGGCAAACTATAGGGGGAAATGATAAAATAATCCAGGTGTTTTCTGAGTACACTCTGTGAGATCACTTGTCCAATGTTCTGCTTATTTTTTCTGGGTGGTTAAATTTATGTGTTCCCATCCTCCATTCCTAGAGAATGCCTTCTGGCCAAGACTTCCCCAGTGCTCACGCCAGCAGGATCTGGGCAGTTCTGTGGCTCCCTGGCTTTTTTGGGCGATCGGACGACGTGGCAGCTCCTTGCCACAGACACCAAGATAGATGTTCCCAGAGTACAGAGCCCTGGGGGTGCGGAAGGACAGCCTCTGTGAAGATATTCAGCACAGCAGGGGCCATTAGTCACCAAGGATCATTTGACATTTTGAAATGAACTCCTGGGCTCTCCTAAGTAAGCTGGAACACTGAATCATGCCTAGGCCGGTGGCTGTGTCTGGGGCTGAGGGTCCCTGCCAGGAGGGGAGGCTGGGTGCAGCGCCTCAACGCGGGGAAGTAAGCAGCATAGCGCATGCGCAGGAACCTCCTCGGTCCGCCTGTAGTTCCTCCGCTGGGGTCACAGCCCATGGCAGCTTCAGCGGTGTGGGTGTTTGACCTCGCTTACCATGGACCTTTGTGACAAGCCTTACTGGCTCTTCTTCAGGAAGTTGCCACCGAATGTCAGCCGAAACCTGAGTCGGCTGAGGCCTAGGCCAAAGCTCCCTCTAGCTGTCCTTTCTCAGGCCCAGAGGATGCTCACGGAGAAAAGCCACCACTCAGTTGAGTCCATCTCTGGCACCAAAGCTCACAATGAGGCTACGCCGAGGAAACTGGCTTTTCATAGTTAGATTTGGTTTCCTTCCCTGAGCGTGACAGCCAAAACTTTATGAAGACTCCCTGAATGCTGGGCATTGTTCAATGCTTGGAATCATGTAATCCTCACAGCAACCCTGGGAGGAGGGGCTTTCCGCTCCCTGTTGTAAGGATGAGAAACGGAAGGCTTGCAGAGGTTACCATGAAGTGACTTGCCCAAGGGCACATAGCGGGCGAGTTGTGTCTAGGACTCAACCCGGCCACAAAAGCCTGGCTCTCAACCACTGATCCTGCCTCCCCGGGAACTTTAGGAAACCAGGCTTATTACAAGTTCCATTCAAGGCAGGGATGGGCGGGGATCCCAGCTGAGGCCCTGGAGCAGTCCTGCAGCCTTACATTTCTTCAAAGCTAGGTAGGTGTGGGACATTCCAATCTAGGTGTGGTCAAGTGAGGCCCTGTCATGCAGGGGTTCCTGGGTGACCTAGGGGAAGAATTATTATTATTATTATTATTATTATTATTTATTTATTTTTTTGGGGGGGGACAGGGTCTTGCTTGGTGGCCCAGGCTGGAGTGCAGTAGCTCAATCATGGCTCACTGCAGCCTCAACCTCCCGAGTTCAAGCTCCCACCTCAGCCTCCAGAGTAGCTGGAACTACAGGCACGTGCCACCAGACCCAGCTAATTTTTGTATTTTTTTGTAGAGAGGGGATTTCACCGTGTTGTCCAGGCTGGTCTCGGACTCCTGGGCTCAAGCCATCTGCCCACTTCAGCCTCCCGAAGTGCGGGGATCACAGGCATGAACTATCGCATCCGCCCTGTGCTGTCTTTTAAGATTCATTGGTGAGGCCAGGCGCGGTGGCTCATATCTGTAATTCCAGCACTTTGGGAGGCCGAGGCGGGTGGATCACAAGGTCAGGAGATTGAGACCATCCTGGCTAACATGGTGAAATCCCGTCTCTACCAAAAAATACAACAAATTAGCCAGGCATGGTGGCACGCGCCTGTAGTCCCAGGTACTCGGGAGACTGAGGCAGGAGAATGGCTTGAACCCGGGAGGTGGAGCTTGCAGTGAGTCGAGATCGCGCCACTGCACTCCAGCCTGGGCGACAGAGCAAGACTCCGTCTCAAAAAGAAAAAAACAAACTAACATTGGTGAATGAGTTCATTCATTTACTAGGAATTCTTGGATGTTTGTGTATAAATGCCTATCTCCCCAACCAGACTCTGAGCCCTTTTAATCAACTCAATGCATTATGAAACAAACCAACAATGCAAGCCGACTAAAAAAAAAAAAAAATGTGCATCTTGTCCCCAAGTAGGAACTTCCCCAAAAATCTCCTGATCTTCCAATAGCCCCTTCTCCCCTGCACAGCTAGCATGGGTTCTGGGGTAGGGTTTCTGTTTCCAAAAGTGCCTAATAGGAACTTATCATTAGTTCTCCAAATATGGGGAATGCTCATTTGTTTGCTTGTGTGAAAATGAATGTATAGTTTACCCAATACACACACAGACACCTACAGACAGACACACACACACACACACATATGTTAGTCGAGCACAGAGAACAAAATTTGGAAAAGTGCCAGATCATGAAGCGTGTTTAATGCTGGGGTCGGGCCAAAATGTCATTATAGGCAATTTTCACCTTTTGTGAATGCTTACAGCTTATTCAAAAAATATTTTCAAAATAAAATATTGAGTATGTATAAAAGAATAGCAATAAAATGTAAGTAAGGTCTGAAGAGTTATGATACAATAGACACTCATATACTCACCACCTGGGCAAAGAAATAGAACTCTGAAGTCCCCTGTTAGCCCTCTCCAGTGCCATCCCTGCCCCTTATCCTTCAGAGGTAACCATGTCCCTGAATTCTGTATTTATTGGTCTACTTTTCTTTTAGTTTTACCATATATGTTTGCAGCCTGGACAAGCTTATTTTTCATTTTGCATTTTTACATTTTCAATAAATGGAAATATAAGTACTTTTCTGCAACTTGGGAGATTAATCCATGTTGTTGCATATAGTTCATTCATTTTCAGTGAGTACAGTTTATTCGTTTTCAGTGCTATATAGTATTCCATTGTATGAATATATTATAATGTATTTAGCTATTTTCTCATTATTGGACAGCTGCGTTGTTTACAGTTTTTTAAAAAAATATTATAAGTGAGGCTATTATGAACATTTTTGTACAAGTCTCACGGTGTTACGCATTGCCATTGAGAAAAATATCTGAGAGAGGAATTTCTGGTCATAGAGAATGTACATATTTAACTTTACTAGATGATGTCAGTCATCCAAAGTGGTTGTACAAATGTATACTCCCACCACAGTCTTTGGAAGCTTCCATTGATCCTCTTCCTTATCAACACTCAGCAATTTTCTTGTTAGACTTCTTAATTTTAGCTGCTGGGTGGGTGAGTAATAGTGTCTCATTGTAGTTGTAATTTGCATTTTGCTGATTACCGATGAGGTTTAGCACATTTTCATGTTTATTGGCCATTTGGAAATCTTTTCTGAAGTGCCCGTTCGATTTAAATTTTTTTTTCTCTTTGTCCTCTGGTGCTAAAACTGAAAACCTGTTTAATACTTTAGTCTATTTTTCTACTGGGTTTTTGATGTCAGTTTTTGGTAATGCTTTCTATATCCTAGAGATGGGGGTCTTTAATATGTGCAGCAATGATTACTGCCAGTTCCTCGGCTCGCCTTTTCATTCTCTTCGTGGTGTCTTCTGATGAACAGGAGTTTCTAAATGTAATGCACTCAAACTTAGCAACCATTTCCTTTATGTTCAGTACTTTTTGTGTTCTGTTTAAGTTTTCCTATCCTGACAGCATGAAGATATTTTCCTATATTAGTTTCTGGAAGCCATCTTGTTTTGCCTTTCATCTTTAAATCTACCATCTACACTGATTGCTGTGTACGTTGTGCGGTGGGGTCACATTTCTTTTCCTTTTTCATGTGGATATCCATGGAGCTATTGAATAGAAATGAGTGTCCTTTTCCCACTGCCCTGCAGAACTGCCTTTTCCATAAGTGTGCATGTGCCATAGATCCGTCTCTATCCTATTGGTGTATGAGTCCATTCTCACACTGCTATAAAGAACTACCTGAGACTGGGTGGTTTACAAAGAAAAGAGGTTTAATTGACTCACAGCTCCACAGGCTGTGCAAGAAGCATGGTTGGGGAGGCCTCAGAAAACTTAAAATCATGGCAGAAGGTGAAGGGGAAGCAAGCACATCTTACCATAGTAGAGCAGGAAAGAGAGAGCAAAGGGGGATATGCCACACACTTTTCAACAACCAGATCTTGTGAGAACTCACTCACTATCATGAGAACAGCAAGGGGGAAATCTGCCTCCATGATCCAATCACCTCCCACCAGGTCCCTCCCCCACATTGGGAATTACAATTTGACATGAGATTTGGGTGGGAACACAGAGCCAAACCATATCAATTGGTCTCTCTATGTTTGTTATACAGTATAACAGTATAATGTCTTATTTTAGCTTTCTAATGAATCTTGCTTCCTGACAGAGGAGATCTTCAAGACGATGTCAGCTACCCTTGACCTTTTGCATTTCCTTATTAATTTTTTGTTTTGTTTTGTTTTTGTTTTTGAGATGGAGTCTTGCTCTGTCGCCTGGGCTGGAGTGCAGTGGCGTGATCTTGGCTCACCACGACCTCCTGACCTCGTGATCTACCTGCCTTAGCCTCCCAAAGTGCTGGGATTACAGGCGTGAGCCACCAAGCCCGGCCTTCTTTTGAATTTTAAAATCACCTTGTCTGGGCCAGGTGTGGTGGCTCACGCCTGTAATCCCAGCACTTTGGGAGGCAGAGGTGGGTAGATCGCCTGAGGTCAGGAGTTCAAGACCAGCCTGGCCAATGTGGTGAAACCCTATCTCTACTACAAATACAAAAAGTAGCCAGGCATGGTGACAGGAGCCTGTAATCTCAGGTACTCGGGAGGCTGAGGCAGGAGAATCGCTTGAAACCTGGAGGCGTAGGTTGCAGTGAGCCGAGATCGCACCACTGGACTCCAGCCTGGGCTACAAGAGCGAGATGCCGCTTCGAAAAAGAAAAAATCAGCTTGCCTGTTACCACAAGAAGAAAACTTTGATTGGGCTTGCACTGAATCTATAGATTGGTTTTGGACGAATTTATATCTTTACAATATTGAGTCTTCCAATTTCTGAGCATGATATCATTCTTTATTTAGTTAGATCTTCTTTTTTTCAGTACTGTTTTATAGTTTTAAACATACGAGTCTTGAACATCTTTTGTTAGAATTATTCCTAGGTATTTAATTATTTTGATGCTATTTTAAAATTTAATTTCCAAACTACTACAGGACCCTAGAGATGCAACTGATTTTTATACTGATCTCGTATTTCAAAAACTTGCTATACTGGCCCTTTCTACATTTATTGAGATAATATGAGTTTTCACTTTCATTATGAACGTGTGTCAAATTATAATGATTGATTTTCCAAAGCTGTCACTCTTGCAGTCTAGAAATAAATTCCACTTGGCCATGATACATTATCCTTTTTATATTATATATCATTGGATTTGGTTTGCTAATTTTTTAAAGGATTTCAAAAATTGATATTAATGACACTTGACTTACATTTTCCCTTTTTGTAATTTTGCTGTCAGGTTTGGTATCAAGGCTATGTTTTAAAAAATAAGTTTGGTGTGGTGGCTCATGCCTGTAATCCCAGTACTCTGGGAGGCTAAAGCTGGCGGATCACCTGAGGTCAGGAGTTTGAGAACAGGCTGGCCAACTAGGCGAAACCCCATCTCTACTAAAAGTACAAAAATTAGCCAGGTGTGGTGGCGAACGCTGGTAATCCCAGCTACTCAGGAGGCTGAGGCACAAGAATCGCTTGAACCCGGGAGGCAGAGGTTGCAGTGAGCAGAGACCATGCCACTGCATTCCAGCCTGAGAGACAGAGTGAGATTCCATCTCAATAAATACATAAATAAAAATAAAAAATAAGTTTGGGATTATTCCTCTTTTTCTATTCTCTGGAAAAGTTGTGTAAGATTAGTGTAAGGGTTTCCCTAAAAGTAAAAACTTACCACTGAAGCTGTCTGGAAGTGAAGGGTTCTTTGTGGGGAAGGATTTAGTAACAAATTTAATTTCCTTGATAGATATGGACTATTTAGATTTTCTATTCTTGTGTCAGTTTTGATTAAGTGGTATTTTTGTTAAGAAGTTATTCATTGTCAGTTTTCCAATGTAATGCCCAAAGTTGTCATAATATCCTCTCATCATCTTTTTTCTTTTCTTTCTGTTTTTCTTTTTTTTTAGAGATGGAGTCTCGCTCTGTTGCCAGGCAGGAGTGCAGTGGCGCGATCTCGGCTCACTGCAACCTCTGCCTCCTTGGTTCAAACCATTCTCCTGCCTAGCTGGGACTACAGGCACAAGCCACCACACCCAGCTAATTTTTGTATTTTTAGTAGAGATGGGATTTCACCATGTTGACCAGGATGGTCTTGATCTCTTGACCTTGTGATCCACCTGCCTCGGCCTCCCAAAGTGTCTTTTCTTTTTTCTGTGAGACAGAGTCTCTCTCTGTCACCCAGGCTAGAGTGCAGTGACAGGATCTTGACTCACTGCAACCTCTGCCTCCATGGTTCAAGTGATTCTTGTCCCTCAGCCTCCCCAGTAGCTGGGATTACAGGTGTGCACCACTACATCTGGCTACTTTTGTATTTTTAGTAGAAATGAGGTTTCACCATGTTGGCCATGCTGGTCTGGAACTTCTGGCCTCAAGTGATCCGCCCACTTTGGCCTCCCAACGTACCGGGATAACAGGCATAAGCCACCACACCCAGCTCCCTTATTATCTTTTGAATGTGTGTGGGATCTGTAGTGATGGCTTCTATTTCATTCCTCATGTTGGTTGTTTGGATTTCACTCTTTCTAGTCAGCAGCTTATTGATTGATTTCTTTCTTCTTCTTGTTTTTTTGAGGTGGAGTCTCATTCTGTTACCCAGGCTGGAGTACAGTGGCGTGATCCCAGCTCATAGTAACCTCCGCCTCCGCCTCTGCCTCTGCCTCCTGGGTTCAAACTATTCTCCTGCCTCAGCCTCCTGAGTAGTTGGAATTACAGGTGCATGCCACCATGCCCAGCTAATTTTGTATTTTTAGTAGAGATGGGGTTTCACCATGTTAGCCAGGCTGGTCTCGAACTCCCAACCTCAGGCTTCCCAAAGTGCTGCGATTACAGGCGTGAGCCACTGTACCTGGCCATTGACTGATTTTTTTGAACAAAGAACCAATGTTCAGCATTGTTGAATTCTCTATTTTATTTGTTTTGTATTTTATTAGTTTTGTTCTTATCATTACTATTTCTCACCTTCTACTTTTTTGGGGGGCTAATTTGCCTTCTTTGAAAAAAAGTTTTTTTAAAAGAATGCTTAGATCATCAACTTTCAGTATTTCTCCTTTTCAGTTGTGCAATTAAAGGTATATATGTCTCTCTAGGCATAGTTTTGGATGCATGCCACAGGTTTAGAGATTTTTATTACATATTATTATTTGGTTCAGAAATATTTGGTTCTGGCTGGGCATGGTGGCTCATTCCTGTAATCCCAGCACTTTGGGAGGCTGAGACACACAGATTACCTGAGGTTGGGAGTTCGAGATCAGCCTGACCAACATGGAGAAACCCTGTCTCTACTACAAATACAAAATTAGCTAGGCGTGGTGGCACATGCCTATGATCCTAGCTACTTGGGAGGCTGAGGCAGGAGAATTGCTTGAACCTGAGAGGTGGAGGTTGTAGTGAGCTGAGATCGTGCCATTGCACTCCAGCCTGGGCAACAAAAGAGAAACTCCATGTCAAAAAAAAAAAAAAAGAAAAGAAATATTTGGTTCTAAGTTACTTTTTTGATACTGTCTTTGATCTAAATGTTACTTAGAAGTTTATGAATTTCCAAACATATGGAGATTTTATAGGATTTTAAAATTGATTAAAATTTCATTTCTACAGTGGTCAAAGAATATATTCTGTGACTTCATTTTTTTTGGCATTTGTTGCAAATCAATGGCCCAGAACATGATATATATATTTGTAAATTGTCTGTGTCCTTAAAACAAATGTGTGTTCTGCAGTTGTTGGGTTCAGTGTTATATATATATATCGGTTAGGTCAAATTTGTGAATCATGTTTTTACAATTTTGACTTTCAAAAAACTTTTTAGTTTTAAATATAACACACCTTCAGAAAATCACATAAAACAACGTACTGCTTAATGAATTTTTATAAGGTGACTATTTTTGCAACCACTACTCATGTAAGAAGATAGAAGCTTGCAAGCAAGTGCCCTCTGCTAATCGTAGCCATCCTCTTACCCCACAAAAATGTCTACTATTCTGACTTTTATAGTAATGACCTTCTTGTCTTCATGATTTTGTCACCCAAGTATAAATACCTAAACACTACAGTTTAATTTTGACTTTTTAAAAACTGTTTTTATATGTCTCTTAATTTGTAGTTTTCCTCTTCTTCTGTCTCATAATTTGTTTTAAAAAACCAGGTCATTGGTAGAGTTTCTCTTATTCTGGACTTTTCTTTTCTCTTTTTTCTTTTTCTTTTTTTTGAGACAGGCTCTGTCACCCAGGCTGGAATGCCCTGATCTTGGCTCACTGCAGCCTCAACCTCCTGGGCTCAGGTGATCCCCCTCAGCCTCCTGAGTAGCTGGGACTACAGGTGCACACCATGCCCAGCTAATTTTTGTATTTTTTGTTTTTTATTGAGACACAGCTTCACCATGTTGCCCAGGCTAGTCTTGAAGTCCCGGGCTGAAGCAATCTGCCTGCCTCAGCCTCCAAGGGTGCTAGGATTATAGGCGTGAGCCACTGTATTCTGAATTTTGCTGATTACATTTCCATGGCATAATTTCACATACTCCTCTATCCTCTGTATTTCTTGTAGATTGGTAATTGACGCTAGAGGACTAATGAGAATTATGTTAGTTTTGTTGTTTTTTGACAAGAGTCTTCATGAATAGTTGCTTGTTTTTTGTTTTTTTCTATCAGGAGGCACAAAATGCCTAGAATTCCCTCTTTATGAGTTTTAGAAGGTATTGGTGTTCAATGTCTAGGTGCATTAATTCATTCAAGGTTGCAAAATAGTGATATTATAGTTCTATCATTCCTCCTTCATTCATTTGCTGGAATACTTCTAGAAAGAGAAAATTTACCTCATCTACTATTTAATTCCCAATTGTACAATTCAATAGAAAAGGCAAGACAAATGCTTAATCATTTCCCTTTCCCTACCAGTTTTCCAAATAAAGAGTTGGTTTCTCAGCAATCCTCCAAGGGTAACCAATTTGTATTTTGTGTGTGTGTGTGTTATAATGAACCAATGGATCTCAACATATTTGATGTGTTTCATACATTGCAGTAACTACCCTGGATGTTCAAATTGTCCCATATTTGAACAGTTGGGCAGTTGGAGAGCTAGTTGGCTCCTGTGTTTCTGAAAGCTTCTTTTCCATCTGGTGAAATGAGTTCCTCCAGGCTTGTCTTGTACAATTCTTGTCCCCGACATTTTCCCCTGAAGCAGTGGTTTCTTTTAGTGAAAAATGATACATTACTATCCAAATATGGTTACTGAAAACAGTTGGAAAGATTATTTTGTGTGTGACCTCTCACCCCATTCTACTTCGCCCTGCTCTTGCTCTTCCTCTTCCAGGGAGCATACAGTTAGTTTCATATGTGCACTTTTTCTTTTATATCCCTCATTCAGTCTCAGTGTTACACACACACACACACACACACACACACACACACACACACACACACACACATCAAAATGCCATTCCTTAGCAGTTTCCTAAGAAAAGGGTATAGAATTAATATCCCCTGAGTTTTTTAATGTTTTGCATGTAATTCTTCTGCAATATTCATATTAAAAGTTAATTTGGGCTGGGTGTGGTGGCTCACACCTGTAATCCCAACACTTTGGGAGGCTGAGGCAGGCGGATTACCTGAGGTCAGGAGTTCGAGACCAGCCTGGCTAACATGGTGAAACCCTGTCTCTACTAAAAATACAAAAAATTGGCTGGGTGCGGTGGTTTACGCTTGTAATCCCAGCACTTTGGGAGGCTGATGTGGGTGGATCACCTGAGGTCAGGAGTTTGAGACCAGCCTGTCCAAAATGGTGAAACCCTGTCTCTACTAAAAATATAAAAAATTAGCCAGGCATGGTGGCGGACACCTGTAATCCCAGCTACTCGAAAGTCTGAGGCAGGAGAATTGCTTGAACCTGGGAGGTGGAGGTTGCAGTGAGCTGAGATTGAGTCACTGCACTCCAGCCTGGGCGACAGAGAGAGACTCCGTCTCAAACAAACAAATAAAATGTTAATTTGGGCCGGGCGCGGTGGCTCAAGCCTGTAATCCCAGCACTTTGGGAGGCCGAGATGGGCGGATCACGAGGTCAGGAGATCGAGACCATCCTGGCTAACATGGTGAAACCCCGTCTCTACTAAAAATACAAAAAATTAGCCGGGCGAGGTGGCGGGCGCCTGTAGTCCCAGCTACTCGGGAGGCTGAGGCAGGAGAATGGCGTGAACCCGGGAGGCAGAGCTTGCAGTGAGCTGAGATCCGGCCACTGCACTCCAGCCCGGGCGACAGAGCGAGACTCCGTCTCAAAAAAAAAAAAAAAATGTTAATTTGACTAGATAAACAAAAAATCTTGGCCTTTATCTTCTTTCCTTGACTATCTTAAATATCTTACTCATTTTCTTCTGACATAAAATGTTGCTATCAAAATGTTTTTTGACAAGCACATTTTCTTTTTCCTGTAAGTTACTTGGTCTTTTTACCTATATATCCAAAAGATTTTTCTCCTTTTTTTCTATAGTATAATATTTAGTTTCTCCAGTTATGGTGTGCCCTTTAGATTCCTTTCAGATTTTTTGTGTGTTTTCCTCAAAGTTTTGGGAAAAAAATGCATTACTCTTTCCTAACTATAATTTTGGATTTGTCTATTTTTTATTTTAGTTCTAGTTGCTTTCTACATTTTTGAGTCAATGCTATTATGTACATGCAAATTTAGATTTGCTAGATCTCTCTGGTAAATTAAAACTATTATTATAATAAAAGACCTCTTTACCTATAGTAATGTTTCTTGCCTTTAAATCTATTTTTTTCTGATATTAATACCCCAACTTTCTTTAGGTTTTTGATTGCTGTATCTTTTTTCATACTTTAACTTTTATCATTCTGTTTCTTAAGCATGCTTCCTGCAAGCACCTTATAATTGGGTTTTGTTTTTTTAAATTAAGCCAGACAATTTTTATATTTTAATTAGAGCATTTAGCCCATTTATATTTAATATAATTACTGATTCACTTGAGTGTAAATGTTATTATTTACTCTCTCCTTGCCCCAATTAGTCTATGTTCCCTTTCCTTTGTTGCCTTTTAAAAAATTATTCAATTTTCTCATCTCTTAACTTGATAGTTACTTTTTTTTTTTTTTTTTGAGACAGGGTTTCGCTCTTGTTGCCCAGGCTGGAGTGCAATGGCACGATCTTGGCTCACTGCCACCAACCGCCTCCCGGGTTCAAGTGATTCTCCTGCCTCAGCCTCCCAAGTAGCTGGGATTACAGGCATGTGCCACCATGCCTGGCTAAGTTTGTATTTTTAGTAGAGACAGGGTTTTTTCATGTTGGTCAGGCTGGTCTCCAACTCCTGACCTCAGGTGATCCACCTGCCTCGGCCTCCCAAAGTGCTGAGATTTCAGGCATGTGCCACCGCGCCCAGCCAGTAGTTACATATTTTTTAAAAAAAGCTCTTTAGTGGTCAGATATTGCAACATATTTGAGTTACCAAATTCTAAAAGGAATTAGTACATTTACCTCTTCTCAGACAATATGAGTGCCTTATAAAGACATTAATTCCATTCACTCTGCTTCTGATTTATATGCTATTATTGTTGTTGCACACCCCCACCCAGCAGCCTATCAAGCTTTCAAAAGCCATGTTCAGTCTTATCAGCTGTCTGTACAATCAGTAAATGCATCTAGGCCCCAGAAACCTGCCTTATCTGCTTGAGTTTCTGCTCTCCAGAGATCTCGGCTCAGTAATTTTTCACTCTCATCTGGGCTCTTTGATGCCTTCAATAATTTCCATATTTAGTCCAGCTTTTCTAGTTGTTCTTGGTGGGACAATTGTTCTGGTTTACCTATTCTGACATTAGTGGAAGAAGAAGCTCGATACTACTAACTATACTTGATGAAGACCCATTGAGCAGGCATAGGGTATGGCTGCCAGCAAAGCAGTCTAAGCCCCATAGCTCCTCAGAATCTGCAATGTCTGGGAGAGGTGATTCATGGCCCAGCATGTGATGTTGCATCTGGAGTCAGAGGTGTGTGCTAGCCAGGCCTGGGAACTGTATGTATTGCTTAGCTGTCTCAGTAATGGTGTCTCTTCATCCACAAGGGCACCTGAGGCAGCCCGTGCTGTGCTGAGATTTTGGATCTGTGCCCAGGGCCCAGTGCCATGGAGGTCTACCTAGAAAATAGTCTCTGTTCTACCTTCACCAAGATAGATACAGTGAGCGCTTGGTGCAGGTTCAATGCCCTGTAGTTCAAAGACAGGAGTCTGGGCCAAAGGTTGGTGTTATACCTCATTCTTGCCAGGGACTGAGGAAGGGTGAGAGATGGGCCACTCCTGGAGCTACTGCTTCATCTTCTCATGAAGGTGAATGACGCTGCCACTGCAGGTAGGGGCTCAGAAAGGACAGAGCTCCAGCCTAGGACCTTCACACCTTGCACAACGCCATTTTATCGGTGTTATGGACTGAATTGTCTCCCCCCAAAATTCCTGTATTGAAATCCTAACCCCCAACACCTCAGCATGTGACTGTATTTGGAAATCGGACCTTTATTTATTTATTTATTTATTTTGAGACAGAGTCTCACTCTGTCGCCCAGGCTAGCATGCAGTGGCGTGCTCTCAGCTCACCTTTGCCTCCCAGGTTCAAGCGATTCTCCTGCCTCAGCCTCCCGAGTAGCTGGGATTACAGGCACGTGCCACAATTTGCCTGGCTAATTTTTGTATTTTTAGTAGAGACGGGGTTTTGCCATGTTGGCCAGGCTGGTCCCAAACCCCTGACATCAGTTGAGCTACCCATCTCTGCCTCCCAAAGTGTTGGGATTACAGGTGTCAGCCACCTCGCCTGGCCTGGAAATCAGAGCTTTAAAGAGGTAATTAAGGTTAAGTGAGGTCATGAAGGTCTGGCCCCCATGGTGTCCTTACAATAAGAGGAGGAGGAGACGCCATGTATACATGGGCACAGAGCAAAGCCCATGTGAAGGCAACACAGAAGGTGAGCACTGCTGAAGACGGGCACTGCAGAAGGCAGGCACTGGGCATTGGAGAAGGCAGGTACTGCAGAAGGTGAGCACTGCAGAAGGTGGGCACCAGGTGAAGGCACTGCAGAAGGCGGCCAGCTGAGAGCCGAGGAGAGGAGCAGCAGGAGAAACCAACCCTGCAACACCTCCGTCTTGGACTTCCAGCCTCTAGAACTGAGAAAATGAATGTCTGTTGTTGACACTGCCCAGTGTGGTATTTTGTTACGGCGGTCCTAGTACACAAATACATTTGGGGTGGGGTCAGACACTCAGTTGACAGGAAGGTGATGGTGAAAGTTTCCATCCTCCCTGGAAACACCCCACCCACGTGGTCCTGAGGTGTCTGACTTTCAGAAAGTGACTCTCCCCAGTACTTCATTTGCTCCGTTTGTTTCTAAGTGTGTCTGGGGCTGTTTCCAGCCTTACTTTGTCTTCCTTTACCAACCACCTCCTTCCAAATAAGAAGATTCTAGCAGGTCCATTCTCAGAGGGCAGAAAACCCAGATCTCTGGAGTTTCTGTCCTGAGAGGACCTGGCACCTAACTTCCTGACTTGACTGCTGGAGGGACCTGGAGGACTGTTGATTGGACTTGCTCCTTCATCGGGTCCCCACACCGTGAGTGGCAGGACTAGAGCCTTGCTGCATTATGGGCTTCTTTACTGGCTGGCATACATTTGGCCACTTCTGGCTGTAAACCTCTTGCACAGCTGCGCTTCTTGTTTTGATTCTGTGGTCACTATGGTTTCTGAGATGGCTGAGGAACAACCTGAACAAAGCTGTGGCCCTTGCCCTCGTGACCATGACAGCCCAGACCTAATCCCTGGGACCCCCCAATCCACTGGCGAGGGAAAGCCAGTGAGTGCTTGAAGTGTCACACACTCCCCTGCCCCCAGGGCAGTGGAGCAAGTGAGGAGCCACTTTGTCACTCCCAGGGCGATGGCCCCACCTGTCTCCTGTGGCCTCTGGCGCTGTGTGCGCGTGTGTGGGTGTGTGTGTGCACCTGTGTGTGTTGCTGGTAGTGAACATGCCCTCTGGTGGCCCCCGCAGACAGGCTTGCTGTTCCTTCCCTAGATGTTAGCCTTGCCTCTTTTTTTTTTTTTAACCTCTTCTGCATCTGCTTAACCTCAGTTCCAAGTAAACATGCAAGGGACAACAGGCTTCCCTAGGGCCCCCTCTCTTTGCTAGTCCTAAGACCTAAAAGACCTCGCTTTAATTCTTCCAGCCTGAGCCTTTGTTGTAGGTAATTCTAGCTACCTGATTCAAACATGAGAGTAATGGTTTTTGTACCTGAGTCATGTACAAACCTCTGTTACACAAAAGAAACCAGAAGTCGTATGATTCCCTAGGGATGACTGAAATTATTTTGTTTATCATATTACTTAAATAGGTACGAACTTTCTTTTTTTGAGACGGAATCTCGTTTTGTTGCCCAGGCTGGAGTGCAGTGGCGTGATCTTGGCTCACTGCAAACTGTGCCTCCCAGGTTCAAGGGATTCTCCTGCCTCAGCCTCCCCAGTAGCTGGGATTACAGGCATGTGCCCCAATGCCTGGCTACTTTTTTGTATTTTTAGTAGAGACGGGGTTTCACCGTACTAGCCAGGATAGTCTCGATTTCCTGACCTTGTGATCCTCCCGCCTTGGCCTCCCAAAGTGCTGGGATTACAGGCGTGAGCCACTGTGCCCAGCCATAAAATTACTTAAATTCTGAATATTTTAATGACTCTTAAATAATTCTAAAACCAAAATCAGTGTACAAAGAAAACACCAAAAGTCCCTGAAAAACCACCCAAACTCGTTAGCACATTAATGTGACTTGCTGTGTTGTTTTTCTGAACTCAAACACCATGACTGCCGTGCGCAGTGACACCCCGCCTGTGTGGTGTAATCATGGGGCTCTTCAGATCTTGCCTGTATTGGAAAAATTGCCACATTTCACTCATACAGAACACTATCGTGGTATTTACAAATGACATCATCTACTCCGTCCTATTAAATTACTACTATTTGGCTCTGAGATCTCTAGAAGTACTTAGTTGTGAGATGATCTGTCATCTGATGTCAGATGTGTTTACATTAATTTTTAAGACTTTCATTCAAATGAAAACTAAAAGTCTTGTAGAACCTCCTGAATGTGTCTGGTGTGAGTCTCAGGGTGTTTGGAGACTCCAGATCTAAAATTCTTGGATTTGAGATCCTGGTATTTCACTTAAGAAGCTCTTTACCTGCCGCTCCCTAGGCCTGGGTTTGACTCCAGCCACTCCCAATGCCCTGTGGGGCTGAGGTCCCTTAAGCAGGCACTGGGGGCGTGGCTTGTTTTTGTTTTGCTTCTCCTGGGCAGGGCAGGTGCACACTACATGCTCCATGCGAACTGAAACACAAAGTGCTGGGTGGCCGCTCAGCAGACGGTGCTCCCTGCTCCCCTGTGGCTCCTCAGCTCAGTCTGTGAAGGGTCCCCACGCCCCCAGGCTGGGGCTGGCTGAGGGGGGCCTGCTACCCAACTGATGCTGGTTGGGGACCAGCTGCTCACCGTGCCTCCACCAGAGGAAAAAATAGCAGTTCAGTCTTTGGAAAAAACTAGCGACTCACACGACCAGAATAGCAACTGAAGACGCTCTAAAAAACAGAAACACCTGCTTCAGAATTATGGCAGGAAATGAGATTTCAGAAATGCCACAAGAAGCTGGTGTCGCAGCTGCCCCTCCCTCGTGTTCCCCCAGCCTTCGCCCGCCAGCTGGGGCTGCCCACAGGGAAAGCCCCTTGGCCCACTGCCGTGGTGGCCGCTGGACAGGGCCTGGCATGTGGGGTCAGGGCCCAGTGTCGCCTGCCTGGGGCTGTCTAGCAGCTGCCCCTGCTATGCTGGCTGTGGGCAAGACTCCACACTCCTGTGTCTGAGCCTCTGGAGTGGTAACAGAAACTCAGGGTGGACTGCTCATGCAGAAAAGGGGGATATGTGGTCTCTTGCGAGCCTCCTGGACTGAGCCTTTCTTAGGCAAACTGTGCAGATGTTGGTTGAGCCTCTGGATTGATGACATCTCTTGAGGGACTCCACAAGGCTTTCAAGGGAAGTGGAGGGGTGATGTGTGAGCAGGGTTCTCCAAAGTGGGGTGCATACATCCCAGACGGTTCAAGGAAAGAAAAATAATAGTGCATCTACTTAGATGAACGGGTTGCTTCCAATATGAAAGAAAAAGCTCTGTGATGCTGGTAATTTTGAATGTTGAGGGACTCACGTGCCTTAGACGGCTGTGTGGGAGGAGTACTTTGTGGGAGGAAGAGCGGGGATTTCATCAAATTGCAACTTACATAGTGCCCACCAAAGGGAATTTAGATATTCTATTATCTATTTTTAAGTCAACTAAGGCTCCCAAAAAGGATAAGTGGCTTTAAAACAATGTTGAAAAGAAATCTTGGACTGAAGATAACACTAATATGGAAATCACACTGCACAGCCCCCACATGGCAGAGCTGACCCTCCCTCCTCTGCCCCCAGCCACATTATGAAATGAAAACAGCAGCGCTTTCCTCAGACCTTGCAGAGTTGGCTGCAATTGCAATCATCCAGAAGACTATTTGAAATACGACTTTACATCCATAATCATTCTAGTTGGATGTCGTCTAAAATTGCGTATTGTGCCAAGAGAAGGTAATAAGACATTTAAAATATTGTTAATTTCACCTTTATCTCATCCTTTTTACTCTTCTTTTTTGGATGTTAAAAAATAATAGTATGATAGTGCAATGTATGATAGTGCAGGGATTCCTGATCCAGCCCAGTGGATCTCAGGCCCACCCCCAGAGTTTCTGATCCATTGAGCCTGGAATGGAACAGAGAATTTGCCTTTTTTTTTTTCTTTTTTTCCAATTAACCATTATTTCCTTCATTTTGTTTTCATTATAGCATGTTTGCTTATTTTACAGCAAGCAGAAAATAAGTTGGGTCTTGTTTTGATCCAAACATTGATGTTTGAAAAGCTGTACACAATATTTCCTAAAAATAACACATAACATTACCTTTTTAGAAGTTTCTATAAGAAAGAAAATACGATGTTTAACCTCACAATTTTCCTCTTTGCCACAACTTCAAACTACTGGTACAGTTTTAAATAGACTTTTTGTTGTTTAACCACACATCCAGGAAAATCTCAAAATATTATAGAAACGTGCATATAAATGATGCATAGCAGAACTTGGACATTAACTGCAAATGGTAAATAAATGAAAGTTAGAAACACTATCAAATATACAAAGGTTCTAGAATCCATCCTTTATAAACACATTCCACAAACAATATTTAAAAGCCACGTTTTTGTTCTTTACAGGCAAAGCCTAGATTACTAAAACCAAAATTGAAAAAAGTAATCCTTTAAAAGGAATTGTTTCCCTAAGATAATTCATACTTCAATATGTAAGCAAGCATGTCAGATTTTAAAAGATGCTTTTTATTCTGAAACGAGATTGGACATGTCAAGTCACTTTTGCCCCCAAAACAATCTTTCAGAGAAACACTTTAAATTGTAAATGATATATTTGAATGAAGGGTATAATAAATGAAGGATATTACTCCATTTTTAGTCAGGCACTACATTGATAACCAAAAACTCAGAGATGTGACTTGCTGAAAGTTGACTAATTCTTTTTCCAAAATTACTTTGAACTTCATGGCACCACAGAATCACCTAGAATGAAGTGCTGTCTTTCATCTTAGCTCACATTAAATACACTGAGGCATGAAGAGCAACCCTCCCTCATAAAGAGGTAGGCAAATATGTATACAAACGCACACGCCACATACTGCAAGCATCAAAATTTAGTACTTTTATATTTTATTTTTTTGAGATGAAGTCTCACTGTGTCACCCAGGCTGAAGTGCAATGGTGCGATCTCAGCTCACTGCAACCTCCGCCTTCCGAGTTCAAGAGATTCTCTTGCCTCAGCCTCCTGAGTAGCTGGTATTACAGGCACATGCCACCATGTCCGGCTAATTTTAGTATTTTTAGTAGAGACGAAGTTTCACCATGTTGGCCAGGCTGGTCTCGAACTCCTGACCTCAGGTGATCCGCCTGCCCCAGCCTCCCAAAGTGGTGGGATTATAGCTGTGAGCCACCGTACTCGGCCTAAAATTCAGTACTTTTACATATGCACGTGCAAAATCTACTTTGAAACAATTTACTTGCTTCTAACAGCAGTATGAAAACAAAGCAATACCATGGTCAACAATGCTCCTTAAATCTTAGAATAATTGCATAGGAACATTCTTTTCCCCTTAAAATGATTTCTGCCATCACTGACCTGCTCAAATTTTAAGGTAAGTTTTTCTCATGTTTTCTATGTCCAAATCTTCATAGAAACCAAAAGAACCAGTGAAGACTCCACGTTTCAGTCAAAACTCAATCTCCCTGAAAATATTGCATAATCCGGTTGGCATCATTCCCTAAAACAGTGGGGTCAACAAAAGACCTATTCCTCATTGCATGATAAACAAATGATTATCACAGGCCTAGACATCTTGTCAAGACATCCAGGCCCAGCCTGAACCTAAATGTGTCTGAGCACTAGTACTCTACTGTGGCTACAACTTCACTTTTGTATCATTCTATCTTATTAGCAAGTTACGTTTCTAAGTTAACAGTTCTACCAAATATGAATATGAAAGTTTATTTTTAATAAGACAATGTGAGGCCGGGCACAGTGGCTCACACCTGTAATCCCAACACTTTGGAAAGCCAAAGTGGGTGATTTGCTTGAGCCCAGGATTTTGAGACCAGCCTGGGCAACATGGTGAGACCCCATCTCTACAAAAAATTTAAAAATGAGCCAAGAATGGTGGCGTGCACCTAAAGTCAAACTACTTGAGATGTTGTGGTGGGAGAATCACTTGAGCCCAAGAATTAGAGGTTGCAATGAGCTTTGATTGCATCACTGCACTCCAGCCCGGGTGACAAAGCGAGACAGCCTGTCTTTAAAAAAAAAAAAAAAAAAAAGAAAATGTTGTAAATTATGGTCAACCAACATCTTTTTGCCACAAATTTCAAACACGAAGAAAAGAATCTTTTAAAAATATACAGAGACACCACAAACTGGTGGTTACCTATAACCTTAAACAAACCGGACTCTTTTTTTTTTTTTTTTTTTTTTTTTTTTTTGAGACAGAGTCTCGCTCTGTCGCCCAGGCCGGAGTGCAGTGGCGCGATCTCGCCTCACTATAAGCTCCGCCTCCCGGGTTCAGGCCATTCTCCTGCCTCAGCCTCCCGAGTAGCTGGGACTACAGTCGCCCACCACCCTGCCCGGCTAATTTTTTGTATTTTCGGTAGAGACGGGGGTTTCACCGTGTTAGCCAGGATGGTCTTGATCTCCTGACCTCGTGATCCACCTGCCTCGGCCTCCCAAAGTGCTGGGATTACAGGCGTGAGCCACCGAGCCCGGCCTGGACTCTTTTTTTTTGTTTTTTTGAGACGGAGTCTCGCTCTGTCGCCCAGCCTGGAGTGCAGTGCCTCCATCTTGGCTCACTCCTAGCTCTGCCTCCCGGGTTCACGCCATTCTCCTCCTCAGCCTCCCGAGTAGCTGGGACTACAGGCGCCCACCACTATGCCCGGCTAGTTTTTGTACTTTGTTTAGTAGAAACGGGGTTACAAACTGGACTCTTAAAAGTGACTTCTCCACAGCATATCATTTGAATTATTACCATTGCCTGGTACAGTGTTTTTAAAAAGAAGTGTTTTTAAAGCATCGTTAAAATATTGTGTTCCTGATTTTTTTTTTTTTTTTTTTTTTTTTTTTTTTTTTGAGACAGGGTCTAATTTTGTCACCTAGGCTGGAGTGCAGTGGTGTGATCTTGGCTCAATGTAGCCTCGATCTCCTGGGCTCAAGCAATACTCCTGCTTCAGCCCCGCAGGTAGCTGGTACCACAGGCGCACATCACCATGCCCAGCAAATATTTTAATTTTTGGTAGAGATAGGGGTTTCACCATGTTGCCTAAGCTGGTCTCGAACTCCCGGGCTCAAGAGATCTGCCTGCCTCAGCCTCCCAAAGTGCTAGGATTATAGGGGTGAGCCACCATGCCTGGCCAATTCCTGATAATTTAAGTAAACCAAACTATAAATAAACGATATGTGCCTAAAAACAATCTTAGTTTATACTATCAGTGGCCGTTGGATTTAGGAGCAGTCCAATACCTTGATTTAGATTTTGAACTAGAACTAGACTGTGATCTTGACTGACATTTGGATCTAAATAGTTCTTTTTTCTTTGATTCCTTTTCATATCTTGAGCCAGACTTATTTAATATGTTTGGAATCTGATTTATTTATTCATTTTTACTTACTTTTTGAGACAGGGTCTTGCTTTGTCACCCAGGCTGGAGTGTAGTGGCACAATCAAGGCTCCCTGCAGCCTCCACCTCCCAGGCTGAACCAATCCTCCCACTTCAGTCTCCCAAGTAGCTGGGACTACAGGCATGCACTGCCATGCCTGGCTAATTTTTTTTTTTTTTTTTTTTTTTTGTAGAGACGGTGTTTTGCCATGTTGCCCAGGCTGATCTCAAACTCCTGAGCTCAAGTGATCCTCCAGCCTCAGCCCCCCAAACTCCTGGGATTAAAGGTGTGCATCACTGCACCCAGCCCGGAATCTGTTTTAGAGGTGCCTCTAGTTTTGGTGTGGGATGCAGACCTAGAATGTGATTTAGCCTTCATCCAAAAAATATGGATTTTGGTGTTTGAATCCACCATTGTCGGAATGGCTTCTGCTACTCCGTGGTTTTCCAGTTGGTTGATTTCTAGGACTGTAAGATCTTCTATAATTGTAATCAAAAGACTGACTTCTGGATCTCCTTTAATAACTTTGGCTTCTAGAATCTCTGTATCTATCATAACCATCATGGCATGAAGAACTGTACACATTCCTCTGTTCCTTGGCTTTCATCTGATTTGGTGTCTTCTGATTCCCCTGTGTAAACTGTATTTCAACCTGATGTCCACATATCTATTTCCTGTCCAAATTATGCAAAGCATCTTCAGCATCACGAACATCCTCAAATTGAACATAAGCAAATCCTCCTGGACGGCGGGTGTGGAAATCAAGTGGAACATAAACATCTCCTGTAGGACCATCATGACCAAATTTATCCTGTCCATCTGCAGAGCTGGTGTCATTGGCCACGTTCCTGATGCACAGAGACATGTTTTGGAGGATTGTGCAGGTAGTGGGACATGACGGTGGCGTGATTCCAGGCCGGAGGCCCTAACAGACCAGGCAAACTGTCCACAGCTCTGCTGTTAGAAATTTGTATTGCTAACAAGTCCCTAGGTGATGATGATGCTGATGGTCTGGGTACCACTGGTCTATAGAAATGACCACAGCCTGAATGAAGACAAGCTGAAGGCAGTGAGGCCACCTCTGCCCTTGTCAACCTTGCTCACAGGTGTAGACAAGACTGTCACCTGAAGACTGATGATCTCCCCCCACAGCCTGCCACATGCCTGAAATTCACCCTCAGCGCCGGACTCCTTTGGACTCCTTAGCCTTAAAGTTGGCTTTGCAACTGCCTCTAGAAACTAGAAGCAGGGTTAGCGAGAGACGAGCAGGGATGCAGAGGGCTGGGATGCAGAGGAGGAGGGGTTTGTGATCCCACCTACCAGCCTCACTGCTGAGGGCACAGGCTTGGAAGCCTCAGGCTCTGATGTCAGAGATAGCTGAGCTGGTTTCCCTGTGCAGCCGCTAGCTAGCTTTTGACCTCAAATCTCAAGAAAAAAGACCTTATTATTTCTAATTCTCTTCCTGCCTTCTAAGACAGGTGGGTCTTGGTAGCTGCAGGCTCTTGTCTGCCGGACTCAGTGTGGGTCGTGGGCGTGTAAGCATGGAGGGGCTGGTAGCGGGAGCTGGGGAGTGGGAGGCTGCTGTGGAAAGGAAGAAGGAGGAAGCTGTGGCCAGTGAGAAAGCACTGAGGAGACCTAAGAGAAGGAAGCTGTGAGCTATTGGGGGTGCAGCCCACCCTGTTCCTCTGGCCCTGCACGTTGCCATCATCTTCTATGGGGCAGGTCCCGGGAGGCTGAGTCCATATCCTGGTGGGTGTGAGGAAGGCCTGGTGCAGGACACGTGCCTGGTAGGGCAAAGTTGCCAAGTAGATATCAGGACCTTCTCTGTCCCCCTCTGCCCCAGGACTCCTTTCACCTCACACATCCATTTTTCTTTATTTTTTTTGAGATGGAGTCTCGCTCTGTTGCTCAGGCTGGAGTGCAGTGGTGTGATCTCGGTTCACTGTAACTTCCAACTTCTGGGTTCACATGATTCTTCGGCCTCAGTCTCCTGAGTAGCTTGGATTACGGGAGTGAGCCACCATGCCTGGCTAATGTTTGTATTTTTAGTAGAGATGAAGTTTCACCATGTTGGCCAGGCTAGTCTCAAACTCCTGACCTCAAGTGATCCACCTGCCTTGGCCTCCCAACATGCTGGGATTACAGGCGTGAACCACCATACTTGGCTTCTTTATTTTTTAAATATACATTTTTATAAAGGATTCCTGAAAACCAGAAGCAGTGACACACCAAGGGATGTGACTTTAATGGCAGGATTTCCTGGACAGCACAGGCCGGGAGAGAGTCAGTGTCCTTCAGATTGGGCCAAGTCATATCCATGCATCCAGGCTGCTCGCTTCTGCAGAAAGGCCTGCTGTGATACCAGGTTTCTGGACCTTCCCATGTTGGCACTGGAATTCCAGCCTCCAGCACGCAGCCTGCAGGGAGAAGGGAGCAAGCTCTATGCAGCTCCACAAAGTTCCATTGTAGCCTGTCTGTGCCTGGTGCTACTGGCTGGGGCTGACATGGGGGAGCCTCTGAGCTCCCTCCTTTTTCAGCATGGCTCATGCACCCATTTGCCTTTGGGGTAATTCTGGAGCCTCCTTTACCTGCATGAGTTAGTGCCTATAAAAGGCCAGTGAGAACTGTGTGGAGACAACAGGCCTCAGAGGGTCTAATCCTCACCCCATCCCTGGCCACCTGGGTGACCTTGAGCAAGTTCCTCAACGGTACAGGCCCCAGTCCCTTGCTCTGTAAAATAGGGTGATGAGGGTGCTGACGGCAGACGGCCAATGAGGATGAAGTGAATGTGTATGAAGAGAAAGGCCCAGTGGATGCTCCCTTGCGTCCTTACTATAGGCTCATCCAATTGGACTAAATTCTAAAAAACCCTGTGGGTTATGTCACTGAGCTAAGCTCAGGGAATCTTATGGTGGGATTTCTGGGGTACCTGAAGGTTAATTCATTCATTTATCCATGCGACAAATGTATACGGAGTGCTGACTGCATGTCAGACAATAAGCTAGTAAATAGCTAAGAACAAAAGCTTCTCTGGGAGGGCTCTTCATGCAGTAAGGCCTTGAGGCTCTAGCAGACCTCCCTGGAGACTAAGCTGCTGGGCAGGTGAGAATGGGGCAGGCAGTGGGCATTGCCAATGGGTGGAAGCCCTTTTCCATCCCAGGCAAAGTGGCAGAAGACCACGGAGAAACTGCCAGGCTGAAGGGTCCACCGTGAGACCTTGGGGAGTCTGAGGCTGTGGGGAGTAGCCAGCTGCCTTTTTCAGCCATGAGTGCTCGGCCAGCTCTTCATCTGGGTGGGAGGATGGGAGGAGGCTGGGCTCTGCAGGAGCTACTCTCTGCACATCTGCCCTCCTGGAGTCGTCCCAGTGCACGGCAAGCCTTGGAGGTCAGGGCTTTGGAGTCAGACCTGGATGCAGACCCTCCTCCTCTACTCTGCCTTGGGAAAGTCACTTTAACTTCTGAGCCTTAGTTTCTCCATGTGTAAAATGGTGATGATAATTGCCTCTTCTTATTTATTCTGCCCAGCAGAACCAAATGAGATAGTAAGAGCAAGTGCTTTCAAGATGATAGCACCTTATGCCCAGTGTCTACCATGTGGCAGTCTATAGCAACAACCTCCTCCTCGAATGATTTTTATATTTTAAAACAGAAACAAAATCTCTCACATGTAACAGAAACATGGAACAAGGACCTTTCAGCCTCTTTATGGCGAGGCAAGGATCTTACCAGACAGATGGGGGAGTTGGAGGAAAGGACCAAATATTGGCGAGCTGAGCTGCAGCGTGTAGGAACATCTGGCTTACCCTTAGGTGGACAGTGGGTCTGAATGGCTCCAGTGGGTGCCCCAAATGCAGTGGCTGCACAGATTGGGCTCAAGCTACAGTTTCAAGACAGCAGTGGCCACATTGCAGATGGTGGTGACCTGTCTGCACTCCCCGCCTCCTGCTTAGGGTGCTCAGTGGCTTCCTGTTCACTCAGTTTTCTCACCCAATCTTTTCAATAGAACTTTTACCCACAAAGCACAGCCAATGACCAAGGACACCTTAGAGCAAGGACTAGTAAACCACAGCCTTTGCACCAATGCGCCCCACTGCCTGTTTGTGTACAGCCTATGAACTAAGAATGATTTTTCCGTTTTTAAATGGTTGAAAAAAACTCAGTAGAAGAATATTTTGTGATATGTGGAAATCATATGACACTCAGACGTCAGTGTCCATAAATAATGTTTTGTTCACTTGTATAGCTTATGGCTGCTTTTGTGCTACAAAGGCAGGTTGCATACTTGCGACAGACTGTATGGCCTGCAAAACCTAAAATATTATCTGGTCCTTTGCAGAAAAGGTTGGCTGATCCCTGAGTTAAAGATACCTTCCTTCTAGGAGGATTTGCAATTTAATTCACATTCATCCCTTAAGCAAAACAGATGAAGCTCGAATGGTGGAACTTCAGGCGTGTTATCTATGACAGGTTGACCTTTCTAAGGGGAAGTATGAGGAATATTAGAGCCAAGTAACAGAGGCAGCAGGATGTAAAATAGAAATTTTACTAGGCAATAGGAATCCTGGTTTCTAATTCCACCTTCAACTAATGAATAATTATGTGATTTTGAGCAAAAAGGCTTTTCATGTCCCAGCCACTTTCCTTACCCAGGATCTCCTCTCCTGCCCTTAAAAAGGAAGACAATAGCTGTGAAATGCTTTGAGACCTAAAAAAAAGTCATTCAAATCAAAGATTAGGAGGAAAAAAAAAGATTAGGCAATTCTAGAACATTCTGATAAGGTGATATCTGATATTTCTTCCCTTTTTTGATATCCGAAATATCTGATATTTCTTCCTGTCTTTTTTTTTTTTTTTTTAACTTTTTGAGATAGGGTCTTGTCACCCAGGCTGGAGTGCAGTGTCACGAACATGGCTTACTCCAGCCTTTACCTCCCAGGCTCAAGCAATCCTCTTGCTTCAGCCCTCCAAGTAGCTGAGACTATGGGCATGTGCCACCATGTCTGGCTAATTTTTGTGCTTTTTGTAGAGTTGGTGTTTGCCATGTTGCCCAGGCTGGTCTTAAACACCTGGGCTCAAGCCATCCGCCCACCTCAGCCTCCCAAACTGTTGGGATCACAGGTGTGGGCCACCACGCCTGGCCTTTCTTCCTTTCAAAGAAGGGAAACAAAATGTCTATAGGTGTAGTGACCCTATGCTCCTCAAAACCCTTAGCTTGACAACAAGTCTATTATAGACCGTTGGCATTTGTGCAACTGACACGCAGTCATTCCCAAGCCACCCAGAAGGTCCCTGACCTATATATTTGTTATTTTGCCTAGGCACAAATCTGAGTTACTCAGCCACTACTAAATGAACCTAGTGGATGTAGTGGATGGCCCAGTACAGACATCCCAGGACAGCTGGCTGTTCTTTCCTGGTTATGACAGACATAGTAACTAATAAAGTGATTTAAAACATTCTTTGTAAATAAACACTCTGTACTCATGACGCTGGCCCTCTCAAATGTCTAAGGAGGGACTCCCCATGAGTGATGTGTTTTACATTAAAAGTATTTATTTGCAATCGGGACTCTAGCCTGTGTTGGCCATTTCTAGAAGCTGTCGAACATATCTTTAAATACTGCGCCCAGAATTGGCTTCCTTTCATGGCAGTCTCAGTTTCTGGTTCCTAGAAGTTGCTGATTCAAACAGCACCTGATGACCACAAGTCATCTGAGGGGACCTGTGGCCAAGAATGGATGACAACCACATTTTATTCGGACACCAAAGCAAGTTGCAGCCTGAATTGCAACCACACCTTGCAATGGCCCCAACATATGCAACAGAAACAGAATTTGCACTTGGTATGTTTATTTCCGTTGCTCTTAAAAATGCAAACCCACACTAAAGCCCATGCCAAAGACAGTTGGAACAAATTGCATCACCTGGATTTTGGGGTTTGTAATAGCTAGCCTATGTTGGTGTGCAAATTGGCCAGTTGTATGCTATTTTAAACCCTTCCTGCTCCCTTTGCCATTTTGTGCCAAGGGCACACAAAGCTGCCCAGAAGGAAGGAATTCAATCAGCATCAGAAGAATGCATTGAAGTCCTGTTTCCTAAACCCCAGGGGAGAGCTGAGTGGGAGGGAAGGACCCAGCTAGCTGAGGACAGAGTCCTTTTTATGTGTCTGTTTCCCCAAGCCGAATGCTGGGCCCAACTGACAAATGTTAGTGGGAGGGAACAATGGAGGAGGGTGGCTGGATGGCAGTGAGAGGCCTGGGAAGGGCCTGGGGATGAGGAGGGGGTGGAAGCACTTCCTGAGGATCCATCCAGGCCCAGAGTTTTCAGCTGCCACCTCCAGAGCTCCGCCTGCCTGCTTGGCCAGGTCCAGTTGGCCCTGGCAGAAAGTCATCACCCTGTCCTTGCCAGCACTCTATCCTTGGCTATAAGTCTTATCTGGTCAAGCTGCTCTCTGTATCGGACTCTCCAGTCAAGTATCTGGACTGCTGGGCTGATAGTCACCTTTTTTCTATGATGTTTCTCCCTGGTCAGTCTCAGAATTAATACATTTTTCCTCTGCTAGTTCCCTCTCCTCTTCTGAAATGATATGGAGGTTCTGTCTACTCTAAACTCACCCAGGGTTTGGGCTTGGCTGGGCTGGATGCCCTGCATGCTGATACTTTCATGTGGTCAGCCCACGCCCTGGGTTATTTGCCAACCTGCCTCCCAGTTTTGCACAGTGCCATACCTCAGGTGCCCTCTCATGCCAGCTAGTCAGAATAGAGTGTCCTCCTATAGGATCCAGGGATAGGTTAGGGGTTGAAGTCCCTCACAAAGCCTCTAGGGTGTCAAGGCACAGGGCATCTCATGGAAGCACTGGTGTGGGATCAAGTCCACCCTAAAAAAAGTCCTATGCTGTATTGTACCTGCTAAGGTGCAAGGCTGGCCCCCCCAAATAATAGGTATCATAAGTAAGCCCCTAGCACAGTGCCACCTCCATGTTCTAGGTGCTCAGTAATGTAGACTAACAAATACTTAAGTGGCCAGGGCAGGCTGATTACTATGAACAACACAGAAGAGACAGGTTTTTTTTTTTATGAATGAAATATTTCACACCCAGGGGACTTTGTTTTACCATTGTTAATATAAACTGTGAATTTAGAGGTTTTTTTTTTTGAGATGGAGTCTTGCTCTGTCTTCCAGGCTGGAATGCAGTGGCACGATGTCGGCTCACTGCAACCTCCGCCTCCCAGGTTCAAGCAAGTCTCCTGCCTTAGCCTCCAGAGTAGCTGGGATTACAGGTGTGCACTTCCATGACCAGCTAATTTTTGTGTTTTTTAATAAAGACAGGGTTTCACCATGTTGGCCAGGCTGGTCTTGAACATCCTGACCTCAAGTGATCTACCCGCCTCGGCTTCCCAAAGTTGGGATTACAGGTGTGAGCCACCACCCGGCCATTTTTTTTTTTTTTTTTTTTTTTTGAGATGGAGTCTTGCTCTGTCACCCAGGCTGCAGTGCGGCAAGATCTCACTATCTTACTCACTGCGAACTCCGCCTTCCGGTTTCAGGTGATTCTCATGCCTCAGCCTCCCTAGTAGCTGGGACTACAGGCATGCACCACCACACCTGGCTAATTTTTTTTTTTTTTTGGGTATTTTTTAGTAGTGATGGGTTTCACCATGTTGGCCAGGCTGGTCTCGAACTCCTGGCCTGAAGTGATCCACCCACCTCGGCCTCCCAAAGTGCTGGGATTATAGACGTGAGCCACCACACCCGGCCAATTTAGAGAGCTTTAAATGCTGAAAGCATTCTGTGAAGAGGTGGGTTGGCACCCGGAGGTTGTTCAAACCAAATGGGCCTGTGTGGGCTCAGCCTCCCCAGTTGTTATTCTGGCATCGGGGCCTCCTGATTCCCAGTTCTGGCAGCCCTGCTCAGCCCCCTTCCCCTCATCTGTAAAATCAGGTAGCTGTCCAACTTCATAGGATTGGCAGAAGAGTCAAATATAATATATGGAATTCTTTCTGGAATGAAATAAAAAGACAGAGAGGCATCTAAGTGGGAGCACCAGAAGTCCGGAGGTCTGAGGACTCAGGAGGCGGAGAAGATTCTCTCCCTGCCTTGGGCCTTGGGATCCCTGCTGTACCTTCAGGGTTTTCCTCCATCTGTGTCTTTTTTCCTGGTCAAAACAGACTGTTATTTAAGCACTGAGCTTTTTGTTCCTCTTTCATTTATGTCTCCAGAGGCAACTGCAACTATGTAGCCTATGAAGCCCCTGAAAAACCTGAGCCCACACCCAGGCACTGATTCAAATGAAAAAGCAGTATCCAAAAGCCCAAGGAAAGCCCAAGGAAAATGGTCCATTGCGAAGCTGGACAATTTCCTCTCCTGTTACATCTTCACAGCTTGTAGACTGTAAGAGCATGCTGTGTTCTTAAAGAGCTTACCTGCCTCAAACTAAAGCAAAACCTCCAGGAGCTATGTGATACATGTAATAAACATCTTGTGCATTGATTTTACTCCTGAAAATGTGTGTGGTTTAATATTAAATACAGATTTTGTTAGGAAAATGCGAATTTATTGATTAAGATAAAACACAAGATGTCAAAGAAATTTCAGGCTTGCAGCCTAAAGCAGTGGTTCACAACCCTGGCTTTGCAGGGCTGAACACCCCGCTCCCACACAGCCCTGCCTCGGCCCACCCACTAATTCAGGATCTTAGAGGGGCAGGTGTCCAGCATCAGCACCTCTAAAAGGCTCCCAGGTGACACTAAGGTTCAGGTGGGATTAAGCAGCACCGTCTCAAGGCTGTGTTTGCCCTTGAAACCCAGGTAGGAGGTGGACAGGTGAGCACACTCCCTCAGCACCGGTTTCTGGTCCCTTTGTAGATGAGATAAAGTGACTTCTTCAAGATCTGAGTGATACAGTGACAAATCCATTGTGGAGCTTTGCTGGGTCAAACCAGTGTGACATCAAAGCACTACAGAGGTCCACTGGGGTTAGCTCCAAGTGGTCTTAGCGCTGCCCTTAGCACACCCTTAGAAAGTGAATCCAGATCTGGCAAAGAAGACCAAGGACTCATACTTAGGTGTCTTTCTACGTTGTTAATGGAAGAGCAAACTAAGGATGTCCCTCTAAGACCTTTCAGGACTTAGCCAAGTCTCAAAGCCCCATGAGACAGCATCCCAACAACCCTTTGTAAGGCCTGAAGGTGATGGTTCTGAAGTCCTCTGGTTCCTTCCTGGAACAACAGTCAAATGGGAAAACCACAGGAAAATGAGACTTCCTAGAAAGGTGCAGGCATCCTAAGTTTTCAAATAAAATCTTACTTGAAGCCTAAGAAAATGGATTCAGGCAGCTTAATTCTTGTTTGTTCCATGCACAACCTATCTTTCACCAAACAGATTCTAAGGCAACTTGATGCGGCTGCCAGGAATAGGCAGACTGTCTGAGGTGGGAAGTGCAGCAGGCTCAGGCCTGGGTGACTGTAAAGCAGGTCCTCAGGGCACAGTGGTCTGGCTGCCTGGCAGCAAGATCTCTAGAGAGAACCCGAGAAGTGCAAGAGACAGCTTTGTAAAGGGGTCCTCCGGCTTACGAACCCTGACTGTGGCATTTCAATTGGAATGTAAGCTGCTCAGTAAGGAAGCAACACACAGCAGGGGTGAAGAACATGCACATCACAATGGCTGAATGCCATTCTTTCGGTCATTGTGTGATCCTGGGCAAGTTCATTCATCTCCGAGATGGGGCTCTTATCTGTAGGAGGGGGTACTACTTCCCTCACAGAGTTTAAGGATTGTCATTGTATATAAAACATTTAGGAGCATGCTTAACTCAAGTACTCAACCTAGAACTTGCTTGCTCATTAACCTTGGAATGGCTAATGAGGGTTTGGCTTTCAATGTCAGAATGCACTTTTGATGGTCACAACTGTGTGCGTGTGCGCACGGTGTGTGTGTACTACTGACATCTAGTGGGTGGAGGCCAGGTATGCTGGTAAACACCCCATAGTGCACAGATCAGCCTCCTACCCCCCCAACAAATTATTCAGCCCAAAATGTCAATAGTACTAAGGTTGAGTACCTCTGGTCTAAAGGGAGAAGCTGAGGTTAGCCCACCCAGACAAGGGGAGGTGGGTAGGAAACAAGCTTACAAGTGTGGGATCTGGCAGCAACTTTAAAGTCCTGCAGCCATCCCTGGAAGCAGAACCAACCCTCTTCTCAATTGGTACACTTTTAGCAGCTATTAGTCAAGGGTATGTTAGAGACACTGGGATCAGAATGAAGACTCATAGGTCAGTGGACTGATTTAAATAGCTTTTTGGTAAAATGTGAAAAAGCAATAGAAAATGGAGGGCCAGAACAGAAGCTAGAGGTTGAAATGTGGTCCAGGTCACTTGAGGTCAGGAGTTTGAGACCAGCCTGGCCAACATGGTGAAACCCCGTCTCTAATAAAAATACAAAAATTAGTCAGGGGTGGTGGCGGCCACCTGTAATTCCAGCTAATCGGGAGGCTGAGGCAGGGGAATCGCTTGAATCCAGGAAGCAGAGGTTGCAGTGAGCCGAGATCATGCCACTGCACTCCAGCCTGGGTGACAGAGCAAGTGAGACTTTGTCTCAAAAAAAAAAAAAGCAAAAACAAAAACAAACAAAAAAATGTGGTTCAGGAAGAGGAAAAAAAAAAAAAAAAAAGCATCACATAGTAATAAAATGTGAGGTCCATCTCCCATTCTTGATTTTTCCCTTTAGGACAAGGCAAACTACATACTCAGAACTACAAACACCTAAGTCAATGAATTTGCATTATTCCAGAAAAAGACCAATCCTTCAAAAAGTCAACAAAGTTGTCTGGCTGGGCCACTATCTGCTCATGCTATGGCGTCAAAGATGAACTAAGTAAAAATTTTGACTCCACCATAGCTTTGGCTGATTTTGACATTTCATTTGCTTGGCAGGGCAAGTGCCCATTGAGTCAACAAATCGATTCTGAAACAATTATTTGTGCCTTAACTAGCCCAAGCTCTTCATGGTCATGACAGTCTGAGGATATTAATTACTCCTGTCATATTAAAAAGGGCCACTGAAATCTTTTGATTGGCATGCCCAGGAATGAGAGAACCAGAGTTAAATGAAAAATGCTCACATGTGCAAAAAACTGAGGCATTTTCCATGGAATCCTCTGAAAATGCCTTTAGACTTGGGAATTTTTACCTTAAGCCTGTTACTTATTTTTCACTCTTTACTAATTTTTACCCTTAAGCCTCAGCTTTATTCTCTGCAAAATGGAGATAATACTTCCACCTCTAGGGGTATGGTAAAGATTAAGTATGCACCTGAATTCACTTTGTGCTAACCGGGCCACACAACTAAAGGTAGTGCTCTAAACCCCAAAGGCTTCTCACTTTTACTTTACACTGCTCTTCCAGAGCCCTTCAACAGTATTTTTCAGGGTCATGCTGGATTTTTAAAAGAAACAGAACAAGAGGATGCTACCTACGAAAGTAAATTAGGTACTTCACAGCAGGCCTTTCTATGCCTTAGTTTCATACTTCGGTTTCATGCAGTTCTGAGGCAACTATTTTCATTTTACAGATAAGGAAAATGAGATGCAAAATATTAATCTGCAAAATATGGGATTACATACCCTCTAACAAAGCCAGAAAATAAGGGAACTTGAAATGGAAGCCCAAGTTGGAGACTAAAATGAAATTCTACAACTCCCATGCCCTGACACCTTTGTAGGGCTAGCCCAGGAACAGTTTCTAGGTGTAATGACCAGGATTTGGGAAGTATAGGAAATGACTGAAAAATCAAATGTACTCTAAAAGGTGACTAAATTCCCTTCATTGGTCTACTTGGATTTTAAGACCCCAGGGAGAGAGAGCTGTAGAGTCCTGATTCCATCTTTTCTCAGGAAGGGGTGGCAACTAAGGGTGTCTAAGTAGTGGTGATGGTGGAAGGGATGGCAGAAGGATGCTATTCCTGGGGAAAGTTAAAAAGATAAGGGCACCATCTAAAGCAATAGGAACATCAAAAAAGCCTGCCTATTAGCAAAGAAAAGGGACCATTTCTGAAATCCTTGACCACAAATAACAATCTTCAACATGAGGATGCATTTTTGAAAAAGCACTTGGAATCACCTGCTTAGGAAAACATAAAAGATGACTGACTCAAGAGTTCTCACAAACTTCCAGACATGAGAATAAGATCTTTTCATTGGATTATGTGTGGTTCCAGAAAAACCACTGGGAACAGTCCAAGAAAAGCGGATTTTGGAGTTGGCTTTCTCAAATTCAAATGAGATGGCAGCTCTCAGAATATGAATTCTGAGAACCTTCATTCATGCACTGAAGACACACACTTAGAAAGATCTGCCTAGCCTCTAGATAACTAGAGCTTCCAGGATTTTTAAAAAAACATCCTAGGTAGGCTGGGCACAGTGGCTCATGCTTGTAATCCTAGCACTCTGGGAGGCCAAGGCTGGAGGATCGCTTGAGGCCAGCCTGGGCAACACAGTCTATCTGTCCAGTATTTCTCTTTTGTTTTAAATGGTCTTTCAGAAAATTTTACTTCAACAATACTAATAATTTTTCAATAGGCATTGCTAGTTGTTATCTCTATGATCACATTCTCTTGTCACCTAATAAATCTGGCTAATTTACACATGTTGGACATTAGCCAAATCTACGAGTTATCAAGTATTCCCTCAATCCTTTTTGAAATTTTAGCTTTCTAGAGACAGGGTCTCCCTGTTACCCAGGCTGCTCTTAAACTCCTGGGCTCAAGTGATCCTCCAGCCTCGGCCTTCCGAAGTGCTGGGATTATAGGCATCCATCAGCCACTGCACCTAGCCCTAGTTTTATCGTTAAGGTATAATGCCAAGCACTTCACCTCTGACTCAAGTAGACTTGAAACCACTACCCATTCATGTCCCTTGTGACACTACTTTGGTAATTTCCCTGAAATTGCAGAACTCAGTGTTTCTGATATTGAAAATGTCATGAAACAGATACAAAAGCCTTAATGCTTTAATATAGGGGAATATCTACATTTCCAAATTTTAAGTAATTACACTCAGTTTCAGGATTAAATAAGAAACCCTCAGATTTTCCATTTTGAATACAGGTAAACTATTGCTGACTTATCCAAGAAGATTCTAATTTACAAGAACCACCATCTGACTCACTTTATGGTACAGGTCATGTTTGTATCTTTTTGTGCAGCCCTGAAGATGGTGTGACTGACTTGTCCCATCCCCATGCTCCATATTTAAATATGCAGAAAATTATGTATAACACTGCTAGCAGCTTTGGGTAAACTGAAATGTTGCTGGTAGGAATTGAGCAGACTCATATAATCTTGACTCTCATTTACTGCCTCTTCTTAAACTAGCAAGCCTCTTGTTACTAAGCCAGTTCTTTTCAGTTTTTGGTTTAAACTCAGCTGGTTACTGTAGTTCCTTCTTAAAACTTCCACATTACAAAAGGAAGGCACTTATGCACATGCTTTTAGAGATTGAAGATTTATCATTTAGAACACATTTAAAGGCAGCAGGAAGTCTATTTTTACAACTCATTTAGTAAACAAGTTACAAATAAACCCATTTTCCATGAGACTAATGAGGATCTAAACTCACCCCAAGGGCTTAGAAATGTGTGGTTTCTCTTTAGCCATCTTCCCTCCCAATTCCAATCTCTGATCAGTGAACTCCTTACTATTTAAAATATCTAATCACTTACCCTCCTTATGAAGCTTCCTTGTACTGGTGTACAAACACAATCCTTTAAGATGCAGATAAACAAATATGGAGGCAGTAGAAAATCTCAATGGCAGGAACATTTCTTTCACAATTCTCAATTATTACATATAAGCAGTTGAAGAAACTTAATAGGAAGAATTGCTCTGATGTACCCAAGGGGGAAGGTATGCCATTTTAAAGAGAACAGCTATTTTAAATCTTTACTAAATTGAATCTCCTCCTGAGGCTTCTCAATGTCCTTCCCTATATTTCATCAGGGTTCCACTGCCCATAGTTACTTCGATAAGTCACTAAGAGCAAATGGTTAAGTTATGGGATAGCCAGAAGAGAGAATATTACTGCTACCATTAAATTATGTTGTAGAATTATACTGACAAGGAAAAGATGTTCACAGTGTATTATAAACATCCCCAATCCCCATTATTTATAAAAAGTTTTAGAATGAGAAAAGTAGAAATTTAAGGGATAGAAGGGGCAGGTAGCAGAATGAGAACCAGTGTCTGGTTTTGGGCTACCAGATTCACTGAACAATCTGTAAAAACACATTTACTACCCCTATTTTATACCTGTTTTTTAAACCTAATTATCCTAGCCTCCATTCTTGCTAAAAGTCTACTTTGCAGAGGGATTCTTTTGATAAAGTCTTTTATAGGAAGAATTATACAACACTACAATAACTTGAGCAGCTAGCCAAACCTAATGTTTTCAGTTTAGCATCCACCTTTCCAGTTGTGAAAATGGAATAATGTAAAGGTCTCCCAATAGGTTTGCCTAATTCTTGGTTATTCACATTGCAGATTATCCAGTGTGGTATGGCTATTTCCTGTAACACAGGCCCACAGATTTCCTGAAGTCTCTCTTCCCCAATACTTCAGTAAGCAAGAAAATTAACACAGGCACACAGGGAAAGGCAGATCCCGACTTAGAACCAGAGTAAGTACTTATCAGTTTTGCTAACATTACTTCCAGACAAGTTTTGGCTTACTCTGGAACAAGGAAAGCTTCTAAAATAGAGATTATTTTCAAGGCCCCCTGAAAGATTTTGACCTAGCATTAGGTAAAAGTTAATTCATTTCACAAGTTATCCAACCTAAACAGGAATTGTACAAATAGTGTAACACAACCGATTAGACTAATACTTCCGGAGGCTAATCCTAAAGTTGACAAAGTAACTCTGCCCAACAATTCTAGAATGATGATCTTGCCCATTATTGAATCTATGTTTGCAAGTCTACCTCAGCCTAAGAATTTGTCCAAAACCCACAGTGAAGCCTTGGTATGGATATGTGATACGTCTTAAGTATTAAGAATAGAGGCAGGGCACAGTGGCTCGTGCCTGTACTCCCAGCACTTTGGGAGGTCAAGGTGGGCGGATCACTTAGGGTCAGGAATTTGAGACCAGCCTGGCCAACATGGTGAAACCCCATCTCTACTAAAAATACAAAAATTATTAGCTGGGCGTGGTGGTGTGTGCCTGTAATCCCAGCTACTCGGGAGGCTGATTTGAACCCGAGGGGCAGAGGTTGCAGTGAGCCGAGTGAGCTACTGCACTCCAGGCCGGGTGACAGAACGAGAATCCATCTCAAAAAAAAACAAAAAGAGAATACAATTTTAGTTTCTTTAAAATTATCTTAGAAATGTCTTCATTCTTGCTTTTTTTAAAAAAAGTCAATGATTTACTTCAATCTGTATCAAATCAATTTCATAAATGGAGAAATATTTTTGTCAACTTTTCAGAAGGTAGTTTTTCTTGAAAGGTAAACTGGTGCTTTTGTATTAGAAAAGAACTTGTTTTACAGATTTGGTGATAAAAAGACAAAAATCCATAAACAAAGGATGCAAACCAAGTAGAATTTAAGTTGAATTCAGGATTTCAAGTAACGATGTATAAAAGAAAGTCACTTACTATTCACAATTAGATCACTAGTGGTTTGTGGTCAACTACACAAATATGCAATTAAATCTACAACCAGCCAAATTTCCAATTTACTGTAATGTAACACTCACTTAAAGAAAAAAACTAAACTTGGACAGGAACATAAGCGACACACTCAAAACCAAGAGCGCACACACATAAAATAACTACAAGAGTGAGCAGAGATAGCTGGTTGGGGAACAGGGAGTCTATAAATGAAAATTTTCAATTCTGTTAACTAATCTTCTAGTATAAACTGATGATTATATGAAACACACCAAGGAGAATACATTCAAGTTAATGGAAACAAGTCTTTATTAAGTAACTTTTAATATCAGAAAAATAAAACTCTTATAATTCTCTTTACAGCAAATATATAATATCAGTGCTTTGGCCATCTTAAGTTAAAGGCCCTTTATCATAAAATATATGGTTTTAAATTTTACTCAAATTGAATTTATAATCCCTATGACTTCCCTACATATACATAACAAAAGAGTGTAGTAAAATTAGCAAATACTAAACTATATTGATAATTTATCATTCTTAGTTTGTGGTTTTTAGAAACAGTACACGCACCTAATATATGTCGATTCCTTGGCTTATTAGTTGCAGTGTACAATGCAACAAAATACAAAATACATGCTTGGTGAACATTCGTTCATATCTACAAGACGGCAGCTAGAGATTAGGTTTCAATACTGACATTTACTATCCTACAAGCAATTAGCATTACATCATAATATGCCATCAAGGCAACTTTTTTTATACTGAAAAAATCAAAATAAAAACCGTTATTTGTAAACTTTTATACGAAATGTAACTCTTCAAGTGGAAATAAAAAATAAAATTTGTCTATTTACTATTGAATACACATAGGATTTCAATTTTCATTATATCGAGAAAAAAGCTCTTTTGTGTTGGGAAAATAATGCTTCAAAAAATAATTAGTAGAAAAACCCACCAGTATAATGTTTTGTCCTTTCAATGCCAGCACAGATTTGGGAACATACTGAGGATGAAGTTATAGACATCCACAGGTGAAATGTACGAGTGTATTTTAAATAAATCTTCCTTGTGATTGGAAATAGTTTTGAAATGAAGTAAACTGATTGGAGGTTGTCACAGCTGCTTTTATGAATTATGCCAAGGGCATCATTATCCCTTTCCCCTTCCTCCCTCCCCTAAATTACTAAAAAATAAAAATATATTTATAATGTGCAAGACAAATATGGATTGAAAATAAAATGTTTCACATTTTGATCTATAGTCTAAAAACTAACAGCTCGAGCACACTAATGAATGGAATGTTCGCATCCTCAATTGTTAGCCAATATAGGTGCCATCCCAAAGCCCTTCCTGATATGGGAAAACCAAGGTGGCCATTTCCACATTCACCAAGAGAGGCAATGGGCAGGAATTCAGCATTCCTGATCCACTGATCATACCAGCCTTGAGCACTCTGGGCGAGATGAAAGTCAATGTAGCAGTTTTTGTCCCAAATTATAACCAGTGATCTAGTAAACTGCCATCAGCCCTATTATTACCAATAAGTAATCACAATGCATTAAAAAGTTACTTGCAATCCTGCAGAATTAGGCATAAGTTGTTGTAAAATAAAAAACAAACAAACCTGTTTTGTCAAAACTGGCAGTGTAAAGAAGGCAGCACTGGAAGTGTATGAATCGTCTGTAATGCCAAGTACCCTCCATAAACTCTTAAAGTGGTTAGGCTTTGGGACCCACTGTTTTGAAATCTTAGACGTATACACTTTTCTCATAGGCTCACACAACCTATGATTATCTTCACTCAGCCAAGTTGGACTTCAGCTTTAGCAATTCTTATATAAACTATGTCTCTGGGTCTACAGGATAGTATTAATAATTCAAACCAAACTAATAGACAAGAGACCACTTAGGTTTAGTGTTACCATAGCAGCCTTTTATAAGTTTACTAACAACTTTAGCCTAATCCCAATAAAGCCTGATAACAGTCATAAGAAATCATTAGGAAGTTTACTGGGGGGTACCATTATACCCATGCCTTTACGAGTCCATATAGAGATATAGTATTTATGTATATATATATAGTTAAGAGTGAATTTGGATTGCCTGAGTAACAGCTGTCTGGCAAACTGGACATGATGGCGTTCTCTTTTCACAGATCTTGTTGGCACATTCCATGCAGAAGAGGTTGTGGCCACATGGAACTAGGGCAGCAATAACCTCATTCTCAAAGCAAATCACACAGTCGTGCTTTCGTCTTGATTCTGGAGGTGAGCTAGAGGTGGAACCACCATTGGAAGAGGAGTAACTGTTGGTACCATTAGAAAAAGCAGGGATGTATATTGGAAGGCCAACATGGTTGCCTGTACTAGGTGGGTCGCTCCTAACCCTCCGAGCAAGTGGGTGTTCTATGCTCTCAGGAAATGTAGGAGACAGACGAGGAGTAGATGGCTGACTTCCTCTGCGCTGAGTCTTCATGTTACCAGAAGGATCACTCCCAAAGCCAGAGAGTGGGTTAACTGGTTCAAATGGAGTCCAGATAGTTTGAGCAGATGTTGGTAAAGAGTCAAAGGCAGGAGAGTCAACTGCAAGGTCTTCTGAGCCTACAGATGGTAGTGTATCTCCAAACCAGAAGTTTCCTGTGCTAAATGGGCTTGTTGGACTAAAGTCAGCCAGCCTATTGCTTCCAAAGTAGGAATCTGTGGAGCCACTTCCTAGAGAACTGGAACTATCATTTCGATAATTGGATATCATTCTCGCGCGGCTAGGAGGAACAGGATTGGAGGAGAGCCACGCAGAGCCAAGAGTGCCACCTTCAAAGCTTACATCGGTACCATTGTAATGGAAATCATTCTCTTCATTGAGCTCTATATAGTTTCCTGTACGCATGGCAATATGCATTTCTATTTCTTCCCGTGCTCGGTCGACATTTTCAGGCATCCCTGTCACTTCAAAGACAGGTTCCTTATCTCTGCTCGGAGTTACTATGTAGGTGTGGGTCTGCTGCTGAATTCTTTTAATAGTTGCTCCTTTGGGTCCAACCACTAATCCTACCACACGATAAGGGACCCTGACTTGGACGGTGGTTTGACCGGGCAGATTAGGACTACATGACAATCCTCCCAGGGCAGGCCCATTTTTGTTTCGAGATGCACGAATCATGGAGAAGTGCTCTGCAGCTGAGAGGATCTCTCTTTTGGCCATGGCAACATCTTCTTTCCTTCCAGTGACAACAAAAATGGGCTCTTCACCACGAACAGGAGTCTTGATATACGTGTTTGTCTTGGCTCTCAGTGCTTTAATTTTACAACCTGTTAGAAAGAAAACATTTCATAAGAATCAACATGTATTTCAACGATACATATAAAGACAAATCACAGAATGTACCTTTTAAGCTAAATATCTGGTTACGGGTAAGTTTTAGAGTTTTTCACAAAGCTAGGAAGCGGCAGAGCCAGAAGTAAACCTAGTTTGACCTAAAATCTATGGTCTTTTTGCTAGTCCAAGAACCTCAATTTTCACAATTATCTTACAGAAGTTCTTAAATTGACTTCCACCTAATTATCTTATCGCTTTAACTTAACATTACTCTTTCCTCTGTAAAACTCAATTGATGACAAAAACACTGTGCTCATGGCTAGTAGGTTATCTCACTGCTGCTCCCACCAGTTAAATCCTAGGCCTGCTATGATTCAGTTTTGTTTATTCCCATGTTGTTTGTGCTAGGTGTACTCACACCAGTAACTGAATTATTTGAATTACTGCATAAACTAATGAAACATCAATGCAAAAAAGACGAGTACCTTAAAGAGTATCTTAAAGAAAAAAGCTGCTATTGAATTATGAATAGGTGAGATAGCTATAAAGGGCTGGGATAAAAAAAAGTAACATAGAATGATTTTGTATCATTGTAAAGTCCTGCTCCATTTAAAAGAAACAGATACTGCAGATTGTATGGAATGTGGGTGCTGGGTATGGTTTTACTCAAGGAATGCTCTGATTGACAGACACAATTTCAAACAAAAGGCCGTGACCCCAAATCCTAAGTATATTTAAGTTAAAATAAAACATCTAAGACACATGTGTATAACTTTACATAATTCACTTTAACCAACTTTTTTTTTTTTTTTTTTTTTTTTTTTAGTAATCACAGATTACTAGTGCCAACTATGTTAAGATGAGAGGGTTTCAAACTGTAACTTAAGATGTCAAGTACACAACCAAGGCATAAAACTCTGGGGTTATACTTTTCAAAGACCCTAACTTGAGCTTGCCAGGATAGATGTGTTCTCATGAATATATCATACTATTCTTAGTTCATCAAAATAAAGAAGCTAGGTGCCATAATCCCAGCACTTTGGGAGGCTGAGGCAGGTGGATAACCTGAGGTCAGGAATTCAAGACCAGCCTGACCAACACGGTAAACAGGGCGAAACTCCGTCTTTACTAAATACACAAAAATTAGCTGGGTGTGGTGGTGCACACCTATAATCCCAGCTCCTTGGGAGGCTGAGGCAGAAGAATTGCTCGAACCCGGGAGACAGAGGCTGCAGTGAGCCGAGATTGTGCCACTGCACTCCAGCCTGGGCAACAAGAGTGAAACTCCATCTCAAAAAAAAAAAAGAGAAGCTAGGTACTACTGAAGCTAGGTGTCACAATCTGAGCATGTCTTTTTCTTAAATATTCCCTTCCTTTTTTGTCCTCAATAAATTAATATTCTCTATACCACTTTAGTCAGATGATGCTCTGACAGTCGTGCTCTGTCACCCAGGCTGGAATGCAGTGATATGATCTCGGCTCACTGCAACCTCCACCTCCCGGGTTCCAGCGATTCTTCTGCCTCAGCCTCCCAAGGAGCTGGAACTACAGGCGTGCACCACCACGCCCAGATAATTTTTTGTATTTTTAGTAGAGGCGGGGTTTCACCACATTGTTCAGGCTGGTCTTGAACTCCTGACCTTGTAATCTGCCCGCCTCAGCCTCCCGAAGTGCTGGATTACAGGCGTGAGCCACCACGCCTGGATGATGCTTTCTAATAAAGCACATGACCCGATCACTTTTTTGCACAAAGTGGGACTTGTTTGTTTGCCCTTCCGAAGCATTCCCAAGCCACTAGGTGTTGACTACACAGGTTGAGTTATCCCCTATCCAAAAACACGTGGGACCAGAAATGTTTGAGATTTTGGAGTATTTGCATTATACCTGCCAGCTGAGCATCCCTAATCTGAAAATCTGAAACGCTCCAGTGAGTATTTTCTTTGAGCACTATGCTGGTGCTCAAAAAGCCTCAGATTTTGGAGCTCCAAAACAAAATCAGAGGGTTTTTGAGCATTTAGGATTTCAAATTTTCAGATTAGAAGTTTCGGCCTGTATCTGCTTTTGTTCCACAATAGAAAATCAGTTAGAAGACCAGAGAGAACAACGAAACTTCCACATCTACTTATCATTTATACAGGCTAAATGTCCAGGAGATTCCCTCATTCAGCACAGCAGGTATGGTTTGGTGTACAGAATTGAGATCACTCTCTATTGATGCTTAAGAAATTCTGAAAGGGGTATATAAACACAGAACTGCTCATACTCTATACTTAGGGGAGTTATTATTTGGATATGTAAGTTCACAGTGGGCTACAACTTGACAAGGTGGCAAGAAGGCAGTCAGCCACAATTACATTCCTAACAAGAGACAGACGTTATTCTGCAGAAAAACACAGGCAAATTGCATTAAGGACAAAGGGAGAATTAGTCTAAGGGTCGGTCCCTTTCATTCCTTACTAATATTGACCATTAGAAAACTGAAAATAAATAAAAGAAAAAAAAAAAGAAAAACAGAAATAAAAGAGAAAAAAGAAAGCTACGTAAAAATCCCTTAATCAAACACTTTTGATACTATAAGCAACTGCCAGTCACATCCTTAGTAGAATATTTTGTTAAATACCTAATAGGTATGTTATTAACTGAGGAAATATGATTGAGGGTCCACAGAACACTATCTAGCCTATGGTTGGTATTAATAAATAGGTGTTTAATGCATGGTTCATTGGGTAGAGGTAAGACAAATGGTTTGAGCATGGGCCACTCTTGAGACAGAGGAGAAAGACAGGCCTGGTCTACACCCAAAAGGATCATGTGCTTATTAGGTTTTGCAGATCAGGGAAAAAAGTAACAGGAAGACAGGAAAGCCAACCCTGGGTTTTTTGTTGTTGTTTTTTGAGATGGAGTCTCACTTTGGCACCCAGGCTAGAGTGCAGTGACACCATATTGGCTCACTGCAACCTCTGTCTCCTATTTTCAAGCAATTTTCCTGCCTCAGCCTCCCGAGTAGCTGGGATTACAGGTGCCCACCACCACACCCGGGTAATTTTTAAAATATAGTTTTAGTACAGACAGATTTTCACCATGTTTGCCAGGCTGGTCTCGAACTCCTGACCTTAGGTGATCCACCCTCCTTGGCCTCCCACAGTGCTGGGGTTACAGGCGTGAGCCATAGCCCCCAGCCGCTAACCCTGTTTAAGCCACTGTCAATAAAGATAGAGGAAACTATTTCTTCACTTCCCTAAATCTTTTGATTATAGTACCCTAAACTCAAATTAGGGATTATAGGGAAGCTTACCAATCATAACATTGTTTCCATAGGAACACATATTCTGAGTTCCAAACAACTAACATGATTTCTCAACTACAAATACATTCTAACACTGGGGACTACTCGAATAGATACTTTTTAAAAGGTGACACGAACTGAAGGAAAAAAAAACAATCTTGTTTTGTAATTTTGCAGGTGACGAAGGTATTAGTTTTTTTGGGTACTTTAAATTGAGTTTTTATTTGAAAACTCAAAGATATTTTTAAAAATCATAGAATTTATAATCTCAGAGTGACATAAAATTCAGAAGCCATATTATAATACCATATTATAATATATTAGCCTATATTTTTTAAGTTGCTACATGGCACAAGTCACCAAAAAAAAGTAAAAAAAACCTAAAATATAACATTTTCTCACTTTCTTACACACACAAAAATACACACACACGCACGCACACATCACTCCCTTACAAATCAAAACAACAAAAACCCAATAAAAGGGTGAAAGAAACAGCTAACATCAAAGTAAATATACAAATGGCTCTGAAGATGGAAATTCCCATTTTCATGGGAACTGACCTATTATTTTCCACCTATAAGACTGTCAAAGAACAAAAACCTTATAACAATGCTAGTAAGAGTGGGAGAAAAGAACTCTCATATTTAGCTGTGAGCGTATAAACTACCCTCTAAGAGCTATCACAGTTATAAGCCCATGTACTCTTACATTTCTATAATCTTCTTGTAGAATTGATCCTGTAGAAATATGTGCACAAGTACAAAGTAACTTCTGTATTTTATAATTATTGAATTAGCATGAGGCTGGTACAGCTATATAATGGTATGCTATACACTTATAAAACTGGTTGACTTAGGGGGACAGGGAAGGAGGGAGGCAGTTTTCACTGTATATTCTTATTTATTTTTTTAAATAAATTTTTAGTCATACATACATATTACTTTTTCAAATAAATTGTTAGAAAAGAAAAACAAATCAAATATACAGAAATGATACACTTTACTAGTCTTAGCATATTGATTAGACTTTTGGTTAGTACTAGTGATATTATTTTAAATTACAGTAGCCCCCTCCCTTATCTGCAGTTTCACTTTCTATCATTTCAGCTCCTTTCAGTCAACCATAGTCCAAATGCAGGTGGATATAGTACAGTATAAAAAGATATTTGAGAGTAAGACCACGTTCACCTAACTTTTATTATAGTATGTTGTTATAAGTGTTCTATTTTATTATTGTTAATCTCTTATTCTGTCTTGTTTATAAATCAAATGTTACACAGGTATGTGCATATAGGAAAAAACATAGTATGTATATATAGGGTTTGGTACTCTGTGGTTTCAGGCATCCACTTAAGGTCTTGGGAAGGCATCCCTGTTGGATAAGTGGGGACCTATTGTACACAAACAGCAGGGTAAATGATTTCGTAGCCTCAAAGTTGAACAAAGTTTTGAAATTTAAAAATGTGAGGACTATACTTCTTATAGCTAGAGATAAAAATCCATGTATGGCAAGCTGTATTCAAGGTAATCAATGGGCAGAAGTCTAGACTAGACTGTTTAGAGGTCAAGAACTAATTTTATCTTGATGTGGAAGTAAATTCCCTAAAAAAAGAGTCTCCAACTTAACTCACTGGTGTAGGAACCCATTTTCCCTTCCTATATCACTGTTGCTGGGGCCACGTTTCACCTTAAAACCCTTTAGCTGCTGCTAGAACTCTGGTCCTCTCACTCCCTGATACAGCAAAGGATTCTGCCTTGCTTCTCCAGGGTAAATAAAGAGAGCTTTTCCTAGCCTTAGAAATTAAGACAGGGAGGTCCTCTGTTGCTGGGAGAGGGGTTGAAAGAAAAGAAATTAAAATAAAGGTAACCTTCAGTGTTTTTCAAACCACGGGTTGCAGTACCAATTCAGTGGGTGCAATCAGCATTTAAAAAAAGGACTCAATATGTTCCAAATGTTTCAGTGAAATATATAATGGGCTGCAATATAAAACGTTCTTTATCCTGTCAGAAAAGCTTAAAACCACTAGACAACATCATCTTTAAGGCCACTTTCTAGTTCCATAACACATGTGAAATGATGTACTTACAACTAAGAACCAGTACAGTGACAGTGAAATGGAGGGAATGTGGCATTACTGAGAAAACCTGGGTTTAAGATCTGACTTTACAGATGAAATTTCCATACAGGTGAAAATGGTAATACTATAGTTCTGCTCTATGGTCACCTAAAGTAGCTTGTGTAGGCCAGAGAGCCCAGACATATTTATAACACTGAATTTTAAAAACCCATTATTTATTTTCCAGCCACCAGCAACACATCTTGGATATTTAGAGCAGGATTTTTCAAGTTTTGTTTTTGTTTTTAAACCACAGTTCATTTAGATGGTAGCAAAAAGACCACATGGCCTATCTATACCACTTCCCAATAGAAAAAGCACCATGTGGTAAAGAATTGAGTTAACATTTAGGTCACCAGTAATGTACAATTAAGCAGAAAATAAAAGTCCATGAAGCTGTTCATCATTCACCACTAAATCCTTTAAAAAGCTATGGTAGACAGTATGATAGGCAGAATCCTAAGATGGCTCCTCAAGATTCCTGGGCCTAGGGTACACATACTTTCAGTTAAACAAACACCAACCTACGCAGCCCCTGTGAAGGGACTCTGCAAATATAATTACAATCCAAATCAGTTCACCTTAAAATAGTAAAATTATCCAGATTATCTGGGTGGGCCTGGCCTAATCACAAGTTTTTTTTAAAGCAGAGGTTTTGGCTGATTGTGGTGGCTCATGCCTGTAATCCTAGTACTTTGGGAGGCTGAGGCCAGAGGACTGCTTGAGGCCAGGAGTTCATAACCAGGCTGAGCAACGTAGCAGGACCCTGTTTCTACCAAAAAAAAAAAAAAAAAAAAAAAAAAAAGCCACGTATGGTGGTGTATCCCTGGAGTCCTAGCTACATGGGAGGCTAAAAAGGTAAAGAATTGCTTGTGTCCAGGAGGTCACGGCTGCATGGGTTATGATCACACCAATGCACTCCAGCCTGGGCAACAGAGTGAGACCCTGTCACTTAAAATAATTTTTTTTTTTTTTTTTTTTTTTCCTAGCATGACTCAGAAAAGAAGTCAGAGAGATGTGCTCTGGCTAACCTGGAAGAAGAAAGCAAACAATGTATGTTGTAAATTGCCTATGGTGACCCCATGACAAGGAACTTCAAGTGTCTTCTAGGAGCTGTGAGCTAGAAGGAAAATGGAGGTGGAGGTCATCATCCTGCAACACCCATCCCCCAGCCCCTGCTCAAAATGAATTTTATCAACAACCAGCAAGCTTGGGTAAGGACATGAGCCGCAGATAAGCACTGCAGTCCTTGATTTGAACGCAGTGAAACCCTGAACAGCACACCATGTCTAGACTTCTGACCTACAGAAATGGAGATGATAAATGTGTGTTGTTTTAAGCTGCTAAATTAGCAGTAACTGTTACAAAGCAATAAAAACTACTAGAGATTCTCAGAGCCCTTAAAAACTCCACAATCACTGCCTCAAGAGAGCAGAGACTAAAATGTTAGATATATTACATTCTTATTCAATACCCTAAAAGACATTCTGGAAGTCTCTCAAGAATTATTATAAGTAGCTTTTGGCCGTGCGTGATGCCTCAAGCCTGTAATCTCAACGCTTTGGGGGGCTGAGTGAGGCAGGAGGATTACTTGAGTTCAGGAGTTTGAAACCAGTCTGGGCAACATGGCAAAACCCCGTCTCTACAAAAATATAAAAAACTATCTGGGCGTGGTGGTGCACACTTGTGGTCCCAGCTACTTTGGAGGCTGAGGTTGGGAGGATCACCTAGGATGTCGAGGCTGCAGAGAGCCGAGATCGTGCCATTGCATTCAAGCCTGGGCAACACAATGAGACCCTGACTCAAAAAAAAAAAAGGAAAAAAGAAAAATAGAATTAGGAAGCAGCTTTCAACATAAAATACTACATTAAGGTGTTACAGTAAATATGGAATTGCCAACAGTTCAATTAAAGTCCAAAAATATTTCTGTCCTTTAATTCCCTATTACCTGCTTTAGTTTCCTAATGCTGCCATAACAAGTTCCCACAGTGGCTTTAATGACATAAATTTATTATTTTTACATGTATTTGTTATTTTACAGTTCGGTGGGTCAGACATCTGATATGGGTCTCAACAGGGCTAAAATCAAGGTGTTTGCAAGGGCTGTGTTCCTTGCAAGAAGCTTGAGGGATCCAGTTCCTTGCACATGCCGGTTGTTGGCAGAATTTGATTGCTTGCAGTGAAAGGACTGAGTGTCCTTGCTGGCTGTCAGCTGAGGGCCATTCCCAGCTTCCAGAGGCCACCACCTACATTCCCTGGCTTGTGACTCCTTTCAGTTTCAGAGTGAGCAACGGAGGCTGAGTCCTTCTCATGCTTCAAATCTTCTTTCTCAGATCTCAGACCCAAGTGGGAAAGGTTTTCTGCTTTTAGGGTCTCATGTGTTTATACCCAGATGATCATCCAGATGATCTCAAGCTCCCCAAAGCAAGGTCCATACCCTCAATCGCATCTGCATAAACACCTGCAACATTCCTTTTGCCAAATGAGGTGACATATTCAGAGTTCCTGGGGGATTAGGACATGGACTTCTTTGGGTGGGTAGGATTACTCTACCTATGACATTATCTTTCTCCTTTCCTTCAATTATTTTCCTTTTTCTTCCAAGTATCTAGCTTTTAAATCCCAATTCAGGAATAGTAACTCACTGCCAGGGCAGTGAATAGACATAAGGTAGGGTCAGGAAAGGTTTGGGGAATCACAAGCATTGGAATAGGTGAAGGGATAAAGCTAAAAATCAAATAAGGGCTGGGTGTGGTGGCTCACGTCTGTAATCCCAACACTTTGGGAGGCAGAGGTGGGAGGACTGCTTGAGGCCAGAAGTTCGAGACCAGCCTGGGCAACATAGTGAGACGCCCATCTCTATAATAAACAATTAAATATTAAAATAAAAATATCAAATAGGAAGAAAATATATAAGCCAAGTGTTTACAATGACTTTTACTAGGAGATTACGTTTATGCTGGGAGATCAGTGGTTTGGTACGTGATACACAAGTAGTAGTGGCTTCCACTTATCCTAGGTGTTCCCAGCAAAATCACTCCTTGGGTGAACTTTAAGAGCATTTTATCAATTGTGAGATAAAGTGCAGCCTAATGCCTGAACTTACCATTCACATGTTAAATTCCCTATAAAGATGCTAGTGTTACTTCCAGGTGGTATAAATGAACCAGCATCATTTCTGCTCTCAAGCTCAGTCTAGAGGGAAATGAGTAAAGCAATACTGAATACGAGAACTGGTTTAAAGGTACCTACAAAGCAGTAGGTACATACAAAAGGAGATGACTTTACTACTTACAGTAAATAAAAGAAAGCTTTAAAGGCATTTGAACTGAAGCTTAAAGAAAGCGGTTTTGCCAGATGGGAAGGAGAGCAGAGGGAACTGCAAGTGCAAAAGCAGGGAATCAAGAGTACGGGATGGCACAGTCAGACAACTGGGTTCAGTAGTGTGAGAACTTCAAGTCACTGGAGGGTAGAATGGCAGGGATAAAGCTGGATGGGGAGACAGAAGTCTTCGATGTCAGGCAAGGGAATTTTGACTTTATCGTAGACTAGAAAAAATTGGAGGTAGAAGGTAACATAATCAGATATGCATGTTAAGACTAGTAGGAGCATAAAAGATGCAAAAGAGACAAGACGGGGCACTCACCGCAAAGCCTATCACAATAATGAACAGAAAAATGCTGAGAACGAAGGACAGAATGCAAGTCTGGGGCTATGTATGACCACTGTTATGAACATCAAGTACTTGTGTTGTAGATTTTGCAAAAAGGAATTTGTTTTCTAGAAACTAAATTCATTATGTTTTCCATTCATTTCATACATTAGCTATAAATATAAGGTGACTGAAGAAAGTTCAAACCCTTACAAGCAAACACCAAAAGCATCGTGTATGTATTTTCACTTTTGGTAGTCCTTGGGGTTTTTCTTCAAAAATTTCCCAAGAGGTTTTGTTTTGAAGGGTAAAGAGAGGGGAGTTAAACATCTTGAGTAGCTCTTCTTACCTTCAAGAAAAATAAAACTCTTCGGCCTGAAGTTAAGTCCCTACCCCTTTCTGCACATTAAGTGGCCATAACCTACCTTCTCTCAGACTTCATCCCCCAAATATGTCTTGTTCCTCTTCTATCTCTGCTCAGGTATTTCCTTACATAACCTGGAAAACCCTCCTAGTATTCCTTTTCCTCCCGGAGTTATCTGAATAACAAACATGGCCATTTGGAAAAGATAAAACTATGTGTAAAAGGCTCCACGAACTCAAGAATAATACAAACATACGCACAACTCATTATTACAACTATCATGTATGAATCCTTCAAGGTCCAGTTCAAGGGAAACAATATAAGGAGCAAAAAACTGACTATCTGCAGGACTGGGAACCTGCTGTTTCAATGTTAGGGCAAACTATGATTAACGATACTTCCTTCATTTGTTTTTCGCAAAGATTAAATGAAAAAATGTATTAAACATGCTTACTACAATGCCTGTTACTCAGTTAAGTACTCAGCCCAAATTGTCTTAATTCCACACGCCTTTCATCATACGATTTTCCCCTAAAAACACATCATTTCGGGAGGCTGAGACAGGAGAATCGTTTGAACTTGGGAGGCGAAGTTGCGGTCAGCTGAGATCATGCCACTGCATTCCAGCCTAGGCAACAAGGGTGAAACTCTGTCTCAAAAAAACCCAAAAACCAAAAAACAAAAACAAACAAAAAAACCCTAAATCATCTCACAAGTTTCATGATATATAAGAATGAATGAGGGGGTCGTATTAATAATTTTATACAAAATAAGGTCCCTTTCCCCTGGGAATAGTCTAGACAGAATATTCAAAAGTTCCTTTCATTTTATAGAAGCACATAAAATACTGTATTAAGGTGTTACAGCAAATATGGAATTGCCATTAGTTCAACTAATCAATTCTAGTATTCTATCTTCAAAAACTGGTAAGTATCAGCTAAATCCCAGTAAGAATGTTTCTTGTGTACACAACATAAATTCAACATTTTAAGTAATAATTTAAGAATGCAATGTATTCCTAAATGCACAATATAAAACTAACAGCTTTCCTTTCTAGGGTTCAAGTGGCCTCCTTGTAGCTATTTTAAGTGAAGAATATTGTTTGTCTCACTTTAGGGATTACTATGACAATACTTCAAACAGCTTCATTTATGTGATTTTAGTTTCATTATCAGTATTCATATAAACATTTAATGCCTTCAATCAAGTAGCATCTACGGTACTTCAAACAAAAGTGCCAAACAACTTGAGGTTGACTGGGTCCTTAAATAAAAAGCTGTTTGGATGGGTGTGGTGACTTACGCCTGTAATCCCAGCACTTTGGGAGCCCGAGGCGGGTGGACTGCTTGAGCTCAGCTTCGGCTCAGAAGTTCAAGACCAGCCTGGGCAACGTAGTAAAACCCCGTATCTACCAAAAATACAAAAAATTAGCCAGGTGTGGTGGTGTGCACTTATGGTACCAGCTATTGGGGATCACTTGAGCCTGGGAGGCAGAGGTTGCAGTGAGCTGAGATTGCACTATTGCACTCCAGCTTGGTCAACAGAGTGAGACCCTGTCTCAAAAAAAAAAAAGGCTGGGAATAAAGGCAAGAGGGAAAAAAACCCCAATTAACACAATATGGAAAGTACAATGATAAACAATGAAATGGCAAGTTTATAATTAAAAAATTCAGCTCAATAAAATAAACAGGAAGTATTCCATTTTGTTTTAGGTACTTTAACCAATATTAAGAATGCAAAGATGACCAAGATTCAGTTCTACCTTCACTGACTTGTATTAACTTCAAGTTCTAAAAGTATTTAGTGACACATGTTCACGTACAGATAGTGACCTATTTTCTTTTCTTTTCTTATACTGCTGGTTGGTGACAGTAGTCAGATCTTCTATAATATCCTTGCTGATTTTTGTCTACTTGTTCTACCACTTACTGAGATAGGCACGTTGAAGTCTCAAACAATAACAGCTTGAGACCTTGGGTAAGTTGTTTGTATCTCTATAGAATTGTTTATCTGTTTGGTGGAATTAAGAAAGGATTAAATGAGATGATACATGTAGTTTTTGCACAGTGCCTGACACAAGTTTGTTATTAAAAGACAAGTGAACTGATTTTTATACGGAGTTAACATTTAAAAAAACTCCTAAAGATAAAACATATTATAAACTTTGCAAAATTGAGAAGATTTTGCAAAGTCAATCTATCTAACTGGTAATATGAAATCTGGTTTACTTTTATGTAATTTTAGGGACTCCCTTTGGACAAAAATCAGAATATAAGAACTGTGACAGACCACCTAGTTAAATCTCATTTTAGACTTGAGGAAAATCGAAGCCTAAAATTGTCCAGTTATAAACTAGTGACCCCTAAACCAACATTCTCTCAAGCTGCCTTATTTTCCTAAATCCCAATAAGAATATTTCTAGTGTATTTTTAGGAGTGGAGAATTCCCTGCATGTACAAGGTATTTTAAAAAAAAGAAGTTAAATTAAATCTAAAACCTCTCTTTTTTCACTTATTTTAGACAAGATAATAAAAAATATTTAATGAAAATGTTTATTATTTGGCCTTTCAGTAAACCTGAAAGAAAAAACCAGAAGAGGGTGTTAATTAGAGATGAAAGGCAGAAGTTTTCCTAACTGGGGAGCTTGAAATTATGTTCATGCTCTTTAGAGAATGTTAACAGAAGCCTCAGAATTATCTATTTGGGTACCTACCATACAATGGTATTAGATTCATTTGTAAATGATTATCTTCCAGACTTGCTTAGTTCTTTGCCAGGAAATACATTTCCAAAGCTCTGATTTTAAATAAATTTTAAGACATATTGTAAATTTAAAAAATATAATTTACGTAATTTATTGGTATAGTCTAGGAAAAGCTTACCAAAATGACATTTTTTTGGCTTTAACTAGCATTTGTTCAGAGTATAAAAGAAATTTAGTAGTAAAAATTTACCTCATCTGATATATAATTTATCATCTCTGTACTTTCAATTGTACTGTCAATTTCTACTAATGCTATCTTCTCAAACTTGATCCTTACAACAAATGAGGGAAAGGGAAGAGAGAAACCTGAAAGAACAAGTAGATGAAGTAGGTTTTTTCCAGAAGAAAAAACAGGCTCAGAGAGGTTAAGTGATTGTCCAAGGTCACAGGCAGCAAGTGGCAAAACGCAAGGTTTCTAACTCCAAGTTCAATGTCCTTTCCTGCATTATACTAAATGAGACTGGTAGAAAGGCAGAAGAGAAGGCAAAGGGAAAGGGAGGCGCAGAGAAGGGAAATAATAATAAAAAGGTGAGCCCCAAATGCAAATATACACTTTTACACTGGTAACCATTTTGGGAGATCTTTTCCAGTTGTTTGAAGCCATTCCCTCCCCACTTCCCCTTCAATCATGTTCAAGACCAAATTCTTTATGCTTACCTTCAACTACATCTGCAGTTTTCATTGAAGGATTTTCTTTATTATTTTAAGACTTAGTCTTATTATTCCATGATACAACTTTACTTGTGACCAAACCAGGCTTCTCTGCATGCAATGATGAATTGTAGTCTGCACTTATTGGACAAGGGCAACAAACACTTGAATTGTCCTTACATCTCAAACACTGGCACGGAAGAGGTCTTATAGTTAGTGTAACTCAAAATTCTCAGTCAGTTATAGAACAAAGACTTGAACTACTCAAACAGTATTAAACTATGCATACATTCAATTTAGTATATCTGGGTTTGGTAATCTTAACATTAGAAAATTATTTTCAAGGCTTAAATACCAGATTTAATCTTTGTCTCTATACAGTAACTAATGGTAGCATGGAAAAAAATTTAAAAGTAAACCCAAAAATTATGGTATACAAGCTATTTGGGAAGCATTAAGAATGCAGTTTAATAAAAAACATATCACTTAAGGATCACCTGAATATCAATGGAGATTTAAACATAATTATCCGTGATCTATTTGGAGCTTCTTAAAAGGCGTTTTTTTTTTTTTTTTAAGTGCAAATACACTCATTTAGTATCTTATGAACATTATCTACTTTTTCATCTTGAGTTTGGTTACAAATTCTACATGGCAGGAATGACACTGTTTAAAATTCTATAATAATCCTTTAAATTATAAAATAGGACTGTGGTAGTCATCATGGCTCTCCTTGTGGGCACATAGTTGTAATGTACTTTCTCACCCATTTGAACTTAGGTGTGGCCAGACGATTTGCTTTAATGAAATATGAGCAGATGTGATAAGCATTACTTCTGGATCTAACATTTTAAGACCGGTATGTGCTATGCCGTAGTCTTTCATCTTCTGGCACAATGGTAGATCAGTAACACTGGAGATGGCGGCTGCTGTTGGCCTGGGTCCCTGAATGACTAAAATGAGCAGAGCCCCTACGAACAAGAAATAAACCGTGGTTGTTTTTAACACTGAGGTGTCAGAGTTCTTTGTTAACCACAGCGTAACAAGCCCATCTTGACAGAAGTGCCAGGTATCTAAAAGGCATTCAGATATCCGTTGGTTCTAGTTCTGTTACATTAGAAGAATACAATGAGTGAAACTATCTGCTAAAGCCAAAAAAAGCAGACATGATTAAATGGTGGTTCCAAATTAATTTCAGATTTACCTTAACAAAAGTAATGTGCCTACCACTTAATAGTTTCATATATGTCGATTTCTTTGTGTATCTTCCAGAGTCTCTACAGGAATTGTAGATACGATTATGCCCAGGCGCAAAAGAGGGATCTGAAGCCTAGGGAATTTACATGACTTGTTCAAGATTACACAGTGAGTTACTGGTATAGGAATATCTATTTCTGATTTGGCTCTTTCCAATATACCACAGCCGAACAGAGACTCTTACAGGCAGTTTGGTGTAGCTACAATACGTATTTTTATATTAAAATACACATACTAAAACATTTTTATAATCAGCTTAAGGCAAAAGTATTCAAAACCAAATCAGCGATATATTAAGCACTACCTTATAACTAAATGCTACCTTTCCTTAAAAACTTACGCTGTGAAGAACCACCTAGAATTCCAACCCATAAACATTGTTTGAAAATTTTCTAGGTAGAAATCTCTAACAGACTAACACAAATACTTGGTTTCCTGGATCATTTTCAGGTTGCTGGTAACCAAGGGGTACAAAATACACCCTTGAACTACCACTTCATTTCCCATTTCCTCCCTAGTGAATCAGAATAGTTCATTAGCTGAATAAGGCAGGAAGTAAGGCAGTAGATTTCCCCACCCATTTGCAAAAACAATTACAATAATTGAACCCTTCTCAAGGGTCCCAGAGCTAATACAAACCATTATTAACAAAATTTAAATTTTAAAGCCTAGAAAAATTGTAATACTTAATTTTTAAAGCTAGTGTCTACATATACACATTTTCTGAACTACAAATGACAGTGAATTTTTAGCTAGACACATTAGAACTATATTACAATTATAACTGTGCCTTGTGGGTAGCAGAGACACCAAAATTTTATCAAGTAAACTAATTTGGATAGTGATATTTTAAATTATGCATACTAGAAATTCAGTATCCTACGATTAGGGCACAAGTTAATCCAAAATACTAACCTTCCAGAGCAGAATGCTTCAATACTGAGGCGGCAATATAGAGTACAAAGAATTTTATTTCTGATGTCAAACTATACTAAATCCAAACTCCACTATTTGAGCAAGTTAGCTCTCAAAACCACAGTTTCTACCTCTCTAAATGGCAGTAACCACCTAGCAGGGTTAAACGGCAGTGGTAAAGCACCTAGCATAGTACTAAGCAAAGAGAAGGCCAACAATGCACCCTCATCCCCATAAAAGAAAAAGACACTGTGCTGTAGCATCATTCTGAAACTATTTATTATCATGAAATATGTATTTCTCCTTGAAGAGAAAATTTATGTACAGCGAGACCAAGCTTTCTCTTTTTCTCGTATAAACCTTATTTCAGTTGTGTTAGAGCTTGAAGGGTGGTTCCACCCTAAGAAATTGGGAAGACAACTTGAAACAGTGTAAAGTATTAATCGTTAATAAAGAATTTTATGTTTTATAATGTGTAATATATTAAGCACACTTACTAGTCATACATAAAAACCCAGAGACTGGGAGTATGCACATTTTTTTGGACAGGGTGGACAAAAGAAGCTAGAGATGACTTTTCTAGACTATGTGGCTAGAGAACACACATATCCCATCAATTGAAGTCTAATGAAAATAATGAAAGATACACATTTATCCTAATAGTAATATAAAATCTTTGGTTACAAGTCTCTAAACAACTGAATTTATGACATTTAGTATTAATTTATAATGTAGTTAAGAATGGGTACACAGTTCTATTTTAATTCACTTTTTAATCTAAATGGATATAAATGACTGTACAAACTGGAACAAAAACCTGCTGACTAAAATTAGACCTGTTAATCACTGTTAATATGTCTTGCAGGTACTATACTTAAAAACAGAGACGTTCTAAGTTTGTAAAATTAGGTCTTAAAATCTGTTGTCAGGTTTATTTTTGATGTCCATATTCCAAAACTTCTTTGATTATATTCAGTTCCTGGCTTCATTTTACAGTACTGTTGTTTCACAATAGATGCAATGCTTTAAAATACAAGGCCAATTTAACATTTACAAATGACCATATGCTACTGGGGAGTATAAATTCGAGGTCAAACACTCTGCCAACTTTCATCAGTATCAAAAGCGGTAGCTTGTGTTTAGGAAAACACTGAAGCTCAGAGGCCATCTACATGAGTTGCTAGTCTATGTGACTCAAATTCCATTTGTCCTGCTCTTTGCTTCAGAGCTGAAGTCATAAATGTCTCCATCTGTGACATAATTATTTCCAAAATCAATTAAGAGATGTCAAACAGAAAATCATGGCTTCAGGTAATACATAAAATGGCAGAAATGGATAATTTAATCTTAAGGATGAAAATTTAGCTCCTTCAAAGCAAACAAGAAAATGAAATGATTTGCCTTGTTTTCCTCACTTAGGACAGGTTCTCTCCAATGGGGAAATATCATACTGTAAAAGGATGTAAACATTAGAAGTTACTTAGTTCTCCATAGGAGTAAGCAAATACTTTACAGGTTTTATTACTATGCTGCTGGGACATGGGGGTGGCAAAGGGGTCAATGATCCACAAGTTGAATGGTTCAAAATAGCAAAAGGACCAGATTTTCTGCTTTTAAGATAGAGGATGATGACATACTTTTAACAGTATTGTCAACTCCGGGAAAATACAAGGTTTAAATGAAGAGCCAGCGATTTGTCTCCATGTCCTAAGACATAATTAAATTCAACATTTCCTTATTAATCAAATAAGCACAGCCCTCAAAAGAAAAACTAAGGCTTTATCTCATTTCCTATATGTAATAGCTGGTACAAAATAAAAACTTGGAATTCACTTCACTTTTAAAAAACTGATTTCTATAAAGATTAACAATGTACACAAGGGCCATTCTGCAGTGCTTTAAGGGGTGTCTACTACAAAGAAGGACAAAAGTTTGTATTAAACTAAATCTTTAAAATATGTTATCTTGTCCCTCAGTAAAACTGGCACGTAAATGGTTTTTTCCTTTGTTACCCTAGACTGTTATCATAAGCACACTGAAGCAACTTGTCCTGAGAAGTGGCATCTTCATATGGCATTCAGACTTCTTCACATTCCGGTGTGAACGCCTGCCTTCCGCCTTTTCCACCACTCCCCTTTACAGACCTCAGGTATCAAAACAACACTACTTGGCAATTATACTTAGAAGATGGTCCTCCACACCACTCCTCACATTGTTCCTCCACAGTTTTTCAATCTCCATTTGTTAAACTCCTACCTACCCATTTTCCAAGGCCCTCCATGGTAGATGTTCTCTTATCTGAGACTCTGTCACACTAAATATACTATAGTTAGTGCCATTCTACTGTTAGACTGTTATCTTCTTAAGGGCAGAAAGTCTGAATTAACTTCACATTCTCAACTCAATACTACAAACTCAAAACCTGGCAAAATACAAGCTTGGTACATAGCGATTCCTCAGTGTTCTTACATGAATGGTCAACTCATTCTGATGCAAATTGAGATGCTGTAATTTTATCCCATGTAAATAAAAGTTTTATCCTGGATTATTACTCTAAGTATCGTCAAAACCAAACAAACCAGGTATTTGAAACTCATTAACCAGAAGAACGACAAACATAAGCTACCTTTCAATTGAAAGGTCCAGCTTTGAACAGTGTTGGTAAGTGCCAATCATCAGGCAGTCTGAAATAAGCTATCTCCCTTATCCAGATTTTAGATGAGTTTTTATTAAAATCCTACAGATAGGAAAGAAATGAGCCAACTCTCATATTTGAAACCACCATTTCGACAGACCTCTTATTTATGTGTACTTTAGACCACTTGGGAAAGATGAGATCATTTAAGCAGCAGCGCCATCATCTCGCTTTATTTGACCCCAACAATGCTCTCAACCTAACAGTAAAGAGGCATGCATCAACCAGGCTAAACCATATTGTCATGCGGTGGCAGCAGGTAACATCTGCCCCTTTCATAAAGGTTTTAAGCTCCCATAAAGAACTCAGGACCTTCCCTAAAAATGTCGGATACAGAGGTACCCCAAGCATCCCCTTCCCCCACCTTCACAAATCTACTCCTGGAATCTGAGACATAGGTCCTTTGTCTGAACAATGTGGGAGGAGTCTGTCTGCAGTACTGGTGTGCTGGCAAGTGAAGAGGAGAATTAACTGAAAACTGTATAAACACAGAAGTTTCTTAATTACCTTAGTGTCCAGTTTTTCTTCATCCTGCACACTGAACAGTTTCAAAAGACAGCCCGTGTGTCAGTGTGTCTTTCCGAGACTTGAAACGTATCGAGAGGAATACAGTAAGATCGGCGGCAATGAGTTGGGCTGCTTTTCCAAAGCTGTTTCGGAACAGCGGAGGGGCAGGGGATGGCGGTGATACCGACCATTTGAACATCCCTTCCCTCCCCAGTGAGCTCTGTCTACAGGCCTCCATTTCTGTCCTTTTCTCCATCTGAACAAGTTCTTGTAAGGGAGGCTGAACGCTTTTAAAAGACACTCGGCGGCGCAAACTTGCAATCTCGAAGGTTTCCGTACCCAAGAGCGAACCCACAACTCCTCGAGCCCGACCTTTCACCACCTCACTGAGGTTTCTGGTGCCACGCCAGCCTGGTGTTCCACGAATACAGCCCAAGTAACGTGAACACCACCGGACTGGGTCGCCCGAAAAACTTCACACTTTTTACCAGGCAAGACGAGCGAAAAAGCGTGGGTTTTCGCAAGGTGACCCATCTTCACATCTGATCGACCCTCGGCTCCTCCCAGACCCCTTCGGGGTGGACTTAGGGCCTCGCCGGGTTTGCCTTTTCAGTCCCACGCTCATTTCTCTCGTCTCCCCACCCACGCCCGGGGGCCATGCCCAGCTGGACCTCCCCCCCCCTGCACTCACCCTGGCGGCCGACGATCTCGGCGACGTGCTCGGAGCTGGGCACCGGGACGCACTCGGTGGTGTTGACGCTCTTTCTCCGGAGCAGGGCCGCCTGCTCCCCGTTCAGGGCGGCCGCCGCCGCCCCACAGCCGCCGGGGCCGTAGGCGTGGGACAGCATCGCCGCCATCATGCCCTGGGCATCGTCCCCTCCGTACAGCACCCCCGCCGCCGCCGCCGCGGCCGCCGCCTCCCGGGCATCGAAGCCGGCGGCGGGCAGCAGCACAGACCCCAGGGACCCGCCTGGGATCGGCTGGGTCTGAGAGGCGGTGGCCGCGGGCGGCGACAGCAGCAGCAGCGACGACCGGTCCTCCTCCTCTGCTTCCTCCAGCTCCTCCTCCTCCAGCAGGTCTCCGTCCAGCTCTGCTTCCTCCCCCTCCTCCTCGTCCTCTTCCAGCTCCAGCTCGGCCGCCTCCGTGGCCCCGGGCCGGCCGGGCGGAGCCCGCTCCTCTGGAGACAGCCCCGCCGCCCGCCGGGCCTGGCCCTGCGCCGCCGCCGCCACGGCTCGAAGCGCCGGAGCACCGGGATCCGCCGGGCTGGGGTCGTCGAGGCCTAGCGCGGCCAGGCGCTCCCTCAGCAGGAGCCCGTCCCCCTCGAGCTCCGGGCCGCCCGAGGGCGGCGGCAGAGGCGGCGGCGGCGGCGGCGGGGGCGGCTGCGGCAGGGGAGCCGGGGCCGCCGCCAGGGCCAGGGCCGCGGAGCTGCCGCTCGGCATCGCGGCGGCGCGCTGTCAATGGCGGCGGCGGCGGCGGCCGGGTCAGGCGTGGCAGGCGGCGAGCCCCATGGCGGACAGGGCCAGGGCCCTGCTCAGCGCGCAAACACCTTTCCTCTTGGGAGGCGGTGGGGCTGGGGACCCGGGCCGTGGAGCGCCAAGGCCGCCCGGAGACCGGAGAGGGCGGGGTGGAGGGGCAGGGGAAGGAGGCAAAGGTAGGTAACTAGGTGGGTGGGTGGGGACGGCGGCGGGGCAGGCTGGTGGAGGTGGCAGCGGCTCCCTCTCAGGGTTTCTTTTGTTTCATGGCCTTAACCAGCCCCCGGCGCGCGCGGCGGCGGCGGCGACGCCCCACGCCGCTCTCCGAATGAAGCCGGCGCGCTCTGATTGGGTGTTTTTAATCTCTGGGAGCCCGCCTTCTCCTCCCGCAGCCTTCCAACTCCTTTCCCCAGCCCCACCCCCCACCCTCCTTCGGGCCCCGCCCCTCCCCTCCCCAGAGCTCTCTGATTGGGTGACCGGGACCAGCCAGCTCCCGAAGCCTACTCTTTCCGTCCTCTCCCCGCCCACCTCCCTCTCCATTCCTCCCGGCACGCGCGGAGAGGGACTGTGATTGTTCACTTTACACGTCACTCTTTGTGACGTCTCCGGCGGGGGCGGGAAAAAGGAGGCGGATGAAGGTGCTGCTGCAGAGGCTGAAACTAAGGGCCAAGCTGGGTTTTGGCGCAGGCGCGTGCGGTCGAAGCGCACACCTGGATTTGTTTCCCCCCAACCCTTCATCCCTGTAGCCCGTCTGGCTGAGTTCTTTTAGGGGAGGCACTGTGTGAGCGGCCTGGAGCAGAGCTGCAGGCGCAGGTTCGAGGGCATTGTTTCGTCGGGTTGAGGATGAGATCGCCCCCTTCAGAGGAAGGGCCTTAAGAGTCATGGAAGGAGGGGCCACGCAATATCCTCCTATCCCCTCGCGGGGGCGGTTTCCTGAGCCGCGTGGCTCCCGGGCCTTCCCTCTGGGACCCGGGAATGCCCCTCCCTTGGGGCCGGACCCTCCCACGCCCCGTTGGCCCGGCTTTTCTGCCGGCAGGGTGGTTACATCAGCAGCTTGCAGGTGCTGAACTTTAGCTCTTTGGGGCTTTTTTCTTTTTTGAACCGGAGTCTAGCTCCGTCGCCCTGGCTGGAGTGTAGTGGCGCGATCTTGGCTCAACGCAACCTCTGCCCCCCGGGCTCAAGAGCTTTCCCTTGCCGGGCGCGGTGGCTCACGCCTGTAATCCCAGCACTATTGGGAGGCTGAGGCGGGCGGATCACGAGGTCAGATCAGGAGTTCGAGACCAGTCTGATCAACATGGTGAAACCCCGTCTCTACTAAAAATACAAAAATTAGCCGGGCGTGGTGGCGCACGCCTGTAATCCCAACTACTCGGGAGGCAGAGGCAGGAGAATCGCTTGAACCCGGGAGGTGGAGGCTGCAGTGAGCCAAAATCACGCCACTGCACTCCAGCCTGGGTGACAGAGCGAGACTCTGTCTCAAAAAAAAAGTTTCTCCTGTCTCAGCCTCCTGAGTAGCTGGGATTACAGGCACGTGCCACCACGCGCAGCTAATTTTTGTATTTTCAGTAGAGACGGAGTTTCACCATGTTGGCCAGGCTGGTCTCAAACTGACTTCAAGTGATCCGCCAGCCTTGCCCTCCCACAGTGCTGGCATTATAGGCGCGAACCATCTTGTCCAGCTCTTTGGTGCTTTTAAAGGAAATGAATCCCCGTTTCCTCCTCCATAGACACTCTTCCCACAGTATTGCTCAGGTGATCTCACTCTGTGGCTACCTTTTCTAGAGGTTATTATTTTGTTATTGTTGAGACAAGAGTCCCACTCTGTCACCCAGGCTGGAGTGCAGTGACATGATCACGGCTCACTGCAGCCTCGACCTCCTAGGCTAAAGTGATTCTCCCGCCTCAGCCTCCCCAGTGCATCACCATGCCTGGCTAATTTTATCTTTTGTAGAGACTGGGTTCTCACCCTGTTGCCCAGGCTGGTCTCAAACTCCTGGGCTCAAGCCTTCCTCCCACCTGGGCCTCCCAAAGTACTGGGATCACAGGCGTGAGCCACCGCGCCTGGCCTCTAGCGGGTATTTTTAAATGGCTTGTTAAAAAGTATGCCTATTAACTTTCCTTTATCTTAGGGCTGTGACCGGCCCATCTATCCCTTCAGTACTAAGTCCTGCCAGGTTAATCTTAGCCAGCAGAATGGTCCTATATCTACAGATACAATGTAACAATGTAATTGTAAAATTTCTAAATGACCCCTTTAAAGCAAGAAGAAACATAGTTTTAATAAATACACTTAGTTCAATATGTCCAAAATAGTATTTCAACATGTAAGCAATATAAAATTACTGATAATGTTTTATAGTTCTTTTGCACTAAGCCTTTGAAACCAGGGCGTGTTTTACACTTCCAGCAGTTCTTTTCACACTAACCACATTTCAAGTACTACTAAGTAAGTACTCTCAATTTCTTGATTTTAAAATTGTAACGGGACACTTTCTATATTGGATTAATTTATTGTACCTAATTGCCTTAAACTCGTTTCGTAGGAGTCAGCTTTTATTGAACACATACTTTTCTAAATTGTCTAGGCTGTTACCAAGATGGAGAAGGCTAAAGTGTGACTTGCATTCCCCGTTTTGTGCCCATAGCACATTTGCACAGTCCTACCTCACCCCTCTGATCAAAGGCATAGAGACTTTTAGCTAACACTAAACTTTTCCTGTTACTTCTAGATTTCCCCAGCCCTCCTAGAACCCCATGTCTTGCTTCTCTAACAACACATTTGTAGCAGTAAGCCCTGGAGGAGGTGGGTTTATAGAAGAAATCTTGCCATTACTCATACTGAAAAGTGATCTTTTCCTTCCCTACCTTCCCAATTACGGACAATTTTCACTGATTTACTACATCGACACCCTTTTTGAGATATGCCTTACGGACACATTTCATGATATTTTGATAAAAGGTACTAAATCTTTTTTAATGTATCAGTGAAGCTTGTACAACTAGACATTTACTTATAGAATATACAAAAATGTTTGCTGTCTGATATTTAAGTTTAAACAATATTATTTGAAGGGAAGAACTTCTAAAAAAACCAAATCCAATCAAGGGAGAAAACCAAATGAAATATACAGCGGCCACTCCCAGGATATGTTGGTCATTGGAAGGAAATACAAATGAAACTCTTGAAAGTTCTTCTCTCCACCTCTTTTCATGAGTTATCATATAATGCTCACTCCTTAGTCTTCCCAATTCTCTTGCCAAGAACCCAAAGCAAAAGCTGTAGCAGGAGTGATAGTTCATCACACATTTTTCTTTTGAGAGGGGGAGATGTAAGAAATAGATTCATGTACATAAGTCTCACAAAGATCCACTTGGCTAAGGTTTTTTAAGATGCTAAATGCTTTGCCGGGCCATGCCTGTAAGCACTTTGGGACGCCGAGGTGGGTGGATCACCTGTCAGGAGTTTGGACCCGTCTGGCCAACATGGCAAAACCCTGTCTCTCCTAAAAATACAGACTAGCCAGGCGCGGTGGCACGCGCCTGTAGCCCCAGCTACTCAGGAGGCTGAGGCAGGAGAATCGCTTGAACTTGGGAATTGGAGGTTGCAGTGAGCTGAGATGGCGCCACTGCACTCCAGCCTGGGTGACAGAGTGAGACTCCGTCTCAAAATAAAATTAAAAAAAAAAAAAGCCAAATGCTTTAATGTAGGTGTTTATAATATAAAATTGCTTTCTACTTCATTCTTACATAATGAGGTTTCATGAGTTCCTGTACACAAATACATTCATGCATTAATTTATATTTGATCAATGTTGTGATTTATGAATAAGGCAGGAGATATTGAAGCTCACAGACCTTCCCATTTGGGTCTAAATTTATTGTCTTGTAATAAATCTTGTTTATGAAGCAACTTTGAGATTTGCTTTTGCTTTAAATATAATGACTGGGATTCTTTCATTTTAATACATCAAACTTCCCAATCCCTTCTGTCTCCCTCAGTCACACCACGCACTAATTTGCACCTGAAGGGGGTTTCCCTTTTATTTCTATGGTGCTGTTTATGACAGAGTTTGACACATGGAGGGTGGTGAGGAAGAAGAGTTGCTTTAAGGATCTTAGAACAAAAAACCTACAGCGTTGGCACTGCCCTTTATCAAATAGCAGGCTGACTGCTGAACTAAAAGTCTATCCAATTGTAATATTAAGGTTGGAATAATTGCAAAGTAAACAAAACTTAACAAGATGTTTGTCCTAGTAAGAAAATAAAGATAATTAGACAATAATTTTGATGCAATGCTGTAAAGACTGCCAGAAAAAACATGGTGAAAGATTCTGCTGAGACCCTCAGCCAGAAGCCAGAACTAAGCACATACTTCCTTTATAAAGCAGGACGAGTTTTTTTAGGGTAGGATGTTCCTCGAAAGTAGTAATACCCAGCTCCACGGTATTTCTTCCTACCCAGGACCATGAACATGTCATTCTCTTGCCTTGAATGGCTCATTGCCTTGGAAGAAAGTCTTCTACATGGAATTCCAGGCCTTCCACACTTTGGTATCATTCTTTCAGGTGCTCAAAGCTGTCACATAAGCATGTTCAAATCTCTCCCATATTAACAGAAACTCTTCCTTGACAGCACATTCCCCTCTTGTCACCACCCTCTTTACTTTCAATCAGCTTCTCCAATCAGCTGTCTGCACTCACTGCCCATTTCTTTACCAAGCACTTCAATGCAGCCGTGGCTCTTGTTGCTTCACTGAAATTATTCTCACCTTGTCAGTAAATCCATTGAGCACGTTTTATCCTTATCCAGCTTAACCTTTCCATGGCAGGATTTGACACTATTGACTGCTCCTTAAAGCAATCTCTTCCTTTCCCTTCCTTGAGCTCTGCTTTTCTTACTCCATGGTCATGCCCTGGTCTTCTTAGCAGGCTCTGTGTTCCTATCACTCACATGTGGTATCCATCAGAGATACCTACTTTTGCTTACTCTATACTCTCCACCTAGACTTTTATCCATTTCCAAGGCTTCTGTTACCCTGTTGACAATTCCCAAATATATATTGCCATTTCTTACCTCTCCACTGAGTTCCATTCTTATCTCTCCACAAGTCCACTGTCTTATGGATACCTGGACTTGGCAATTCAAATTGAGCCTCAGTTTGAACTCGATTTCTCAGACAAATCTTCTCAGGTAAAATTGATTTGCAGCTTAATAGTGTGCTAGATATCACCATTATCTACTCCATTCTTTTGACAAAAGTCCGGTAGACATTCTTGACTTCTTCTTTGACTTCCATAGCCAATCAAAGATTTGGTTCTAAGGGTCATACCAATTCTCAAATCCATCTATCTTTCTGCATCTCTACCACTGTGATAGAACAAGAAATTTATCTTTGATCTTCATCCATAATTTGTGGCACAGAGCTCCTAAAACTCTTGTAATTTCCTGAAAAATTGGTAGTGATAGGAGATTGAGCTAATAAACGTGCATGTGTGATAAAACCTCCATAAAAAAAAAAACCCTAAATGATGGGATTTGGAGAGCTTCTGGGTTAGTGAAGGCACACATGTACTGGGAGGGTAGTGTGCTCCAACTCTACTAGGACAGAAGCTCCTGAACACAGGATCCTTCCAGATCTCACCCTGTGTACCTCTTCACCTGGCTATTCATTTGTACCCTTTATACTCAACCAGTAATAGTAAGATGCTCTTCTCAGTTCTGTGAGCCACTCTAGCAAATATTTGTGTCCGTGGGAATCCCTGACTTTGTAGCCAAATTGGGTAGAAGGTTGGGTACCCTGGATATTCAATACTTGTGTTGGCATCTGAAGTGGGGCAGTCTTGTGGGGCTGAGCCCTTAACCTATGGGATCTATGTTAACTCCAAGTAGTTAGTGCCAGAACTGAATTGAATTTTAAGACACCCACTTGATGTCCAGAAAGTTGGAGCATTGGTTGATTTGGAGACAAAACCCCACACATTTGGTATTAGAAGTGCTGAGAGTAAAAACTGTTCAGAACCATCATTACCACAGTCTAGATGATGAACAGGAGTCCCCAAGACAAATATTCTTACATCTAGTCTTGCGCCACTCTAATACGTTGTCCATGCTGCAGTTGGAATAATTTTAATTCAGGATTACTCCTTTTACTTCTCGTAAAGCCCTTTTTGTTTTCCTTAGGATCCACATTTCCTAACATGCAAGGTCTTCTGCATCTGGGCTATATCTACCTCTTAGCCTTGTTCATGCCAAGCTTCCTTTTGCATTGTTGTCCTTATCATAAAGGCCTTCTGGCAAGTGTTCATATATTCTACATACTCTTCTTATGCCTCCAGGCCTGGAATAGGGTTCTTCTCCCTTCAGTCTTTTTTCTTTTTTGCAGACAGAGTCTTGCTCTGTGGCCCAGGCTGGAGTGCAGTGGCACAATCTCAGCTCACTGCAACCTCCGCCTCCCAGGTTTAAGTAATTCTCCTGCCTCAGCCTTCCGAGTAGCTGGGATTACAGGCACCCACCACCACACCAGGCTAATTTTTGTATTTTTTAGTAGAGATGGGGTTTCACCATGTTGGCCAGGCTGGTCTTGAATTCCTGACCTCAGGTGATCCACCCGCCTCAGCCTCCCAAAGTGCTGGGATTATAGGCGTGAGCCACTGCACCTGGCCTCTCCCTTCACTCTTAGCTAAGCTGATGTCAATACAAGTTGTCCATCAGGGCTCAGCTTAAACATCACTTCCTCTAGGATGTCTTCCTTAACCTTTTAGGTAAGGTAGATGTCCTGCAGTTGACTCTTATGGTGTCCTCTACGTCCCTAGCAACACTTGCCATTCTTTGTTATTGCATTGTCTCTCCTCATCTTTATAAAGCCAGTTTTACCATAGCACTTGGTACCTAGGAGGGGCCAGTATGTCCTTGCTGACTGACCAACTAAATGGATATTATTTCAAATAAACTCAGTACAATGGCTAATCTGATCCTTTGGCCGTTTTTGAAACACTCATTGTACTATCCCATCTTTGTGCCTTTGCTGGTGTTGTTTTCTGCTCAGATTGCCCTGACCTTCTGTCCCACCCTCCCCATCTCGACACATTTTTAAGCCTCAGCTTAAATTTGACTTCTTCCAACCTACATTCCTAGTCAATAGAATCAGGGCTTGTCCTTCCCTTCCTTTCCCCAGGAAAATACATATGGAGGCAACATTTCCTGTATGTTTTCTGTATGCTTAAACGACCCCTTAAAGTCTACCCATGGATCTTTTGTGGTTCTATAGGCCTATGAAACAGACTGACTAGATGTTCACTAAATCTGTTTCCTCCTCTTCCTGAGCACAGAGCTAGACTACATTTCCTGGCCTCCATTGTGGTTGGGAATATCTGTAAGACTGAGTTTTAGCCAAGTGTACATAATTTCCAGACCTGGCTTTCAAGAGTCCCTCATATTATCATCCTTGTTCCTCCTCTATCTGTGGATGTGAATGAGTATGATGAACTTGGAAGGCACATGTTAAGATGATAGAACTGCAAGGTAAAATGAGCTTGAGTCACCACATGGAGCAGAGGTGTCCTCCAATCAGAGGTACCTGTTTCAGACTTTATGTGAGTGGGAAAAAAGTTTTTTAAGGAGTTTGAAATATATTTTTGTGTACATTGGTTGCAGCAGTTACCTTTTTTTTTTTTTAATTTTATAAATTTTTGCTAAGGGAGGTGCAGGTCCACACCAAGGCCCAGCCATCCCAGTTAGCCTGTCTTAACTAATATAAAACACCAAGTTAAAAACCCCTGGTTTGTAAGAACATAGTAAAAATATTAGTGGTTGCCAGGGGTTGGAGGAAGGGAGGAATGGGTAGGTGGAGCTTAGAGAATTTTTAGGGCAGTGAAACTACTGTTTTTAATACTATAATGGTAGATACACATCTTTATACATTTGTGAAAACCCATAAAGTGTAAAACACGATGACTGAATCCTAATGTAGACTATGGACTTTGGGTGGTAATGATGTGTCAATGTAGGTTTGTAGGTTCATGGATTGTAACAAATGTTCCACCGTGGTGCTGGATGTTGATAATGGGGTGTCTGTGTATCTGTGTGGAGAGGGGGTACATAGGAACTCTCTGTACTTTCTGCTTAATTTTGCTGTGAACCTAAAACTGCTTTAGAAAATGAAATCTACTGAAAACAAAAACAAAAAACAAAACCAAACCCTGGTTTACACATTTATAATTAAATTTTTCTTTTTTTTTTGTAGAGATGGGGTCTCACTATGTTGCCCAGACTAGTCCCATACTCGTGGGCTCAAGTGATCCTCCTTGAGGATCCTTGGCCTCCCAAAGTGGCCTCCCAAAGTGCTGGGATTATAGACACGAGCCACCATACCCCACCAGCACATTTAAAATACATGGTTTAAACTACATATATGCTCTGATCACAAACTGTCCAAGACTATTTCACTTTATAGCACAGAGCCTGATAATAAATATTTATTTGCATGAGGATCAATCTACCCAGATAACACAGCAGCTCTAAGTGTGTATGCATCCAACAATAAGACTTGGAAATACATGGAAAAAAGGCCAAGTGCGGCCAGGTGCGGCAGCTCATGCCTGTAATCCTGACACTTTGGGAGGCCAAAGCAGGTGTTCAAAAGCAGCCTGGCCAACATGGAGAAACCCCATCTCTACTAAAAATACAAAAATTAGCAGGGAGTGGTGGTGCGTGCCTGTAGTCCCAGCTACTCAGGAGACTGAGGCAGGGAATCACCTGAACCCTGGAGGCAGAGGTTTCAGTGAGCCAAGAATGTGCCACTGCACTCCAGCCTGGGTGACAGAGTGAGACTCTGTCTAAAAAATTGAAAACAAAAACAAAAACCTGGAAAACAAATGAAACCAAACAATAAAACTGAAAGGAGAACTACAAATCCACAATTGTAGTTGGGGACCTCAACATTCCCTCTCAGTAATTAATAGAATTATTAGTAAACAGAAAGCAAAAAAGTACAACTAAATAACACCATTAGCCAAGAGGATGTAATTGATGTTTATAGATGACTCCACTTAACAACAGCAGAATATAACTTCTTTCCAAGTGCCCGTGCAACAGTTGTATACATAGGCCATATCCTGGGTTAAAAGCAAACGTCAACAAATTTAAAATAATTGAAGCTATGTGGAGTATGCACTATGACCGTAAAAAAATTGAACTAGAAATCAATAACATAAAGAAAAAAAGAAAACCTCAATACATGAAGATTACACAACACATAATCCATGAGTCAATGAAATCGTTCAAGGAAAATTAAAAAAACATTGATCTGAATGAAAATTAAAATATAATATATGAAAACTTGTGGGATGGTCAGGCGTGGTAGCTCACACCTGTAATCCCAGCAGTTTGGGAGGCTGAGGCAGGTGGATCACCTGAGGTCAGGAGTTCGAGACCAGCCTAGCCAACACAGTAAAACCCCATCTTTACTAAAAATGCAAAAATTAGCTGGGCGTAGTGGTGTGCTACTCGGGAGGCTGAGATGGGAGAATTGCTTGAACCTGGGAGGCAGAGGCTTCAGTGAGCCGAGATGGCACCACACCAGCCTAGGTGACAGAACGAGACCCCATCTGAAAGAAAGAAAGAAAGAGAGAAAGAAAGAAGGAAGGAAGGAAGGAAAGAAGGAAGGAAGGAAGGAAGAAAGAAAAGACAGACCCAGAAAACTTGTGGGACACAGTTAAGCATCACCTGAGAAATTTATGGCACTAAATACTTACATTAGAAAAAAAGGAAAGGGTTCAAATCAATAACCTAAATTCCCACCTGAAAAAACTAGAAAAAGAAGAACAAAATAAACCCAAACAAGCAGAAAAAAGAAACTGATAAAGTTAAGAGTAGAAATCAATAAAATTGAAAATATGGAAATAGTAGAGAAACTCCATATAACATATGGATTCTTAAAAACATCAATACAATTGCTAAACCTTTAGCAAAACTGAGAAAAATAAGAAAGAAGATACAAGTTATGAACATTGGCAATGAAATGGGATCTCACTATAGATCCTGAAGCCATTAAAAGCATAAAAGGAGAATACCACAAACAAATTTATGTTCATAAATTCAACAACTTGGAAGAAACGGACCACTTTTTGAAAACTATAAAGTACCAAAATTCAACCAAAATAAAACAACCTAAATAATCCTATAATGATAAGGAAATTAAACTCATAACTGAAAAGCTTCCAAAAAAGAAATCCCCAGGTTTCACTAAAGAGTTCTACTAAACATAGATATAAAGAAGACATTAAAAAGTGCCTGTACTCTCACCACTCTGAGATAGTTTCAGATAACATGATTCCTGATGATCTAGTGGCCAGGAAAAAAAAGAAAAATGAAGAAAAGACTGGAAGGCTGGGTGCCAGTGGCTCACACCTGTAATCCCAGCACTTTGGGAGGCTGAGGTGGGTGGATCACCTGAGGTTAAGAGTTCGAGACCAGCCTGAGCAATATGGTGAAACCCTGCCTCTACTAAAAATATAAAAATTAGCCGACCATGGTGGCTCGTGCCTGTAGTCCCAGCTACTCAGGAGGCTGAGACAGGAGAATTGCTTGAACCTAGGAGGTGGAGGTTGCAGTGAGCCGAGATCACGCCACTGCACTCCAGCCTGGGCCGCAGAGCAAGACTCTGTCTCAAAATAAAAATAAATAAATAAATAAAAAGAAAGAAAGGAGTTAATGTGAACTGCTCGTTTTCTTAACTTCTAAGATTCGTCGATATAGAATTGAACTTCTCTACCACTGTATTCTAACACTGACAAAAATGTCAATTTACCATTATAACCTAACCTATGGAATACATCTTCCAGAGACCATGGGGGACATGCACTAAAGGGGAGTTGGCTGCTTTTTTAGCTTAAAAATCACTTATCCTGTTAGTGCCTCATTTTTTTCACAGATAAAACATGGATTAATTCATTTATTTATCTAACAGATAATTACTTAGCCTCTACTATGTCCCAGGCGCTGTTCTAAGTATCTGGAACACATTCGCGAACAACAACAAAAAAGATTCCTTTTTCTGCAGAACCTACATGTTCTATAAGGGGAGTGGGGCGCAAAAGTTAAACAACAATATGTAACAAAATGAGTAAATTGTACAGCATGTTAGAAGGTGGTAAAGGAATATAAAAAACAAATGAAAAAACAAAGGCTGGGAGCAGTGGTTCATACCTGTAATATCAGTCATATAGGCTGAGGTGGGCACATCACTTGAGGTCAGGAGTTTGAGACCAGCCTGGCCAACATAGCGAAAACTTGTCTCTAATAAAAATAAAAAAATTAGCCGGGTGTGGTGGCGGGCTCCTGTAGTCCAGCTACTCAGGAGGCTGAGGCAGGAGAATCACTTGAACCTGCGAGGCAGAGGTTGCAGTGAGCTGAGATTGTGCCACTGCACTCCAGCCTGACTGGGCAACAGAGCGAGACTCCATCTTAAAAAAATATATATATATACACACACATATGTATATACATATATGTATATATACACATATACACAGGTGTATATATATAAACAAGAGTGCAATACGGTAAGGAGGATATCAACTACAGGGGCCTTGGGCAGGATCCTGAGCCACAATGGTGGGTCAGGGTAGGCCTGATTGAGAGGGTGATGTCTGAGCAAAGATTTTCAGGTTGAGGAGTTAGCCAAGGGGGTATTTGGGGAAGAAGTGTTCCAGGAAGAGCCACACATCTAGAGCGAAGGCTAAGTTAGGAGTGGAGCATGCAGAACTTTCAAATGAAGCCATTTGAAGGACTTCATTAGCTGTGCCTGGTGGTGCACACCTATAGTCGGAGCTACGGGAGAGGCTGAGGTGGGGGGATTGCTTGAACCCAGCACTGCAGTAAGCTGAGGTGGTGCTACTGCACTCCAGCCTGGGATACAGACTGAGCCCCTGTCTTTGTTAGAAAAAAAGTAAAAATTTGAAGGATTTCAGCTTTACTCTGTGGGAAATGAGAAGCCATTGCTGAGTTTTAAGCAAAGAACTGATACCATAAAGGAAAAAAAAGTGATACTTACATAAAAAGGTGTTGAGAATTGAATGTAGGTGACACAAAGAGAAGCAGGATGACAAGAAACTGTGGGATTTGGGACACACTTTTGAAGACAGTGCCAGCAAACTTCAAGGTTTTTGGCCTGTGCGAGCAGAAGGATGCTATTGCTCTTAATGGGGAGGGCTTCAGGTAGAGTGAGTCTAAGGTAAATGTTTCTAGGGTTTCAAGGGTTTCATGACAATTGGTGGCCTCTGTTGTAGCTTGAATCCAAAGGTCATTTCTCTGATTTGGTGTTTCTCTCCACCATGTCCTGCCAATCTTTCTCTTTTTCTTTGCAACCCTCTAAGTCTTAGCTTTAGAGATGGAAGGTTAACCTAATTCTCTAGGCAGCATTGGCTGGTTCCCTTTACCTGGAGAGCTTAAACGTAAATCTCTCTGCTAAAACCTCTCTCTCAGGGCACTGGTTCTTAGGGAAGGTAAGGACTTATTTATTTTGGGTCAGGTGTATGACTTGTTGATTTTACAGTGGATAGAATGAATTTTAAAATATGTCAGCTGTCCACTAGGACCCGAGTTGAAACTATTAACTTATTTTATTCAAGTCTTTGTGTAATTGTGATAGAGACATCGGTCCCTCTGGTCAGGTTTGCAACGAAAGTCATTGCACAGCAAAACTTCCCAAAGGCTACATTTTTATGTTTCATTTTCAGACTGTTGGTGCCACAGGAGCAATTAAAATTTGTGAATAATGTTTTTCCCTCTAGATGAATAATATGGATGGCCTGCAGTCTGCTCTTATTCCTGCCAAGGGATTTAACAGGCTGTTGTGTGAGTAACAATGTGGATGCAAATTGTAAACATTTATCATCTCCCAAGTTTCATGCAATTTTCAAAGTGATGCTAGTTAAAGCAGGCGCTCTAACCCCCCAATATAAAACAATCTTTAGATGATTTTCCACATTCTCCAAAAATATTTTGTTTTCCTGTAACTTCTATTTATTATATAAAGTAACATTGTAAAATCTGGTAGAAAGTAAATAGTAATGTTTAATAAGTTTATGGTCCTCTAAAATTGATTTTGTGTCTCTTTAGATGTTATGAACTACTATTAAGGTACATCAATAAAACATTCCACATAGTGGTATTTAGTCATAAATTCTCTATGCATTTTATTCGCATGTTTTCTAGGAGGTAAACTAAATATTTGCTAGTGTAAATTTCCCAATAATTTATCTATACTCTCAGCATTTTACAATTGTTATGATCTTGACTCTTGAGAATCACCAATGTAATAGGAAAGTCCAAATATTTGAGTCTTAAGATCAAATTAATATTTTGCCAAAGGGGAGAAGCTTTTTAAGAATTACTATGACTTGGCATGGTGTGGTGGCTCACACTTGTAATCCCAGCACTATGGGAGGCCAAAGGGGGCAGATTGCTTGAGCCCAGGAGTTTGAGACCAGCCTAGGCAATATGGTGAAATCCCATCTCTTCCAAAAAAAAAAAAAAAATTAGCTGGGCATGGTGGTATGCGCCTGTAGTCCCAGCTACTTGGGGGGCTGAGGCAGGAGGATTGCTCAAGCCCAAGGGGTTGAGGCTGCAGTGAGCTGTGTTCACTGCGTTGCACTCTAGCCTGAGTAACAGAGTGAGACCCAGTCGCTAATACAGCACTTTGGAGGAGAAAGACACAGATCAACAAATATTGACTAACTTTTTACAAGTTACTATACCAAGCATATGGGGAATACAAGGAAATGTAAGTCATGGGCTAGACCACAAGAGACTCATAATCTAGGTGGCAGAATGACAATTTTTTTTTTTTTTTAAAGATAATCAGGAAAGTCTTGATGGAAATAGTGAAATTAAGCAGACATTTAGGGGAGGTGAGCTCTAGATGGGTAAAAAAGAGGGGGAAAGGCAGCTTCTTGGTGAGAATTACCACAAGTAAAGACACAGAGGCAAAAGAGAAGCCCATAGACTTGGGAGCCTCAGGGGTGGGAATGGGAGGTGAGTAGACACATCTGATTACAATGAGGGATTGATATATGGCAACGAGAGGAAGCAAAACCTGGAAATTTGAAAAGGCTAAGGGGTTTAGACTCTGCTTGGAGGCCCATCTACTGTGGATAGTTTGGTTTCTTGTGTAAAGATTCAGGCAGAGTAGCGGTTAATTCCCAGCCTCGTTACATATGAACAATACGTTACTTAATGATTTAATTTCTTTGAACTTGTTTCCCTTCTGTACAAGGAAGATTATATCTGCTGAGCAGAGTTGTGAAAGCCGTGTGAAATAACAGTTCATTGTGATCTAGCCAAGTGAGTGGTCATGACATTAGTGGTCATTTCCTCTCTGTGGTAAATGGGTGGGGCAGGGAGGCCGCACTAAGGGCTTGTGAAGAGGAAAATGACATCATTGAAGGGATAGATGTGGGGTTTGAGGAATGTTAATTTTGTGATGGTGTGCAGAATGAACTGAAGAAAGGGAGTGTGTGTGTGTTGGAGGTGAGGGGAACATTAGACCACCCAGGAAGACCTGGGGCTGGAACTGGCTGTACTGGCTATAACCAAGCCAGTAGAAATGATAAAGTAAGCTGGGCATGGTGGCACACACCTGTAATCCCAGGTACTCAAGAGGCCGAGGCTGAAGGATTGCTTGAGCCCAGGAGTTCGAGCCTAAAATGAACCATGATGGTGCCACTGCACTCCAGCCTTGGGTGACAGAGACCCTGCCTCTTAAAAACAAAACAAAATAAAACAAATAAACAAAACCAAAGTGAACCTCAGAGGACAGGAAATGAAGGGATTTGGAGAAGATAAAGCTAGATGTAAAAAATAGAATCCAGGTCCGATGCCGTAGTTCATGTCTGTAATCCTAGCACTTTGGGAGGCCGAGGTGGGTGTATCATCTGAGGTCAGGAGTTCGAGACTAGGCTGACCAACATGGTGAAACCCTGTCTCTACTAAAAATTAAAAAAAAAAAAAAATATTTTAGCTGGACGTGGTGGCAGGCACCTGTAATCCCAGCTACTTGGGAGGCTGAGGCATGAGAATTACTTGAACCCAGGAGGTGGAGGTTGCCGTGAGCTGAGATAGCACCATTGTACTCCAGACTGGGCGAGGGAGTGAGACTCTGTCTCAATTAAAAAAAAAAAAAAATCCAGAAAAATGTAAATGTATTAATTTTGGTATAAAGAAAGAAGTTATCATGCTAGTGGAAAGAAATACTAAGGAAAGACCTATGTCAGTATTTGTGTTTGTTTCTGTTTTGTTTTACTTTGTCTGCCCAGTTTATCCAGCACTTTCCTTTGTTTAGGGGCTCTCATCTTACTTTAACAACATGTCTTAATCTGGCAAATCAGAGTACTTTCTTTTCTTGGCACCAGTGATTGGTGTGGAGGTGAGCATGTTGTAAAGCTGGGCCAGTCAGCCTGCCCTGAGTTTTTCCACCTAAAGTTAAATCTTCTTGGCCTCCCTGGATGTAGAAGCTAGAAGGTTGTCAATCCAGAGAAAGCTGCTGGCAGAAGCACATGAAGCCCAATGGAGACCACAAGAGATTAAAGGAGAAGCGGAAAGACAGATTTAGAAGCTTGGCAAATGTTGATAATAATTTTATTTCCTAAGGCCCACAGAGTTGCCCCGATTACTGCAAAATCAAGTTGAACAAATTGGGAAACATTTGCAACAAATACAGTATGATAAAAAAGATAACTATTCTTATTACATGGACAGGGTTTCTACATCAATAAGAAAACATTAAGATTCCAAGAGAAAAATAAGCAGAGGCCATGAACAGATCATTTGCCAAAGAAAAAATACAGAGTAAATAAGAGTCTGCCTCAATAACAAAGAATTATAAACCATGACAAGAAAGTATGATACTTCACTAATCAAATTGTAAATGTAAAAAATCTGGTAATAATGTTTGGGTACAATGTGTGTGTTGTTCCACACACTGAGTGGTTATTTCACTTTTCTTGTGGGGTTTTCTTATGGTATCAAGAGCCTTAAAAATGTCCATAACCTTTGATTGAAACATTCTATTTCTAGGATTATCCTAAGACTACAAACAAAGATGTGCGCAGAGATTTGCATACAAGAATATTTATTGCAATGACATTTATATTAGCAAAATTATAAATGTATAATTGGGTGATGGTTGAATATGAGAAATGAACAGTCATATGATGAAAAATTATGAGACAATAAAAATCATTTTTTTTTTTTGGAAACTGAGTTTCACTCTTGTTGCCAGGCTGGGGTGCAATGGTGCGATCTCAGCTCACTGCAACCTCCGCTTCCTGGGTTCAAGTAATTCTCCTGCCTCAGCCTCTCAAATAGCTGGGATTACAGGCATGCGCCACCACACCTGGCTAATTTTGTATTTTTAGTATAGATGGGGTTTCTCCATGTTGGTCAGGCTGGTCTTGAACTCCTGACGTCAGGCGATTCACCAGCCTCGGCCTCCCAAAGTGTTGAGATTACAGGCATGAGCCGCCACACCCAACCTTGTACTGTATTTTTAAATGATTGTCACGTGACTCTTCCACTCCCTTTTTGTACTCCATATCTGTCTTCCAGAAACATCACCTGCCTTTTCTCCTGTGGTCTATTAATCCTATAATTGTATTATTGCCATTACAGGATGCAGTCATAAAAAAAAAAAGAAAAAAAATCATGTTTTTGGAATATTGTTTTGTGACACAGGAAATGCTCACTCTACAATGCTAGTGGAAGATAAGAATGATGCAAATCATATGTGGTATCAATTATTATTATTATCTATTTTTTTCCTAAAAAAACAGATAGGGTCTTACTATGTTGACCAGGCTGGCCTTGAACTCCTGGCTTCAAGTAGTCCTCCCATCTTGACCTCCCAAAGTGTTGGAATTACAGGCATGAGCCACTGTACATGGCCTAATTATTATTATTTTATGTGTGTGTCTGTGCATATATATTAGGATATGAAATGGACTTTTTCTATCATCTTGAACTTTTGGCCAAAGCCCAAAGCTAAGAATAATTGATAACAAATATCCTCATATTCTCAAAAAAGGGGTTAGACAGAGCTTCACAATATTTACTATAAATTTTAAAAAGAAAGGCCTAGTGCTCACCATTATTACCAGCAGCAGCCTATATAAGAGATTTCTCAGAAAGGACAATTGAAGTGAATTTACAGGGGTAGAGAGCATACAAGGGTATGCTTTGTGGCATAGACCCCGGTGCCTGAGACAGCACTGGCAGTATCTGAAGGTGGGAAGTTGGCCAGAGTAGTCCACAAAGTCAGGGCAAAGAGAGAGTGGGCAGCAGTGGGAACAGGCCTCACTTCCACCCTTGGGGTAAGGGTATATGGATTTTCTCACAGTGTGAATAGGATGGGGTGACAAGAATGACAAAGCAGACCATGACCTCTCCCACTCCAAGCCCCTAAACTGCAGATCCTGAGCTCATGGAAAGCAGAAGTCTTGACCTGACTTAGATATGGACTTTTAATGCTGGCACATGACCCAGTGCCAATACCTGAAAATGACAGGAAAGCTGTGGGATCTTCCTGAACCAGGGCTCAGGGCAGAGAATGGGGAACTGATGAAGTATGCTCCGAGGCCATGGTGGAAAGGAATCCATCAAGCTGCTTCATCTATGTACTCCACCAAACCCATCTTGTTTAATTATCACTCCTAAATGCATCAATCAAGGTTGGAAAAAAATGTCATCTGAAATCATTTGAGTGGTGGGAGTACAGATGTTTTTTAATGTCGTTATACTTTTCCTGCATATTTTTCAAAATTTCCAAAACTAACATGCATACTTGTATAATTTAAAATACAAATTAAAAAAATTGAAAAAAACGTAAACCCAATCGCCACCAGCAACAAAAAACAAGATATAAAAATAAAAGACGTAGAGGAAACGGATCCAGAGAAAAGGAAAGAGCCAAGATGAAAATTTTAAAAGGAACAAGAATTGTCTCCTACTCTAATGATGCACACGTTGTGTCTATATTTCTGCTGAAATGCCTTTTGTCTTTCTCCCTTTTCATTTTCATATGTCCACACTAGTGCTAACTCTGGCCACATTCACCTTAGAAGACTGCAGTGACCTCATAATTGATGTATTTTCCTCTTATGCACCTCCACACCACTGACAAGCCCATCTTCTCAAAACATATTCTCCTCTCTCTTATCTCTTCCCAAGTGTTCCAAAATAACTTTTCCATTTCAGGCCAGTTTTTTTCCTTTCCTTTTCTTCTTTTTTGAGACAGGATCTCACTCTGTCGTCTAGGCTAGAGTGCAGTGGGTGTGATCATGGCTCACTGCAGCCCTCCCCCTGGGCTCAGGTGATACTCCCACCTCAGCCTCCCTGGTAGCATGTACCACCACGCCCAGGTAATTTTTTTAATTTTCCATAGAGACAGGGTTTTGCCATGTTGCCCAAGCTGGTCTCGAACTCCTAGGCTCAAAGCAATTTGCCTGCCTCAGCCTCCCAAAGTGCTGAGATTACAGGCATGAGCCACTGTGCCCAGCACAGTTTTTTCATAATCTCTGTGTTTTTTTTTTTTTTGAGATGGAGTCTCGCTCTGTCACCCAGGCTGGAGTACAGTGGTGCAGTCTTGGCTCACTGTAACCTCTGCCTCCCAGGTTCAAACGATTCTCCTGCCTCAGCCTCCTGAATAGCTGGGACTACAGGCACGTGCCACCACACCCGGCTAATTTTTGTATTTCTAGTGGAGATGGGGTTTCACCATGTTGGCCAGGCTGGTCTTGAACTCCCGACCTCAGGTGATCCGCCCGCCATGGCCTCCCAATGTGCTGGAATTACAGAAGTGAGCCACCGAGCCCGGCCCATACTCTCTTATAAAAGGCCAAGCTTAACCCTGCTTGGGCTCTTGTTAATTTCCAACATTCAAAGGACTTGTCAATTTAAACTGTAACTTGTTTGCTGGAGCTACCTTGGGTCCCTCATCTTCTCTTATTTAAGAAAGCCATAGGTACTGGGTTTAGTAGTCGGTTACATGTTAAACAGAGTTCTCTGCCTTTTCACGTATGTAAATAATTATAAATTCCACCAATGAAGGTACCATTCTGTGTGCTTTTGTGTGTAGATACTTGTGTGACACACTACAGTGCATTGTTTAACACATAATAGTTTCAGAAAACACCATTGAATTGATTGCATCTAAATAATTCTCATGGAACTATTTAATCTGTTAATTCAGAACACCAAAGCTACCAGGATTGTGGAATTTAAAATAGCCCTTCAGTTTCTTTCCTGAATCTGGTAAACTTTCTAAATCATCATTTCCCTTTTTTCCACTTCAAGTATGTGGTCAGGTGAAAGTAATTTGACACCGTAATATCTTAAATAAAATGAGAGGATAGACTTAGATGAGAGCAGAATAGGACAGTAGACTTAGATACAAGAAAAGTCATTTAAATCCATTCATACTTGAAATGAAAAGAAACATTTTCATATTACTATTGTCATTTTAAAAATTACTTTTTGGGTCTCTGAACAAAGGTTATTAAAAATATAGAAAACTTTTTCACACCTCCTCCTAGTCCACCATCTAGAAAAAAAGGATATATATATATATTTTTTACCTTTATGAACAGATCCAGGGAAATATAATAGAGGTTAATACTTGTTTTCTTTACATTTAGCTTTTTTAACTTATAAGTAAGTTTATCCTGACTCTACACAAGCCAAGTATAAATTAAAGTGCAAGTAAGAGAGAGAGATTAGACACAGACAAAGGCGGAGGTTTCTCCCAAATCTACAAAAGGGCCATATCTAATAGGATTGACAAACATTCAATATTTGTAAGCTGTGTATTTCAGATTTCCATAATATGGTGTATTAAATTGGATTTGACCTCATTAAGTAAAATACTGATCAAATACTGATCTAGCTTTAGTTGTTAATCATTTTTTTAAAATTCCTTATTTGACCTCACCCAGAAACCTGACAGACTTTTCTTAGTTCCCACCTTCTCTTCCATTAGAACCCCCAAATCCATTGCTCTCTGCAGCATCAGTGCAGCAGTGTAGACTGTGATGGGAGTCCTATCCGGGCTGAACATGCCATCAAGGCCCTGTCTTCCGGATTGATACACAGGGGAGCAGCCTGAGTCTCTGGAGGAGCCCAAAACCCTGAGGCAGCGCCTCTGAACTCTCCTGCCTGTACAGCCTGCTTCATCTCCCACAGTCACATCTTTCTGCTCCCCTCATCCCTTTTAATTTCATTTTTGTTTTTTTGTGGTTTTTTTGAGATGGAGTCTTGCTCTGTCTTGCCCAGGCTGGAGTGCAGTGGTGCGATCTTAGCTTACTGCAGCCTCTGCCCCCTGGGTTCAAGCAATTCTCCTGTCTCAGCCTCCCCAGTAGATGGGATTACATGTGTGTGCCACCACACCCCGCTTATTTTTGTAGTTTTAGTAGAGACGGAATTTCACCATGTTGGCCAGGATGGTCTTGAACTCCTGACCTCAGGGTGATCCACCCGCCTGGACCTCCCAAAGTGCTGGGATTACAGATGTGAATGAACCACTGCACCCGACCTTATTTCATTTTTGAAACAGGGTTTCGCTCTGTAGTCCAGACTAGAGTGCAGTGGCATGATCACGGCTCCCTGCGGCCTCTACCTCTTGGGCTCAAGTGATCCTCTCACCTCAGCCCTCAAAGTAGCTGCCCCTGCCCCTTGAAAAACAAACAAACAAACAAACAAACAAACAAACAAACAAACAAACACTCTCTAGGCTTCAGGCAATTCCCTACCTTTGGGATGGCAAGCAGCAGAAGGTGAAAGCTGGGATGTTCCTGCTGATGGCAGTGGCAGAGTTGTGATCCTGGCTAGAACTTAGAACTCGCTTCCCCACGGCAACCATAGAACTGCAGGATATTGTTAGTTAGGTAGGTTCTGTCATATGTGTAGAATTCCAGATTAGGTCTGTGGGTCAAATGGAGTTTTATGAGTTCTCCTGAGCACCTACCCACCACTTTTTAGGTTGTTTAGGGAGGAAAATGGCTCTGAGTTCCAAACAATTGACCACAAATCATCTTTGTGTAGAGGGAACCCCAGCGGCATAGGTCTAGAATGTTTCTCTGCTATGGACTCTGACAGGTGTGTGGGTCTGTTTGAGTGGCTTCACTCACAGGACCCCCACTCCAAGCCCAAGACTCCTGAGCCATTAGGGAAACCAGGAGACCCCTCTGAGTGGGTACCCAGAAGGGAAATACAGACCTGAGGGAGGAGAGGATGCACATGAACTTGATGCAAGACCTTAGCTGGAGGCAGGAAGAACAGGAGGCTCAGGGCTGGTGAGGGTGGAGGTTACCAGAAGGCCTTTTGGCCTAACTGCTAGAGATGTTAACAGTGTTATATTGTTAAGCTAGTTCGTATAGACATGTGCCAGGGTTGTTGGCAGGAGGGTTGTAATGAAAAGCAAGTGGAGTGAAGAACTATATCTTTAGAGTTCTCTAAGTAATGGAGGCCAGGGTAGAGTTATCTTGTGATGAGTAATGGAATACATCACAGGGTTGTGTGTGTGTGTGCATGTGCACATGTGTGGACACATGCACACCCCATCTCCAAGTACCATAACACCAGGGGTTAAGGATTCAACATATGAAATTGGGTATGGAGTGGGACACACAATTCAGTTTATGGCATCCCCCAGGTTGGAAACCTGTGGGTCAGTCTAGAATCCTTTCTTCTCATCACCCCACTCAATAGACAAGTAACTTATTCAGCTGGAACAAATAAATGTTGCTTGGCTACAGTCAAGGCCATACCCAGCTGGTAATGACAGGGCTGTGACAGTGGCAGCAGGGAAATGATGAAAGAACTGGAGGCCACCAATAAGGTAGGGGAAAGAATGGTCATGACCACTTATGAGTCTGTGTGGAGTCCCATAGGATCAGAAGAAAGAGATTTCTGGGGGACTGGGATCCAGAGATTGAGAAGGAGGAGTCTAATCTAGATTTTTAAAATAAATAATGTTCTTGACACTCTTTCGATTGTGCCCTGGGGAAACTTAGCTGCTTTTATCTTTCTCTTGGTACATAGTTCAGGGTCATGCATGAGGTAGACCTCAATAAATGTTACTGGTAGCCTAAATATAATATAATACAATATAATATAATATAATATATATAATAAAACTAAATAGATTGAGGTTCAGACAAAAGGCAAAAAACATCGTGTGCTACAATACTGAAGATGCACTGTGCAGTTTTGAAATCTGATTTTAGTATATTTGTCATTTATGAATATTGCTGTTAAAGTGCCCATCCAATCTTTGCCTTCAGAGGAGCTCAGTAGAATTATGAAGAGAAATCAGTGTTCACTGTGATAGTGTAAAGCTGGTTTTATAGTCTTTAGAAGAGGTCTGCTAGGGCTCTGAGCCTCCTCTCCTAACAGACGGTGCAGTGGGTAATGCTGTGTTGGTGGGACAATTTAAATGGTGTGATGGTGGTGGGTAGGGGTAAGGAGAAATTTTTTATGCGAGGTGTAATGTGTTTTCCAGCTTTTGCCTCCTGTTGCTTGGTCTCCCAGGAGTTTTGAGTGAAGTGTGACTGCAGAATTTGGCTCTTCTGTCAAAAAACTTCAACCTACTTGTTACAGTTTGACATATGAGTTGGGGCCAGGGGCAGAGGAGAGACTCTATAATAGATGAAAATGTATGCCATGAAGGTACTTCATAAATGCCAAATGATCTTATGGAAAGTGTCCATTCATTGTCCTTTGATTTAATATTTATTGAGCTCTTATTACGTGCCAGGATTGTGGTCTGCTCTTTGGAAATATCAGAGGTGTCTTCAAGTTTTTGTGTTTTTATGACTATAATTCCTCAAAAGAAGGGACTTAGACTGTCTCATTCAGTTTTTTGATTCCTGTGGGATCTCTTTCCAGGAATGTTTCAAAGTTGCAAGGAAGGAGTAGCTATCTTTCTTCTTGGATTCCAGAACTGCTGGTGGAATATTCCTTGCCACTTGGAGGGCCTTGAGAGAATGAGCCCAAATACAGGTGAAGCCAAAGGGAGAGGGAGAGAGAGAGAGGTCAGGACGGAGAGCTAATCCTGGTGCTTTTAGAATTAGTTTTGATGATGTTTTCTCAACCCCTACTTTCCACCATTTGGTGAATTTATGAAGTTCCCTAAAGTAGTTTGATATGGGTTTCCATGACTTGGCAGTCAAAGAATCCTGATTTATACAGTGTTAACACTGAACTCACCATCTTCCTCTCCCAAAAGAACCTCCTTCTGTATCCTGGTTAATAGTACTATCTACCTAGTCTCTTGTGTTAGTCAGCTCCAACTGCCAAACAAAATACTGGAGACTGGGTGGGTTAAACAAGAGGAATTTATTTATTACAGTTCTGCGGGCTGAGAAGTCCAAGATCAAGGCACCAGCTAATTCTGTTCCCTAGTAAGGGCCTTCTTCCTGTCTTGCAGATGGCCACTTTCTTCCTGTGCCCTCACAAGGTGAAGAGAGAGAGAGAGGAAATGAACTCATGTGTCTCTTCCTATAAGGGCACTAATCACATCATGAGGGCCTCACCCTCCTGACCTCTTCTAAATCTAATTAACTTCCTAACTCAGGAATAGAAAACCAAACATTGTGTATTCTCTGTCATAAGTGGGAGCTAAGCTATGAGGATGCAAAGGCATAAGAATGACACAATGGACTTTGGGGAGTCAGGGGAAAAGGGTGGGAAGCGGATGAGAGATAAAAGACTACAAATTGGTGCAGTGTATACTGCTCGGGTGATGGGTGCACCAAAATCTCACAAATCACCATTAAAGACCTTACTCGTGTAACCAAACACCACCTGTTCCTCAATAACCTATGGAGGCTCACGCCTGTAATCCCAGCACTTTGGAAGTCCGAGACGGGAGGATCATGAGGTCAGGAGATCGAGACCATCCTGGCTAATACGGTGCAACCCCGTCTCTACTAAAAATACAAAAAATTAGCTGGGCGCGATGGCGGGCTGCCTGTAGTCCCAGCTACTCGGAAGGCTGAGGCAGGAGAAGGGCCTGAACCTGGGAGGCGAAGCTTGTGGTGAGCGGAAATCTCGCCACTGCACTCTAGCCTGAGCGACAGAGTGAGACTTCCTCTGAAAAAAAAAAAAAAAATTGGTCAGAAGGCAGGGCTAGACAGCCCTTAGCCTCAAGGGTATTTAATTTGCTCTACCAGAATCTCATGATATGACTGCATGGGTGGAGTTGATATTGATCTTCCAGACATCACTTATGTTGAACTCTCAGGAGCAATCAACCTTGACTACAATCTTATTTATTTATTGTTTATTATTTTTTTTTAAATAATAGTTTTATTTGGGTTTTACAATGCCTCAGTCTTGTGTCCTCTTTTTCAGGTCATTATCTTCTTTCTCTGGTCATTAAATGTTCCAGTCTTTCAAGGCTGAGTCCTGGGCACTCTCCTAACTGAATTCCCTCCTAGGTGATTTCACTCATCCATGAGGCTTTAATGATCACCTAAAAACTAAGCATTTAAAATTTCCTGTGCAACCAGAGGAAATTCTGCACTCTATACTTCTGTCTCCAATTGCCCATTTGATTTTTCTACTTAGTTTTTTAAAAAGTCACTTCAAACTCAACATGTTCAAAACCATATCCCCAAATAAACTTGTGCTGAGTACAGTATTTCTCCTTGCAGTGAATTGTACCACTATCTATCCAGTTCAGCAAGTCAGAAACCTAAGACTCATTTTTAACATGTTCCAGCCCTCACTCCTCATTGCTTAGCTGATCTGCAAGTCCTACAAACTTTACTTTCTCAATATTTCTCAAATCCTCTGATCTCTCTCTACCTTCTTATTCTGAGCCATTATTTTCAGTCATACAACTGCCTCATCTTCAACGTGTTTCCTCCTTCTTCCAATCTATTTTCCATTTTATAGTTTGAGTGCATTTTTTCAAAATGCAAATGCAATGACTTTCCATTGGTCTTAAGATATAGAACAAGATTCCTACCATGGTCTACAAAACTTTGCTGATAGGGCTCCTTCTTACCTCATGATCACTGTAACTCTCCATATCCCCTCTTTACCCTTTGTGTTCTGCCATAGTGGCCTTAGTTCACTTTCTTGACACATCTTGTAGATGGAATAATGGCCGGTGCACCCACTCCATGACAAGTGTCCATAACTTAGTCACTGAAACCTCTGAATATGTTGCCTTATATGGCAAAAGATATTTTGCAGATGTGATGAAGTTAGGGACCTTGAAACAGGGAGATTATTCTGGATTAGCCAGCTGGGCCCAATGCAGTCACAAGGGTCCTCAAAAGAGGAAGTCAGGAGGGTCTGAGGCAGAGAAAGTGTGTGATGACAGAAGCAGGGGGCAGATTGATGGGAGGAGGAAGCTGTGAGCCAAGGAATGTGGGAGTCCTCTAATAGCTAGAAAAGGCAAGGAAATAAATCCTCTTCTGCAGCTTCCAGAATGAATGAAGCTCTGCCAACACCTTGATTTTAGGACTTCAGAACTGCATATAATAAATTTGTGTTTCAAGCTACTAAGTTTGCAGTAACTTGTTACAGCAGCAATAGGAAACTAACACACAACAATTGAGCTGAGTATCTTCAGCTTGCCCTTCTTACCTAAGAGTAGAGGTTGACTCTCTACTCTTCCTGCTTAAGGATGACTTGTGTGTTTTGCATCAGTGGACTCTCTTCCCTTCTGGTCCTGATTGGGCTTGGCCAAAGGGAGGCACATGTAGGATATCGGGGGATGGAAGGAAAGTGAAGTTGGGCTATTTGTTTCCCCTGCTACCATCCTGCTGGAACTCTGTGGGCTGGAAGCATACCCACTGTGAAGGCCTTGAACCTTTGAAAATGATGCCAGGAAAGCCCTTCTTCCCAGGTGTGATCTCTTTCTGAAGAATTGATCTTCAGAATTCTTAAGTAGCACTTCCCCTCAGGCGAAGTCAGGTATTCTACAACCTCTTAACACTATGTATTTATACTTCCTGTTACTTATTATAATTTTAGCTCTAGAGTTGTTAATGAGAGCGTTTGATTCTTGTCTGTTGTCTCCTCTAAAGCTGCATTATTCTATAGAGTAGCCGCCAGGCACACGTGGGTGCTGAGCACTTGGAATGGGGCTAACATATTTGAGGAACTGAATGTTAAATTTTACTTAATTTTTATTAATATAAATTTAAGAACTAATAATAAAGTTTTTGGAAAACTTGTAAGCATGTTTGGAATTACTTGGGGATGTGAATCTACTTTGTGAACCGTAAAATTTATGAAATCTAGATACAGGTCAAATATTTCTGATGAAATTTAGTGTCTGAATAGAGATGGGCTGTGTATTAGTAAGGGCTTTCCAGGGGGACAGAACCAATAGGATATATGTATATAGGAAAGGGAGTTTATTAAGAAGAATTGACTCAAACCATTACAAGGCGAGGTCCCATGATAAGCTGACTGCAAGCTAGGGAAAGAGAGAGGCAAGTAGCATGTCTCAGTCCAAGTCCGAAAACCTCAACACCAGGAAAGCTGACTGTGCAGCCTTCAGTCTGTGGCCCAAGGCCTGAGAGCCCCCAGGAGGCAGCTGATGCAGGTCCCAGAGTCCAAAGGCTGAAGAACCTAGAGTCTGATGTCCAAGGGCAGGAGGAGAGAAAGCAACCATCCAGCATGAGAAGAGAGAGCTCAAAGACTCAGCCAGCAAACCTATCCCACCTTCTTCCACCTGCTTTGTTCTGGCCATGCTGGCAGACAATTGGATGGTGCCCACTCACATTGAGGGTGGATCTGCCTTTCCCAGTCCTCTGACTCAAATGTCAGTCTCCTCTGGCTACACCCCTACAGACACACCCAGGAACAATGCTTCCCCAGCCATCTAGGCATCCCTCAATCCAGTCAAGTTGACACCTATATTAACCATCACAAGTCTACCACTTGTCAACATGGCACCCATACATATATCCTTAAATCATACTAATCTCCAATAAAGATCATAATAAGGTCATAATTATGCCTAACATAATACAACTATCCTTTGTACAATCGAACATGCATTCATGCTTAACTTAAGTACTATTACATAGAATTAACACTTAAATGCTGACATGAAGTCAATAAATCTTATGTTATATGATAAAGGAATAAGAAAGGAAATATAAAACAGATATCTGCTTAATACAGCTGTATATATGCACAAATTTACTCTTATCAAAGTAAGAAGGAAATACTCATAACAATTATAGTCTTCATTTCTATAACTAGTCACATGGTGGTAGCTGGTATTGAAAACTACCTTCTTTTACTACCCATTCTATATTTCCTTTGCCTTCAGCAAGCACCTCAGCTGGTCATGGTTTTTAACCTGGTGGAGTGACCCAAGCCTTCATTTCTGAAGGGTCTGGGCCATTTGTAGTCTTGCCAGGATTGGGTTGTTGTAGTTTCCCATTGACTTTAATTATAGGGCAGGGTGATACTAAGAGACACCCTAAGGGATCTCCTAAATTCCAGACATTCTTCCTTATCTCCATTGTGGAGTTGTCCTCTGATTTCATCTTGACAGTGTGAGTCAATCACCCTAGCCAAGACTGTATAATTCTCTTCTTAACCTGTTGACTCAGAGGCATGAGGAGCCTAAAGTAGCCAATGGCAGTCTTAACTTCCAGTTGAACAGAATTGTATTGTGTCTCCTGGTGGCAGCATTCTTCCCCTGGAACTAAGACCTCTAGGCAGCAGAACATAATGTTACAGGAACAGGAAGCAAAATTTTGCTAGTGGGTGACTAGGGATGATGATGAGTGTTACCATTTCTACTTTCACCTTGGTTCCGGGACCCATGAATCCTGGCTATGGGAGAAACAGTACCACATACTGAACACAGATTCAGTGCATATACAGCCTTCTGGAGAACTTTGCCCTGGTCCTGCAAAGTATTGTCACCCAGTTAGCATTATAATTGCAACTTCAAAAGGCCATTCTACTGTTCTATCAAGCCAGCTGCTTCAGGATGATGGGGAATATGGTAAAACCAGTGAATGAAATGAGTGTGGGCCCATTGCTGTACTTCGTTGGCTGTGAAGAGAGTTCCTTGGTCAGAAGCAATGCTGTGTGGAATACCATGGCTGTGGGTAAGGCATCATATGAGTCCGGGCTTAGCAGAAGCATTGTGTGCAGGAAAGGCAAATCCATATCAGAAGTAAGAATCTATTCCAATAAGGAGAAACCACTGCCCCTTGCATGATGGAAGTGGTCCAGTATAATCAACCTGCCACCAGGTAGCTGGATGATCACCCTGAGGAATGGTGCCATGCCAAGGGCTCATTGTTGGTCTCTGCTGCTGATGATTGGGCACTCAGCAATGGCCGAATCTTCCTCTGCTGAGGGCACCTTTTAGTGAACATTTATGTGTGACACACATATCTTCAGTTTTCGATCACTCAGAAAGGTCCATTAACATACCTCTTCCCCACATTCGTCACCAGTTTTCTTTTTTCTTTTTTTTTTTTTTTTTTTTGAGACGGAGTCTCGCTCTGTCACCCAGGCTGGAGTGCAGTGGCCAGATCTCAGCTCACTGCAAGCTCCGCCTCCCAGGTTCACGCCATTCTCCTGCCTCAGCCTCCCGAGTAGCTGGGACTACAGGTGCCGCCACCTCGCCAGGCTAGTTTTTTGTATTTTTAGTAGAGACGGGGTTTCACTGTGTTAGCCAGGATGGTTTCGATCTCCTGACCTCGTGATCCGCCCGTCTCGGCCTCCCAAAGTGCTGGGATTACAGGCTTGAGCCACCGCGCCCGGCCTCGTCACCAGTTTTCTAACCATGATCCTTCCAAGTCCCTGACAATCCAGCCAAATCATTGGCTACAGCGCATTAATCATTATGTAAATGTACATTTGGCCATTTCTCCTTCCATGCAAAGTGCACAACCAGGTGCATTGTTAGAAGTTCTGCCCACTGGGAAGATGCCCCTTCATCACTGTCTTTCGGGGATGTTCCAGAAAGGGGCTATAGTGCTGCAGCTCTCCACTTACAGGTGGTATCACGCAGAATCATCTGTAAACCATCTTCTCTTCTCCTTCCTCTGCCAACTGATCATGGGGAACTCCCCATGAAGCCATAGGTACAGCCTAGGAGAGAGAAGGCTGGGTAGCAGGAGGAAGGACTGTGGCATTTGGGCCACTTCTTCATGTAAGTTACTTGTGCCATCAGGACCTGCTTGAGCCCATTGACATATATTCCACTTCCATTTGGTGATGGAATGCTGCTGTGCAGGCCCAACTTCATGGCTAAATGGATCAGAAAGCACCCAGGTCATGATAGGCAGCTCAGATTGCCTGATAACTTGGTGATTCATAGTCAAATGTTCAGTTCTCACCAAAGCCCAGTAGCAGGCCAAGAGCTATCTTTCAAAAGGAGACTAGTTACCTGCAAAAAAAATGGTAAGGCCATGCTTCAAAATCCTAGAGGCCTCTGCTGTAATTCACCTAGGAGGGCCTGCCAAAGGCTCCAGACAACATCTCTATGTGGAGCCAGTGACACCTCAAGTACCGCTGGATCTGCTGGGATCACATGGCCTAAGTGGCAGAGCAGCTTTCACAGCAGCCTGGACCTGTTGCAGAGTCTTATCCTGTCCTGGGTCCCACTCAAAATTAGCAGCCTTTCGGGTCACTCAATAAACGGGCCAAAGTAACATACCCGAATGAGGAATGTGTTGCCTTGGAAGTCCAAATAGGCTCACTAGGTGTTAGTCTGTTCTCTTGCTGCTAATGAAGGCATACCCAAGGCTGGGTAATTTATAAAGAAAAGAGGTTTAATTGATTCACAGTTCCACATGGCTGAGGAGCCCTCACAATCATGGTGGAAGGCAAGTGAGGAGCAAAGTCATGTCTTACAGGGTGGCAGACAAGAGAATATATGCAGGGGAAAATCACCAGATCTCATGAGACTTATCCACTACCACAAGAACAGCTCGGGAGAAGCCGCCCGCATGATTCGATTATCTCTGCCTGGCCCCGCCATTGACTCATGGGGATTATTACAATTCAAGGTGAGATTTGGGTGTGAACATGGGCAAACAATATCAGCCTCTTTCTTGTTTATAGGAAGGGCCAGATGTGACAGCTTATCTTTCAGTTAGATGGAATATCTCGACAGGTCCCACAGCATTGGATCCCTAGAAATTTTGAGGTAGAAGGCCCCTGAATTTTAGTCAGGTTTATTTCCCATCCCCAGACATGCAAATGTCTCACAGTAAGTCCAGAGTTCTTGCTACTTCTCACTCACTGGGTCCAATCAGCCTAATGTCTTCAATGTAATGGACCAGTGTGATATCTTGTGGAAGGGAAAAGCAATCAAGATCTTTGCAAACAAGATTATGACACAAAGCTGGAGAGTTGAGATATCCGTGAGGTAGGACAGTGAAGGTGTATTGCTAGCCTTGCCAGATGAAGGCAAATTGCTGCTGGGTGGGGCTTATGGATTGGGATGGAGAAAAAGGCCTTTGCCAGATCAATAGCTGCGTACCAGGTAACAGGAGATGTTTTAATTTGCTCAAGCAATGAAACCACATCTAGTACAACAGCTGGAGTTACCACTTGGTTAAGCTAATGATAATCTGCTATCATTCTCCAAGATCTATGTCTTCTGCACAGGCCAAATAGCAAAGCTGAATGGAGATGTGGTGGGAATCACCACCCTTGTATCTTTCAAGTCCTTGATGGTGGCACTAATCTCTGCAATTTCTCTAGGGATGCAATATTGTTTCCTGTTTTCTGTTTTCATAGATATAGGCAGTTCTAATGGCTTCCATTTGGCCTTTCCCACCATTGCAGTCCTCCCCCCACAGGCCAGGAAACCAATGTGGGGTCCCTGACAGCTGTTAAGTATGTCTATTCTGATTATGCATTCTGGCACTGGAGAAATGACCACAGGATGGGTCCAGGGACCCACGGGACCCACTGTAAGTCAGACCTGAGATAAAACTCCATTGATTACCTGACATCTATAAGCTCCTACTCTATCTGGAGGGCCACAGTGATATTTTGGGTGCCCTGGAATCAGTGTCAGCTCAGAGGCAGTGTCCAATAGTCCCCAAAAGTTCTGATTAATTTCCTTTCCTCCATGTATAGTTACCCTGCTAAAAGGCCAGAGATATCCTTGAGGAAGGTTGGGAGAATGATTAACAGTATGAAATTTCAGTAGTGTAGTGGGGTCCTTCCTCGAGAGGACCCAGCCTCCCCTTCATTCAGGGGGTTTTGGGTCTGTAAACTGGCTCCAGTCTGGAAATTGATTGAAGGGCCATGATTATCTGTTTTTATAATTCAAATTAGACTTTTGGTCACTTGACCTGGAAGTTTTCTGCTTATGTAGATCAAGTAGGAAGGTGGTAGGCTTCCTGTTGATTTCACTTCTAGGAACGCCATGATTAATTAGCCAATCCTAGAGCTCTACAGGTGTCAGACTATTCTGATTGCTGCTTTGCCTCTGCTGACTATTACTAACTATGCCCACCTTTGCTTTGACGGTTGAGTGCTGCTACTTGGCCCTGCTTTGTTCCAGATGCACTGGCAGCTGATTGGATGAAGCCCACCTGCACTGAGGATGGGTCTTCCTCTCCCAGTCCACGAATTCGAATGTCAATCTCCTCCGGCAACACCCTTACAGACACACCCAGGAATAATACTTCCCCAGCCATCCAGCCATCCTTCAATCCTGTCAAGTTGACACCTACTAGTAACTGTCACAGGCTGTAAGTAAAAATATTAAATATACCCTGAATTTCAAAGACTCAGTACAAAAAAGAATGTAATCTGTCTCATTAATAACTTTAACATATTGATTACATGTTGACACAATAATAATATGCGTCTATTGTATTAACTAAAATATATTGTTAGGATCAATTTCACTTGTTTCTTTCTACCCTTTTAAAACATGGCTACTAGGCTGGGTGCAGAGGCTCATGCCTATAATCCCAGCACTTTGGCAAGTTGAGGAGGGTGGATCACATGAGGCCGGGAGTTTGAGACCAGCCTGGCTAACATGGTGAAACCCCGTCTCTCCTAAAAATACAAAAATCAGTCAGGTGTAGTGGTGGGCGCCTGTAATCCCAGCTACTCGGGAGGCTGAGGAATGAGAATCGCTTGAACCCAGGAGGTGGAGGTTGAAGTGAACTGAGATCATGCCACTGCCCTCCAGCCTGGGCGACATAGCAAGACTCTGTCTCAAAAATAAATAAATTAAAATAAGATTAATATGGCTACCAGAAAATTTAACATTATGGGCGAGGAGTGGTGGCTCATGCTTGTAATCCCTTTGGGAGACGAAGGTGGGTGGATGACCTGAGGTCAGGAGTTTGAGACCAGCCTGGTCAACATGGTGAAACCCTGTCTCTACTATACAAAAAATTAGCCAGTCGTGGTGGTGTGTGCTTGTAATCCCAGCTATTTGGGAGGCTGAGGCATGAGAATCGCTTGAACCCGGGAGGTGGAGGTTGCAGTGAGCCAAGATCATGACACTGCACTCTAGCCTGGGCAAGAGAGCAAGACTCCATCTCAAAAAAAGAAAAAAAATTACATGTATGACTCACATTGTTATTGCTCTGGAACAGTGCTTCCCCTGACTGCAGTATGAGGTTCAAGAGGACAGTTTTCTCACCCTTGTGTATTCCTGCTTATACTGCCTGTTGCTTAATAAGCACTGCACAATTATTTAATACATGAGTGAATGCCTGGATGTGTGTGTACCACAGAGCAGAGGAGTCTTAGGGAGCAAACTTGCCTTATCAATAGATTTGTAGCCTGTGTCACTATATCTTAAGAGTCAAAATTTTAGTGGCAACAGTGTCAAACCCCCGTTTAATGAGACAACTTGTTTCTATCTCTTCACAGGTAAAATACCTATAGCTTGGTAGCTAGAGTTGCCATGGCTAAGCAATGGCAAACCAGACTATATCCTGTGATGAGGTGGGGTGTGTGCTGGAGGTGGTGGGTTAGGCTTTGCTGCACTTGGCAGGAAGCAGACTTCTAGAAGGTTTTGAGAGAAAATTAGGGTCATCTATGTCAGAGAGTCTCAGGGCACTCATGTAAGAATATGCCAGGGTTGTGCCTGTCAGCAATGTTCACTTTCCCACAATGTTTCTTCCCCCTGGTGACTCCTCCCTCCTTCTCCCTGAAAGGTAATCCTTACCATTTTACTCTGGGGTTACTCAGCCTAACCCCACAAAGTGTCTTACCCAAGGCCCTGCATCCAACCGGGGATGTTTATTTTGTGGACTGTAGGTCTCTACTTACCCGAATGGACTTTTCAAAGGAGATCTGGCAGCTTGGTGAGAAGGGATCATTTGTTTTTTGTTGGAAGCAGGTGAACTATGTTAATAAGACCTCTGCATTGCAGGTCATCCACCTTTTCAGCCCCAAGCACCTCTTCTCAACTTGCAAAGTGGCATCCTCCCAGATAGTTTGTCTCTTGTGCTCTTTGGAGCCCTTCTTTCTTTGAGAAGAAATATGTATAGATGCAAGCAGGACAGTGACTCCACATCGCTAGGATTAGGGACCCTTAAACATTGACTCTGACTCTGTCTGACTCTGTCAGCCTCTCTGACTAGTAAGGCTGTGAGGTCTGAGTCATCTGAAAGTTCCCAAGGGGACTTCCCTCGCTGGCCTCACCCTGTCACTCTGCCCATCTTCCCTCTATTTTCATAGATTTCACAGATCTCACACAAGCCCCATCCAGCAGCTTATTCTCATTCATTCCATCTTTGTACTTCCTTTAGTGCAATGACCTACTTAAATTAATGGGAAATATAAACCCCCAAGGAAATCTGCTAACAGCTCTTTCCTGGGTAGAATTAAGTTGGGCATGTGTCTGAGATAAGCTCTAAGAATCATTTTGGCTGCAGATGGCGGTGGAAAGGGAGGGGCAGAAGGTTACCACAAAAAAAAAAAAAAAAAAGTGTCTGACGACAAGTGTTCCTGGGGAAGTGACTGGAAACTGATGGTGGCAGGGAGGGCTGGGTAAGAAATACAGTTTAGAACTCCAGGGCGGTTCTAAACTGGCATTTAGATTTTCTTAGATTTCAGTCTTCTCCCTCAGTTTTCTGCTTAGAAGCTCTACTCCCAAGGTCATAGGTCTAAAGAATATTAGAGTACAGATACAGCAGATGAAGCCAAACCAATATTGGGAAAAAAACACATACTTTTTTAGGCTGATGATCTTCAGACACAAGCGTATCAGCACAGTTTTGAAAATAATTTAAGGATGAAAGATGACAGGTGGAAACAGCTTCAGACCAGGTGCTAGAACACATGAAGTTTTTGGGGTTGGATTTTCCAGGAACTGGCTGTGTATCTTAAGCAAGTCATTTTTACCTCACTAAACCTCACTTTTCTCATCTGTAAAATGTGTGGTTTAGACTAGATGATGGCTAAGATGCTTTTCAGTTTTTAAGTTTCTTAAAATACATAAAACTATTTGCCTGTTGGCTATAGTAGCTAACAATTGCTATTATTTTGGTAAAGTTGTTAACAAGTGGTTGATTGATTTATGTTTTTATTCTTTTCCTTTTTTGGTGGAGGTATTTTGTAGGATAGCCAAAAGGTGGGGCACAGAAAAAAGTCAAAGATCCAAATAAGCCTCAAACCAGACAATGCACCTCTGTATCATGGACAGCTGATTGGCTACAGACAGTAGAATCCCTTTGGAAATCTCTGGTATGAGTCACAGGCCTCACCACCCAAGGCATTCAATCCCATGAGGCAATTCTTTCTTTATCTATTTGTATAGTATAAGAGAGGACCAACTACCTCCACCATTGACAGCTCAGAAACTCCCGGCTGAGCCCTAAAATGCACTTTGCATGCTGTCTTCTTTCAGTGGTAATGGTGTGACTGGAGTGGGCACTGAATAATGTTTGAAGCTAAATTTTATAATAAAGGATCTGTTGTTTATTAGGAAAACCATTAAAACCAGTTACAGTAGAAAAAGTACTCATAAGTCAGTTTATAAGCTTAAATTTAAAGTGTTAGAGAGTTTTAGAGCTCAAAGACACAGGAATTCGTCTGACCTAATACACTTTAGAGATGAAAAGAAGATGAATTGTCCAAGGTTGTAATTTTATTAGTGCAAATTTAGGACTAGAAAACACCACTAGATTCTCAGGTCTGTGACTTTCTGGTATACTATATTGCCTATGTAAGAATCTGAGTATATTTTAAATACAATGATTTTTAAATACATAATGCATGCACTACGCAACTTAAATGACAGAAAGTTTACAGTGAAAAGTTAGTCTTCTATTCAATGTTTTTTGTAAAGTCTCTTCCCTCTTTTGCCAATCTGGAATTTATTTTAGTTTAAGATGTGAGGTAGGGATTCAACTTTATTTTCTTTCAGATGACTGTGCAGTTATTTTACTAGCAGATAAGTTGTATTTCCCTTATTTGTCCTTCAGTTTTGGAGTTTTTGTCTTTACTTTTTCTTTTTTCTCTACTATATAAACTTGAGAAATCAGCTTACACATTAAAAAATTTCTGTTGGTTTTAATACATGAGATGGCATCAAATGTATAGATGAATTTAAGGGAGAATTGACAGTTTAATGAATTCTGCTATAGAGCTTCAGGACATACTTTCCTCCCTGAGAAGAAGAAACATGGTACAAGATGCTGTCCTTTCTGTCTTTTGATGTAGTTCTGTGAACATGTCATTGTCATAACTTCAAACATTACACCCGACCTCACTCCTTATACTAAAATAAACTCCAGCCACACTGACCTCCTTACTGTTTCTTCAACTTAACTGGCATGTTCTTTCTGCTCAGAAAAACTCTTCCCCCAGAAATCTGTCTGGCTCATTCCCTCATCTCCTTCAACTGTCTGCTGAATGCCACCTTCTCATTGAGCCTACCCTGACCACCCGATTTATTTTTATTTTTTATTTTATTTTATTTTATTTTTTAGATGGAGTTTTGCTCTTGTCACCCAGGCTGGAGTGCAACCGCATGATCTCGGCTCACTGCAACCTCCACCTCCCGGGTTCAAGCAATTCTCATGCCTCAGCCTCCTGAGTAGCTGGGATTACAGGTGCCTGCCACCATGCCCAGTTAATTTTTTTGGTATTTTTAGTAGAGATGGGTTTTGCCATGTTGGTCAGGCTGGCCTCGAACTCCCGGCCTCAGGTGATCCACCAGCCTCGGCCTCCCAAAGTACTGGGATTACAGGTGTGAGCCACTGTGCCCGGCCTGACCACTCAATTTAAAATGACTCTTGCCTCCCATTCTGAGCTCTCCTCATTTTCCTATCCATTCTACTTTATTTTCCATATGGTTTATTGTCTTCTTACAATTTACTTAATCATGACACATTGTTTATTGTGTGTGTTCAGCATTAAAATATAAGCCTCAAGAGGACAGGGATATTTGTCTATTTTATTCACTGCCATAGCCCAAGTGCCTAGAACTCTCCCTGGAATACAGTAAATGTTTAATAAATTTTTGTTTAATTGAATTAAAGAAACTATTTTTGGCCTGGTGCGGTGGCTCACACCTATAATTCCAGCACCTTGGGAAGCCAACACAGGTGAATCACATGAGGCCAGGAATTTGAAACCAGACTGGCCAACATGGTGAAACCTCATCTCTACTAAACAAAAATTAGCCATGCATGGTGGTGCGCACCTATAGTCCCAGCTACTTGGGAGGCTGAATCACAAGAATCCCTTGAACCCAGGAGGTGGAGGTTGCAGTGAGCAGAGATCGTGCCACTGCACTCCACCCTGGGTGACAGAGGGAGACCCTGTCTCAAAAATAAATAAATACATAAAAAATAAAAGAAACTATTTAGTAACAGATTTTATTTAGAATAAACACTGCAATTTTATTAAATATCATATCTCTTTACAGCAGTCATGGAAATAATCATATGACTGCTTTCTCTTTCCATTGCCAGACATGGTAAATTATATATTACATTTCCTAATAGAAAAATAGCCTTGCATTTCTACAATAAACCCCATTTAGTCGTGGCCTGTTATTCTTTTATGAGCTGCCTGATTTTGTTTGCTATTGTATTTATTGTATTTAAGTTTTTGAATTGATACTGAAAGTGAGATTGGTGTAAACTTTTGTCATGACATCTTTGTTTAGCTTTGTTTTCACTGTTATGCTAGCTTTAAAATATAATTTAGAACATTACCCCTGCCATACATTTGAAAAAATACTCTGGAATACTTCAAATAGCTTTGACTTTATTTTTCTTTAAAATGTGGCTTGGCTACTGGTTGGGCTTGGTGGCTCATGCCTGTAATACCAGCACTTTGGGAGGCCAAAGCAGTAGGATTGCCAGAATCCAGGAGTTTGAGACCAGTCTGGGCAACACAGGAAGACCCTATCGCTACCAAAAAAAAAAAAAAAAAAAAAATAGCTAGGCATGTAGCATGCTTCTGTAGTTCTAGCTACTTGGGAAGCTGAAGCAGGAGGATTGCTTGAGCCCGTGGGTTTGAAGCTGCAGTGAGCTATGGTGGTGCCAGTGCACTCCAGCCTAGCCTGGGTAACAGAGCAAGACTTGATCTCTAACAGTAAATACATACATACATACATACATACATACATACATACATACATAAAATAAAGTATAGTTACACATTTTTATGGTTGTAATCTCTGGGTATTCAAATTTTCTAATTTGTTATGTTCAGTATTATAAACATAGCTACATAATTTTGCATTTACATACTCAAAATTAAGGGAATTAGTAACTCGGAAATTATCAAAACAAAAGAACAAGAGAGGTCGAACCAAAGGCAGGGCTGGCTTGGGCAGGGAAGGAAGGCCGGAAGGAATTGAAGACGGACGGACGGAACGAATGAAGGATACATGGGATGTACTGGATCTATTTCTGATTGTCTTTTGATTAGTTACTTCGGGAGAAAGAAGGAATTAAGTGCTATACATTCCACTCTTGGCTACCTTCCGTTTCCCTTCAGGCATTCCTTCTTCCTCCTTCTTCCTTCCTTCCTTCCTTCCTTCCTTCCTTCCTTCCTTCCCCCCTCCTTCTTTTTTTTTCTTTCTTCTTTCTTTCTTTCTTTCTTTCTTTCTTTCTTTCTTTCTTTCTTTCCTTCTTTTCTTTCTTTCTTTCTTCTTTCCTTTCTTTTCTTTCTTTTTTTCTTTCTTTTCTTTCAGATGAGTCTCACAGTGTTGCGGTGGCACCATCTTGGCTCACTGCAACCTCCACCTTCTGGGTTCAAGTGATTCTCATGCCTCAGCCTCCAGAGTAGCTGGGATTATAGGTGCCAAACTGCCATGCCTGGCTAACTTTGTATTTTTAGTAGAGATGGGGTTTCACCATGTTGGCCAGGGTGATCTCAAACTCCTGACCTCAAGTGATCCAACCAACTCAGCTTCCCAAAGTGCCGGTATTACAAGTGTGAGCCACTGCACCCAACACAAATTTTAGTTAATGACAGTTTGATTTAACATTGCTGTGACTTCCTTCCTTTCCCTCTTTCTTTCCTTTGAAGTAATCAGATATATGCCTTGGATTTAGCTTTATTTTTTTGTACATGCATTTTTTTTAAACACCTAACTATTAAGCTATGTATTTCCCTTCTTGGATGCTCATACAATTCTAACACTATAACTGCCTTATCTTCTAGGCAATAAAACTGAGGTCCAGGAAGTTCAAGTTCCCTGTTCACTTTCATTCTCAAAGGAGAATCAGAATCAGATTCCACATGTCCAGTGCCCTCTGTGTCACTCCACTGTTTCCCTGAGTTGGTTCTCTTGCTGCTTGGGTCCCTGTTCTGCTCTTACTTCCAAGCCTTCTCCTTTTCACAAACACATGTTAAATACCAAGTGTGTGCCGGTCATTGTTCAAGGTGTTAGGAGATATGAAGATGAACGGGGTAGTCTTCATTTTCTAGACATTTATAGTCTAGTAAGGGATTCAGACAAACAAACACATAATTATAATACAGTGTGAAGGTGATACATATAAAACATAAATGGACAGCAAAAACAGTGGAGAGGGGCCACTAAACGTGACTGGAGGGTCAGGAAGAGCTGGGCAGAGTCTTGGACTTGGAGGTCTGGCAAGGAAGATACTGCTCCTGTTTGCCATTCCTTGAACTTAAATGTTCTATCAATTCATCATGCATATCTGAAAATATTCTCATTCCAGGGGAGCCATCAACCCTCTGGTTAGAGGCCCTACTTTCCACAGTCTCCATCACTCTTCCTAGTTTGTTGACACCTTCTGGGCCTCAAACCACCTTAGAGTTCTCTCCTCCATCCAACATGGCTTCCACTCTCAGATCCTCCAAATAGAAACATCCCTTTGACAATGTTCAAAGCCTTAAGTGGTTCTAGGGAGTAGAAACTTAAACTCAACAGGGCAGAAGATGAAGATGTTTACTTTTGTGTTTAAAAGAAGGGATCTCTGGCAGTTGATCAAACCTTGTTCACTTAGTGCAGTGAGGTTAACACTATTGATTTATCTATCCAGAGGGTTTTCTTAGCTTATTTATTTTTATCATCGTCCTTCAAACTTATTCTTTCATCTAACACATTGTGAATACCTGCTGTGTGCTTATCTACATTGAGATTCTACAGAATTAGAAGACATGCTCCTTGCCTGAAAGAGATTTTAGTCTAGTTGGTGAGACAAGACAAATGGAAATCAAAAATAAACAATAAAGCAAGTCAATGTATAATAAACCTCAAATGGGTAGAATAGATAATTATTACCATCGAGCACGGATGGGGGAGGGATGATTGCTGTGGAATAGACCAGTTCTCATTTGCCGCAGATTTGCCCATCTGTGGTAAGCCAGTTAATTTTATGTGTCAATTTGACCAGGTTATGATACCCAGTTGTTTGGTCAAACACTAGTCTCGATGTTGCTGTGAATGTATTTTAGAGACGTGATTAACATGTAAATCAGTAGGCTTTGTGTTGAGCAGATTACCTTCTATAATGTGGGTGGGCCTCATTCAATCAGTTGCAGGCTTTCAGAGAAAAGAACCCTCGAGGAGGAAGGCATTCTGTCTCCAGACTGTCTTCAGACTCAAGACTGTGATATCAAGTCTTCCCTAGGACTCTAGCCTGTTGGCCTGCCTTGCAGATTTTCGACTTGCCAGCCCCAACAATCGCAAGAGCCAATTCCTTAAGATAAATATCTCTCTCTAGATATATATATCTAAAAATATTCTCAGTCAGGCTAGGCACGGTGGCTCATGCCTGTAATCCCAGTACTTCGGGAGGCTGAAGCGGGTGGATCATTTGAGGTCTGGAGTTTGAGACCAGCCTGACCAACATGGGAAAACTCCGTCTCTGCTAAAAATACAAAAATTAACTGGGTGTGGTGGATCACGCCTGTAATCCCAGCTATTTAGGAGGCTGAGACAGGAGAATTGAACCCGGGAGACGAAGATGGCAGTGAGCCGAGATCACGCCACTGCACTCTAGCCTGAATGACGGAGTGAGACTCTGTCTCAAAAAAAAAAAAAAAAGAAGAAAAAAAAAAAGAAACTAAGTCAGTGTTCTTCTAGAGAACAGACCCAAAAGCATATATATGAAACATGGGCTCAAGCAATCCTCCTGCCTCAGCCTCCTGAGTAGCTAGGACTACAGGTGCATGCTACTGTGTCTGCTAATTCAAAAAGGTTATTATTATTTTTTTTCTAGTGATAAGGTCTTGCTTTGTTGCCCAGGCTGGTCTTGAATTCCAGGGTTCTCTCTGGAGAACCCTGACTGATATAAAGCCTGGTATATATTGATATTCCCACTGAGATGTAGTATCATTCATTCATTCAAGAAAAAAATTCATTAGTTATCTATTAGTATGGTGGATTAAAAGTATAGGTTTTGAAACCAGCCTATTTAGGTTTATTTTCTAGTATGAGCTCCAGTTTTCGCATCTGTAAAATGGGGATAATGACATGTATATTTTATGAGTTTTTTGAAGAATAATTGAATGAATAAAAACATGCTAAGTGCTTTGAACAACACTCAATACAGTTATCACTCAATACATGTGAGCTATCTTTATTTTGACTACATGTCAGGGCATTGTGCTTGGCTTTGTAGAAACAATGATAAGTATTACACAGAGTTAACCCTTAAATTGCTCATAGTCTAGTTGAGGAGTCAGAGAAATAGATGTACATACCAATACAGTGTGCTAAGGATATTGACAGAGGTGTGCACAAGGCCACAGGCTGTGCAGACAGAGCAGGTACTCAGGACCCTGAGGCCCAGATTAAGAGAATCTGTGGACCCCGAGCTGTGAAGAGAGGCAGAGGGAGTAACCTGCAGGAGGCTTGAAGCTGAGAAACCAGTGTTTTCCAGGGAAACTTTTTGCATGGAGTAAAGACAGTGAGGGTAAGCTGGTGGAAGATGCGGGGGAAGAGACAAGCCTGGGGCCAGATGCTGGAGGGCTTTGCATATCAAAGTTAGAGATCTGTTTGGTCTTTATCTCTCTGATACTTAAGATCCCCATTCTTGCAAGGGTTTTAAGCTTTTTAAAACCTTCTAGTAGGATAAGTAATATGGCAAAGCAAGAGGCACAATCATACATCTACAAATGAATGAATGAATGAATGTCTGTTTTTATTACTTTGGGGGTGGGAGAACAGAGTTGACCTTCCTATAGAGTGATGGCTCTCAGCTGGGGTGATTTTGCCCCCAGAGGGGACATTTGGCAATGTCGGAAGACATTTTTGTTTGTCATAATTGGGGTACGGGGGTGCTACTGGCATGTAGTGAGTAGAGGCCAGGGATGCTGCTGAAAGTTCTACCACGTGCCTGAGAGCCACCGACAATAAATCGTCAGGTCCAAAATGTCCATAACTGTCAGTCCAAAATGTCTAGCTGAGGTTGAGAAACGCTGCTGTAAAGAGACAGTGAGAAATAGGATCGGAGGAGGAGGAGCACAACTTATAGTACACCTTTACTGTCCCACAAGTATTTTGGACTATTCTATAGGCCATTAGAAAGCCAGTGAAGGTTTTTGAGTAGAGAGGATGATGAAGGTCATGTTTAGGAGGATTAATCTGGCTGTTGTATGCAGGATTCATTAAAGGGTGGGCAGGACCAGAGGCAGGACGATCATGTAGATGGCTGTTGTGATTGTTCAGACTTCAGTGTTAGGAGCCTACATGATTGGGAAAAGAGGGAGAGAAAAATAATAAAAATTGATGGACACAGGAAGCCTGGTGAGGAAGCTATTTTGGAAGAAGATAATGTGTTTTTTAAGAAAACATTCATCTTAAGATAAGAGTGCAATTCATGCAGAAACATATCCTAGGCAGGAAAGAAGACAGGATTTGACTATAAGAGTCAATAGCCTAGAAGTGACAGGCAAAATGTTGGCAGTGGACTAGTTCTTGAGGGAAAAGAGGTGGCAAGAGAAAAGCAGTAGACCGAGGCGTGAAAATAGGTCATGCTGTCTCATCTCTTCCCATTTTAACTTTTTCTTTAAAGAATCCCCATTTCCCAGCAATGTTGTAAATGAGAGGAATGGAGACAGCAGCTACTCCCAGGTAACCTGCCTTTACCGGTATTCAAGGCCCTAAGCGACTGTTTGTTGTGATGGGCCAGGTGCTTCTGGAAGGTTGACTCTCATGGGAAAACTAATCACTGAAAATGAGCCTGATCATCTTAATGTTTCTTGTTACTTTTGGTCCTCATCAGACTAGGGAGTATATTTGTAATCAGGAACAACATTGGCTAGACTTCCTCTTCTTGTGCCAACACCTGATTTGGTGGCATTGCATGGATGTTTTTCTAGATCCTATTTTCATAGAATACTGATCACTGCCTTCCCTGATGTGGGTTTTTTCCTAGGTCTTACTAGTATTTTTCTCTCCCAAATGCCATATTATCCACATAATTCTAGAGTCTTTGCAGGTTGAAAACTTGATATAAGTATATAGCCATGCAATGAAAAAGATAATGTTGAGGAAAATAGAAAGACAAATAATTTTATTTAGTTTTTTAAAAAAGAAGGGCCATTAAAATGGCTTTTTTTTTTTTTTTTTTTTTGAGGCGGAGTCTCACTCTGTGGCCCAGGCTGGAGTGCGTGTGCCACCATGCCTGGCTAATTTTTGTATTTTTAGTAGAGACGGGGTTTTGTCATGTTGGCCAGGCTGGTCTCGAACTCCTGACCTCAGGTGACCTGCCTGCCTCAGCCTCCCAAATTGCTGGGATTACAGGCATGAGCCACTGCTCCTGGCCCAACCCATTAGTATTTTTAATGTCCTCTGGGCCTTATGAACCTAGGAAAGGGCTAGCTTGTCCCTACATCAGCTATGTTAGTAGCTTCCTGCCAACAGGGAGGATCCTGCCTTCTTTCCTTTTAATGATGTTTATTGAATGATTGGACAAGAGTTCCCCCTTTTTGTTGCTCTGCAAGAACTCCTCCTGAACAGAGGGAATCTTAACCCCTGAACCTCCTTCTGTCATCCTTTGCTCCTGCTGTTTCTTCTCCCTTAATAAAGTCACCTGCCTCAGACTGCTAATGGGCAAATGCCATAGCCAGTTGCTCACTCTGGCCACCAGCCTCCATTGTACTGACCCAGTTTTCACCTCTGACTTTCTTGGGTATCTGTTGCCATCCAGCCCCATCTAGATTTCCATACTTTCATCTCCCTCTGGTCACCTACCCTCAGTGCTGCTAGTCCTTTGTTCAGCCAACCACAATGACATAGTCTACCACCTTTTTGATAGTGTAGTATGCATCAAGCACTGTGCTAAGTGTTTTGCAGAAACGATCTCATTAAGCTTTTATAAGACACTGATTTTATAGCTGAATAGATGAATAAATTGAAGCTCAGAGAGGTTCGATAAATTTCCCTAGGGCAGATAGGTAGTGTGATGGTTAATTTTAGCTGTTCACTTGACTGAGTTAAGGGATACCCACATAGCTGATAAAAGATTATTTCTGGGTGTGTCTGTGAGGGTGTTCCTAGAAGAGATTAGCATTTGCATTGGTAGACTGAGGAGAGAAGATTGCCCCCACCACTAGGGACAGACATCATCCAATCCACTGAGAGCTGGGATGGAACAAAAAGGCAAAGGTGAATTTGCTCTCTTCTGGAGCTGGGACATCTATCTTTTCTTGCCATGGGGCATTAAAGCTTCCCCGATTGGTGGGCCTGTGGATCCAGGAACTTAACATCAGTGGTTTCTCCAAGTTCTCAGGCCTTTTACCTTGGACTGAGAGTTTACACTACTGGCTTCCCTGGTTCTCCAGCTTGCAGACAGCATATTGTGGGATGTCTTGGCCTCCATAATCACGTACATCAATTTCTATAATGAATTCTCTCTTACGTATCGCTGTGTATCTGCTATGGTTTGAATATTTATCCCCTCCAAAACTCATGCCCCCTCCAAGACTCATTTACTCTCCGATGTGTTGGTATTGAGAGGTGGGGTCTTTAAGAGGTGATTAAGGCATTCATGTATGAATGGATTAATAAATTAATGGGTTAATAGATTAATGGGTTATCATGGGAATGGGACTGGTAGCTTTATAAGAAGAGGAAGTCTGGGCGCAGTGGCTCATGCCTATAATCCCAGCACTTTGGGAGGCTGATGCTGGCAGATTGCCTGAGGTCAGGAGTTCAAGACTAGTCTGGCCAACATGGTGAAATCTCATATCTACTAAAAATACAAAAAAATTAGATAGGCGTGGTGGCATGCGCCTGTAATCCCAGCTACTCAGGAGGCTGAGGCAGGGGAATTGCTTGGGCCAGGGAGGTGGAGGCTGCAGTGAGCCAAGATCGCACCACTGCACTCCAGCCTGGGCGACAGAGCGAGGCTCCATGTAAAAAAAAAAAAAAAAAAGAAGTGGAAGAGAGACCAAGAGACCTGAACTAGCATACTCAGTCCCCTCACCATGTGGTGCCCTGCCCTGCTTTAAGACTCTTGCAGAGTCCTCATCAGCAGGAAGGCCCTCACCAGATGCAGCCCTTAGAATTTGAACTTCTTGGCCTCCATAAGTATAAGAAATAAATCTTTTCTCTTTATAAATTACTCAGTTTCAGGTACTCCGTTATAAGCAACAGAAAACAGACTAAGACAATATCATATTTGTTCTGTTTCTCTGGAGAACCCTGACTAATAGAGGTGGTGAGTGGAGGAGCTAGAACTCCATCTTTGTTTCACTCTAAACTGTATGTTGCTAATTGTCCTTGTGGTGTTGCTAAGTGGACCTCGACCTCTGGGGTTTGCCCTTTGGTGCTTTCTGGGGTTTGCCACCATCTCTCTCTAGCTCACGTAAATCTTTCTGTCTTGCTTTTTCTCTGATTCAAGTGTCTTTCTCTGCAAATTGCCCAGGTCTATTTTCTCAGGGATGGGTGAAGGGTAGAAACCACTATAGGGGTCCTCAGGCATAGGGGCTGGAGCCCATGGTGATCCAGGTCTTGAGTTTTACCATTCAGATGTCTTCTTCCTAAGGCACATGCACTTTGAAACAGGAGGAATGGGGGCGGAGGAGGCGAAGAAGGAGAATGACTTCATATTGTATAGAACCCATCACTCCCACTCAGCACTCACTACCCAGTCTGGTTCCCCCACCCCCTCCCCCTGCCCCAACATTCTAGACTTCTACCCCATCCAGCGGGATTTTTCTCTTGGGGCCTCTGTGTCCTTGTGTTCTGGTTTCCATTGGGTGTCCCAGGCCAGCAGATCCACACATAAGTGAATCCTTCATACTGGTTGGACTCAAAAGATTGCCCAAGTGAAACAAAATTTCCCAAGGGGTTCCCAGGATCTAGCAAATCAGGGGCTGCAACTACACCCTTGTGTAAGACTCCCTTGTGTAAGAACCATCTTCACTCTAGGCTGAACATATAGAATGCCAACAGGCTGTGTTGCAGCCAATTGCACATGCTGACATTTCTGGGCCTTAACCTTGGTGTTGCTAAACCATCCCAATGTAATCTGCCCCCTCATCAAAGCTGTGTTCTGTAGTCTTGCCTGAAGATGGGATGATGGACTAAACAGGCTCTTAATGTTGAGTTCATTTTCATCTGTATTTCTGTCCCATGTTCCTTTACCTGGATTCCTGTCCTTAGTACTGCTGCTATCTCTTAATTGTCCAATTTAATCCCAGTACCACTGCCTTGGGCAGCTGCTTCTTTACCACTCTCATTCCAAATAGCTTGGTTCATACCCTGTATCAGTCTGTTCTCACACTGCTATAAAGAACTGCCTGGTCGGGCACAGTGGCTCATGTCTGTAATCCCAGCACTTTGGGAGGCCGAGGCAGGTGGGTCACCTGAGGTCAGGAGTTCGAGACCAGCCTGGCCAATGTGGCGAATCTCTGTCTCTACTAAAAATACAAAAATTAGCCAGTGCGGTCGTGCATGCCTGTAATTCCAGCTATTTGGGAGGCTGAGGTGGGAGAATTTCTTGAACCCAGGAGGCAGAGGTTGGCAGTGAGCCAAGATCATGCTACTGCACTCCAACCTGGGCGACAGAGTAAGACTCTGTCTCAAAACAACAACAACAACAACAACAACAACAACAACAACAACACCACCACCAAAAAACTGCCTGAGACTGGGTAGTTTATAAAGAAAAGAGGTTTAATTGCCTCACAGTTCTGCATGGCTGATCCTCAGGAAACTTGTAATCATGGCAGAGGGGAAGCAGGGAAATCCTACAGGGCAGCAGGCGAGAGAGAATGTGAAGGAAGCGAAGGGGGAAGATCCCCTTATAAAACCATCAGATCTCATGGGAACTCTCCCTATCATGAGACCAGCATGGAGGAAACTGCCCCCATGATCCAATCACCTTCCACCAGGTCCCTCCCTCAGTACCTGGGGATTATAATTTGAGATGAGATTTGGGAGGGGACACAGAGCCAAACCATATCACATTCTTCCTTTCCCAACTGCCCTTCTCTAACATGGTTTATCTCATTGCTTGTCAGTCAACATTCCCAGCTGTTACTCCAGCAGCCCCTCCTGACTCTCCTTTCCCCTCATCCCAACTGCAGAGGCAGCTTGGACTCTGGTCTTGACTTCTGGCCACTCCCCAGAGCAGATGGAGCATGGCCGCAGCCTAGAGGTATTCTGTCAGCAGAGCTCTTCTCTAGCTTCTCTGTCTACTGGAAGACGGGCAGGACTGAGAGTGCATTTATCTGGAATTGGAGGGTCTGCAGCCAAACACAGCAGGATATCAACTCCATAGTGATTCAGTTCACTGTTTTTCCCAGAGTGGAACTGGGAAAACAGCAATACTCGAAGTTGAAAGAAATGTCAGAGTCCTTTGATCTCCTCTTTAGCTCCTAACTGTGGCCATCATTTAACCTACCTGGCCTGCAATCAGAGGCCTGGCAAGATTATCTCTTTAAATCTCTCCCCTCTCAGAGACAGGTGAGTTTATACTACACATAGGTGTCAACACACACACAGGCAAACTTGAGAGTTCTGAGGTTTTGGAAAAAGAAGAAAAATATTTTTCAATAGAAGGTTTATTTTGTAATATGCAGCACCAGCAGTTTCTTTGGTTGAAATAGGGTCAGCTTTTAAGGATGTGGTGTAGGGAGGGACACAGTGTGGTGCAATGGGTTTGGGGTCTGTCTTAATCTGTTTGGGCTGCTACAACAAAATACCATAGACTGGGTGACTTATAAACAACAGAAATTTATTTCTCACAGTTCTGGAGGCTGGGAAGTCCAAGAACAGGATCAGGCAGATTTATTGTCTGATAAGGGCCCACTTTCTCATCGATGGCTCCTTCTTGCTATGTCTTCATATGGTGGAATTAGCTCCCTTGGGTCTCTTATTATTTTTATTTTTTTCTTTTAGACAGAGTCTTGCTCTGTTGCTCAGGTTGGAGTGCAGTGGAATGAACTCAGCTCACTGAAACCTCCACCTCCCAGGTTGAAGCGATTCTCCTGCCTCAGTCTCCTGAGTAGATGGGATTACAGCATGCGCCACCAAGCCCAGCTATTTTTTTTTTTTTTTTTGTATTCTTAGTAGATATGGGGTTTGCCATGTTGGCCAGGCTGGTCTCGAACTCCTGGCCTCAAGTGATTTGCCTGCCTTGGCGTCCCAAAGTGCTGGAATTATAGGCATGAACCATTGCCTGTTCCCTCGGGTCTCTTTTATAAAGGCACTAATCCCATTCATGACCATACTCATGATTTAATCACCTCACAAAGCCTGATCTCAAAATACCATCATATTAGGAATTAAGTTTCAACATGTGAATTTTGAGGGGAGAGGGGCACAAGCATTCAATCCCTAGCAGAGACCCAGAACCCAGTTCTAGTCTGCTAACTTGTGTGACTTCAGGAAAATCACTTCACTCTCTGAGCCTAAGGGTTTCCCTTCATCTGTCAGTGATGGGGTTGGGCTAGTGGTCTCTGGAATTCCTTCCAGCTGTGATGTGCCAGGATAGGCAAGCAACTGTTAGCCTTCACCCATGCAAATAACCGATGGCATCAGTTTTTAGCCACAGGGGAGAGAGAACACATCTTTCCCTGCCTGGGCTACCCCAGGTTTTCTCAATCTTGCCTTATTGACCTTTTTGAAATCTCTTTCGGAAGCAAACTCTTCCTTCCAAGGAATCTGGATAGACAGTAGAACACAAAGGGGCTGCCCTTTGCTGTTCGTAAGCTGAGGTCTGGGAAATAGACCACAGCAGGCTCAACAGCCTCTTCATTATGGGTTACCCCGAATATTGTATTTTAGAAACTTCAGCGGCCTCAGGCAAGCATTTCCATTTCTCTGTATTTGTCCTAGCCTTGAATATTTTCATGCTGGCTACCTTGCAAACAGTGGTGCCTAATGAGTGTCTTGAAGCTCTGGGAAAGATTGATGTTTGACTCACAAAAAAAGCATTCTCTAAACTTTTTCTGAGAGATAGGGAGACTCTGTAAATCATTAAATGAAGCCTATCTTAGTCTAAACTCATAACAGTTCTCATCTTTGCTCTAGGCTACGCGTGTCAGGATTAGGCGAGCTTTCACTGTGAGGGGCTGGTGCACTGTGGCGCCTGTTAAATAGAGCATTAGGGATAGAAGCAACAGGATTTTGAAGCGTGTTCAACAATGGAAGCCGAATGAAATGAATCCACAGAGCCAGGTAACTGCCAAGGGTACACTTTTGAGAGAGGGAAAACTGTGGATTGTATAATTAGTTTCTCTTCAGAAAAGAGCACCACTCAGGTCAATTTAAATAGATTTGGCTACCCTCAAGGGATAGGTTGTAGCAAATTGCGAGTTTGACCCCCATCCCCATAATCAATATATTTGCCAATGAAGTGTCATTGGTCTGTGCATCCAGGGCCAGCCTTGAGAGAAGGGAAGCTGAAGAAAAGATACTTCTTCAAAGGCCAAGTGTAGCCTAAGGGGTATGTGGGGAGAGGCTAGGGAGGAGGATCCCAGACCCAGCTGCAGAGCCCAGCCCTCTGCTTTTTTAGTTGCTAATTTCTGTAGGGGGGTTTCATGTATTTTCAGTAAAAGCTCAGAGTAGCAACCCCTCCCCACTCATTTGGTTCTTTTTGTTTGTTTGGCTTTTTTATTTGTTTTGAGACAGGGTCTTATTCTGTCACCCAGGCTGGAATGCAGTGGCACAATCACAGCTCACTGCAGCCTCAACCTCCCAGGCTCAAGCAATCCTCCCACCTCAGCCTCCCAAGTAGCTGAGACTACATGCATGTGTCACCACGCCCAGCTATTAAAAAAAAAAAATTGTAGAGATGAGAGCTCTCCATGTTGCCCAGGCTGGTCTCGAACTCTTGGACTTAAGTGATCCCCTGCTTTGGCCTCCCCAAGGGCTGGGATTGCAGGTATGAGCCACAGTACCCGGCCCCATCTGGCTGTTGCAGTCACATCTTCTCAACTTCCTCAACTTCACACCCCTGAACCAACAGCCAGTTCTGTCTGTGATTCCCCAGGGTTGGCACAGCAGGTCAAGAGAAAGACAGGGCAGTCTGCAGACACAGATGCAAGGTGAAAGCAGAGAGGAGTTTCTATTGTTATTAATTCCCCTTTCACTTCCCCTGACCTCTTACCTGGTCTCTGCCTGCTCAGTCTCTGTACCTTACTTGTAAGATCTAGATTTCTGAAGTCCTGGCCTTTCCCTGTGGCTTCCCTCTCCCCACCTTGTGAAACTTTTGATGGTCTTTAAAGCTTAATTCAAGTGCTACCTCCTCTGGGAAGGCTTCTTGCCTGGCATGCTTGGAAGCCCCTCATCTGTGTTCCTATCACAGTTAGTACTTGCGTCTTTTGAAGAGTTTATACTGTTTAGTCAATGTCTGTTTTCATGGTTATCTTTCCCCATCATTTGCTGAATTCCTTGAGGGCACAAACAAAATTTTTTATTTCTATATATTCTAGACGTTTCAGTCTTGGCCCATAGTAGGTCTTGAATAAATATCTGTTGACCAATATTAATAAAGAGAATTTACAGGGCCCATCAGAATCTCCCTGGGTAGGGTTTTCAATGTATACATTACCAGGCTCCACCCCTAGAAATACAGATGCTGTAAGTCTAGACTGGGGTTCTTGAATCTGTCTTTTGAAAAAGCCTCATGTGATTTTATTTATTTATTTATTTTTAGTTTTTATTTTTTTGAGATGGAGTTTCACTCTTGTTGCCTAGGCTGGAGTGTAATGGCATGTTCTCGTCTTACCGCAACCTCTGCCTCCCAGTTTCAAACTATTCTTCTGCCTCAGCCTGCTGAGTAGCTGGGATCACAGGCATGCGCCACCATGCCCAGCTAATTTTTTTTTTTTTTGTATTTTTAGTAGAGACGAGGTTTCACCATGTTGGCCAGGCTGGTCTCGAACTCCTGACCTCAAACTTTCCACCCACTTTGGCCTCCCAAAGTGCTAGGATTACAGGCGTGAGCCACCGTGCCTGGTTTTTAATATTTATTTATTTTATTTATTTATTTTTTGAGACAGAGTCTTGCTCTATCGCCCAGGCTGGAGTGCAGTGATGCGATCTCACTGCAACTTCCACCTCCCAGGCTCAAGCTATCCTTCCACCTCAGCCTCCTGAGTAGCTGGGACTACAGGTGTGCACCACCAAGTTGGCTAATTTTTGTACTTTTTATAGAGACAGGTTTTTGCCATGTCTCTCAGGCTGGTCTTGAACTCATGAGCTTACATGATCTGCCCACGGTGGCCTCCAAAAGTGCTGGGATTACAGGTGTGAACCACGGTGCCCAGCCTATATTCATCTTAAAATGTAAAAGAGGCTGGGTGTGGTGATTCATTCCTGTAATCCCAGCACTTTTGGAGGCCAGGGCAGGAGGATCACTTGAGCCCAGGAGGTTGAGACCAGCCTGAGCAACATAGGGACACCCATGTCTCTACAGAAAAAAAAAAAAAAAGAAAAAATTAGCTGGGCATGGTGGCATGCAATTGTGGTCCCAGCTACTCAAGAAGCTGAGACGGGAGTTTCCTTTGAGCCTAGGAGTTCAAGGCTGCAGTAAGCAGTGATCATTGCACTACATTCCAGCCTGGGCAACAGAAAGCGATCATGTCTCAAAAACAACAGCAACAACAACAACAACAACAACAACAACAACACGAATAGAGATGTGTTGGGAAGAGGAGATTCAGTGAGACATGAAACAAAATATCAGTATGAGACTGAAGTTCTCTGGTTCTTCAGTAACAATAGTTATCATTAATGAAAATAAACCCCATTGTATTTGGAAGTATAGACACTCATGATGTTGCAGATGTTGGAGGGAAAAGCCATGATCACACTCAGCTGATGGCAGTGTGCGAACAACTCAGCCCAGATCAGCCCAGCTTTTTTGTTTATAAAGTGGGTGGACAGCATCTGTCTAATTAAACAAAGAGCCACCCTTGGGTTGTTGATTGTTGGAGGGAGAGATGTGGAGAATTTAGTCCAGTAATCTCATTTTAGAGATGAGGAAACTAAGGCTCAGGGAAGGGCTGTGACCTCATGTGCAGTAACCAGTTAATGGAACCGCCGAGCCTGGAATCAAGTTTCCTGACTCTCTGCACACTGATTATTCCTGTACAGTCTAGCTAAATGTTCCTAGGTTGGGGGAAAGTCTACTAACTCCCCCAAGAGTCCCCAAAGTGTCCCAGTCAACCCAATCCATGCCCCACCCTGATCTGCCACACCCTTCTCAATCATTTCCCACCTTTGCCTCCAGGGTTATTTCTCCAAAAGTCAGCGCCAATCAGGGCCTTCCTCCCTACCACAGAAACTTATGCTGGGTTATCAGGGTAACAACACAAACTCCAAACTCCTCAGCAAGGCACTGTAGGTCCCTTGCTTTGTGATCCAAGTGAAGCCTGCTCTGATGTCATCTCCCGTCCCTCCTCCAGGCTCTGACGGGCAGGGCACTGTGGCTTGCCTGCTCATGTGCATTCCTGACCCTCCTCTTCTGTCTGGGAGAGCCCAAAACCTATTAGAGAGGTTGCAAAGACTAAATGCCCTCTTTCCCCACTCAGCTGAACCTGGAGCATAGGGTTGTGAGCCAGCACTGCCCGTCAGGATGATGCCCATGGACACCTACTGTGGGGGATAGAGGTAGCATTGGTAAAGGTTTTTCTCCTTCTAAAATAGAGGGATGTACATAGAGAGGCCCTTCCACCTCCTTCCTGGTTTCAGAGGACGTGGTATGAGCACTTGGTAATGAAGCTGCAGCAGTCATCTTGCAGTCCTGAGGGAGAAGGCCAAAGAATCCCAGAGAAGCTGCCCCGCAGGCCAGACATTGCTGACCCAGCTCAGCCAGCACTGGAACCTCCCACAGCTGGACTTATTGTTATATAAAATATAAAGATATTATATGGTAATCTATAACAAATGAACAAATAATAAACTTACAAATTCACAATTACTTCAGTCTTCCGTTACTTGCATGCTGACCGATACAATAGCTGTTCTTTGTTTCTTTTTTTTTTTTTTTCGAGATGGAGTCTCTCTCTGTTGCCCAGGCTGGAGTGCAGTGGCACCATCTCGGCTCACTGCAACCTCTGCCTCTTGGGTTCAAGTGATTCTTCTGCCTCAGCCTACTGACTCAGTATCTGGGATTACAGGCCTCTGCCACCATGCCGAGCTAATTTTTGTATTTTTAGTAGAGACGAGGTTTCGCCATGTTGGCCAGGCTGGTCTAGAATTCCTGACCTTAAGTGATCTGCCTGCCTTGGCCTCCCAAAGTGTTGGGATTACAGGTGTGAGCCGCTGCACGTGGCCAATAGCTGTTCTTTGACTGAATCGGGCCTCCTTCCCTCAGCTGCCTGCCCTCTCAGGAAATGGAGACGAGATTTAAAACTACAGAAAAGCTCAAGTCTCCCCTCCGTATCCTGGACCTGCTCCTCATTCCTGCCCTTTGTGGGTTTCTGCAGTAGTGTTTCTGCTTCCACGAGGCCAGTGGACACTCCAGGAAGGTAGCATCTCAGTGCCCTGGAAGTGTTCTCTTGGCTCATAGTCACAGCTCCCTCCACCTAGCTCTAGACTCTTCTGGGCAAGGACTTCAGTTCTTGTTCTCTATTTTCTGTTTATGTAGCAATTCAGGCTTGACAGAGCCTGGGTGTCCCGTGAGGGAGTTTGGCTTCCTTTAGGAGAGAGTCTGCCTTGCACTTAACAGGGCCTCCTTGGACAACGTGAGGGCATGGCCTTCCCAATTCCACTCTGTTTAGAGATTCTCACTTGTTGTGATCCTGGTCTTCATGGTTGGATATGGACATTACCACCTTTCACCTCTCTCCATGCCTGGAGGAACAAATTTTTTACTCCAATCAAACCAGTTTACATGCATGCTTCAGAAAATCAACTTTCTCTTCTTCCAACAGTTTCCTCCACCTTGAATGCTCCTTCATGCCAACATCTCCACCTATCAGAATCTTCCCCAATCTTAAAAACCTCATGCACATTCACATCCTCTGTGTGTGAATTTTCTCCATTCCAGCTAGAGAGCTCTCCTCCCTTTCAGCACTTGCAAGACCATGCATAGTTCAGCAATCACTCAATGTGTTATACTGCCTTGTTTTGGGGTTGTGAACATATGTCTCCCGGCTGGACTACAAGCTACTGGGACCGCAGTTTATATATCTTTTAAATCCTCTCCAGAGAAAGTGCTGCAGGTCAATCCAAGTCAACAAACATTTATTGTGCTTGGTAACGCTATCTCAGGACTTCTTGTTATGGGGAATAATAAATGTAGGTATTCTTCAGAGCTACTTTAATTTGGGATTACATTTCCTTGCAACCAAGAGCACCGTACCTAATAGATATATCAACAAAGGAAACATATGTAGGAGTAGAAATGATTTTTCTACAGTTTATTTCAAGTTGGGTAGTGTATAAAGGAGAATGACTGAGAGAAGGGAGAGGGTAAGGATTGGACCCATAAATATGTATCCATAATAATTTTTAAAAAGTTTTAAAAAGTTATAATAAGGTAACTATAACTAACAATAATTTTATTATCTATTTCAAAAGACCTAGAAGAGTTGATCTGAAATGTTCTTAACACAAAGAAATGATAAATGTTTGAGGTGATGGCTATCTCAAGTGCTTGATTTGATTATTACACATTGTATGCTTGTATCAAAATATCATATGTATTTGATCTAAATATATGGATTTGCATAACAATTCTACATAATACTATTATTATCAATATTAATAATATAATAAATAATAATGATAATAATAGTATTATGTACAATTATTATGTATCCGTAACCATATAAAATAAAAAAAATTAGAAAAAGAGTTGATGTATGTGTGTGTGTAAAAGCCCAAAGCTAAAGGAACTCATAGTGAATGTGTGTACATATGTGGTGGTGGGGGAGGAGGGTGACGAGGAGGTTTATTTAGGAGCAAGATTAAAATAATAAACTCCATGTTCAGTGCTACCCTCATATAAATTAGTAAACTCTAGATATTATTTTAAGCAACAACGTTTCTTGAGTGCCCCACGTTTGTGAGGTTTGGATAATAATACTCTATTTCTTAACATTTTAACTCACCTCATCCAAACCAATGCTTCCTAACATGAAATTTGATTTTACTCTCAATAGATAAAGAAAATAGTTTTTATTCTCCATTTAGGTCAAAAGCAATTTTGGCAGCAGTTCAAACACTGCTCAGGGCACCAAAAATAACTGGAAGCTTATCTTTGTGAATGTCTTTTTTTGGGGCAGGGGTTGGGGGCTGTTTTTTTCTCTGGTATTTTTCTTCTCTATCTTTTGAATTTTCTTTCTTTTTAACAAATTTTGCAATTTTTGCTTTTTTTTTTTCATCACATCTCTCTGCTTTGACATTGCTTGACAGTTTAAAAAACCTAGATGTCCTTTCATTCTTCTCTGAGATGACAGTAACATTTCAATAATTCATATTAATGGGGTTGGGGAGTTGGAGTCCCTGGAGGAGCAGGAAAGCAGTTTGGTAAAGTGGAGGAAGCCTTGGACCTGAGTTTGGGAGACCTGGGTTTTCATGTAGGATTTTATCAGTATCTGGCTGGATGACCTTGGGCAAATCACATCTACTCAGAGTCTTCAGGCCCTTATCTCTAACAAGAAAGATTTGACCAATATGCTCTCTAGGCATTAGCATTCTGTGACATTTCTAAAAACCAGCTTTCTATAAAAAGTGAGATTTGTACTTGTGTTTGAAAATATGGGTCTTTGGTGATAATTAACACTGGATTTAAAAGGCGTTTTGTATTTCACAACTTTGTGGTTACTTGAGCTTTATAAATGAGGACTGGGATTTGGGACCAGCATTTCTCAGGTTGTCATCAATCAAACATTGGAAACGTTTCCAGATAGGAGTTGACTCTGCAGGAAATGGGGAGAAGAATAGTAACGGTCCTTGACTTGTGCTCTTTTTCTTTCTTTCTTTTTTTTTTTGGTGGTTAAAAAAACATAACATTGAAATCTATCCTACTAGCAAAATTTTAAGTGTACGGTACAGTATTGTTAACTATAGATGTGTGGCTGTATAGCAGATCTCTAGAACACTTTCATCTTGCGTAACCAAAACCAAAACTTTATATCCATTGCACAGTAATTCCCCATTTCTCCTTCCCTTTCAGCCCCTGGAAACCACCATTCTACTTTATGCTTTTATGAGTTTGACTACTTTAGATACCTCATATAAGTGAAATCATGTAGTATTTATTCCTCTATGATGGATTTATTTCATTTAGCATGGTGTCCTCAAAGTTCATCAATGAATTTTGACAGGATATTCCTTCTTTTTTTAAGGCTGAATAATATTCCTTGATTTGTGTTCTAAATACAATTTTTCTGAGTTTGATACAAATAAAATTAAAATTCATGTATTTTGTCTCAATACCCATTGCTGCTCTTAATTCATGGTGCCCTCATCAATGCAAAAACTCTTTGGGCAGATTTGCCTTGCACCCACTAGCATCTAAAGATGGCTCTCTTTACCTTGGGATGTGTTCCCAATATTGTTTGATTTTTTTTTTTTATGACTTTAAGTTGGAGTCAGGCTTATACACAACAGAAGTCTTTGCAAACATTTTTTTAAATGGAAAGATCATACTATTTTGGAACAATCTAGATTCTTGTCTTGACTTTGTGCAGCCTTGGGCAAGTCTCTCCCATGATGGCCCTCAGTTTCCTCATCTGTAGAATGGAGGCATTAGATTAGTTGCGTGGTTCTCAACAGGGCAATTTTGCTTTTCAGTGGACCTTTGGCAATCTCTGAACACATTTTTGGTTGTCCTAGCTGGGGAGGGTGTGACTGGCATCGAATGGGGAGAAGCCAGTGTTCCTGCTGAACATCATACCATTCATAGAACTGGTCCCTCCCTCACCCTCCAAGTTCCCCAAAGAATTTTCTGGACCTAATGTCAATAGTGGTGAGGTTGAGAAATCTTAGATTTCTAAGTTTTCTACCATCTATAAAATGCCACAACTCCTTCCATATCATCATTTTTGCCCTTCACCCTCTCATGGGCTTGGGCCTAAGATGAAACTGTAAAGAACTCATTTAATTTCTTCTCCTTCTGTAGTTTGTTCTTCTCGAGCTTTCATTCTTTGTCCTCTTCTTTCCCTGTCTCATCATGACCTGAGACAAATTTAAGAGGCATATACATTTTAACAAGGTTTAAATTTGGGTGGCATCAGGCTGGTTTGAAGGAGAAAGACATTTAATCAGCCTAGGCCTTTGCTGCCGGACCGCTTTCATCTCGTTTTGAGTCCATGTGAGAACACTGACCTGCTGGTTATGTAAGCTGGGGACTGGGGAAGGGTGGACATTATTAAAATAAGGTGATGTTTAGTTTTTAGTTTAAGTTTTGAGCCACTGTCAGATTTTGTTTCTTATTCTTTCCTATTCCAACAGTCTCCATCTTGTACAGAAGTTTCATGTGCAAAAGTAAAACAGCAGCATAACTGCTCAGGTAGGTTTTGGTCCCAGAGAAACAAAAGCATAACATCTCCAATGTATACCTTGCATTTAAGATACAATCTTTACTCATTTATTTCTTACGTGTCTATGCTAGAAATATACCTGGCATCCAAACAGGAAAGACAGAACCTAGGTGTTATCTCTGAAAACCTTCCTCTCTCTCATCTCTCATATCCATTCCACCTCCAAATCCTATCAATTTTGCCTCTGAAATATTCTGTGGATCTACCTCTTTTTTTTTTTTGAAACAGAGTCTCGCTCTGTTGCCCGGGCTGGAGTGCTGTGGCTGGATCTCAGCTCACTGCAAGCTCTGCCTCCTGGGTTTATGCCATTCTCCTGCCTCAGCCTCTTGAGTAGCTGGGACTACAGGCGCCCGCCACCTCGCCCGGCTAGTTTTTTGTATTTTTTAGTAGAGACGGGGTTTCACCATGTTAGCCAGGATGGTCTCGATCTCCTGACCTCGTGATCCGCCCGTCTTGGCCTCCCAAAGTGCTGGGATTACAGGCGGATCTACCTCTTAACCTCTTTCAATAACTGCAGTCCAAGTCACTGTCACCTTTTCCTGGACCACTGTCATGTATGCTTAACCACTCCAAACCCATCTCCCCTGTTCCCCTCCACTCTACTTTTCACACTGAAATACAATATAAGTCACTGTCTCAAAACACAAATTAGGCCCTTGGATGAAACTCTTCAATGGCTGTTCACTCTGCTGAGGATGAAAGCAAAACTGCTTTACATGGTCTGTAATCTACCTCCCTCCCCACCCTCATCCTCCTGTCCTCCTACCCACTCAACTTCTCCAAATACATCTCGTCCCACCTGTTCCTCATTTTTTCTACTCCAATGATGGTAGCATCTTTCAGCCCCTGGAACTTTACATGCTCCTTCCTACCACAGTGCCTTTGCACAGACCTTTTCTCCAGCCTGAATGCTCTCGCCATCCTTACTCCTACCTCCCTGTCTTAGGCTGGGTTTTCCCAGACGCACACTTTGATACTGGGACTTGACTTTGTGTAATTTATTGGAAAGGTGATCCAGAAAGCACTGCTAAGGGAGTGGGGACAGTGAGTCAGGACAAAGGGGAAGCCAGCACAGGTGCAGTAATGCGCAGACTCCTGGAGAAGGCAGTTGATGCTGATACTCACTAAGGCCTTCTGGGAAATGGCACAGAACATGCCTCTGAGTTGTCCATCCTGAGGGGTGAGAAGGTGAGGTATTTGTACTCTAATTGCTGTTGACTATGGGTTGATGACTACTCCCGGGATTGCCAATTTCCTGGTACTTCTGGCTTGTCCTGGCATGGGATGAGGCCACTCCTATGGCCAGAGAAAGCACTTGGGGAAAAAGTCACATGCGTTTGCAGTAAGAAGCTATCGTACTGCCCAGGAATGTGGTGACAGGGGAACTGAGCAGGGGACTGGTAGCATCTGCTTCACCATGCACCCTTTCTTCATCTAATAATTCCTACCCATTCTCCGATCTCCAAGAAGCACCCCCAGACCTCCTTGAGGTAGTCAGTACCCTCATAACCAGCATACCTGGCACCTTGGCCCTTTCCTTTGTAGCATCTGCCACAGTGTGATTGTTTCCTTAATATTTGTCTCTAGTACTGGACTGCAGATAACCCGAGGCAGGGACTGTGTCTGTGTTTACTCACCTGTGTCTTTACGGCCACCATGGCAGCCAGGTCTGGCTTTGTGGCATGTAGGATGGATGCTCTTTAATTTTATTCTTTTTTTTTTCCCCTAATGGGACATACAGTTTTTCTCTTAGTAACCATTTTAAGCACAGCTAACAGTTCTCACCTGTGTTTGGATTATATTGTTCCTACACAAGGATTAGAACTTTCTCTTAGTCAAGTCATTAGAAAATTATAAAGGTTAAAAAAGTCCAAATAAGCGCTGAAACATTGCTGTGTAGACACAGACTGAAGCATTTAGATATAGAACCGTGGACTGGAAGGCAGTGTGATCCTACCATGGCTCAGAATCGCATGAAAGGTGATTTTGGCCTCTCTCTAAGGTGGAAAGAAGTGTGATTTCTTTTGTTTTTGAGACGGAGTTTCGCGTTTGTCACTTGGGCTGGAGTGCCATGGCACAATCTCAGCTCACTGCAACCTTTGCCTCCTGGGTTCAAGTGATTCTCTTGCCTCAGTCTCCCAAGTCCTGGGATTACAGGAGCGCATGACCACGTCCATCTAATTTTTGTATTTTTAGTAGAGACGGGGTTTGGCTATGTTGGCCAGGCTGGCCTCAAACTCCTGACCTCAGGTGATCTGCCCGCCTCGGCTTCCCAAAGTGCTGGGATTATAGGCATGAGCCACCATTCCTGGCCAAGAAATGTGATTTCTACAAAAGTCTAATGAATGAAAGCTAAGGGCTGTTTCATGTACTCACTGTTTTCTTCTGTGAATCAGAATAGAGTCAACCCATAACAGCTTTGTGGTATAACCTATCTTTTTTAGAGAAAAGCTTCTCATGCTGTAAAGAGAGGGTGTAATTCTTGGAAGTATATTAGTCAAGACTCCAACACAGACTACTATAAAGGGAAAAACAGGATGCAAGACATGGGATGGATGGGGTGGGAGGGGGTCAGAGTTACAATAAATATGATTGGTTCTCTTTCCTTCTCATTCTCTCCCCCTTTCTTATTCTCATCTTCTCCCCTCCACCTGTTTGATTCTTTCTGTGCTTTCCATGTTTTCTTCTACTGTGGATAGGCTGCTTTTATATGTAGGAAAAGATGAACACTGGCATTCCCAAGGGATATGTAATCTAGGAGCCTCAGTAGCAAGGAACAGTATCTTTCTCCCACCATCCATACACTGGGGAATTAATTGGTCCTGCTTGAGTCATCTACCTGTTCCTTGGACCAGTCTCTGTGGTGAGTGACAGGGAATATAGCATGATGACCCAGTGGGGATGATGTGCACCCCCATGGTAGTGGTGGAGAGTCGGGTATTTTGATCTGCAGCCCCATCAGAGCCACATGGAAGGAAGAAAGAGGGCTGTTACTACTGAAATATGGAGAAAATGCTAGGCACAAGAAAATGACAGCTATCTCTAGAAAAAGAAACTGATATGCTTTTTAATTCATTAATTTATTCAGACCCAGTTATTTATTAAAAAAAAAATCTATTGATTCTCCATTATGACCAAATACTTCCAGTCATAGAAATAAAAGATAGCTTCCCTCATTCAATAACTCAATATAGTGGAAGAGATAGACAAACAGACAATTATGGTAGGAATCAGCTTTTAAGATCTTATATTATTAAAATAGCCCAACTGCAGGAACTTTAAAAATAGAATTCTTTATGTATTTCCAAAGAAGCTGGGAGCTACCATGAAAATAAGAATCATCTTCATTACTTCTGATTCCAGCCACAACAAAGCTAATTAGCTGTCCTTCTGCCCTTCTGGTAAAGTCTGGGTGGGAGGTGTGGGGGAATGGGGAGAAGACAGCTCAAAGAGATACTAAACATCTACTCAGACAAAGCTTCCCTCTGGTAAGGGAAGATTATAAAAATTCCAAGGATTCCCTGATTAAGAAAAGGTCTTAATAAACTCTTGTGTGCTAGACTGCAAGAATAAACTGCTATGTCCAGAGGTTCAAGAGTCAATCATTCCTGATTTGCTGGGAGAATTTCTTAGCAAAATGCACTAAGCTTGTCAACCACCAAGCATTTATAATGCTCCAATTGTTTGATCAATCTTGCTTCTTAAATGGTGTTCTAAACCAAGTGCCCTCCTATAGAACTTCAATGGCTTTGGCCAGTGTTCCACGAGACATCATCTGGAATTCATATTCAATTCAGAAATTTTCCAGGGACCACCTGCTTGAGAGATAAAAATGAAAGAATATGGTTTATAATAACACTAACCAAAGGCAATCACAACTAAGCAAGCTTATTTCCTACTGAAAAACAAAAGTGATTTAGAGTGAAGTTGACCTGAGTAGTTTGTTCTAGTAATACAGGACCATTTTCTTTAAGGTCTACAATCCTTTAACTATTTTACTGTTGCCTTACCCATGAACAGACCTCCCCAAGATATATGTTTCAAGCACTCTACATGCTATAGCCTTCAACAGTTTAGGTCTGATAACTTTCCCGATAGGAAGATAAAAGGCTATAACTCACAGAAGTTCTGAGATTTCTTGTGGAGAGGCAGCTTTTATCAGTTCTGGAACAGGCCTTTTAATAGCATAACCCACACTTGACATGAGGTAGCAACACCTGTTATCTCAAAGCCTTCTAAAGCAGGTCAATCCTCAGAGCAGTTTCAAGGAACATCAGTGGCAGAAAGAAAAACTACCTAAATCTAACAGGAATAACTCTCTTATTGACTTAGCCAAAAAAAGGCTAGCTTAGATAAGTACGTTGCAAGTCTCCAAGTTACCAAATCTCTAGCTGAAGTAATAGCAAACCTGTTAAAAGCCATAGGAAGGGTCCTTTGATATTATTTAACCTAACTTCCACCTTGAACAGTGGGAGAACAATGAAATGACTTTCCAAGATCCCATAATGAGTGAGGGGCCTAGCCCATCGTGTGCCCTTCTGATACTTTCCTCTTGGTATCAGCTACAAGTAACAGAAGAGCACAATGAATATTTATTAAACAAAAAAAATTTGTTATCTTACAGAGTAAGACTGGAGGTAATGAGGCTCTAGGATTGATTAGAATGTCAGTCATGTTATAAAAGATTTAATCTCTTCCATTATTCTCTTTTCACTCTGCCACTCTTGAAGTGTTGAAATTTGACCTCAGGTTTGCCCTCTTGTGATTTCAAGATGACTTTAAGCATTTTATCTGCACATACCATCAACCAAAGGCTGGAACAGAACCTACCCCCAACCCAATCTTGAGACCATTTTTTGATTGGCAGTCCCATCAGAACCACGTGGAAGGAAGAAAGAAGAACTGCATGGAAGGGGTATGGAGAACTTTCCCAGAATCCCCAGAAGATTTCTTTTCACATCTTATTGGCTGGAATTGCAACAATCAATAGCAAGGCAAAGTGATCTACTGTGATTGAATTAGATCAGCGGTCTGCATACTGATCTATCTTGGGGATCCCGAGACCATTTCAGGGGATCTGCAATGTAAAAATTTTTCATAATTTATTATTTTGCCTTTTCCATTATAATATGACTTTCCCACTGTATTGACTATTGCTGGTGGTTCAAAATCAATGGTGGATAAAGCTGGTACCTTATTGTGAGTCAAGGTAGTGGCATCAAGCTATATCAGTTTTAAAAAAGCCAGTTCCACCTGTGAATTCCTTGATGAAGTGGCAAAACCTCTAATTTTAATAAAGTACAAACTTTGAACACACTTATTTTAAATATTAAGCATTATAGCACTTCTGCTGCAAGCCAAGACAAAACAACCTGTGTGGGGATTTTCTCAAGAAGGAGCACTTTTGCATTTGTTTGAGTTGCCAGCTAGACTAGCAATCGTTTTCTGTTTGTTTGTTTGTTTTCTCCTGGAACACCATTTTTACTGGAAAGAACAAATGTCACACAAACTATGGCTATTCAGACTTGGGCATTTGGCAGATATTTTCTTAAAAATGAACAAAGTCAGCCTGTCACTTCCAGGAAAATAAATAACTAATCAACAAAATGAAAAGGCATCTTCCAGATTGGTAAAAAATATTTTCACACCATATATCTGATAAGGGGTTAATATCTCCAAATTTTATAAAGAACTTGTATAACTCAACTGCAAGAAAACATATAACCAGATTAAAAAATGGCCAAAGGATCTGAATAGCTGTTTTTCCAAAGAAGATATACAAATGGTTAGCAGGTACATGTATGAAAAGATGCTCAATGTCACGAACTGTCAGGGAAATGGAAGTGAAAACCACTATGAGCTGTCACCTCACACCTGTTAAAATGGCTGTTATCAAAAAGGTAAGAGAGAACAGGCTGGAGTGTTGGCACTCTATGTGTTGGCAAGGCTGGAGTGAAAAGGGAACCTTTGTACACTCTTGGTGGGAATGTAGATTGGTGCATCCATTATGGAAAACACTATGGGGTACCTAAAGAAATTAAAAATAGAATTACCATTTGACTCAGAACCTCATTTTCTAAGTATATACCCAAAGAAAATGAAATGACCACCTCGTAAATAAATCTGCACACTCATGTTCATTGCAGCATTATTCTCAACAGCCAAGATGTGGGAACAATGTAAGCGTCTGTCATAGATAAAGAAACTGAGGCATATACTATTCAGTTTTAAAATGGAGGAGGCCAGGCTTGGTGGCTCACACTTGCAATCCTAGCACCTTGGGAGGATGAGGTGGGAGAATCACTTGAGCCCAGGAGTTCAAGACAAGCCTGGGCAACATACTGAGACCCCCATCTCTATTAGAAAAAAAGATTAGGCCGGGCGCAGTGGCTTACACCTGTAATCCCAGCACTTTGGGAGGCGGAGGCTGGCGAGTCACGAGGTCAGGAGTTTGAGGTCAGCCCGGCCAACATGGTGAAACCCGTCTCTACTAAAAATGCAAAAAATTAGCTGGGCATAGTGGCAGGTGCCTGTAATACCAACTACTCAGAGGCCGAGGCAGGAGAAGCGCTTGAACTTGGGAGGCAGAAGTTGCAGTGAGTCGAGATTGCACCACTGCACTCCAGTCTGGGCGACAGAGTGAGACTCCGTCTCAAAAAAAAAAAAGATTAAATAAATAAATAAGGAGATCCTGACATTTACAACAACGTGAATGAACCTAGAGAACATTATAGCAAGTGAAATAAGCCAGCCACAGAAAGAAAAATATCGCATGATCTCACATGGATGTGGAATCTAAAAAAACTGTCAAATATGCAGATACAGAGAATAAAACAGTGGCTACCAGGGGCAGGATGGAGGATAGGAAATAGGGAGATGTAATAAAGGATATAAAATAGCACCTATGTAGAAGGAACAAGTTTAAAGCTCTAATGTACAACATGAGGAGTGTATTGTATTCCGATTTTTGGCTGAAGGAGTAGATTATAGTGGTTCTGGCCACAGGGAAAAGAAAAAGATAACTATGGGAGATGATGGCTACGTTAACTTCTTTCACTGTAGTGACCATTTTACTATATATGTATCTTATAACATTGTGTGGTATACCTTAAATATATACAGTTAATTAAGAGGCAAACAACTAACAATGTATATTGTCAATGAAAATTAGAGATTTTTTTCTTGAGACAAGATCTCACTCTGTGGCCCAAGCTGGAGTGCAGTGACCTGGTGTGATCTCAGCTCACTGCAACCTCTGCATCCTGGGCTCAGGTGATCCTCCCACCTCAGCCTCTGGAGTAGCTGGGACTATAGGTGAGCACCACCACGCCTGGCTAGTTTTTATATTTTTAGTAGAGACGTGGTTTCTCCATGTTGCCCAGGTTGGTCTCAAACTCCTGGGCTCAAGTGATCTGCCTACCTTGGCCTCCCAAAGTGCTGGGATTATAGGCGTGAGCCACCGTGCCTGGCCAAGAATTAGACTTTTAAGCAACAATTAGAATTTAAAGACCAGATGTGGTGGCTCATGCCTATAATCTCAGCCCTTTGAGAGGTGAGAAGATCACTTGAGCCCAGGAGTTTGAGACCAGCCTGGGCAACATACAGAGACTCTGTCTCTACAGAAATAATAAAAAAAAAAAATTAGCTGGTTACGGTAGTGTGTGCCTGTGGTCCCAGCTACTAAAGGAGGCTGAGGTGGGAGAATCACCTGAGCTCAGGTGTTTAAGGCTGCAGTGAGCTATGATCATGCCACTGCACTCCACCCTGGGCGACAGGTGAGACCCTGTCTCAAAAAAAAAAAAAAAAAAAAAAAAAAAAATTAAAAACTTATAGCTGCCACTGTGTTCTTGACAACTTTCCAAACCTGAAAGACCTATGTTTAGAATGGTAGTGATGTAAATAAGTGTGTTTTTTTTTGATATTGTATAACGAAACTCGTCAACATTAGATCTGCATCATTCAGTAAACTGATGTCTTGAATGACCAGAGTGTGATGTTACACAATCATGCATGGCTACAAATTTCAAAGTTCAAGAGAGAGCAGCGGATTTTAATGTAACACATATGAAAAGCTTAGTGATTTGGTTTCTGATTCAACATCACTACTAACTGCTAAGAATAAATCACTTCTTGGGCTCTTACTGTCCAGTGCATAGGGAGGAAAAACTGGGTGAGGTCACAGTGAGAAGTTGTCATCTGCAGACTGGAAAGAGATCCCCTCCAGAAATGAGCTCTGCTGGCACCTTCCTCTTGGACCTCCAGCCTCTAGAACTCTGGGAAAATAAATGTCTGCTGTTTAAGGCAAAAAAAGAATGCATTACTTGTCAAATTTTAGTGTAGTATTAGGGAAAAATATCCACAATTATTTAAAAACTATTAAAATATTCTACATTTGAGTTAAGCTAGGTTCTCTTTATTTCAGCAAAAACAATATTGCAACAGATTGAATGCAGAAGCAGAGAATCCAAGTGTCTTCTATTAAGCCAGACATTAATTTGCAAAAATGTAAAACAATGTCTGTTTTCTTGCTACACTTTTGTCTTCAGAAAACTATAGTTATTTTTCATAAAATATTTTAGCATGTAATTGTTTATTACTATTATTTTTAATGAATTAATAAATGCTTTTAAATTTCTCAGTTTTAATTTCTTGTACAGTAAATATCAATAGGTATAATCCACATAAAAGTGCTTTGGAGATGTTCAATGATTTTTAAGGGCTTAAAGGGATGTGGAGATCAAAAAGTTTGAGAACATCTGGCTTAGGGTAATCAAAGGTCAGTTTCTGGGTAGGTATAATCCCAGCTTCCCCTAAAATACGTGGTTCCCCAATACCTGAACAAATTGGGATTCTCTGAGGAAGAAAGAAGAGGAGATGTCTTCAGGGTTCCTTTGGGGCAATCCTTTCTTCTCCAAGCGTCAGGTAGTATATGACTGTTTTTCCAAAATTAAGGCCAGGGGCAGTGACTCATGCCTGTAGTCCCAGCACTTTGAAAGGCCGAGCAGGGGGAGGATCACTTGAGGCCAGGAGTTCAAAACCAGCCTGGCCAACATAGTGAGACCCTGTCTCTAAAAAAAAAAAAAACCAAGCAAACCAAAAGAACCTCCAAATGAACTAAAACTGAATTTGCTTTGTGCTTCTTCAGAGAATTTGAACCAGAATGTTCTCAACCATAATTAAAGGAATGCAAACAAAACAATTATTAGGTAACTTTCTAAAAAATATTAGATTCGCAAAAATTCAAAAATCCAAGATAAATCCAATGCTAAAGACATAGAAAAATAGGTAAGAGCACAAACTGATGCAACCCTTATTATATTTGGAGAAAGGGATATGGAATTTGGTCATAACTATCAAAATTTTAAATGCTTATTCCTTTTGATCCAGCATTTAACTATTAGAAATTTATCCTACAGATATATCCCAAAATATGCTAAAATGCTCATTTCAGTGTTGCTTGTAATACTAAAACCCTGAAAAGAGCCTAACTGCTCATTAATAGAATATTGATTGATTTAATATGGAATATCCATGTAATGGAAGGCTAGGTTATTAAAATAAGCTGTTTAGACATGTATGTGTTATTACTGAAAGATCTCCAAGGTATTTTACTAAAAACAAAAATGTAATATTCAGAGCAGTGGGTAAAATATGATCACTGCTCCAGTTGTCTATTGCTGCATAAAAATCATCCCAAACTTAGTCACTTCAAACTACAATTATTAATTATGCTTGCAAACCTTCAAGTTAGGAGGGCTTGGCAGGAACAGCTTGTCTTGTTCTACCTGGAGTTAGCAGGATGGCTTAGAGGTTGGGGGCAACCTAGTGTTTAGAGATGAAATCATATGAAGGCTTCCTTGTTCACACATCTTGTAGTTGATGTTGGCTGTTGGCTTGAATGGGGCATGTTTATGTGGTTGTCCTGCTTGCTCACAGCATGTGGCTGAGTTCTGAGAACAAGCATCTCAAGGCACAGGAAATGGAAGCTACCAGTTTTTGAAGTCTTGGTCCAAGCACTTGGCACAGCATCGCTTGTACTATATCCTGTTTGAACTTGAGTTAAGCAGTCAGTGAGCCCAGATTCAAGGGGAGGGAATTTAGACTTTGCCTTTTGATACAATGAATGTCAAATAATTTAGGATTTATGTTTTAAAACCTCTACAATCCCATGTATGTAAAAATTTAAAGGCACACGCATGTGAAGTACAGATATATGCAAGATTTTTTTTTTTTTTCAGAGAGGCTGCAGAAAAAACTGTTAAAGTAGGGCTGGGCGTGGTGGCTCATGCCTGTAATCCCAGCACTTTGGGAGGCTGAAGTGGGCAGATTACCTGAAGTCGAGAGCTTGAGACTAGCCTGACTAACATGCAGAAACCCCATCTCTATTAAAAATACAAAATTAGCCGGGAATGGTGGTGCATGCCTATAATCCCAGCTACTTGGGAAGCTGAGGCAGGCAAATCTCTTGAACCCGGGAGGTGGAGGTTGTGGTGAGCCAAGATCGCGCCATTGCACTCCAACCTGGGCAACAAGAGTGAAACTCTGTCTCAAAAACAAAAACAAACAAACAAACAAAAAACAACAAAAAAACTGTTAAAGTATGACTACTTTTTGGGTAGAGAAAACATGGGTTAGGGATGGGTTGAGCAGGAAAAAGAGGACTTTAATTTCTGATTTTATACCTTATTACACTATTTAAATTTTTGTCCATGAGGATATACTACTTTTATTTTAAAAAACCCAAAATAACAGCAACCTATCCAGAATAAGAGTGAAGTCTTTCCTTGGGCCTCCAAGTCAAGTATCTTATTTTATATACACAGCAATTCTGTGAGGTCGTTATGTAGCAGGAAAAGCTGCAGAGAAAACCCCTCAGACACTGAGTTAAAGAAGGAAGGGCTTTATTCAGCTAAGAGCTTCGGCAAGGCTCATGTCTCCAACAACTGAGCTCCCCGAGTGAGCAATTCCTGTCCCTTTTAAGGGCTCACAATTCTAAGGGGGTCCGTGTGAGATGATCGTGACCGATTGAGCAAGCAGGGGGTATGTGACTGGGGGCTGCATGTACTGGTAATTAGAACAGAACGAAACAGGACAGGGATTTTCACAGTGCTTTTCTATACAATGTCTGTAATCTAAAGATAACATAACTGATTAGGTCAGGGGTCGATCTTTAACTACCAGGCCCAGGGTGTGGCCCTGGGCTGTCTGCTCGTGGATTTCATTTCTGCCTTTTAGTTTTTACTTCTTCTTTCTTGGGAGGCAGAAATTGGGCATAAGACAATATGAGGGGTGGTCTTCTCCCTTAATTAGGGAAGGTATGACCATCCCTCTTGTATTACTTCATTTTCATACTGTGATGTAGAAATACAAATACCTGAGACTGAGTAATTTATAAAGAAAAAGAGCTTTAATGAACTCACAGTTCACGTGACTGGGAAGGCCTCACAATCATGGCAGAAGGTGAAGGAGGAGCAAAGGCATGTCTTACATGGTGGCAGGCAAGAGACTGTGTGCAGGAGAACTGCCCTTTAGAAGACCATCAGCTCTCATGAGACTTGTTCACTATCACGAGAACAGCATGGGAAAGACCCACCCCCATGATTCAGTTACCTCCCACTGGGTTCCTCCGATGACATGTGGGGATTATGGGAGCTACAATTCAAGATAAGATTTGGGTGGGGACACAGCCAAACCATATCACCCGTTTTCAGATAAAGATCAGAATCTAGGTCTCAACTTCCAGTTGAGTGTCCTTTTCCTCTTTTCAATTAAGAGGAACCCAGGCCTAGAAAATCCAAAACCGTAACAGTGATTCTCCCAGCATCTAGCACATTATCTAGAATCAGTTTGCTGAATAAAGGAATACAAAAGCTTCTTATTGTTCAAATCTATCCTCCATTCTCTCCACTCTCAATCATAGATATAATAAAGTAGAAAACTGACTTTATTTTACTCTGTTGTTCAGAATTCTTCAATGTGTGAACTCATTTTCTACAAAGGTGCCAAGAACCAATACTGGGGGAAAAGACAGTCTCTTCAGTAAACCATGGCTGGGATGACTGGATATCCATAGAAGAATGCAACTAGACCCCTATCTCTAGCCATGTACAAAAATAAAATCAAAATGGATTAAAGACTTTAAGACCTCAAACTATGAAACTACTACAAGGAAACATTGGGGAAAATCTTCAGGACTTTTGTCTGGGCAGAAATTTCTTGAGTAATACCCCACAAGCACAGGCAACCAAAGCAAAAATGAACAAATGGGATCACATCAAGTTAAAAAGCTTTTGCACAGCAAAGGAAACAATGAACAAAGTGAAGAGACAACCCACAGAATGGGAGAAAATATTTGCAAACTACTCATCTGACAAGAGATTAATAATCAGAATATATAAGGAGCTCAAACAACTCTACAGGAAAGAATCTAATAATTCAATACAAACATGGGCAAAATATTTGGATAGATATTTCTCAAAAGAAGACATACAAATGGCAAACAGGCATGTGAAAAAGTGCTCAACATCATGGATCATCAGAGAAATGTAAATCAAAACTACAATGGGGTATCATCTCACTCCAGTTAAAATGGCTTATATCCAAAAGACAGGTAATAACAAGTGTTGGTGAGGATGTGGAGAAAAGGAACCTTCATATACTGTTGGTAGGAATGTAAATTAGCACAACCACTATGGAGAACAGTTTGGAAGTTTCTCAAAAACTAAAAATTGAGCTACCATATGACCCGTCAATTCCACTGTTGGCTATAGACCCAAAAGAAAGAAAATCAGTATATGGAAGAGGTATCTGCACTCCTATGTTTGTTGCTGCACTGTTTATTATAGCTAAGATTTGGAAGTAGCCTAAGTGTCTATCAACTGATTATTTGACAAGGAAAATGTGGTACATATACACAATGGAGTATGATTCAGCCACAAAAAAGAATGAGATCCAGTCATTTGCAACAACATGGATGGAACTGGAGATCATTGAGTGAAATAAACTAGGCACAGAAAGACAAACATCACATGTTCTCAGTTATTTATAGGATCTAAAAAATCAAAACTATTGGACTCATGGACATAGAGAGTAGAAGGATGGTTACCAGAGGCTGGGAAAGGTAGTGGGGGGCTGGGGAGAGGTGGGGATGATTAATGGGTTAAAAAAAAAAAAAGAATGAATAAGACATACTATTTGATAGCACAACAAGGTGCCCATAGTTATAATAACTTAACTGTACATTTAAAAATAACTAGAAGAATGTAATTGGATTGTTTGTAACTTAAAGGATGAATGCTTGGGAGAATGGACACCCTGTTCTCCATGATGTGCTTATTTCACATTGAATGCCTATATCAAAACCCTTGTGTACCCTATAAATGTATGCATCTACTCTGTAACCACAAAAATTAAAAATTAAGAGGCCGGGTGCAGTGGCTCATGCCTGTAATCACAGCAGTTTGGGAGGCCCAGGTGGGTGGATCACTTGAGGTCAGGAGTTCAAGACCAGCCTGGCCAGCATGGTGAAACCCCATCTGTACTAAAAATACAAAAATTAGCTGGGCCTGGTGGTGCATGTCTGTAGTTCCAGCTACTTGGGATGCTGAGGCATGAGAATCGCCTGAACCTGGGAGGCGAAGTTTGCAGTGAGCCAAGGTTGCACCACTGCACTCCAGCCTGGGCAATGGAGTGAGACTCTATTTCAAAAAATTAAAAAGAATTAAAAAGCCAAAACTAAACCAAAACAACAGCAGTGAAACAAAATTCTTCAATGTGTTTCAGCTTCACCTATAGAAAAAGAAGTACTCTGACATCTATGATATATTCCAGACATTATATTAAATGTTTTGCGTGAATTAACTCATCTGATTTTTTCAATAACCCTGTGATGTAAATGCTATTTTTGTTTAGCATCTCTATCCTACAGATGAGGAAAGCAAAACAAAGAGAAGTTAAATAATTTATCACAGCTAATAAGAGGAAGAGCGAGGCTTTGCACCAAGGAAATCTGAACTCAGAGTCTGTGCTGTCAACTACTTCATTACCCTGCCTCCAAACTTCTTGCGCCATTGACAAGGTCCTCCACTGCTAACTGGGGGTACCGCAAGCACAAAGATGGTGAGATGCGAAAATGCATGGTGCGTTTGAGGAACAGTCGTGAGGCCCAATTAAGCTAGAATGGAGTTGTCAACCTAAAAAAAGACATGAGAAAATTATCCCTAAATATGTTGAGTTTAATCAGGAATAAGAAATAAGGATTATAATTCAGAATGCGTGGAATGGCAAACCACCAGTGCATTGAGGGAAGGATAAGAGGAGCTTTTATTAGCAAAAAGAGATTTAGATAAGCTGCTTAGAAACAGAGTTCATTGGTTCCTGAGGTTCAAAGCCAGAGTTGTCAGTTCATTGGTGGAGATCCTGTTACTGGGCAAGTGTTCTTCAGAGAACATCTTATCTGAATTACTGCAGTCCTTCAGAGTGTCTAGTGATAAACCTTATCAAACCAGGATATGCATGAAGGATGTGAAAGGGTTTCTTATGGGGTTTTTAGAATGTCCTTGGAAAGAATTCTTATCTCAGATATGTAAGTGGGAGTCCTCTCTCCTTCATACCTTCTCTTCCTGGCCCTATTTTGCCTGGGTCTCACAAAAGCGATTTCATCCTGGTATCTGCATCTTTCACAGAGCCAACAAAGGGAAAAAACATGGTTACTTTATGACAGAGAAATAGGCAGGGGGCAGATCGTAGGGGCTTGTTGACCAGAGTAAAGAGTTTGGAGTTTATTTAATATGGGATGGAAAATCCTTGGAGAGTTGAAAGCAGAAGAGTGATAAAATTTGATATAGCTTTTTTGTTTTTTAGGTAAAAAATTAATTTTTTTGTGTGGAGTTGGGAGTCTCTCTATGTTGTCCAGGCTGGTCTTGAACTCCTGGCCTTGAGTGATCATCCTTCCACCATGTGAGCCACTGTGCCCGGCCATTTGGCAGTGTTTTTTTTTTTTTTCTTGAAGCAGTCTCCCACTGTTGCCCAGGCTGGAGTGCAGTGGTGTGATCTCTGCTCACTGCATCCTCTGCCTCCTGGGTTCAAGTGATTCTTCTGCCTCAGCCTCCTGAGTAACTGAGATTATAGACGCCTGCCACCACTCCTGGCTAATTTTTATATTTTTAGTAGAGACGGGGTTTCACCATGTTTCCCGGGGTGGTCTCCAACTCTTGACCTCAATGGCTCTGCCTGCCTCGGCCTCCCAAAGTGCTGGGATTACAGGCATGAGCCACCATGCTCAGCTCATTTGATATAGTTTTTAAAAGTTCCTCCGGCGAGCTGGGCGAGGTGGCTCACGCCTGTAATTCCAGAACTTTGGGAAGCTGAGGTGGGTGGATCATGAGGTCAGGAGTTCAAGACCATCTGGGCCAATATAGCGAAAACCCGTCTCTACTAAAAATACAAAAATTAGCTGGGCATGGTGGCGCTTGCCTGTAGTTCCAGCTACTCAGGAGGCTGAAGAATCGCTTGAACCAGGGAGGCGGAGGTTGCAGTGAGCTGAGATTGTGCCACTGCACTCCAGCCTGGGCAACAGAGCATGATTGCATCTCAAAAAAAAAAAAAAAAAAAAGAAAAGCTCCTCTGGCTTTTAAGTAGTGAATGGGGGCCAAGCTGGAATCAAGAAGACTGGCCGGGAGCTCCTGTGGTTCTTCTCGTGAGATCTTGCCGTGCCCAGTGTGTGGCACTGGGCCATTTCCTTGTTCTTGGTCCCTTTGCCATTCCTTCCATTGTCTGCCCAGTGAACACCTATTATCTTTTAAAACATAGTCACAGCCTCCTGTATGAGGATTTTTCCAACTCATCACCCTCAATAAAATTATCTCATCCTCCTTTGCACCCCCACAGAGCCCACCTTGAATATTTTATTTGACCTCTGTGGATTAATACAAAAGTATATTTGGTTTTTGTCCCTAGTTCCTGGCATGGAGCCGCTAAAACCCTTGGCATTTTCTGAGTGAGGAGAGTGTCTTTTGTTATTCATGACAAACCCCTTTCCATCACACCTGAGTTTATGCTAAGGAGGTGGCTTATAGTGGGGCCACTAGGTGGCCTCAGGACGAGGCTGGTCACCAGAAGGAGCAAGTGCTTAGCGGGTTGGAACTTTCAGCCCCACCTGCCGACTTTGAGAAGGGAAGAGGTCAGTGCTGGTGATTGAGCGCTATAAACACTACTGAACAATCCAGAGAGCTTCTGGGTGGTGGACTCATCAAGGTGCTGGGAGGGTGGCACACCTGAAGAGGGCATGGAAGCTCTGTGCACCACCCCTGCCACCCCCTTCATATCCTGCTCTATGCATCTCCTCCATTTGGCTGTTCCTGAGTTGTATCTTGGTAAATGTAAGCAAATTGCTTTCCTGAGTTCTGCCAGCTGTTCTGGCACTTTATTAAACGGGCTTATGGGAGCCTGGAACTTTGTTGCCAAGTTGGAAAGAAGTATGGGTAACCTGGAAATTGCAATCAGCGCCTGAGGTGGGGACACTGTTGTGGATCTCAGTCCTTAAACATGTGGAGTCCGGGTAGTTAATGTCAGTATTGAATTGAGTTGAGTTGTAGGCCACCTAGTTTGTGTTGGAGAATTGACTGTTAGTATGGAAAATCCTCATATTTGGTTCTGACACCAAAGCATTGTAGGAAAAAAAAAAAAACACTTTAACCACAAAATTATTTTTGTGTTTCTGCTTTCCTTTTAATAACCATAAGCTCCTATGGAAACAGAAAAAAAAAAAAAAAAAAAAAAAAGACCATGCCACCCTTATTCCTGCATGCTATCTCAGAGCTGTCTGGTATATTGTACACGTTCAGTAAATATTTCCTGGTAACTGAAAGAGCTAACGAATTCATATCTGAAGTTCATTTGGGTTGACTGTTGCAGTTTCACTCCTTGTTCTTTTAGGGTGCAATGCTCCTGAAATTTAGGAATTAACCATTTTCTAATCTTTATGAGCTCTAACTTAGTTATGATACAGTGTGTAACATTTTGTATTTAAGGTCTGTATTTACCTATCCTGCAGCATGCACTTAGATTTCTCGATAAATAACTGAGTTAGCGCCTTAATTAAGTAGATAGTCTTTTTCCTTTTTTCCCTTATATTCCCCAGCAACTGGTCTTGGTATGGCTACAGTTTCTCTTATTGAGTCTGGGTGGAGACAAGATGGGACTCTAAAAATCCTGTGGCTTTTCTCCAAGTCAAAGCAATCCTATCAGGGTGAAGTTTTTGGGCAGCTGTCTGCTCAGCTGGGGCCAGGCTGGAGGCCTGAGCTACTGTCTGTTTTGCTGCATTCTTGACTGAAGGCCAGGTTGAGTTTCTTCTGAACTTGGGGAGTGGCTTAGGCGATTCTGGTCTGTTCAGCAATTGTCAGCTTCCTCGGTTAGAAGAGCAGCAGCCTCTGGAGATTAGCAGGGAAACGTTCTCCACAACCTGGCCGGTGGTGGGATGTTACAGTGAAAGAAAAATTTTGACAGAATTCTGCCAGATATACAAGCATAAAAACAGTCACACATTGTGCTCCTTAAACTCAGGGAAGGCCCCTCTCACTGACTTCATGAAAAGGTTACTTAGAAGTGGATGCTATGATTTCTGATGACTTTGAAGTCAAGTCCAGAGTCTGAGATTGGCTATCCTGGCTATCATAAATTATTGCAGCCACTTTGGATTAAAATGTTGACATGAGATTTTGGTTGGAGTCCCTAAATTGTGGGGACAGACACTTTCTCTAATGTTTTCTCCAACGGTATTAGGTCCCGGGCTTGCCTGTTCCTTATACTTCATTCATGTAGGCATGGGAGGGTTTGCGTAAATTTTTCTCATTGTGATAAAATATACATAAGATTTACCATTTGAACCATTTTTAAGTATATAGTTTTGTGACATTAAGTACATTCACAGTGTTGTGCAACCAGCACCACCATGCGTCTCCATAACTTTTTTATTGTCCCAAACTGAAACCCTACTTCCATTAGAAAATAACTCCCCTTTCTCTCTTACTCCCAGCCCTGGGAAACCACCATTCTACTTTTGCCTCTATGAATTTGACTATTCCAACTACCTCCTGTCAGTTGAATTATATAATATTTGTCCCTTTGTGTCTGGCTTATTTGCGTTAATGTTTTCAAGGGGCCTGGATAATTTTTATGGCAACCTTATTCCTTGAACATCACTCATTTCACCAGTGTCAATTATTTTGAACATCCTTCACGCTATTTTACAAACCTGTGGCATGGATCAGTATTTGAGGGGCTGAGTAGTCACCGCTGGATTGTGGATTTTTGCTTGGGGCTCTTCATATGCTAACAAATCACCCTTGACACATTACATAGCTCATACCAAAGTCTTTTACAAGTAAATGACCACACGGACACTATGACATAGCCAAAATTCAGAAACTCCCGACAGAGATAAAGTAACGAACACCATAAAGAAGGGACTTCCCACTGGATGTCAGGATCACATTTTGGTCCTGTGAGGCAGGGGAGTTTTGGAGATATCTAGAGTTTTGCACAAAACTCTCTCTCTCTCTCGTGTGTGTGTGTGTGTGTGTGTTGTTAGGGTAAGAGTTCAGGATTTTTTAATCAAATTCTAAGGAGGTTAGTGATCTCCCTAAAAAGTTATGTCATGTTGAAAAGGGAAATTCTATTTTCTATATTGTTTTGAATACAAAACAATAGAATAGAAATAAATGCTGTAAGTAGACAGAAAATAGAAAGAATTGGAATAGAAAGAATAGAAATAGAAGGGAAAAATTCTATTTCCTATGTTTCCTTTAGTGTTTTGGAGAGAACAGATGGAAAACAGTCCGTTTATCCAGGTTGGGTGAGAATACTTGGAAGAATTTCACTCTGTGTGTGTGTGTGTGTGTGTGTGTGTGTGTTTGTGTGTGTGTAGGGGGATTCCTTAGCTTTCTTATTTATTTGTTTATTTTTGAGACAGGGTCTTGCTCTGTCATCCAGGCTGGAGTGCGGTGGCATGATCACAGCTCACTTCAGCCTTGAATTCCTGGCCTCAAGCGATCCTCCCACTTCAGCCTCCTGAGTAGCTGGGACTACTGGCGTACACCAAGATGCCTGGCTTCCTTAGCCTTAATTATGTTATGGCCTTCAGTATAGGAACCCATGCTCTGTAATTGCTCTTATCAGAGCCAGTGATTTTACATCAAGCTTGCAGCCTTAAAGCTTTTCCTTACCCACATGGCAGCCCCATCACACACCTCTAGGGGGCACTGTTTGCTTTCATCCTCTGTGACTGGCATCTGTGGAGATGGGCAGTGCACTTTCATCTTCTGGCAGGCTGATGTTGGGCAGTGCAGCAGCATTATTGACTCCCAAGGCTTTCTTGTGAGTACAAAGGCCATGGATCTTCACTGATCCCATCTTTCTCATGGCCAATCTACTCTTTCAGAGATATATGTTTAGTATGGACTCTGGAAAAGATCAAAGAATCAAGAATAGAATCCTTGCCTCTGTGTTCCAAATTAGCAAAGGGATACTTGGTATTTTGAAAAGATTTTTACAGTGATTGGCTAATGAAGGAGCCCATGGAGATAAATAACTCCAGGAAGCTTTCAAGGCTAATAATACCTTGATTTTCTGTTGTAGCCTTTCCCCTTTAGACTTGTAACGATATGTCAGTTTAGAAAGCTGATATAAATATTCCTTCCTACTTGGAATGCTCTTCTTCACTATACCTTTTTAATTTCTCTACATTCTCAAAATCCCAGTTCAAGTCCCACCACCTCCAGGAAGCCTTCCCTGACCACTTCCACCCATAGTCACTGTTCCTTCTTCTGAATTTGGTACTACTCAGAGCCTGCATCTCACTATTAGCATTCATCTAGGGTGCACTGTTGGTTTTCTTTTTATATGTGTGTATTAGGAACTATTATCTGGTATAATTCTCATCACAGGTAATTTCTGTTGCTCAGTGGTCCTCTTTTCCGACTGAGGCTGTGGCAGCTACTATCAGAGGGTGAAGAATTAGACAAATAGCCCTGAAGACCACCCTTACTTCTGATATCAAATGTGTAAGTTCAGGGGGTTCCCAAGACAATCCCCAGGTTTGGTCATTTGCTAGAATTTTCTGGAAGGATTCATAGAGCTGACTGAAAGTTGTTATACTCATGGTTACAGTTTAGTACAGGGAAAGCATACAGATGAAAATCAGCCAAAGGAAGAGATATGTGGGGCAGGGTCCAGGAAAATTCCAAGCATGGAGCTTTTAACCATCTTCTCCCTGTGTCATGGACAGTGTTACTCTTCCAGAAAAGATGTTTGGTAATACATATGGAGTACTGCCAGCCAAGAAGCTCACCTGACACTGGGTGTCCAAGGTTATTTTATTTTAGAAACAGGGTCTTGCTCTGTCACCCAAGCTGTGGTGCAGTGGCACAGTCATAGCTCACTGTAACCTCAAACTCCTGGGCTCAAGCAATCCTGCAGCCTCAGCCTCCCAAGTAGCTTGGAATACAGGCACGTGTCACCGTGCTTGGCTAATTTTTAAACTTATTTTGTAAAGACAGGGTCTTGCTCTGTTGCCCAGGGTGAGCTTGAACTCCTGACCTCAAGGGATACTCCCACCTCAGCCTCTCAAAGTGTTAGGATTACAGGCATGAGCCACTGTGGCAGTCTAAGAGTTTGTACTGAGGTTTCATGGTCGACTTTCCACATGGCTGACCTCAGGTTCCAGCTTCTCTAGAGGTTGAACTGATGTCATATGACTCAGTTGTTCATTATAAATCACACTGTTGGACTTTCTGGTGCAAAGTCCCTTAGAAAACAAAGTCCCTTAGAAAACAAGGACACTATTATCAGGCAGGACATTCCAAGGGCTTAGAGATGACCTCCCAGGGGCCAATAGCAAAGGCCAGACCTCTCTTTGGGCAAAGTTAAATCATTTACTACACAGTGGGCTTTGCAAAATCTAACTGAAGACTAGAGATCAATTTCAGTTTCTGATTTCCCAGATAGGGTATCAGGTGCATTTCAGCGATAATATTCAGGACTTTCATTTGCAAGATTTTTATGTGCAGAGCCAGCTTCTTTGGGAGAAGTAAGGTTTGTGGGTTCTATGTGAATCAAACCTGGAGGATTAGAGTTTTGAGTTTATTCATGTTAACAATAGGAGAGGAAATTAGGTAGGATGTCATATAGGGCAATTTCTCACCATACAGGAAGGCAATAAAGACCCTTTCTGGGCTGGAAGGAGGAGACTGGGAGAGAGAGAGAGGAGACAGGAGAGGGGTTCTCATTTGACCCACTTGTGGGGTTGAAATCAAGGCGTGGGGACAGTTGGGGTCACAGGCTGCTCAGATGCATTCAAGGATCTGGACACAGAGGGTACACTTGCTCTTCCTTCTGTCTGGAAATCTTGGACACCAGCTCAGAGAGAATGACCCACACAAACAAACTATAAAGATTGAACACAAATAAAATTTTCTGAGTTGTAGGCAAATGGCATCCCCACATTAAAATGGCACATGTGGGACAATGTGCATATCCATTGTTATGTTGCATGATCCATAGATGAACAGGAACCTGTCCACCTCAATGGCAATGGTTATGTTATTTTTTTAAGGCATAGTAGGAAATTTGCATCTTTTCTTGTGTTTCTTGGTTAGGTATCTAATCTCTCAAATAAAATGGTTTTGGACAATTATATCTGATCACTTATGACTATGTCTTCCTTGCCCAAATGTTGTCAATAAAACTTCCCATTTCTTGGCCCAGCATTCAGGCCTCCAAAGTTTGGCCTCTGCCCTCCTGCCTGACTTCATCTTCTATTCCTTCTCCTTAGACAGTGCCTGCTGTAACAACATAATATAAACTGAGTGGCTTAAACAACAAATATTTATTTCTTACAGTTTTGGGGGCTGGAAGTGTGAGACCAGGGTGCCAGCAGGGTTGGGGTTCAGTGAGACCTCTCTTCCTGGTTTATAGACAGTCATCTTTTTGCTGTGTCCTCACACAGAAAAAGGAGAGCTGACTAGCTCTCTGGCTTCTTCTTCTTCTTTTTTTCTTTTTTAGAGACAGGGTCTTTCTATATTGCCGAGGCTGAACTCAAACTCCTGGGCTCAAGCAATCCCCCTGTCTTAGCCTCCCGAGTAGCTGGGACTGCAGATGTGTGACACCATACCTGGCTTCTGGCCTCTTCTTATATCAATGAAAAGAGTCAAACTGTGTAAAATATTTGAAGAGATTTACTCTGAGCCAAATGTGAGGACCATGACTCATGACACAGCCTGACAAGGTCCTGAGAACATGTACCCAAGGTAGTTGGGTCACAGCTTAATTTTATACATTTTAGGGGGACAGAAGTTACAGGCAGACATCCATCAATGCATGTAAGGTGCACGTTGGTTCAGTTTGGAAAGGCAGGACAACTCCAGGTGGGGTGGGGTGAAGTGGGGGCTTCCAGGTCACAGGTGGTTTCAAAGATTTTCTGATTGGCAGTTGGTTGGAAGAGTTGATTCTCTCCTATATCGGGAAAAGACCTGGACAGGGAAGGGGATTCTCTAGAGAGTAATTTTCCCTACAAGAGGCAGCTTTGCAGGGCCATTTCAAATATGTCAAATAAATAAATTTTAGGGTAAAATACGGTGATTTCTTTCAGAGCCTGTTATTTATCATGTGATGCTATACCAGAGTCAGGTTGGAATTTGGTATCTTATTGCTGCAAAGAGTCTGTTTTGTCAATCTTAAGATCTCTGTTTTAATGTTAGCACTGACCATTTGTGCCTGAATTCCAAAAGGAGGAGGGTATAATGAAGCATGTCTGACTTCCCCTTCCCGTCACGGCCTGAACTAGTTTTTCAGATTTACTTTGGAATGCCCTTGGCTGAGAGGAGGCTTCATCAGTCGATTGGGGGGCTTAGAATTTTATTTTTGGTTTACACTTCTAAGAACACTAATCTCATTCATAAGGGCTCCACCTTCATGACCTAATCATCTCCCAAAGGCTCCATCTTCAAATACCCTTGCTTGGGGTTAGCGTTTCAACACACAAAGTTTGGGGGGATACAAACTTCAGTCCATTGCAGATAGACTACTCTCAGTTAAATGGAACTCAGCAGTTCTTGAATGCACTACCCTATCTTTTTGCCTTTACTTAGATTGTTTCTTCTTCCTGGACTGTCTTTCCCCCATTTCTATCAGGCTTAAATTCCACTTTCTCCATGAAGTCTTCAACTTTCCAGACTGGAAGTTAGCCTCCCACAGCACAGTGTCTTTACTTCTGTTACAGGATTTTCAAAATGTACTCATTTGTCATTATCTGAGTATAAGTCACATACCCGATTTTTAATTTCTGGAAGGCAAAGACTATGTCTTTCTTTCCTTCTTTTATTTATTTTTTTTTTTTTGAGATGGAGTCTTGCTCTGTCTCCCAGGCTAGAGTGCAGTGGTGCAATCTCAGCTCACTGAAACCTCCGCCTCCTGGGTTCAAGCATTTCTCATGCCTCAGCCTCCCGAGTAGCTGGGATTACAGGTGCCTGCCACTATGCCCAACTAATTTTTTGTATTTTTAGTAGAGATAGCATTTCACCATGTTGGTCAGGCTGGTCTTGAACTCCTGACCTCAAGCAATCCATCCACCTCAGCCTTCCAAAGTGTTGGGATTACAGGCCTGAGCCACTGCAGTCGGCCATGTCTTTCTTTTAAAGTCTCCATGTCTCTAATAGCACTGGGCTCAGGGCCCTGCCTGCTGAAACATGATGAGGGTCTGCTGAATTGACTGTCTTTCACAGATGCAGACACACATGGGGAACACATATATTTTCAGACTAAGTCTTCTACTATCTGGGAATGTTAGGGCAAGAAGAGTAAAGATGTCATGATCTGGCAGGAGCTGAGGCTGAGCTCTAAAGGGAGAGGAGGGGAGGGGAGGGAGCCAAGAGATGGCTGGTAGGGTTTGCCATTTGAGTAGACTTGTCTTTAGGTTGAGTTGCTTCAAAGTTCTAGAGCCAGAGATTAAAAAAAAAAAGCTGTGAGTTTTTCCATCACACCCATGCTTCTGTACTGTGCAGTCAAATTTGGTGAGCAGGCAAGGGGTGTGAGCTGGAGTGGGGGTAGGTCCCTTGGGAACTGGGGAATTTGCTCCTAACTCTTGGAAATTCTCCAGAGTAGAGAAAATCAGTGTCGTTTGTATTATCCTAAGGTTTAACATGTGGTGGGACTTCAAGGAGTCCAGGGACAAAGGTCAAGAACTCACTATTAAAAAAAAAAAGAAAAATAACCTATAACTATTTTCTGAAATATTTGTTCTCAGCAGTAGTCAAAGAACTGTAAATCCAGACAACGAGGTTGTCCCTCTCTGCCTTGTATTTTATCCATGTGTGTGTGAGGTACGGGCTGTTCCTTTGTGCATTTTCTTTTATTTACTTTGAATCATAATTTTTTTCTTTTTAATAAACACCAGGGGAGAGCACACACATAGTCCCCCACTACCATAAATTGTGCAGTTGAGTTTCCCACATTGGGATAATCGCAGGGGTCAGCACATCCAGAGTGCAATGGATAAGCCTTGCCCTGGGAAAACCACCTTCGTGATCGTGGTGTCTCCTATGCCAGGTGCTTTGTGCATTGTAATACACAAATGTAAAAGTGATAGAAACTTGGCCACCTTGACTGTCTATTTTAAAAGCTGTCTATTAAAAAAACCGGTATCTTCTTTGATCTAGCAATTCTACCTCTAGAAATGTATCTTTAAGAAAAGGATAAATTGTGCATTTATAACAATGCATAAAAATCTGGCAAACATGTTCATAGCAGTCCACTTTTTAATAATAATATATGTATCCTAAATATGATTATAGGAATTGAATAAATAGACATTCTTACCATAGAATACTCTGAGGTTGATAAACATGATGGTGAAGATGTTGAGCAGTTTTCCTTAAAAGCAGTTCTCAATTCACTGCTGATTTGTGGAAATGTGCACTGTCTATACCAGGCAGCAATTCTAAGCTGTCTCAAGAACTGAGGCACAGATTCCTTTAACTTTGGTTTTTTTGAGACAGAGTCTCACTCTGTGGCTCAGGTGGGGTGCAGTGGCGTGATCTCGGCTCACTGCAACCTCCACCTTTTGGAGTAGCTGGGATTACAGGCATGTGCCACCATGCCCAGCTAATTTCTGTATTTTTTTTTTTTTTTTAGTAGAGATAGGGTTTCACCACATTGGTCAGGTGAGTCTTGAACTCCTGACCTCAAGCGATCCGCCTGCCTTCACCTTTCAAAGTGCTGGGATTACCAGGCATGAGCCACTGTGCCCGACCAGATCCCTTTAACTTAAACTGCCCTATGCTTGCTTGGTTCAAGTTTTGCTGAGGCCAGAATGAGCAGAAGGTGGGAATGGGTCTAGGTATTGAAGCTCCTGGCCCCCCATTTAGGGAGCTGGGTTTGTGCACAGATGTTGAGTCGGGAGGTGCTGCAGGATTAGCTTCTCCCAGGGGGCAGCTCTAGGGGGAGTCTCTGGTCTTTACCTTTGGTGGCTTTTTTTCTGTATCTAATCCATGGAGGAAACCGCATGGACATCAGGCTGACTCTGACCTGCCTGATGTTAGAAGGGTAATTCTGGACGTGGAAAGATGCTCAGTATCCATTGTCAAGTGAAACAAGCAGTTAACGAAACAGAAACAGCACGGTGCAGTATTGTTTTATTTTTTCTTGGTAGACGCATTATGTGTATCTGCACCTACACCTAAACTTCTTTTTATTTAGATACAGGTAGAATAACAACCAGAAAAAAGGTTTATCAAATGTTACTTGTTGTTTCTGGGTTGTGGAAATGCAATAATTTTAATTTGTGTTTATGAGTCCTTAAACATTTTGTTTACTCTCCTTTTTGTTATAAAAAAATATGTATCAGTTGTTTAATGAAAATTTACAAAGAATAATGATCTCCGGGGAGCTCTGTCTCTGATTTCCTTTTCTCTGCCCATTGAACTGTAACAAGTAACTCCTGATTCCAGGTCTTTTGGCCCACATTGAGAGTCTGGTCGGAGGAGTCGTTCATACTGACTGGGCATCTGGGAACGTCATGAAGCAGGTGGGCTTTGAGGAGCTGACTCTGTAGGGAGAACTCTGATGGGAGGAATGCCATGCCACGCTGAGGGGACAGCATGAGTGAGAAAAGGGAATGGCCCACTGTGGACAGGGAGTTAATTCCAGGCCTTTATGGACGCTGATGCTGAGTGCAGGTATCAGAGATGCTTCATGGGAGAAGGCAGCTAGGCACTCACTTACTGCCTTCCATATGGATACAGGGAACTGCCTTTAATTGTTCTTTTACTCTTTTTCATTTGAAAGTCTTGTCCTCATGAAAAGAGAGGTTCGTGGAGGGCAGACATTTCTTTTGAAAGTCCCTCAGTAAATTTCCCAGTGCTGGGCAGAGGGGATATCAGTGGATGCCTGCTGGCAAGACTAGAAAGGATTTGAGTTGACACTGACAGGCACAAATGTATGCCACCCCGAAATATGTCAGCCTAAAAGATGGCTTCTCAATGGAAGGCAATGAAGAAGAAGCAGATACAAAAAATGCTCTCTGTCTTGTCCTCTCCTCAGTCGTTTGTCTAAAAGCAGAACATAAATTTGTAAAGGGGTCCCTGTTCCCCTTCCTACTAGTTAGGACAGAAATTAATCACTGAGGACAACACTAGACCCATATCAGCCCAGATATGGCAGCAGAGAAACCCACATACAAACCTTAGTTAGCCCTTATCTTCCATTATTTTTCTCCACATATTTGCCTTTCTACAATTTGCTGCCCCTTGAAACTCAAGGTTTTTTTCCTTTGTCTTGTCACTTCTCTAAAAATCTATTGTTCTTTTGTTAAGATGTTATATAAGCCTAAGTTCTAACCACCCTGATTTACTCATTGATGGGTACTGCCATGTGAAGCCATGATGCACCTGTTAATAACCTGTTTTTCTCCTGTTAATCTATTTCTTCTTAGTCTAATTTGCAGGGCCCCAGCTGCAGAACTCAAGACGGCTAGAACAAAAGATATTTTCCCTCCCCTACAGCATGAATTCCATTAAGGTAGCTTTAGGGAATAGCTCCGTGTCTCTTGTTTTGGTCTGTAGGAAGTTTAGAAGATGGCTAAGCTGGTTGTGGTGGCTCATGCCTATAATCCCAGCACTTTGGGAGGCTGAAGAGGGAGGAATTTGAGACTAACTTGGGCAACATGGTGAGACTTCTGTCCCTACAAAAAATAAAAAATTAGCCAGGTGTGGTGATGCATGCCTATAGCCCCAGCTGAGGTGGGAAGCCTGCATGAGACCAGAAGTTTGAGCCTGCAGTGAGCCATAATTGAGTCATTGTACTCCAGCCTGGACCACACAGTGAGACCCTGCCTTGAAAAAATAAAAAGAAAGAAAGAATGAAAGAGAATGGCTTCCTCTGAAGCTGTTTTTATAGAGGGATGAGGGTTCTTATGAGTAATTTGGTACACATAGTAGTTGATATGGTTTGGTCCTGTGTCCCCACCCAAATCTCATGTCGAATTGTAATCCCCACATGTGAGGGGAAGGACCTAGTGGGAGGTGGTGGGATCGTGGGGCGGATTGGATTTCCCCCTTGCTCTTCTCATGATAGTGAGTGAGTTCTCATGAGATCTTATCATTTAAAAGTGTGTAGCACCTCCCCCTTCTCTCTCTCTCTTGCTGTCATGTAAGATGTGCCTTGCTTCCCCTTTGCCTTCCACCATGATTGTAAATTTCCTAAGGCATCCCCAGCCATGTGAAACGGTGAATCAGTTAAACCTCTTTTCTTTATAAATTACCCAGTTTCAGGTAGTTCTTTATAGCAGTGTGAATATGGACTAATATTTAAATTTAGCTTATAAATAATTTTCTTTTTATTCATAGAATAGATGCAGGGATATCTATAAGATAAAACAACTCAAACTCACTTGCACACTGACATGCTTCTTGTCTGGGAGGCTGTGGGCCTGCTGAGAATTATATCTAAGTGAACCACCCTCACTGATGTAGTTGGATAGTTAAATTACTCACACACTTATCAAATGTTCCTCTATCTGCCAAACCAGGAACAAAGACAACTGGCAGGTACTACTTGGGGTCTTTTCAAAATCTGGCCTTTCCTTGGAAATGCACTCTAGGTCCCTGCCCTGCCCTCGCATGTGATGGGGTGGGGGTGGTTGGCTCTGAGGTACACGTGTGAGATGGGAATTCCATATGGGCAGCTTTAGGGAATGGCTTCTCCCCTGTTAGGAGCCCACAAACCATGCTGGAGTGAGTATGCTCAGAGGGGAGACACAGGAAGGGAGATGGTGCCTGGACGCCTCTCCTCAGCTCCCAGAGTTATCCCTGTGGCAGCCGAGGGCCTCTCTCACTGCTCCCTGGCCAGGCAGGGAGACTTGGAGGGGGCCATTATTTTTGCAGTTTGTGAACTTACTTTATTAGTTGGGGATGATTTCCCAAGGACTTGAAAGGAACGTCTGAACATAGAAACCTGCAGGAGGGATTAGGAGTCCTGGCATCCCAGGAGAGAAGGTGGCAGCCCCTAACCCTGTTGCCTCACAGTTAGGCCCTGGAGGGCATATTGGCAATGGGAACATTCACTCCAGACCATCAGTGTCCAACTCTCTGCCCTTTCCCCAGCAGTCGCTTTGCTGCTCTCCTTTGTCCTGCCCTGAGGTCCAGAAGCCCTTGGACACAACTGGGAGGATTTTAGGAATGTTTTTGTTTTCCTGACACCAGAGAAGCCCGTTTTAAACTTGCAAAATGACAACTTAAAAAAATGTGCTGATGATTGGCAGATGCATGAAGCCCTGAGACCAAAACTATATTCACCTGCCAACCCACATACCATCCAAGACTAATTTTAGCTACAGTCTCAGTTTTAACCCTGTCTTCAACCAAGAAAGTGGTTGTCGAACTCCTCCTGTGCTGGGCTTGGGACCAGAGACCAGTGAGGCTGTGATCTTGCAGACATCCAGCACTTCCCTTTGCCCCAAAGCAATCTAAAAATGTTGCTCCAACACCGTATCTATCCAGTGGACCATCTAGCATATAGGTAACTCAGCCATGGCTAAGAACGAAAATAAATAAACAACTTTGCTGTTAGCTATCATTTCTTACACACACACACACACACACACACTCTCACCTGCACACACATACACTAATTCACACACAAACAGACACACATACATGTACCACACTCACTCATATCCACCACCCCCTCTCCACTCCTCAACACTGACATGTTTCCACACAGGCAGTGTGATGCAATGGAAAGATCCTTGACTTTGGAATTAAAGCAAAGTGACCGTGTGATTTTGGGCATATTAGCTAAAGTCTCACAGGCTCCATTTCTTTCTTTCTTTTTTTATTCTTTGAGATAAGGTCTTGTTATGTTGCCCAGGCTGGATCACAGGCATGATCATAGCATACTGCAGCCTTGAACTCCTGGCCTCAAGTGATCCTCCTGCCTCAGCCTCCTGAGTAGCCAGGACTACAGTTGCGTGCCACAGTGCCTGGCTCCTCAGTTTCTTAATCTGCAAAAAGGATGCAAATACTTACTATATAGGATTTTTGTGAGGACTAGAAAGAAGTGAACTAACATATACAGGCAATGTGCTAAATGGGTACATACTACAAAAAATGTTTGTTCCTTTATACCCTACCTTCCCCCAGAGTGTATAGTCTACACTGTCACACACACAGTAATACTCATACACTATAGAGTATTGTTTCTCAAAAGTGTGCCCATTCTCCTATCAAGACCCACCATCTAAATTTAATGCAGGGAAACCACTGCCCTCTCTCTTCCTATTGCTCACATGGAAAATATCTTGGAATTCTTTGACTACTGACCCCCAATTGAGTGAAGATTCTCTGATAACCAAGCCTGATACACTGAGTTTTCGTTCTCACATCTCCTGTATTCTTGACAGCTGCAGAGCAGGTACGTTGAGGGTGAGAGATGGGACTGTGATACAAATCATTAAAACCCCAATGTCTGAATGCTGATGGCTCTTTCTGGGCCTCTTAATGTGAGATCTGAAGAGGAAAAAACGGTGAGAGTATGTCTCCACTCCTTCTCAAGAGGCTTGGGGCCCACCAGGTTTCCTCCCATCTCCCCTGTATCAGCAAAGATGCTTTCAGCTGCTTTAAGTAACAGAGAACACAACCGGAAGCAATGTGAACTGTAAGAACAATTATCTTACTAAGAAGTAGGATGGAAACAGGTGATTTCAGGATTGGTGCAATGGCTCCACCATGTCATGAAGACTCGGGTGCATCCCATTTGTCCATTTGCCACCTGCATTTTGGTGGTGTCTCCCCTTAGGATCATGAGTTGACCATAGCAGTCCAAGGTGCTACATTTCCTCATCAAATGGGGAAGAAAGCATTATGTAGGAGGAAAATCTTTCCCAGAAGCCGCTCAACAGGTTCCATAGGCCAGAATTAGGCTATATACTCACTCCTCAGCTGCAAGGGGAGCTGGAAAAGTGGGTGAATAGCATTGTCACTTCTGCAGAGGGCAATGGGCTCTTCGGCAAGGAAGACAGGTTGAGGGGATGCTTTTTGGGTAGGCAAACATGGGCATCTGCCAGATTTCCCTGGTTTCTAGTTCTCCAAACATCAGAGAGCAATATCTGAAAAGTCCAAGTCCCACTTGTCTACACCCAGCTTGTTTTCTCTGTAGCTTGCAAGCTGTTGCTGGAATGTGGAGGTGTCTGGTTCCGGCTCATGGTACACCACTTCCTGTCATCGTCTCCTGTCATTTTGTTCTGTTGGCCAGATCCCAAATCATAGGTGCCAGTTTGTCAGCAGTCTGACTGGTGGCTGCAATACTTGTTGCACTCTTCTCATTGTCTCTTTGAAAAGCTGTCTTCCTGCTGTGCCTGTATCCAAGCAGGTCTATTTCCCTTCAATAGAGTGTGAATCCTGTCTTCAGGCAGGTGGAACTCCAAGACACCCTTCTCTGGCTGACTTTAATAGGGTCTGGCAGCGTATTGTCTGGTTTCTTTGTTTTGTCCCCTTACTCATTAGTCTAAGAGAACACAATTACAGCAATAACTCAGGGGGTCGCACTCGTGGAAGGGCACTGCTGTGATTCTCCTCCCAATGGGTTGGTTTCCAGAAGTGCTTGTGTGCACTGATTCACATTGTGTTTCTGGTGGATACAGTTGAGTATTTGTTCCCTGCCTAAATCTCATGTTGAAATGTAATCCCCAATGTTGGAGGTAGGGCCTGATGGGAGGTGATTGGGTCATGGGGGCTAATCCCTCATGAATGGCTTAGTGCTGTCCTCATGATAGTGAGTGAGTTCTCACAAGATCTGGTTGTTTAAAGTGTGTGGCACCTCCCTTCCACCTCCCACTCCTCCTTTCGCCATGAGATGTGCAAGCTCCCAGTTTGCCTTCCATCATGATTGTAGCTTCCAGAGGCTTCCCCAGAAGCAGATGCCAGCGCTGTGCTTCCTGTACAGCCTGCAGAACCATGAGCCAATTAAGCCTCTTATAAATTACCCAGTCTCAGATATTTCTTTATAGCGATGCAAGAATGGCCTAATACACTGACTCATCAGTTAAATTACATCAGACAGTTTAAAACAGAAACCTGATTGTGATGAACCAAAGAGAAATTTTATTTTTATCATGCAAAAAGAAATCTGGAGGAAGTCTGTCTAGAACTGATACAATATACCCACGGTCCTTTCAGAGACCCAGGCTTCCTCATTCTTCCTGCTTTGCCATCTGTAATGTGTGGTTTCTGTGCTCATGTTTGCAAGATGACTGTTTCACCAGTAGGAATTGCATTTTGTTCCAGGCAGGAGAAAGGGAGAAAGAAAGGCTAAGACTTTTCTTTTCTTTCCTTTCCTTTTCTTTTCTTTTCCTTTCCTTTCCTTTTCTCCTTCCTTCCTTCCTTCCTTCCTTCCTTCCTTCCTTCCTTCCTTCCTTCCTTCCTTCCTTCTTCCGTCTTCTTTCTTTCTTTCTTTCTTTCTTTCTTTCTTTCTTTCTTTCTTTCTTTCTTTCTTTCTTTCTTTCTTTCTTTCTTTCTTTCTCTCTCTCTCTCTTTCTTTTTTCTTTCTTTCTTCTTTTTCTTTTGTTCATTCTTTCTTTTTCTCTTTCTCTCTCCTTCCTTCCTTCCTTCCTTCCTTCCTTCCTTCCTTCCTTCCTTCCTTCCTTCCTTCCTTCCTTCCTTCCTTCCTTCTTCTTTCCTTCATAAGGTAGCAATTAAATTTTTCTAGATTATCCATGCTATTGGCTTCTACTTCTACCTTATTGACCAGAACTACATCCCATAGTCACTTCACTTCCTGCAAGGGAATCTAAGGGAGATATGAATGCACTTTGCCCAATAAATTGGTGTTCTAATAAGGAAGAGGAAAGAATGGATACTGGGTTGGCAGCTAACAGCGTCTGCTACGGAAATCCCTCCCTTCAGGTCAGGTGTGTTCTGGGGGAAAGGACAGTAAACCTGAGAGTCAGGGATATGGTCCCATCTGCCATATTCCCCCAAGGCACTTAGTCCCTACTTGTGAAGAGTGCCTTAAGAATCTCCTAAATTTTGCAGCACACTGGTAGATATTTGCATAGGGGCATTTCTGCAGGATCCCTGGTTTCCTAAAATGATAAATATTCACTTGAGCCTTTTGTCTGTCTCCTTCTCTCCCTTCCTCAGTCTCTCTCTTCCTTCCTTCCACAAATAACTTTTGAGTCCCTCATATGCATCAGGCAATATGCTAGACACCTAGGGACAAAGAGAGATGTTGCTCCTTACTCTCCCGAACAAATGCAAGTTTGGTTACTGGAGGTCAGACAAAAATTGTGACTCTCAGGTGGACATCACCTGTTTGGAAGCAGCCAGGCAAGGGCGTGTGCTGTGGCTTGCAATGAGTTCAAGGGATTTCTGGAAAATGTGTTTGAGTAGTCTGCCATATTTGTGAAAAGTTACTCTGAGAGGGAAGACATAGGCCCTGGATCTTTCTGAAGGGCTGAAGTCATCCCTGATCCTCCAGCTGTTGACTTCACACATGTATGTGGGAAGCTTGTTTTCCCAGTGACAGATGGCTGGACAAGTCAACTCAACTTCACACAGCATGGCGCCAGACTCTCCTTGGCTCCCACTCCCATCAGTCAGGATTCTTGCTGGTGATGTATGCAGGAGGTACACCAGGAGGGCAGACCAGGCCTAAAGAGGCTATGGCAGTACAGTCACACATCCATGTCTGGGTAATAACTCTTTCTTGAAAAGTTCTTAACATGTAGATGAGAAAGCTGTGCATAACATCCAATTACACATGAAAGGGAGAAGGTGTCTGCTCGGGAAAATCTGAATTAATCAGGAATGACTATTAAAATGTTCTATTATTAATACACTTTTAAACAAGTTATACCTTTCAAAATGATAATGTATACTTGATCTCATTTGGGCTTTACAAGAATTTTACTGTAAAATCTATATCATTTTATATATTGAAATATTTACAACTCTTTTACTTCCACCTAACAAAGCCAATAAAATGTCCACAGCCACTGAATGTGTCCACAGCCACTTAGGAACACTAAACCTCAAATGTTTTACTTTCTCCTTTTGTTTGCTTCATGATCCTTTTTTTCCCCCACATGTGTTTTTGTTCTTGTCCAATTCTCCCCTGACCTTTACATGTTTTTGTTACTCCAGAGCATCTTTATCCTGGTATTTTGTTTTTGATGTTCTACTGCAGCTCATTTCTTTTGTTCATTTTTTGCTTTTTGAGTTTTTAGAGGCAATGTTATTGAGGTATAATTGGCGTATATTAACAGCAAACCACACATATTTCAAAGTAATAATCTGATATGTGTTGACATATGTATAAACTCATAAAACCATCGCTATTGTCAAGACAGTGAACATGCTCATTTATTTCAAGTGCCTTCAGTGGGTCTTTATTATTTGTAATCAAAAGAAACTTAACTCAGATACTATCTTATTGACGTTTTCTGGTTCTTAATACATTTGTAGGAACTCTCCTCCTGGTTCTGTATCCTTGGGGCTGTCAGTTCACCCTGGACCTCGGCTCTAATAAGTGACCCCATAGTCCATGCATCACTACCTCCCATTTCTCTTTCAGCAAGTCCTGTCCATCTCATGGAGTGGTTGAAAGAGCACAGTCTGGAGTTGGGAGACTGAGACCACACTACTGCCTTGCCTCTTTTCAGATGTGTGACTTTGGACAATGATGATAATCATGATGTAGATTTCACCAGGTTGTTTAGGACCACATGAGAATCTCTTTATGTAACAGGCTGCTAATATGGAAGTCTGTGTATAGACATCAAGTCAGATATATGTGATATTTCAAAACCACATCACTAAATGGACAATTTACAAAGAAAATGTCATCAAACTGGCTCAAGATCTCTTGAATCCTTGCCTATTTTAAGGCAAGGAAAAGAGCCAAGAAAGGAGAGAGGAACAGAGATTGTATGAGGGAAGTATTTTCTTGAGAGAGAACTATTGCCATGATGTATATCCCCCATACCTTGAAGTCCATTGGGAGCAGATGGCTTCAAGGCATCCATTCAGAGAACTTATCATGTGTCCCTGTGGTTGGGGGAAGAGGCCTAGCAGCAGCAGGATAGGTGAATTTCTTGACCTCCAAGGGATGTGGAGGGCTAGGGGTTATAGAAGGGTTTCTCTGTGGTCAGAAGCTGGCCTCACTGGAGGGAGAAATGGGCTGGAAGAGCGCAGGAGGCCCTGACAGTCTGTGTGGAGTGGACTACAGAGGTTGGTGGTAACTGACAGGGTGCGGTCCACTGAGGAGCACAAGGCAGGACCCATACGGCGGGAGTGGTCAGAGAGGAACAGCAGAGAGGCTTCCAGGGAGCCCAAGAAAGCATCCATAGGGGACGGAGTCTGCCTACCGGGCCATGAGAGCTGAAGCTATCAGCCACAGATAAATTCCTTGTCCCGCCTTACTCCTTCTCTTTTCATTCCCCATATGCCAGCCTGGGAGCAACTTCATGCCACCTCCAAGGAGTTTGGAAGCACGGGGAGGAGTCCCATCTTTGTGGGCATTTTATAACGTCTGAATTGGGAGATGTTTCTTAAGAGTGAGTAGAAAAGTCGTAAGAGGCCGGTTGTGGTGGCTCATGCCTATAATCCCAGCACTTTGGGAGGCTGAGACAAGTGGATCACTTGAGACTGGGAGTTCAAGACCAGCCTGGCCAACATGCTGAAACCCTGTCTCCACTAAAAATACAAAAATTAGCCAGGCGTGGTGGTGGGCGCCTGTAATCCCAGCTACTTGGGAGGCTGAGGTATGAGAATTGCTTGAATCCAGGAGGTGGAGGTTGCAATGAGCCAAGATCATATCACTGCACTCCAGCCTGAGTGACACAGTGAGACTCTGTCTCAGAAAAAAAAAAAAAAAAAAGAAAAGTCATGAGACCTGACCATACATTCATCTAGAAGAAGGATATTTTAAAGGGAAAGGGAAAGATAAATTAAAATTGTGTGTGGTTTTTTTAGTTTTAATTTAATTTAATTTAATTTAATTTTTTTTTTTTTTGAGACAGAATCTCACTCTGTTGCCCAGGCTGAAGTGCAGTGGTGTGATCTTGGCTCAGTGCAACCTCCGCCTCCCAGGTTCAAGTGATTCCCATGACTCAGCCCCTGGAGTAGCTGGGATTACAGGCGTGTGCCACCACGCCCAGCTAATATTTTTGTATTTTTAGCAGAGACGCGGTTTCACCAAGTTGGCAGGCTGGTCTCGAACTCCTGACCTCAAGTAATCCACCCACCTCGGCCTCCCAAAGTTTTGGGATTACAGACGTGAGCCACCACGCCTGGCAAAATTGTGTTATTATTATATCTGTTTATTATACAAATGACACTCAAACTGTAAAATATACAATCTTAGTTACTGTTTTAGACTGCATTGCTATAAAGGAATACTTGAGGCTAGGTAGTTGTTAAAGAAAAGGGGTTTATTTGGCTCATGGTTCTGCAGGCTATACAACTGTACAAGAAGCATGGCACCAGGCCCCACCTCCAATGCTGGGAATCAAATTTCAACCTGAGATTTGGAGGGGACAAATATCCAAACTATACCTGTTACTATGTTCAGTACGTCCTTTACCTCCAGCGCTTTTCTTCTTGCATACTTAAGGTTCTCAGCCTTAAGCTGCATTGAATTGTCTGGAGGTCTTGGCGAAGCATGGATTTCTGGACCCCACCCCCAGAGTGTTTGATTCAGTGGGTCTAGGGTGGGAGGCCAAGTGTCTGAATTTCTCACAAGTTCCCAGATGATACTGATGCTGCTAGTTTGAGGACCACACCTGGAGGGCCACTGCTGTAAAACCCTGATGCTCAAACTCGGCTGCCACTGGCACCACCTGGGCAGATCCAACAACTAGTGATGCTTTGGCCCTACCTCCAGATATGTTATTTAATTTATGTGGCCTGTCCATCATGGATTAAACACTCTCCAGGAATTAGGGGTGGAATATTTATTTTTAGTTAAGTCTGTGTTTTACTTAACTCCTCATTGAGGATTTTTGCCTTACACATTTTCAGTATTATTTGAATTATTAACAACAAGCATAACTCATTTTGTAACTAGTAAGCAAAATTGTGACTTTATTCTTCTCTTCAATTATGTCCATTTTAACATGTGTCATAACTCTATTTATTTATTTGAGACAGACACGCGTTCTGTCACTTAGGCTGGAGTACAGTGGTGCGACCTCAGCTCACTGCAACCTCCGGCTCCCAGGTTCAAGCAGCTCTCCTGGCTCAGTCTCCTGAGTAGCTGAGACTTCAAGCGTGCACCACCACGCTCGGCTAATTTTGTATTTTTAGTAGAGATGGGGTTTCACCATGTTGGCCAGGCTGGTGTCGTACTCCTGACTTAAGTCATCTGCCTACTCAGCTTCCCAAAGTGCTGCGATTACAGGCGTGAGTAACCGTGCCTGGCTAACATGTACCATAACTCTTTAAATCCAAAAGGATGTTTGAAACTCTCCTTCTTTCATTATTTCTCTTAGGAAAAAGAATTTCTTCTTTGTCTAACAAGATGTAGCTCATCCCCAATTCTGCAAAATTTCTGGCCTATTGAGAAACTAATTTCAGTTATTACTATGGGACGTTGAAAAAGACTTTATCTTATACCTTATCCTTCACAATCTCTAAGTTTTCCCTCCTACCATCCAGAAAATTCTACTAATTTACTTCTCTTTCTGGTGTGTATATTCCAGGCAGGTGTATGTAAATGTTCTTTATTCACATGTCCTCAAAAATCAATAGAAATCCTTATTGAAGGGTTAGAATGCACCAGATATTGTGAGAATTATTTCCATTTTACATATCAGAAAACCAAAGCTTAAAAGGTCTCCAAATTCATAATTAGAGAATTATGTATATAGCTTTATAGGTCCCCTTTTGTCCAAATACTTACTATCAACTGCTGGTAAACAAAGAGAAGGAATGCATTCAATTTTGACTAGTCCAGTAGCCCACTGGCCATTAATTCTTCAGTTGAACTTCCCAAACTCTTCCCAGAGACCCTACTTGATATAGGTTGAGTTTTGATGACTTTCCATGTGTATACCTTTTTTTTTTTTTTTTTTTTGAGACGGAGTCTAGCTCTGTCGCCCAGGCTGGAGTGCAGTGGCGCGATCTCCCTCACTGCAAGCTCCACCTCCCGGGTTTACGCCATTCTCTTGCCTCAGCCTCCCGAGTAGCTGGGACTACAGGCGCCTGCCACCTCGCCCGGCTAGTTTTTTGTATTTTTTAGTAGAGACGGGGTTTCACCGTGTAGACCAGGATGGTCTCGATCTCCTGACCTCGTGATCCACCCGTCTCGGCCTCCCAAAGTGCTGGGATTACAGGCTTGAGCCACCGCGCCCGGCCGTGTATACCTTTTAAAAGACACAGTTGAAATGTTCTTGCACAAAGGAAAGATTACTTTTGGGAGGCAGCTTCACATTTTGTTATTCCCAGTCTCCCGTTCATCTGCAGCATTATAAATATGCATCTGGCAACTAAGATTTTCCAACACCTTCGTTTTGTATATTAAACACAATTCTACTTCGATAGCATTCCCTTTGCCTATTATTGACTTGTGAGAAGATCCCTAAACCCACTCCCTTTTTGTACAATACAAATGCTCTCTAGGCATTAAGCTTTATTTCTTGCAGTAAAATCATATCCACTTTCTTCTCTTTTAGGGCCACGCCAACTGTGACTTTAAGGTTTTGAATCTTACTATTTTTATGCATTCTTAAATTGTGCCTTTTCTATATGGATGTAATTTTACTAAGACTTACCCTTTGATTTCTTTCCCCTCTTTGCTTCCAATCTTTCCTCTTCCAGGATTGGGGTCCCTGTGTTCTGAACCCACGATTCTTATTTACTTTGGGCTTCCTCCACCTTAATTCTTCTGTTGTCTTCTTTTCCTCCACTGTTGATTCGTTTAGACATAGGTGACGGCTTCCTTTTCTTTTCATGAGTTAGCTTTTCCCCGACTTTTGCCCATAGCTTTTATGAATTTACTATTTTATTACCTTATTTACTTATTTGCTCATAAGAAATTTATTAAAATATTTCAAAACACGTACAAGTTTGAAACATTTTATAGGGAACACCCATATACTCACCACTCAGATCCCAGAGTTAACATTTTAGTATACTTTCTTTATCACAAGTCTATTCACCTATTCACTTCTTTTTCTATCCATCAAATCAACTTCTTTTTTGATGCATTTCAAATTGAATGGCAGGCATCAGTACCCATCACCTCTGCAGACCTCAGCAACATAATAGTAATGAGTTTAATATTGGTCTATGGTTCTTTTTTTAAGGTAAAATTTATATAAAATGAAATACATAAAAGAAATTTGCTGTATGATGTTTTGACAAATACCTGTACCTGCATAATCTAAATCCCTATTAAGATATAGAACATTACCCCCCCCAATTCCCTTTGTCCTTTTTCAAAAATCTTGTTGTATCCACTCTTCCCATAGACAACTGTTCTTCTGATTTTTATCTACTATATGCTAATTCAAACATCCTATATGAAGTATGCATCTTCTGTGTAATATTTCTTTAAACATAAATTAAAAAAAATAAAGATAGGGTCTCACTCTGTTCCCCAGGCTGGGGTTCAGTGGTGCAATCATGGCTCACAGCAGCCTTGACCTCCCAGGCTCAAGTGATCCTTCCACCTCAGTCTCCTAAGTAGCTGAGACTACAGGCATGTGCCAGCATGCCCAGATAATTTTTTATTTTGGATTTTCTTTTAGAGATGGGGTTTTGCCATATTGCCTAGGCTGGTCTTGAACTGCTGGACTCAAGTGATCTGCCCACCTCAGCCTCCCAAACCGCTGGGATTACACGCATGAGCCACTGTACCCAGCCAAGATTCTTTCTCTTAGTGTGTTTTTGCAATTCCTCAAGTCTTCCCAGTATGAGCAGTTTGTGAATATGCCATTGTGTGAATATGCCACTGTGAGTTTATCCATTCACCTGTTGTTGGACACTGGGTTGTTTCTACTTTTGGGCTATTGTAAATAAACTTGTGATAAAAATTCTTGTATGAGTGTTTTTATAGTCAGATGTTATTTCTCTTGGCAAAATTTCTAGGAATGAGTTACTGGGTCACCTTGAGGCCTTTTCTTTTCTTTTTTTTTTTTTTGAAACGGAGTCTCGCTCTGTGGCCCAGGCTGGAGTGCAGTGGCCGGATCTCAGCTCACTGCAAGCTCCGCCTCCCGGGTTTACGCCATTCTCCTGCCTCAGCCTCTCGAGTAGCTGGGACTACAGGCGCCCGCCACCTCGCCCGGCTAGTTTTTTGTATTTTTTAGGAGAGACGGGGTTTCACCGTGTTAGCCAGGATGGTCTCGATCTCCTGACCTCGTGATCCGCCCGTCTCGGCCTCCCAAAGTGCTGGGATTACAGGCTTGAGCCACCGCGCCCGGCCGAGGCCTTTTCACAATCTTGCGCATCACTTTCTAGTGATTTCTTTTTGGTCTCTTTCCTATTTTTTTTTTTTTTTTTTTTTTGAGATGATGTCTCTCTCTGTCACCCAGGCTAGAGTGCGGTGGCGTGATCTCGGCTTACTGCAACCTCTGCCTGCCGGGTTCAGGTGCGATCTTGGCTCACTGCAATTTCCGCCTCCCAGGTTCAAGTGATTCTCCTGCCTTAGCCTCCAGAGTAACTGGAATTATAGGCGCGTGCCACCAAGCCTGACTAATTTTTGTATTTTTAGTAGAGACGAGGTTTCACCATGTGGTCAGGCTGGTCTCGAACTCCTGACCTTGTCATCCTCCCGCCTTGACTTCCCAAAGTGTGTTGGGATTACAGGTGTGAGCCACCATGCCGGCCCCCCAGCTCCGCCCTCCTTTTTTTTTTTTTTTTTGAGATGGGAGTTTCACTCTTGTCATCTAGGCTGGAGTGCAGTGGCGCTATCTTGGCTCACTGCAACCTCTGCCTCCCGGGTTCAAGCCTCTCGGAGTAGCTGGGACTACAGGCATGTGCCACCATGCCTGGCTATTTTTTGTATTTTTAGTAGAGATAGGGTTTCACCATGCTGGCCAGGTTAGTCTTTAACTCTTGACCTCAGATGATCCACCCATTTTGGCCTCCCAAAGTGCTGGGATTACAGGGGTGAGCCACCATGCCTGGCCTCCAATTTTTTTTTTTTTTTTTTTTTTTTTTAGTACTCTCAACAAATGCTTTGATCTCTTTCTACCATTCTTTTCCTTCTACCAATACCTGAAATCTATTGTCTTCCTGACTTCTAGCCTCAATCTCATTTTGAAGTCATAGCATGCTCCCTGCCTTCTCTGGGGGCACATACACTAACTCCATGGTTTATCTCGCTCTCTCTCTTTTTTTTTTTTTTTTGAGACAGTCTTACTGTTTGCCCAAGCTGGAGTGTGGTGGTGCGATCTCGGCTTACTGCAACCTCTGCCTCCTGGGTTTCAGCTGCCACAGCCTCCCGAGTAGCTGGGACTACAGGCGTGCACCACCAGGCCCTGCTAATTTTTGTATTTTTAGTAGAGATAAAGTTTTACCATGTTGCCCAGCCTGGCCTTGAACTCCCGGCCTCAAGAGATCCACCCATCTCGGCCTCTCAAAGTGCTGGGATTTACAGGTGTGAGCCACTGTCCCCAGTCTTTCTTTCTTTTTATGTGCTAGAGTCTCATTTTTTTCATACTTTTAAATTTTTTTAGAGACAGTGTTCCCCATGTCAAACCCCTTCTTTGTCTGCTACTTTGCTGGAACTATTACTCCATCTTAGTATATAACTCATGGGAAGTTTCCTGGAGGAGGCAGGCCTTGAGCTGCAAGGGGCTAATCTAACATGTAAAGGACTGCTGGAAATCACCAGGAGACAGACCTACAAACCAATAGAAAAATGAACCAAGGACAAGAACAGCCAGTTCATAGAAAAATAAATTGAAATGACCTTAACACATGAAAAGATGGTCAACTTTGCTTATAATAATAAGCAAATACATAAAATATTATACACCATAGTATTAATATATAATCACACCAATTTGTATTATAATAGAATTTTATATTATGTACATATTAATATATAATTATTAATTATACTCAATTCTATCACAATATATAATGTAATCATTATATTATATAATATATAATTATATAAGTTATAATACTTAATATATAATATACTTGTATATGATAAGTAATTTATTATATTATATATAATATATAAATTGTATAATTATATAACTAACCATAATTAGTAATTAATTAGTAATTACATTTATATATTAATATATTACATTAATAGATAATGTAATTATTATATAATAAAAATTATAAATTAGTTATAATAATGTATCATAATTGTATATTATATAATATGATAATTAATATATTATATTGTATATCATTATATATTAATTATATAACTAATTATAATAATTAGTAATTAGTAATTACATTATATATTAATACTTATATATTAATGCTAATTATATATTATAATTATATATAACTATATCGTATATACTATATACTATATATGATTATATTGTATATTTATATATAATTATATACTATATAATATATATAGTATCATATTTACATATCAGTAATTGTAATATATGTTAATATGTTATAATACTATATAATTGTATGCTATATAATTGTTATAGATTAGTTATATATATAAAATAGCAAAGGGAATAATAAAAGAAGTGTCCATTAATGCTACAATAAAATATTACAGTAGTCCCCCAACTGTGGTTTTGCTTTCCATGGTTTCCATTATCTGCGGTACAATACAATAAGATATTTTGAGAGAGCACATTTACGTAACTTTTATTACAATATATTGTTATAATTGTTTTATTTTATTATTATTTTTGTTACTCTCTTACAGTGCCTAATTCATAAATTAAACTTTATCCTGACTCTGTATAGGAAAAACACAATACACACAGGGTATTGTGTGTATTCACTTGCATTCACTGGGAGTCTTTGATTGTATCCCTTGTGGATAAGTTGGGACTACTGTATTTCTCACCTATCAGGCTGGCAGAACCCTGATCTTCTAACTTTCTAACTTTCAAGAATTCATAAAGATCAAATCTGGCACACAAACTGGCTTCACACTTCTTAATGGTATTACTCGATGCTAGGTAACACTAGAACAATGAATAGTACAATGATTATAGAGTCCTTAGGGTGGAAAATGACTCAATAGTTTTGCATCCAGCTAAACTGCATAAAAGTAAATAAGCAATTGATAAATATTTTCAAATATGACAGAACTTAAAGAATATATTCATGGCTGCCACATATGGCCACTTTTTGCATACACTCTAATATGAATGAATGGTGTTCCCTGGATATGTGCAGTGTACAGTCTGCACAGATGTACATAACAGTCTTGAATACAGTTCCTGTAAGATCTTGAAAAAACACTAAAGGACAAAATTTAGCTGTCCAAAAGATGAATACAGAAGCAGAATGTAAAGATTGACAGGAATAAATCTAATACAGCAGTGGCAATTATGGTTACGGAACATGTAAAAGTTATAAAGAAAGGCATTGTGGAAAAATAAATTAAAAGCACCAGATGGTAGAGGAGGTGAGAAGGTGGGCAACAGTGTGAGTATCAGATCTTCTCTTTTTTCATAGCAGGTGATGCAAAGATATTAAGTTTGCTAAATCAAGCAACAGGATACCAGTACATGCACACATATAACGTAAAATAATAGAAGAAACAAATATAACCAACCAAAAATGAGTAATAAAAGGGAGAGAAGAGAAGGAGGAGATTTGTTAATGTCATCTTCATTTATAATGTGGGCCAACAGATTTTTCTTAACAACAGAGAATTAAGTTGGATTTTTCCTATATATTAAAAATCAATAAATAAAAATTATAAATATCACTGTTTGAAAAGCAAAAACATTACTGTTAAAAGGCTGGGCTCTGGCTGGGCATAGTGGCTCATGCTTGTAATCCTAGCACTTTGGGAGGCCAAAGCAGGGGGATCACTCTAGGTCAGGAGTTTGAGACCAGCTTGGGCAAAATAGCAAGTCTCCATTTCTATAAAAAATCAAAATAAAAAACTGTGCTCCCAAGTCAGACTGTCTGGCTTTGAATTCTAGCTCACTTGTTAGTTGTGATACCTTGAGCAAATTCATAGAACTTTCTGTTCCTTAGTTCTCTGATTTGTAAAGTGAGATCTTACCACAGGTTGAGCATTCCTTATCTGAAATACTTGGGACCTGAAGTGTTTTGGATTTTTAATTTTTTCAGATTTTATAATATTTGCATATACATAATGAGATATCTTGGGGATGAAACACATATAAATGCAAAATTCCTTTATGTTTCACATACGCCTTTTACACATAGCCTGAAGGTAATTTTATACAAGACGTTTAATAATTTTGTGCATTTTGACTGCGACCTGTCACTTGAGGTCAGGTATGAAATTGTCCACTTGTGGCATCACGTTGGTGCTCAGAAAGTTTCAGATTTTGGATTTTCAGACTTCATAAGGTTGTGAGGAATGAATGCAATAATGAATCTAAAATGCTTAGCCATAAATGCTCAATAAATGTTCGCCATCATTATTGCCATTGATTATTTTCATCATTAAGCATATATTAGACTTGTACAGAACACCAAATTGAAATAGATTCTGAACCATTGGGGTTCCTGTGCATATTCAATAGATAGAAATGCCACACTGACATGTCCCAGATATATTGAGAACAAAATACTGTTACTTTTAACATAGAGGCCACAATTTTTGAAAAAGTCACAACATCAACATAATCAAATGACATCATTATTCTAGTAGAAGTCAAATGTCAGTCTTTTGCAAACCCCTGTCACATCTGTGTGGAGATTATACTTCTATTTACCTAATATTTTTCTTTACTATTTACCTAATATTTTTATTTAAATCAATTTAAAATCTCACTTTTAAAAAACAATCTCATGTTAAGTAATTATATTCATAAAATCATTTTTGATGTTCAAATTTTTAAACATGTTATTAAATATGTGATTATAAAAATACTAGTCCATATGCCACCTAAAGTTATCTTGGGTACTACCAATGGTTCACATAATGTACTTCGGGAAGTTCTGTTTTTTATTCCTTTAATAATTCATTTTGAGCACCTACTATGTAGCAGGTGCTGTTCTAGGCAGTTGAGGTACAGCGACAAATTTAGCATAGAAAAATTCTTGCCCTCATGGAGCTTACATTCTAGCAAGATAACAAATAACATAAATACAATGTATAGTATGTGAGATGGTGATATGCATTATGCAGAAAGGGAAAGGAGAGATAGATAGCGTTGGAGGAGGGACAAGGGGATAGATTGTCATTCATCCTGTTAGAAAGGTCCCATTCAGAAAAATCCTAAGATTGGGGAGTAAATAAGCCATATAGGTATTTAGGGAAGAGAATTCCAGGCTAATGGAAGAGCAAGTTCAAAGGCCTTGGTGTAGAAGTATACCTGGAATGTTCAAGGAACAATAGGAAGGTCAGTGTGTTTGGAGTACAGTGAGTGAGGAGGAGATTGGTAGATGAGGGAGGTCAGGAAAGTAATGAGGGCAAGGAGGTCAAGTACATCTACTCCTTTGCTTCTGCTGCTACTGGTGCTGCTGTGAATGCTGCTGTCACTAATTCTACTATTATTTTAAAATATTAAGAAGAGGAGAAGAGATATCTTGAGGAGACGTAGAGTTCCTAAATAAGTTTGCGTAAGAGCCTAATTCTTAAATTTTTGGCTACAGTTTTTTTGGTCTTTGCAAGCCACCACATCCTGCTTGCTGCTTAACAATCCACTGCACAGATGAGGAGCAGAGCAAGATGGCTGGATAGAAGCCTTCACTGATTGTTGTCCCTATAGTAACACCAAATTGAACAACTATTCACACAAGAAAGTACCTTCATAAGAACCAAACATCAGGTAAGTGATCACAGTATCTGGTTTTAACTTCGTTAGCACTGAAAGAGGTACTGAATAAAGTAGGAAAGATAGTCTTGAATTGCTGGTGCCACCCCTCCTGCATCTCCCTGGCAGTGGCTGTGTGGCATGGAGAGAGAATTTGTGTGCTTGGGAGAGGGAGGGAGAGTGCCGTGATTGTGGGACTTTGCATTGGAACTCATTGTTGCCCTGTCATGGTGGAAAGCAACACTGGGAAGAAATCGTGGAGGGATGATTAGACCACATAGAGGTCTAAATGATTTAGAACACCTGGAGGGAGCATTTAGACCGGCCCTGGCCAGAAGTGAATCACCCATTCCAGCAGTCAGTTCTTGAGTTCTGGCAAGCCTTGGCACCATGGGCTAAAGTGCTCTGGGGTTCTGAATAAACTTGAAAGGCAGTCTAGGCCATAAGGACTGCAATTCCTGGGCAACTCTTGATGTTATTTTGGGCTCTGAGCCTGTGGACTAGTGGGGCATGCAACCTAGTGAGACATCAGTCAGGGAGACTAAAGGAGTGCTTACATCATCCCTCCCCCAACCACAGTCAGCACAGCTTGAAGGTCTTGGAGAGATTCCTTCCCTCTGCTTGAGGGGAGGAGAGGGAAGAGTAAAGAGAACTTTGTCTTGCAACTCAGATACCAGCTCAGCCACAGTAGGATAGGGTACCAGGCAGAGTCATGACGCCCCCCTTCCAGGTCCTAGCTCCGGGATGACATTTCTAGACACACTGTGGGCCAGAAGGGAACCTGCTGCCTTGAAGTGAAGGACCTAGTCCTGGTGGGATTCACCACTTGCTGACTAAAGTATCCCAAGGCCCTGAATAATCACCAGTAATAACCCAGATAGTATTTATTGTCATCCTTGGGTGAGACTCCGAGATGTGCTGTCTTCACGTGTGACCCAGCACATTTCTAGCTGTGGTGGCTATGGGGAGTGACTCTTAATGCTTGAGAAAAGGAGAAGAGTAAATGGGACTTCATCTTGCAGCTTAGACACCAGCTTGGCAACAGTAGGGTAGAGCACAAAGCTGGTTCTTGCAGTCCTCAATTCCAGGCCTTGGCTCTTGGACAGTATTTCTGGATGTGCCCTAGGCTAGAAGGGAGCCCACTGCCCTGAAGGAAGAGTCCCGGGTCTAGAAGTATTTACCACAACCTGACTGAAGCGCCACTGGTGTTTGAGTGAACATTGGTGGTAGCCATGTAGTATTTGCCATGGGCCTGAGGTAGTGGTGGCCATGGGGAAAGACTGCTCTGCTTGTGGAAAAAAAGAGAAGGGTGGGAAGGACTTTGTCTTTTGACTTGGGTGTCAGCTCAGAAACAGCAGAATAAAGCACCAGGTAGATTCCTGAGATTTCCAACTCCAGGCCTGGGCTCCTGGATGGCATCTCTGGAGCCACAGGGGCCAGGGGGATCTTGCTACCCTAAAGAGAAGGATATAGTCTAGCTGGCTTTGCCACTGGGTGATTATAGAGCCCTAGGGCCTGGAGTGAAGATAGGTGGTGGCCAGGCAAAGTTTACTACGGGCTTTGAGTGAGACCCAGTGCCATGCTAGCTTCAGGTCTGACTCAGCACAGTCCCAGTGGTGGTGGCCACAGGGGTGCTTATGTCACCCTTCTCCCAGCTACAGGCAACTCAGCACAGAAAGATAGACTGTTTGGAAAAAAGTAAGGGAAGTGAACAAGAGTCTCCGTCTGGTCATCCAGAGAGAATTCTTCACGATCCTATCCAAGGCAGTACATCTATAGGTCTGATATAGCAACAGTATTACTAGGCTTGGGATACACCCTAATGCAGATATGGCTGCAGTGACCCAAAATTTAAATTATAACACCCAAGCCCCTTCAAATACCTGGAAAGCCTTCCCAAGAAGGGCGGTACAAACAAGTCTAGATCATGAAGACTACAATAAATACATAACTCTTCAATGCCCAGACACTGACAAACATCCACAAGCATCAAGACCATCCAGGAAAAGATGACCTCACCAAACGAGCTAAATAAGGCACCAGGGACCAATCCTGTAGAGACAGAGATATGTGACCTTTCAGAAGGGGAATTCAACATAGCTGTTTTGAGGAAACTCAATGACATTCAAGATAACATGGAGAAGGAATTCAGAATCCTATGAGATACATTTAACAAAGAGATTGAAATAGTTAAAAAGAATCAAGCAGAAATTCTAGAACTGAAAAATGCAGTTGACATAGTGAAGAATGCATCAGAGTCTCTTAACAGAAGAATTGATCAAGCAGAAGGAAGAGTTAGTGAGCTTGAAGATGGGCTATTTGAAAATACCTAGTCAGAGGAGTAAAAACAAAAGAAGAATAAAAAAGAATGACACATGTTTACAAGATCTAGAAAATAGCCTCAAAAGGGCAAATCTAAGAGTTATTGGGCTTAAGGAGGAAGTAGAGAAAGAGATAGGGGTAGAAAGTTTATTCAAAGGGATAATATCAGATAACTTCCCAAACCTAGAGAAAGACAGCAACATTCAACTGTAAGAAGGTTATAAAACAACAGATAGATTTAATTCAAATAAGACCACCTCAAGGTATCTAATAATCAAACTCCCAAAGGTCAAGGAAAAAGAAAGGATCCTAAAAGTGGCAAGAGAAAAGAAACAACACACAATACAAAGAAACAAATAACAATCAATACGTCTGGCAGCAGACATTTTGGTGGAAAACTTACAGTCCAGGAGAGAGTGACATGACATATTTAAAGTGCTGAAGGAAAAAAACCTTTTATCCTAGAATAGCATATCTGGCAAAAATATCCTTCAAACATGAAGGAGAAATAAAGTGTAGAATTTTCACTAGTTTTATCTTTGCTTGTTAGTTAATTTGTTTATACAATCAATACTAAGTTGTCATCAGTTTAAAATAATGAGTTATAAGATATTATTTGCAAGCCTCATTGTAATCTCAAATAAAAAAACATGCAATGGATACACACACGTACACACACACACAAAATAAAAAAGCAAGAAATTAAAACACACCACCAGGGATAAAAGAAGACAGGAAGGAAGGAAATAAGGAAGAGAAGACCACAAAACAGCTAGAAAACAAATGACAAAATGGCAAGCATAAGTCCCTACTTATAAATAATAATGTTAAATGTAATGGACTAAACTCTCCTATCAAAAGACAGTGTGGTGGAACGGATACAAAAAGGAGCTCCAACAATCTGTTGCCTATAAGAAACACACTTCACCTATAAAGACACACATAGACTGAAAATTAAGGGTTGGACAAAGGTATTCGATGCAAATGGAAACAATAAAAGAACAGGCGTAGTTATATTTATATCAGATACAAAATAGATTTAGAGATAAAAAGTATAACAAGAGGCAAAGATGGTCATTATATAATGATAAAGGGATCAATTTAGGAAAAGGATATAACAATTGCATATGTATATGCACCCAACACTAGAGCACCCAGATATATAAAGCAAATATTATTAGAGCTAATGAGAGAGATAGGCCCCAATACAATAACAGCTGGAGACTTCAACACTACACTTTCAGCATTGGACAGACTATCCAGACAGAAAAATCAACAAAGAAACACCAGACTTAATTTACAGTATAGAACAAATGTACCTAACAGATATTTACAGACCATTTCATCCAAAGGCTGCAGAATACATTCTTATTCTCTGTAAATGGATGATTCTTAAGGATGGAACATATGTTAGGCCACAAAAACAAGTCTTAAAAAATTCAAAAAATTGAAATGATGTCAAGTATCTTCTTTGAGTGCAATGGAATAAAACTAGAAGTCAGTAACAAGAGGAATTTTGGAAACGACACTGTCTTAGTCCGTTCTCATGCTGCTATAAAGAACTGCTGGAGACTAGGCAATTTATAATGAAAAGAGATTTAACTGACTTCAAGTTCTGCAGGGGTGGGGAAGCCTCAGGAAACTTACAATTATGGTGGAAGGGGAAGCAAACATGTCCTTCATCACATGGTCACAGGAAGGAGAAGAATGAGAGCTGAGTGAAGGGAGAAGCCCCTTATAAAATCATCTGATCTTGTGAGAACTTACTCACTACCATGAGAATAGCATGGGGAAAACCACCCCCATGATTCAATTACCTCCCACTAGGTTCTTCCCACCACATGTGGGAGGGAACTACAAATCAAGATGCGATTTGGGTGGGGACACAGGCAAACGATATCATATAAAAACAGATGGAAATTAAATAATATACTCCTGATTGACCAGTGGATCAATGAAGAAAGTAAGAAGGAAATCTAAAAATTTCTTGAAACAAATGATAGTGGAAAAACAACATACCAAAACCTAAAGGATACAGCAAAGCAATTCTAAGAGGGAAATTTATAGTTATACGCTTCTACATCAAAAACGTAGAAAAAGTTCAAATACAAAACCTAACTATGCACATTAAGGAGTTAAAAAAGCAAGAGTCAACCAGACGCAAAATTAGTAGATGAACAGAAAAAGTAGAGATCAGAGCAGAAATACATGAAATTGAAACGAAGAAAACAATGTAAAACATCAATGAAATAAAAAGTTGGTTTTTTGAAAAGATAAACAAAATTGACAAAACGTTAGTGAGACTAAGAAATAAAGAAGACCCAAATAAATAAAATCAGAGATGGAAAAAGGGTACATTACACTGATAACCATGGAAATTCAAAGGATTATTAGAGGCTACTATTAGCAACTATATGCCAATAAATTGGAAAACCTAGAAGAAATGGACAGATCCCTAGACACATACAACCTACCAAAATTGAATCATGAAGATCCAAAATCTGAACAGACCAATAACAAGTAATGAGATTGAAGCTGTAATAAAAAGTAACCCAGTAAAGAAAAGCCCAGGACCCAATGGCTTTACTGTTGAATTTTAAATAGAGGAGGAGGGAATACCTCCAAATTCATTCTACAAGGCCAGTATTAGCCTGATACCAAAACCAGAGAAAGACACATGAAAAAAAGAGAACTACAGACCAATATCCCTGATGAACACTGATGCTAAAATCCTCAACAGAACACCAAAAAACTTAATTCGGCAACACATTAGAAAGATCATTCATCATGAGCAAGTAGGATTTATCTCTAGCATGCAAGGACAGTTCAACATATGCAAATCAATCAATGCGATATATCATGTCGACATAATAAAGGATAAAAACCATATGACCACCTCAATCAGTGCTGAAAGAACAGTTGATAAAATTCAGCATCCCTTCATGATAAAAACCCTCAAAAAACTGGGCATAAAAGCAACATACCTCAATGTAATAAAAGCCATATATGACAGACCCACAGCTAGTATCATATTGAGTGGGGGAAAAACTGAATGCCTTTCCTCTAAGATCTGGAACATGACAAGGATGTCCACTTTCACCACTCTTATTTAACATAGTACTGGAATCCCTAGCTAGAGCAATCAGACAAGAGAAAGAAATAAAGGGCATCCAGATTGGAAAAGAAGAAGTAAAATCATCTTTTTTTTTTTTGTTTGTTTTTTTTTTTTTGTTTTTTTTTTTGCAGAGGATATGATCATCTATTTGGTAAAACTTAAGACTCCACCAAAAAACTCTTAGAACTCATAAACAAATTCAGTCAAGTTGCATATCTTGACTAAACATGTCAACATACAAAAATCAGTAGCATTTCTATATGCCAACAGTGAACAATCTGAAAAAGAAATAAAAATATTAATGCCACTTATAATAGCCACAAATAAAATTAAATTCCTAGGAATAAACTTAACTAAAGAAGTGAAAGATCTCAGCAATGAAAACTGTAAAACATTGCTACAAAGCATTGAAGAAGATATAAAAAAAGGAAAGGTATTCTATGTTCTTGGACTGGAAGAATCAATATTGTTAAAATGTCCATTCTGCTCAAAGCAATCTACAGATTCAATGTAATTCCTATCAAAATACCAGTGACATTCTTCACAGAAATAGAAAAATCAGTCCTAAAGTTTACGTGGGACTACCAAAGAGCCAGAATAGCCAAAGCTATGCTGAGCAGAAAGAACAAAACTGGAGGAATCACATTACTTGACTTCAGATTTTACTACAGAGTCATAGTAACCAAAACAACATAAAAACAAACATATAGACCAATAGAACAGAAGAGAGAACTCAGAAATAAATCCATATATTGACAATAAAGTCATTTTTGACAAAGGTGCTAAAAGTTGGAGGAAAAGACAGTCTCTTTAATAAATGGTGCTGGGAACACAGAATTTAAGGAAGAATGAAACTAGACCCCTATCTCTCACTATATACAAAAATCACAACCAAGTGAATTAAAGACTTAAATCTAAGACCTCAAACTTTGAATTACTAAAAGAAAATATTGGGGAAACTCTCGAGGACATTGAACTAGGCAAAGATTTGTTGAGTAATCTCCCCAAAGCACAGGCAACCAAAGCAAAAATGGACAAATGCGCTTACATCAAATTAAAAAGGTTCTGCACAGCAATCACAACAATCAACAAAGTGAAGAGACAACCCACACAATTGGAGGAAATATTTGCAAACTGCTAATCTGACAAGGTATTAATAGCCAGAATATATAACGAGCTCAAACAACTTTATAGGAAAAGATTAATAATCCAATTAAACAATGGACAAAAAATCTGAATAAACATTTCTTGAAAGAAGACAATACAAATGACAAACAGGTATGTAGAAAGGTGTTCAACATCACCGATCATCAAATAAATGAAAATTGAAACTACAGTGAGATATTGGGTATGGTGGTTCACAACCACAATCCCAGCACTTTGGGAGGTCAAGTCAAGGCAGAAAGATCCCTTGATTCCAGGAGTTTGAGAACAGCCTGGGCAACATAGTGAGACCTCATCTCGTCTTAAAAAAATAAAAAAACCCGGCATGGTGGCGCACACTTGTAGCTCACCTCAGCTTCCTGAGTAGAGAGGTGGGAGGATTGCTTGAGACCACGAGTTTGAGGTTGCAGAGAGCTCTGATCATACCACTGCACTCCAGCCTGGGTAACAGCAAGACCCTGTCTTAAAGAAAGTACACTGAGATATCACTTTATTCCAGTTAAATGTCTTTTATGCAATAACAAATGCTGGGGAGGATGTAGAGAAAGGGAACCCTTGTTCACTGTTGGTGGGACTGTAAATTAGTACAGCTGCTATGGAGAACAGTTTGGAGCTTCCCCAGAAAACTAAAAATAGAGATAGCATATGATTAGCAATCCCCCTACTAGGTATATACCCAAAAGAAAGGAAATCAGTATTTCGAAGAGGACTATTTGCACTCTCATGTTCATTGCAGCACTATTCACAATAGCCAAGATTTGGAAGCAACCTAAGTGTCCATCAGCAGATGAATGGATAAAGAACATGTGGTCCATATACACAATGGAGTACTATTCTACCATAAAAAGAATGAGATCCTGTCATTCGTAACACCATGGATGGAACTGGAGGTCACTATGTTAAGTGAAATAAACCAGGCCCAGAAAGACAAACTACACATGTTCTCACTTATTTGTGGGAGCTAAAAATTACAGTGAGTGCACTCATGGAGACAAAGAGTAGAATGATGGTTACCAGAGCCTGGGAAGGGTAGTTGGGGTAAGGGAGGGAGGATGGTTAATGGATACAAAATATAGTTAGATAGAATGAATAAGATCTGGTATTTAATAGCACAGTAGGGCAACTACAGTCAACAAAAATGTATTGTACATTTTAAAATAACTAAAATAATATTTTGGATTGTTTGTGACACAAATAAAGAATAAATGCTTGAGATGATGGCTACCCCAGTTCCCCTGATGTGATTATTATGCACTGCATGCCTATATCAAAATATCTCCTGTACCCCATAAAGATATATACCTACTATGTTCCCACAAACGTTAAAAATTAAAAATTAAAAAAATCCATTGCATCAAATCTGCCTCCTAAAAACAGATGCTATATCAATCAACAAGGAATAATGGAATAAATGAGAGAAAACTTACTGGCCTCTGACGATGGCCTATCACTGTACTGTGTACTGTGCAGAATACAAAGGAAATTAGTCTCAGTCCCTGACTCCAAGGGAGTCATAGTCTTGTTGGAATAAAAAACTTGAAGATGGACCGGAAATTCTCTGAGTGTAGTACACATGAAGTTCTGTGTTGCTGGCTCAGTGCAGGAGGTGGGAGGAAATGACTCTGAAATGGATGGTCAGGGAAGCTTCCTGGAGTAGCAGGCCTTGAGCTGCACACTGGAAATTTGAAGCAAGAGGGAAGAAAGAATAAGCAGCAAATGCATAGGCACAACCACGAATCTGAGCTTGGATGTGGAGTGGGAGATGAGGTTACATCAATTAGATTAGGGAGGATCTTGAAAGCTCAACAGAGGGGTTTTGAAGGTAAATGATTAATTTCCTTTTCCAGGAGTGTACGCTCCTCACCAGACTACTCACTGATACATTATTTTTAGGGAGGAGACTGGCCAGAAGCCCACCTGGATGTACCACAAGTAGAAATTCTCTTGGGGGAACTGCCTGGGAAGCATTCTGCTGAAAAGAGCTCCGCTCCCTTGATGCTAACTTGCCAAAAATTCCATTTCCTATCTGAGGGCAGTTAGGGAATTTCTCTTATCAGACCCCTCTCTCTAGCTGCTACAGCCAGACTGTAGTCAGTTATATGAATGCATTTTAAACAAGTTGCAAGATTAGAGGCTCCAGAAATGGCAGGGGGAAAGGCTGTACTCATCCTGTTTTCAGCAGATAAAGGGGAATTCAGGGAGCAGAAAAACGAGAACATCTGTTGTTGGGGGTAAAAACAGGCCTGCCCCACACTTTCCCCTTTGAACTCAGGGCCCCGTCACAGGTGCACACCTCACACCAGTCTCTTGCAGGTTAATGTTAATTCCTTCTGCCGCCCCTGCAGCCCTGTGAAACCCTTGATTTCTGACCCATGAGTCTGATTTCCACCTCCACACTTCTTATAGCCACCTCTCCAGCTACTGATCCGCTCATAGGTTTGACCCTTAGTCTCTTAAGAGAAATCAGGCAGAGGAACAGAGACAAGCCATTGTGGGGAAAGTGTCAAGATTACCCCACCTGCTTCTGCCTGAGCCACAGGTCCCACGTCTCCTTCTTAAGTAGTTTCTTGTAGATCTCAGTCCCACTCCAGCCCAACTGAGTTAGACTTTTCATTTTACCAAGATCCCCAGGCAGATGAATCAAATGCATATTAAGGTGTGAGAAGCATTGTTCTGTTTCACTCCTTGGGAATCAGCTCTTCAAGAAGAAACTCCTCAGACAGAAGTTTGAAGTAGATGGGTCAGCACTGCCGTTTGATTTGGAGAGGCTGGCTTTATAAAATTCTTTCTGGAGGTGTCCTTCCCTCCTTCTCTTCCTCCTGTAAACACTGGTTGAGAGTTTTCAGTGTGCCAGGTACCAGGCTAGGCTCTGGGGATACAAGGTTGCAAAGATGAGCTGGCCCTTTAGCAGCTGATGATGCACTGGGAACAGTGCATGCAAGTGACTCACCTAGGGGTGTACTCGTGACCACCCTTCTGCTTAGAATGTTGGTCTTTCCTTCTTCACTAGCGGTGTCCCTTTAGGTGAGTCTTGTATTTTCCAGCTGTTCCTTCACCTCCATCGCCCGATTCCCTGGCCAGCTTCAGGTCATGCTATACTGACTCTGACATCCCTTCTTCCCTGCATATGGGTCTGCATGGCCACCTCCTTGAGATGCTACTCTCTCTATAACTGATCATCTCTGCTTTTCAGTTTTACTGCAGTAGTTAATTCTGTTTCTTCCCATGTCACGTCCTTCCTACTTTGCCTCTGCTAATTCTGGAACCTGTCCCCTTTTCCTTAATTTCAATACTGTGAGTTTAATCCAAGCCCTCCATCCTTATCAGGAATGATTCACTATCTCTATAACTGGTCTTTCTGTATTGTGTCTTGCTCTCATCAAATTCAATCTCTTTGTTTGTTTGTTCTTTTTTTCTGACTACATCCTGCATGAAAATCCATTCTCCACAGGAGACAGAGTAATTTTTCTAATACATAAAACTGAGTGCACATTAAAGTCCTTCAAAGACTCTATGCAGGATACGTTTTAAAGTCCTTACCAAAGCATATGGCACCTTTCATGACCTGTCTTCCAACTGTCTAGCCTCATCTCCCACGAGTCTTTATCTTATATTTCAGCTGCAACAAACCTCTTAACATCTTGTATTTTCATCCTTGTTTCATATACTTGTGACCATTCATCTCCTTAGAAAGTGCTTCTTTCCTTCTTCACCAGTTGATGTCTGGTCTTGTCGCCATACCCTTTTCAACTTTCCTATTGGAATAATTCTATTGGTTTTTAAACCCTAGCTGCACATTAGAGTCACCTGGGGGTGGGGACTACCCACCACCAATACCTAGACCGATACCCAGGCCCTGTCCCCAGAGAATCTGGTTTTGTTGATTTGGGGACTGATGTTTGGGCATTGGTGTTTTTATTTTTTTATTATTTATTTATTTTGAGATGGAGTTTTGCTTTTGTGGCCCAGGCTGGAGTGCAATCGTGCAATCTTGGCTCCTGGGTTCAGGTGATTCTCCTGCTTCAGCCTCCCGAGTAGCTGGGATTATAGGTGCCCACCACTATGCCTGGCTAATTTTTGTATTTTTAGTAGAAATAGGGTTTCATCACATTGACCAGGTTGGTCTCAAACTCCTGATCTCAGGTGATCCACGTGCCTCGGCCTCCCTAAGTGTTGGGATTACAGGCACGAACCACCGCGCCCAGCCGACATTGGTATTTTTAAAATGTTGCTTAAGCTGGTGCTTCTCAAACTTTAATGTGCATGCATCTGAGTCACCTGGGGATCTTGGTAAAATGTAGATTGTGAGTTAGTAGATTCCAGGGGCCTGAGATTCTGCATTTCTACCACACTCCCTGGTGATGCTGGTGCCGGTGGTCCATAGACCGCACTGTGAGTATTGAGGATCTTGCGGGGAAGATGCTGAAGTACAGCTGGGCGGGAATACCTGTGCTGCAGGATGTTTTCAGGCCTCTCAGTCACTGATTTCTCTTTGCTGCCCTGTCCTGTGTGTGCTGACTTCTAACTGCTGCACTTATTACTTTTGATTTCCCCATGTTTTTTATCGCAAAAGGACTTCCTTCAGTTTTCCATGCAGCCATTAGTAATAAAAAACAAGATGGCCGAATAGGAACAGCTCCAGTCTCCAACTCCCAGCGCGAGCGACACAGAAGACCGGTGATTTCTGCATTTTCAACTGAGGTACTGGGGTCATCTCACTGGGGAGTGCCGGACAATTGGTGCTGGTCAGCTGCTGCAGCCAGACCAGCGAGAGCTGAAGCAGGGCGAGGCATTGCCTCACTTGGGAAGTGCAAGGGGGAAGGGAATCCCTTTTCCTAGCCAGGGGAACTGAGACACACAACACCTGGAAAATCGGGTAATTCCCACCCCAATACTGTGCTTTAAGCAAACGGATCCTCAAGGATCTAGAACTAGATGTACCATATGACCCAGCCATCCCACTACGGGGTATATACCCAAAGGACTATAAATTATTCTACTACAAAGACACATGCACACGTATGTTTATTGCGGCACTATTCACAATAGCAAAGACTTGGAATCAACCCAAATGTCCATCTGTGACAGACTGGATTAAGAAAATGTGGCACATATACACCATGGAATATTATGCAGCCATAAAAAAGGATGAGTTTGCGTCCTTTGTAGGGACATGGATGCAGCTGGAAACCATCATTCTTAGCAAACTATCACAAGAACAGAAAACCAAACACCGCATGTTCTCACTCATAGATGGGAACTGAGCAATGACATCACTTGGACTCAGGAAGGGGAACATCACACATCGGGGCCTATCATGGGGAGGGGGGAGGAGGGAGGGATTGCATTGGGGAGTTATACATGATATAAATGACGAATTGATGGGTGCTGACGAGTTGTTGGGTGCAGCACACCAACATGGCACAAGTATACATATGTAACAAACCTGCACGTTATGCACATGTACCCTAGAACTTAAAGTATAATAATAAAAAAAAAATGCCATGGGCTGTTTCATGAGGGAGAAAATTTCATATGCCTTTTAACTAAGCAAATACTTTGGCCAAAAAAGTCACTTTTCTTTAAGATGCTTTCAAGTAGATTGGTAAGACATCAAAGAAAGAATATTTTCTGTGGAAGTGAAGGAAGGTGGTTTGTTTACTTGAGAAACGGAACTTACTGGCCTATCTGAAGTATTTGAAGGAAGTGGTAAGTTCATACATAAAAAGAAACCCTAAAGAATTTATAATAACACCACTAATGGTAGTAATAATGATAATTGGTTACACATATTAAACATTTATTAAAATCAAGGCACTGCTCTAAACATTTTGTATATAATAACACAATCCTAAAAAATCCTTTGAGGTAGCACTATTAATTATCCCCATTTTACAGGTGAGGAAATGAAGACACAGAGATGTTAAGTACCCAAATGTGTGAACTGAGAAAGTTGCTTAACTGAGACAAGTTAGTAGTAAAAAGTGTTTTAAAGTGCTAGCATCATCCAGGGGTTAAAGCCATTATTTAACATCCACGAAAGGAACAAGAGATTACTGAAAAAATCTTTGCGGAAAATGGCCCTTGCCCAGCATATGCTGTTGACAGACTTTCAGTGCTATTAGGGAACATCAAATTGGAAAAGTTTTTGAAACACATGATCCTAATTTTTAGTGCAGTTCGAATATCCTGGGAGCAATGTAAAGATGCTTAGTCTTGCTTCAGGGAGATTTTCCAGGAAGAGATGTCATCTTTTGTTTAAAATTTCATTGTACTCTTATTTTAAGATACTTCACTGAGTCTCATCCATGTTGTAAATGTCTCCTAAAATAACTCTTCCAAGATGACTTTTAAGTATTTGGATTTAATACTTAATAGACATCTATAAAAGCATATGCCTGCAGTTGCATGTTGTATATATGGTATTTCTATGGTATGAATGATTTTCCAGGAATGAAACATACATTTACAAAGCTGAATCTATAGGAGATAGGCATTTCACTTATGGCCTGACAATTCTCCTTATGACTGTTGCCCAAAACTTAAGAAAGTTGAGAGTGGATATGTGCACAGGTAAGTTCCTCAATACTTTATGTGCACATGTCCTCTAGGGCTTACTGACATGGTTTAGCTGTGTCCCCACCCAAATCTCATCTTGAATAGTAGCTCCCGTAATCTCCACGTGTCATAGGAGGGACCCAGTGGGAGGTAACTGAATCATGGGGTGGGTTTTTCCCAGGTTGTTCTTGTGAAAGTGAATGTCTCATAAGATCTGATGGTTTTATAAATGGCAGTTCCCCTGCATATGCTGTCTTCCTGCTACCATGTAAGACATGACTTTGCTCCTCCTTTGCCTTCTGCCATGATTGTGAGGCCTCCCCAGACATGCACAACTGTGAATCCATTAAACCTCTTTCCTTTACAAATTACCCAGTGTTGGGTATGTCCTCATAGCAGTGTGAGAAAGCACTAATACAGCTTACCTTTTAAATCAGTGCCTGGTATAATGCTCAATATGCTCAATATGTTTAATTGAGCCAAACCAGTACCAATAGCCAATGTGTATCAAGTGCTTTCTCCAATCCAGGCACTATGCTAAGTGAAGAGATTATCCCACTGAAGCCTCTTCACATAAAGCTGTGTGGTATGAATGCAAACCCAGGCCTTATAAAGATTGTGGCCACCTTCTTGAGCTTGTTCGTGCTTCTGCAGTGAAGTGTGGCCTTGGGCTGTGTAGAGGCCACATGTCTTTCCAGCTGCCAGGCTGCCTACAACTCCCACACCCTGGTCTTCTCAACAGACTGCTCTCTCTTCCTGAATTGTTTGAGGAGTTTCTCTCTTACACAGCACATGAGCTGGGCAGAAAAGCTACTGACACACATTGAATCCAAGAAACCACAATTTTAACATTTTATCCACTTTACGGAAGTCTCCCTGAAACCTAAATCAAATATATATTTTCCAGCTTGAATTTTTGAAGAATTTGTACTACTGAAGTTCTACCTTCGGATCCCACATTTAATTACAAGTGGTCTTAAATGTGGCCCCACTTCAGTTGTCAAACAGCCTTTTGATTTGGGCATTTTCTCTACAGGTGAAGAAACCGAGGCATAATAGGGCCTCACCCAAGTCACACAGCTGCTGAGTGACAGCAGCCTGATCCCAGGATGTCTGACTGCAGCTTCATTGCCCTTTTCCTGAGACCAAAGCCCTTGTCTGTTCCCAACAGCGTGTGGCATGTCCCTGTTTTCAGAGCTTCTTCACATCATCCTCATAGCCATCTCATGAATCGCAGCTCAGGTATTATTCTCCCACTTGACAGTTGACAACATGGAGGCCCTGAGGATGGGGATGCAGTCTTGTTACTCAGGTTGTTCAGTGGAGGAACCAGAACATCAGACCAGACCTCCTGACAAATACCTGGAATTTACCGAAATGATGGCAGACATCTCCAGGTTATTCCAAATAAGGCCCTAGACTATGTTGTGAACTTGAGTTTTTGTTGAGGTAGATGCTGAGACCAGGAGAAAACTGGGGAGGAAGAGGGAGACAACGATGTGTGGCTTCTCACGCCTTCCCAGGTCTTGCTGACCAACTCTGCTCTGGTCCCATCTCCACTTTGTATGATGGGAAAACCAAGGCCCAGAGAAGGGAAGTGACTTGCCTGTATAAGGGAGGCACTGCCTTTGGGTTTGAGTAGTCTTGGGGTGGGCTTGTCCTTCTGATGCGTGAAGTAGCTTCTAGGTGGCTCCCAGGAAGCTTAAACTTTTCTTTTTGACTATCACCTCATAATCTGGCTTCATCCTACCCATCCATTTGTTATGTGCTGCTTCTTCCTAGAGTCTCAGGCCAGAGACACACAGACACCCAGAGGGTGTTTGGGCTGGTCAGCCCTGCCTCACTGCTGTCGATGTGCTGCACCCCAGTGACTTCAGAGTGAGCACCCACCCACTTCTCTCCACCTAACCACATTTCCTCCATTCTTTAAGACCTAGCTTAGCTCAAGTTCTAACTCCTCCATAAAGCCTTTCCAGGCTAATCAGCTCTTACCTATTTCCCTTTCCTTTGAGCAAGGCACTCAATTTAACACCTAAATATGTGGTGTCTTGTGAGATTTGCCATTTCTTCATTTGCGTTGTTCTTATCCACATTCTTCATAACAATAATAACCAGTAGTATTTTGAACATTTACTACCTGTCAGGCTTTTTCCTATGTGCTTTTCATTTTTTGACTTGTTTAATTCTTATAGCAACTCTATGAAATAGAGATGAACATTACCACTGAGGCATAGCAATGTTAATTGCTTGCCCAATGTAACACAGCACCAGGGACTCTGGCTCTAGTGCCCACACTGAACCACTCCCCTAACTGCTCTCTTTGGAGTGTAAGCTTTTTTGCAGCCTGGGAATAGTCTTCATGGGTGCTTTCTTTCTGTCTTTCTTGCTTCGTCTTCTAGTATTCTTGTTAGTATGTGTTAGGGAGGTGGGGGAGGGCTGCGGGAGGGAGGGAGGGGAGTCGGGGGAGGGATGGATGACGGGAGGGAGGTGTAGGGGGAGGGGGTGGGATTCTTTGATTTCTTCTTCTTTCTTTTCTTTATTTCTTTCTTTCTCTCTCTCTTTCTCTTTCCTTCTTGCTTTCTTCTTCTTTCTTCTCTTCTTTCTCTTCTTTCTTTCTTTCTTCTTTCTTTCTTTCTTTCTTTCTTTTCTTTCTTTCTTTCTTGATGGAGTCTCGATCGTCACCTGCTGTGAGTCATGGTGATTGATTCAGCTCACTGCAACCTCTGCCTCATGGGTTCAAGCAATTCTCCTGCCTCAGCTTCCCTAGTAGCTGGGATTACAGGTGTGAGCCACCATACCCAGCTAATTTTTTTGTATTTGTAGTAGAGACTGGGGGGATCAGCATGTTGTCCAGGCTGGTCTCAAACTCCTGACCTCAGGTGATCCACCCACCTCAGCCTCCCAAAGTGCTGGGATTGCAGGCATGAGCCACCGCGCCCGGCCTTATCCTTTTCTTTCTCGCAGATCCATCACTTAAATTCTCTGAGCCAAAGACTCCTCATTATTCCGTGGAGATCACACCTTCAGAGGAGGCATGACTGTGAGGATAAAGTGACATTATACCAAGGTTAGCATGGTACCTGGCACATGATAGGTACCCAAATATTTGCTGTATAAGACTTAAGGAATCTTCTCTGAACTCCTCACTTTCGGCTCCTCTGCTAGTAAGAAAGATGAAGCTGCTCTTTGACAGAAAATCACATATCTAAATTGTGTGTCATTTACATCAGTTAACATGGAAGTATAAGTAGATTTACTTCAAAAAATGTTTTTAAAGGTTAAAACCACCTACTGCAGTCAGCCCTTAAGGTCCAACTCACCTGGAACACATTAATAGCTTTAAAAAGTAATTCGTCTCCTAGTGTGCACTGGGAGATAACAGCACAGTGTGCATGCCCGGATACTCAGTGTGCAGATTCAAGGAGATACAGGGGCTCATGCCTGTAATCCCAGCACTTTGGGAGGCTGTGGAGGTTGTAATGAGCCAAAATCACACCACTTGCACTCCATCCTGGGCAACAGAGGGAGACCCCGTCTCAAAAAACAAACAAACAAACAAACAAACAAAAAAAAGGAGATACGAGGACTCACACACTTGGTCTTTATTTCAGGTAACTTAATTAAAATGACTTTTTAGAATTATATGGGATATCGACCACAGTAGAAATTTCTGGAGATTCTTGTCCTACCCACAGCCTCCTTTACTAGAAACTGCTCTCCCCACCGGTGGGTGGAAGGAGAAGCGGGATCCAGGGAGACTTTGTTTGTACTGTGCTCTCTCCCCTCTCCTGATTGGATCTGTGGTGGATGCTTGACCAGAGTCCAGTCAGTCCACTTGTTGGCCAGCATCCAATCAGATTCTCTCTTTTGAGAATTTGAAACAGGAGACAGAGAGAGTGAAGTGGTCCTGAAAGGTCCAGTTGACATAGGCTTGTGTCTATAATGCAGAAGAATCCAGCTCAAAGGGAAATGGAGAGGAGGGAGCAAGATCTGGGAAAAACCACATAGCTCTGGAGAGGTGGAACAAGGTCTGTTTCCAGTGCACGAATTTTTGCATGTACTTCAACGCATTTCTTTTTGATAGGAATCCACAGTCGAATGGATTTATTTATTTATTTTTATTTTTTATTTGAGATGGAATCTTGCTCTGTCACCCAGGCTGGAGTGCAATGGTACGATCTCGGCTCACTGCAGCCTCTGTCTGCAGTGGTTCAAGCCTCCCGAGTAACTGGGACTGCAGGCCCATGCCACCAACCCCTGCTAATTTTTGTATTTTTTTTTTGTAGAAACGAGGTTTCACCACACTGGCTAGGCTGGTCTCAAACCCCTGAGCTCAAGTGATTCACTTGCCTTGGCCTCCCAAAGTTCTGGGATTACAGGCCTGAGCCACCTCACCCAGCCAGTGGAGTGAATTTCTATTCCTTGAAACCTACTGATCCCTGAGAGAATGATGTGAACCATATGCTTCTCTCTGATTGTGACAGCATGCACTGACTTATCTACAGTATATTAGTCTGTTTTCACACTGCTGATAAAGACGTACCTGAGACTGCGAAGAAAATAGGTTTATTGGACTCACAGTTCAATGGCTGGGGAGACCTCACAATCATTGCGGAAGCCAAAAGGCACTTCCTACATGGCATCGGCAAGAGAGGCAATTGTGCAGGTATATGCCCGTTTTTAGAACCATCAGATCTCGTGAGACTCATTCTCTATTACGAGAACAGTGCAGGAAAGACCCGCCCCCATAATTCAGTCACCTCCCACCAGGTTCTTCCCAGACACGTGGGAATTGTGGGAGTTACAATTCAAGATGAAATTTGGATGGGGACACAGTCAAACCATATGATATGGTATGTTAATATATGTAAATGGGCTGGGCGTGGTGACTCACACCTGTAATCCCAGCACTTAGGGAGGCCGAGGAGGGTGGATCACCAGAGGTCAGGAGTTAGAGACCAGCCTGGCCAACATGGTGAAAAACCTGTCTACTAAAAATACAAAAATGAGCCGGGCCTGGTGGTGAGTGGGCACATGTAATCCCAACTACTCAGGAGGCTGAGGCAGGAGAATCGATTGAATCCGGAAGGCAGAGGTTGCAGTGAGCTGAGATCTGGCCACTATACTCCAGCCTGGGGACAGAGAGAGACTCCGTCTCAAAAAAAAATTATGTAAATGACATACAATTTAGAGATTTTTGGGGAGAGGAGTTAAAGACTAGTTTTGTTTTCTTGACAAGATAGTGTGAAGTCTCTGGAGTAGAATCCTCAATTCTTGTTCAGCAAATGTTTCAGTACCTGCTACATACCAAAGTGACTCCTACGGACACATCTGCACTACTCCAGACAGGCTTTCCTCAGCCTTTCCTATGCAACTAAGACCTGGTAAAGAGACATGATTATTCAGCTTCTGAGTGATACATATTCCTTTCTTCTCTGTCTTCCGGCTCTGCCTGCATTTTTCAAGTTTTATGCTCCTAGGTGTCTCTGCCACTGGGTGGAGGAAAGAACAGAGGAGAGGCAGGGGAAAATAATTAAAGCCAGGCAGTCTTGCTCCATACTTGGAGTTCCAGCTCTAAGTTTGGTGAAGGAAATAGTTCACAGGCTGATGGGCAAAATGTTTAGTTAAGACATCTTCACTTTTGAATTCTCATCGATGTGTCCATTAGATTTCCGACATTTCCAGTTCTGTGGAGGCAGCGGAAGGTGGGGGAAGAATCCAGCCTCCAGGCCTGTGTCCTTTCCAATCCTGGCTTTGCTAATGGGGGGATGTGGGCAAGGTCCACTCTTGTCTCCAAGCCTTTGTTTCTCACTGATAAATCAACATTAATAATCTCTGCCCTGTCTAACTCATAGGATGGTTTTAGGAGCAAATAATAAACTAGATGGAAAGAGATTTCCACGTCATAAGGAATAAAGAATGTGTGGGGGATGGTCAGTGAGGCTGTAGTGGAGAAATGGCTGTGTCTGCAGCACAAGTCTCAACCTGCCCTGACTTGCAACACCTCCAAGATTCCAGACTCAGGTTCTTTTCCTTTTAATCCTTCTTTTCTGTAGCTCTCTCTGGGAAAGAAAAAAAAAATGCCTCCAGCAGGGCGATTATAGAACATAGAAACCAGCCTTCATTTTGGAATACTTAAGGTATTTCTCTCTGTTGAGGATTCTTGATCAAAGGTAAATCTGTTTTATATTTTGGTCGATTTGAGTAAAAGTCACTGAACTTCCTTCCTCCTATAGGCTACACAGAAGGTGAAAAAGAAGAAGCACCAAAGGGCCGGGCATTTCCTTCCAAGCACTCTCCCCCAGGGGCTGCCCACCGGGACCTCTCACCCCCAGCGATTCTGCCTTAGTTGGTCTGGGGTGCCACCTGGACATCTGTGTTTTCAGAAAGTTCCCAGGACATTCTAATGGGCATCCAGGGTGCGAGCTTACTGAGTTGGTCTAAACCATTAGTTAGCAGATGAGGAGACGGAGGCTGTGATTTCTTTCAAACTATAGCTCTTCATTTAAATTCCTGTTGGCCTCCTCAGGAGGTTTGGCTAACACCGAAATCTCAAGTATTCTAAAACAGAGAAATGGCATGGTGGCTCACGCCTGTGATCCCAGCACTTTGGGAAGCCGAGGCGGGAGGATCACTTGAGGTCAGGAGTTTGAGACCATCCTGGCCAACGTGGTGAAACCCTGTCTCTAATAAAAATACAAAAATTAGCCAGGCATGGTGGTGGGCGCCTGTAATCCCAGCTATTCAGGAGGCTGAGGCAGGAGAATTGCTTGAACTAGGAGGTGGAGATTGCAGTGAGCTGAGATCACGCCACTGCACTCCAGCCTGGGCAACAGACTGAGACTCTGTCTCAAAAAAAAAAAAAAAAAAAAAAAAATATATATATATATATATACACACACACACACACACACATATATATATGAGAAATGTTCCACCCCAGCCAGCCTAAACTCTTAATGTCATTACCATAATGATCCTCAGCACCTTCCTGACGATGTCAGGCATCTGGCAGTCTTTAATATCCTCCCTATTCCCAAGGTGACTTCTGGAATTGGGAGAAATATCTTCTATTTATGTTTCTTGCTTCAGTCCATTTCTTTCTGTTTCCACTGCCCTCCCACTGGGTTATGTCTTAGCTGACATCTGACCTGGCCCATCAGCCCGCAAACTGGTCTCCTGCTCTCTGCTTTCCTTTGCTTTATTCTATCTGAAATACCAGGATCTCAAAGTCTCAGCCTGACCAAGAAAGGCTCCCACCTCTAGTTTCTGAACATATTTTGTATTATTCTGCCCTGCTCCAGGCTTTGCTCTTCACCTTCCACTGCCTTTTCTGCCTACTGAACCTCATTTATTCTTCAAAGTTCAGCTGAAGTATAGTCTCCCCCATTGAATCTTTTGGGATCTCCTATCACCATAGGGATTTCTCCCTGAATTCCTGTCACACTTGATTTGTGCTTGGCTTTGACACGTAGCAGATACTGAATCTCACACAGAGACTTTGATCTCCTTGGGGCTCCCATCCTTTATATCTTGGTACCTCCCTACATAATACCTAACATGGTCTTTTTTTTGGCCATGGTAGGTGTATGGTAAATATTTGTCGCATGAATGAAGCATAATTGTACAAATGGTTAAGTGACTTTTGCAAGATCATCCAGCTAGTTTGATGGACAGAGTTGAGAGCCAATTCATATCTCTGATATCTACACTCAGTATCATCCCCAGAAGCCCATTTTCCTTAAAGACAATTCATAAATGGCTCACTTTAAAAAATTAGCTGTCTCATCAAGAACATCTGTTTGCTAATTTAGAAAAAAATGAGTAAGAAAAAAGTTAAGTAATTTGGGAGAGAAAAAAGCAGTCTTGTGAGTAGCTCACCCAAAACAAAGCGAATACACAAAACCTCCTAAATATTAAGATTTGTTGAGAGCTACATTTTCCTGTTACTCTTGGGAGGGTCTGAGAAAGCAGGAGGTTGGGATAGAGGGGATAAGAACAAGTTGCTCCCAGAAGATCAGGTGTCTCAGGTTTTGTGGAAGCATCTGCTCTGCCTGGGTGCTATGTGGTTTCTGCGTATTCTTGACATTGCATGATAGACTTGGTATAGCCTGGGTTAGCAAGGGTTAGGGCAGTTTCTTCCCCATTATCATCTCATTAAACTTCTGAATGTTAAAGCTTTACTAGCTGAGTCTATCAAGTTTAATCTCTCCTGAATTCCACGCATTTCATTTAAGCCGCATAGTTAATTGCCTAACGGGTAATTGAAAATGAGGCATGAAACATGTTGTGAGTGAAGGCTAGAATATAGACCTTAACATTACATTCCTGGTGGCTCTGTGAGCTCAGCATCCATTAGTTGCATTCCCTTTGATTACCAGCAATTGGTTCAGGCCAGTGAGTTAGCTCCAAGTGCCTGCTTTTTAGAATCTTTTTTTTTATAGACGGAGTCTCGCTCTGTAGCCCCAGCTGGAGTGCAGTGGCACCATCTCGGCTCACTGCAAGCTCCGTCTCCCAGGTTCACGCCATTCTCCTGCCTCAGCCTCCCGAGTAGCTGGGACTACAGGCGCCCGCCACCATGCCCAGCTAATTTTTTGTATTTTTAGTAGAGACGGGGTTTCACTGTGTTAGCTAGGATGGTCTTGGTCTCCTGACCTCATGATCCGCCCGCCTCAGCCTCCCAAAGTGCTAGAATCTTAACTGCCATTTCCATCTCCCCCCTTCCCCACTTCCCATCCCACCACCCCTGAGCACACACCCATACACAGATATGCACGTACACAGGCACTCCTCTTTTCTATTCCTGGGATAGTGGCCTCTCTCAAACTATTCACTATCTGAAGAAATCTACTTTTGAAATGAAGCCTAGAAAAGCAATTACTGGGCCTTGTCTGGTTTGGTGCTGATGAATGGAGAGTGCAGGGTGCTTGCAGGTGTGGACTCATCTGACACCCCTGACTTCTCAGCAGGCGCCCGCTCTGCTGTGCACAGATGCTTCTTGAGTTACGGCCCCTTCCTTGTTTCTCCTGCTCTGTGATCCTGGAGCATGAGGGTTCTGGTGAGTGATCTCTGCTGCACAGGTTGGTGTTTAACCACCAAGCCCAGCATTATATTCATGCAACCTCTTTTCGCCTGATCAAAGTGAGAAAATAAATTCTTCTTGTTTCTAGATCCTTAGAAGAAAGGTCTTGTATCTGTGAGGTCTTGTTTTTAGGGGACTCTGGAACCAAAGAACCATGTCTGCCTTTGTGCTGAGGTGGCCCCCAAGCCCAGCAGGGACGCAGAAACATACAGCTGGACCAAGGACAAGAATAAACTAATGGAAGATCATTAATGAGTGATTGCACCTACTGCTTGTTCCTGGTTGATTTGCATAGAATTGTATAATATTGGAGGCTTATTAAAATACAAAGGTAAAGTGTGTTGTGTGTGGGCAGAGAGGAGGGACCATGGAGTGGGAAGAGCTTTGGGCTAAGGGTTGGGGGTTGGATTCCATCCCCAGCCCAGTCACTGAATGTATCCAGCTTTTTACCAAGTTGCTCACTGTCTCTGGACCTCACTGTCCCCATTTCTGAGATCATCTCTTGCGGCCTTTCTGGACACAGAACAGGGTGATGTTTAAGAAGGGCTTTGAGCAGTTCTCAGAAACCATGTGGAGATAAAGCAGCGCAGCAGGGATTGCCAAGGCCAAGTGACTGACCCAAATAAAACCCAGTCACATCCTAGTGCTGCTGGCAGATAGCATCAGCTCTGCCCACCATCATTCATCTATTGGCCAATTTAATCGAATCCTATCTCATCTTTGCTTTGTTAACTGAACTCACTCAGGATTGGTCATTTATAGATTTGTAGATTTGTAGATTTTTTCCCTCTTCTGCTGTGGATTTAAGTGCCTATAGCAATTGAAATCTATGCTTGGTTGTGATTGGGAGATAGCAATTAAATTAATAGCTCTTTCCAACAAGGATAAACTTCAATGAAGGTAGTAGATAAAATGTCTGATTAAACAGGCGTATCATTATCTACTTTGAGTCTAAATAAATTTACCTTTAACTTGGGTGGGCTAAGAGGTTAATTAAAAAGCAGAAGATGTGGCTCTGCTGGCATGCTCATGGATAAATGTGGAGTCTGGGCTGAGAAGGCAGGGGGATGATTCTGTCCAGTGTCACTCTTTCCCATCCCACCAGTGTAATACTTGTGACAGACACAAGCCCAGCATGGTCTATGCTGTGTCCCCCACCCAGTGAGTCTGAAGTGAGGAGTATTGGTTTCCTGTGAATGGAGAGAACTCACAGACCCAGAAGTGAAGGGGGTATGGGGAAACACACCCCCTTCAGGGATGTTTACCTTGTCTGTCGGAGATGATGGTGACATGAGAACAGCAGTGGGGTTAGGGCTCAGCCACATTTTGCTTTATTCTGGGGGAAGCAAAAGCTCAACCCTTATAGTTTCTCTTTCCTTCACCATCAGCTAACTAACATTTATTTAGCCCTTGTAGGGTCTACATTTAAACTGCAGAGCTAGTGTATCTCATTCTTGTGGTCTACATTTAAAAAAAAATTCATTTCGTAAATTACATATTACACAAAATGCATCATTTTGACCATCTCCAAGTGTACAGTTGAATAGCATTAAGTACATTCACATTGTTGTGTTATCACCACCATCCAGCTCCAGAACTCTTTTCGTCTTACACAATGGAATCTCACTACCTATTAAACGGTAACTTCCCATTCTCCTCTTCTCCCAGTCCCTGACGACTACCACTCTACTTTCTGTGTCTATGAATTTGACTACCCTTAGGTAACTCATATAAGTGGAATCTTACAGCATTTTCCTTTGTGGCTAGCTTATTTCACTTAGCACAATGTTCTCAAAGTTCATACGTGTAGAATGTCAGAATTTCCTTCCTTTAAGACCAACTTATATTTCATTATACGTATGTACCACATTTACTTATCCATTTGTTGATGGACACTAGGTTTGCTTCCACATTTTTTTTTTTTTTTTTTTTTTTTTTTGAGACAGAGTCTCACTCTGCCGCCCAGGAGGTTGGAGTGCAGTGGCACGATTTCAGCTCACTGCAACCTCTGCTTCCCAGGTTCAAGTGATTCTCCTGCCTCCACCTCCCAAGTAATTGGGATAACAGGCATGCACCACGACACCCTGCTAATTTTTTTTTTTTTGTATTTTTAGTAAAGATGAGGTTTCACCATGTTGGCCAGGCTGGTCTTGAACTCCTCACCTCAGGTGATCCACCCGCCTTGGCCTCCCAAAGTGCTAGGATTACAGGTGTGAGCCACTGTGCCTAGTCTGCTTCCACTTTTTGGTTATCGACAATAACGCTACTATGAATATGGGTGTACAAATATTGGAGATCCTGCTTTTAATTTTCTGGGTTATATACCCAGAATTGGAGTTGCTGGATCATATGACAATTTTATTTTTAGTTTTTGTTGAACTACTATACTGTTTTCTGTAGTGGCTGCATCATTTTACATTCCCACCAACAGTACACAGGGGTTCCAATTTTTCCATATCCTTACCAAGCCTCCCTCCCTCCCTCCCTCCCTTCTTTCCTTCCCTCCCTCCCTCCCTCCCTCCCTCCCTCCCTCCCTTCCTTCCTTCCTTCCTTCCTTCCCTTCCTCCTACCCTCCTGATGGGTATGAGATGTATCTCACTGTGGGTTTAATTTGCATTTTTCTAATGATTAGGGATGTTCAGCATATTTTTGTGTGCGTCCTACATTTTGTTGGGTTTGGAATTATAGTTTACAATGTAGCCAGGAAGAGGACACTTAAACAAAAACCATGGAAATTTGTGTCAAATTGAGGTCTAAGCTCCAACTTAACACCCTAACAGTCTTAAGAGAGGGAGGACAGTGGGGTCAGTTTGAGCTCTGAAGAAGAAACAGACCTCCAGTGGGGAAGTGACTTGTGCACATCCTGCAGCCAGTGAGGAACAGGTCTCTTGCCCTGCAGGCCTTCTCTTCTGGCTGGGGTTTTCCACCTGCAGTGTGTGTAAGACTCATTAGGGGCTTTCAAGGTTCTACCTTTCAGAGATTCTGATGAAGTGGATCTGAAGTGGGCCCAGGACCTTGCTTTAGAGTCAGTGCCCTCATGGTGAGTTTGATACATCAGTGAATATATTCATTTCCTATAGCTGCTCTCACAAATGACCATAAATTTAGTGGCTTGAAACAACACAAGGTTATTATTATTATTATTGTTATTATTTTTTGAGACGGAGTCTTGCTGTGTCACCCAGGCTAGAGTTCAGTGGCACGATCTTGGTTCACTGCCACCTCTGCCTGCTGAGTTCAAGTGATTCTCCTGCCTCAGCCTTCCCACTAGTTGAGATTACAGGCACCTGCCACTGCAGCTGGCTAATTTTTGTATTTTTAATAGAGAGGGGGCTTCACCATCTTGGCCATGCTGGCCTCGAACTCCTGGCCTCATGAACCACCTGCCTCAGCTTGCCCAAAGTGCTGGGATTACAGGTGTGAACCACTGTGCCCGGCCCAAAGTTGTTTCTTAAATTATATAAATGGAATTACTGTATCAGGATCTTGATTCGTGTGTGTGAATATATTGTGAGAAGAGGGGAAAATCTGGAGTCTGAAGAATGAGAATTTTTGCTGGCAGCATCCTTGAGAGTCATTAGCGGCTCCTGACAACTTAGTGACCTCAGTGTTCATATAGCTTGGTGGGAGATAGTCTGCAGCAGTGAGGGTAATCAAGGCTCTGAAGAAAGACTTACCCTGGATAGAATCATAGGTGGGGATAGGGGTGGTGGCATTTAGCTAGTCATTTGGACCTCTGTTTTTGATTCAGCAGTTGCCTTTGGCCTCTTGGTAGATTTAATTCATTCTTTTCATGGTAGAACTGGTGTTTAGGCCTGACATCTCCTGGTGGTTAGAAAATAGCATTAACTAGTTGAGGCTATGCATTTATAGCAGTATGCATTAACATTAAAGCCAAAGTTGTTATCTTATAATCACTGGGTGAAAACTAAAGAATGGGCAGGGCTATGCCCCTTCTGGAGGTTCTAGAGGAGGGTCCATGTTGCCTTTTCCAACTTCTCAAGGCCACCCCACTCCTTGGCTTGTGGCTCCTTCCTCCATCCTCAATGCCAGCCACAGAGCATCTTCCCACCTCTCTCTGCCTCTCACTCCTCTCCCTCCCTCTCACACTTTAAAAGACCCTTGTGAGTATGTTGGGCTCACTTGGGTAATCCAGGATGATCTTTCTTATTTTAAAGTTAGATGCAAAGCAACTTTATTCGTCTGTAACCTTTATTCCTCTTTGCCATGTAACATACCCTATTGACAGGTTCTGGGGACGAGGATGTGGACATCTTTTGAGGCCATTATCCTGTTCATGATAGCAAAGAAAAAACCCAGCAGATTGGAGCTGAGGAAAAAGATGAAGAAAGGGGAGAAACTTGTTTTTATTCCCTCCTCCTTTCCCCTGTGTCCTACTGCCCCCACTTTAACTCTCTGGACCAGTCAGTATCTTCTCATTTTAGAAGAGGGGGCCTAATGGTAGACATCCTTGGTATGGAAATCTATCAATCTCTGGATTTGTGGCACCAGTTGGAGAACTGTCCACATATCCACCTTGTCCCTTCAGACACATCTATGCACACTCATGCCTACACATGTCAGATGTAAGTGCAAGAGTAGTAACAAAGCCAGGCCATATGACCCCTGATTTATTCAATTCGATCCAATTTGTCCAACATTATTTTAGAGTTTATTTAGCATTGTGCTCTACAGAATGAAAAGGAAAAAGAGATAATCTCTGACCTGGAAATCTGTAGGAAAACAATTCTAGTGATAAGAAATGACCGGAGAATAATACCAGTCTGTATTTAGGTAGCTGATAAATCAAATATAATCACACTCTAATATAATCATTGAGTATAATCTCCTGGATGCTGGGGAGAGGCAGAGTGTAATGCTCTTGGCTGAGGTGGTTATAGAGGCTTCCTGGGAGAAATAGGCCAGGAAGGAGAGATCAGATGGGGCCAGCAGAGAGGAGGTTTGAGGATATTCACAGAGGAGGGAGGGAGGGATACACATTCCAAAATGAACATTCTGTGTAGAGTCCATTCTATTCTTATCCCAGAAACAGGGGGAACCCCACATCAATTTACTAGCTCTGTTGGCTGACAACCTTGACTATAATTCCCAAGAGAACTTTTTTTTTTTTTTTTTTTTTTTTTTTTTTTGAGACAGAGTCTCACGCTCTTGCCCAGGCTGGAGTGCAGTGGCACAATCTCGGCTCACTACAACCTCCGCCTCCTGGGTTCAAGCAATTCTCTTGCTTCAGCCTCCTGAGTAGCTGGGACTACAGGTGCATGCCACCACACCTGGCTAATTTTTTGTATTTTTAGTAGAGACAGGGTTTCACCGTGTTGCCCGGGCTGGTCTCAGACTCCTGAGCTCAGGAAACCACCCACCTTGGCCTGCCAAAGTGCTGGGATTATAGGTGTGAGCCACTGCGCCCAGCCCAAGAGAACATTCTGTGGTCATCATCTACCCTTCAATTCTATTTCCTACCTTGGACTTGGCCTCTGCTTCATTCTGATGCTCCCCCTAGCCCTCTTTACTTTTCCCATTCACACGTTGAATTTCTGAGCTCCTCTTTCTAGGTATGTTGGACATCTCCCCTGGGGGAAAAATATGAATACTTGCAGGAAATTCTTTTCTCGTTGTCATTAAGGGTGGAGCTGGTCTTTCTCCAGGGACCCTCTCCTAATATCCAGCTCTAGAAACAAAAGGGAAAGAAAGATGTGGTGAACTCACCGTGGAAAGCCATTTGTCACAGAATTAAAAGCATTGCTGACATAACAGATGAGCTCATGGCTTGTCTTTAAAACCCAGAATATGCTAACATTTCTCTCTATCTCAGTGGAAAACTACTTAATCAAAATTTGTAGGTACAGGCCCTGCGGGCTGCTCTTCACTGTGGTTTGTGAGAAAAGAAGGTAGGGAACAAGAGATGGAAACCCTCTCAAGATTATGAAGCTTTTTGGTTTTATTTATTGTTCAAGATGCTCTTTGTTTTGAGGGAGTGGCAAATTTACTTATAAGATTTGCTGTTGTTTGGTAGAGAAGGGTGTCTCTGTATAGAAAATGAGGCTAGGTGCCCACACTCACACCATTTAGATGGGGGAGTGGGTTGACCTACCGTGCTCTAGCTCCGCAGTTAAATTATTGGTCCAGGAGAGCCGGATCTTTCTTGTACTGACCCTGCAAGTGGGTACAGAACTTACATGACTTTTGTTTGGTTTGTCTTTGCTTTTCTTTCCTCTTAAAATGTTTTCTTTTAAAGGCAGACCAAGGTTAACAATGGATAATTTGCGGCTGTTTGCCCAGAGCAGCTCTTTCCAAAGGCTGTTTTTCCGTGGTGTGCGGTGGAGGCTTGATAATGACACAGCTTTATCTTTGAAAGCAAACGTCCTTTCTTTCAGTGGATGCCTAAAACCCTTTGCGGGGTTAATTAATACAGCTACAAAGTGGAAATAAGAAATGAAAGTGGATGGGAAGGGAAAAGCTGCTCAGAGCTGCAAGCAAAGGAGAAAAATGACACCTCTTATATTCCAAAGACACACTAGTCTTCCCAGCTGCAGTACAGACTGTGTTGGGGCCAATTTAAACACTTATTAAAATGGCGAAAGGAGATACATCTAGGTGCCAGAGTGTTCAGGCCTCTCCTGGTGTTACATTACAACAGTGACGATGATGATACGGCAGCTAACAGCAGAGTGCAGTCCATGCACCAGGCACTGTGTTAAATGTTCTACATTAGGGTTTCTTGACCTTGGCACTATTGGCATTTGGGACAGGATAATTCTTTCTGCAGGCTCTTCTGTGCACTGTAGGATGTTCAGCAGCATCCCTGGTCTCTGCTCACTAGACGCGAGGAGCATTCCTGCTTCCCAATTTGTGGCAACTCAAAATATCTCCAGATACTGCCAAATGTCCAATGGTGGGCAGACCATGGGATTAATCCAGTCTACATGGATTACCTCATTTAATCGTCCAATAGTGTGAGAGGCAATATTATTATTTCCATTTTACCATGGAGAGACTGGAGAGGTGAAGGGGTTAGATGGCTCACCCAAGGTCATAACATATTCAATTTCAGGCACTGAAGGTACTGAACATAAAACTAAGTGGTCTATTATGACTAACTTGTGTGCTCTTCTTACAAATGAATAGCCATTCTTAGTAATTATGTGCCATCTTATTTACCCAAATGCTAATCATATGTAATCCTTGTATTACCTTTACAATGATAATGAAAATCGTTATCATGCCTTCATACTCTGCTAACATTGTTACTTGAGACATGAGGTGTCTTTAAATGTTTCCCAATTCATTATAGCTTTTTTCTGAAAGAAAATACTTCAAATATATCAAGATGTAAAGGATGATACAATAAAAGCCTGGATCATACCACCACATTTGTTTAACTTACTAATTTGTCATATTTGCTTTATAATTATTTTATTTTTTGAGATGGAGGTTTCCTCTTGTTGCTCAGGGTGGAGTGCAATGGCATGATCTCAGCTAACTGCAACCTCTGCCTCCCGGGTTCAAGTGATTCTCCAGCCTCAGCCTCCAGAGTAGCTGGGATTATAGATGCCCACCACCATGACTGGCTAGTTTTTATATTTTTAGTAGAGACGGGGTTTTGCCATGTTGGCCAGGCTGGTCTTGAAGTTCTGATCTCAGGTGATCCACCCACCTTGGCCTCCCAAAGCGCTGGGATTACAGGCGTGAGCCACCACACCCGGCCTAGAATTATTTTTAATTAAAAAGAAAACTATTACCATGTTTTCTAGTTCCTTCACTCTCTTCCTGTCCACAGGTAACCACTGTTCTGAATTTGGTTTATCATGCTCATGAATATTTTCATGTCTTATGATTTATATATGTAATTATAGGACATGAAAACATCCATGAGCATGTTTGTGTCCACAAACAAGAGTTTCCCATGTTTGTAAATGTTATTTGAATGTTGTTATAATGAAATGTTCATTCTACATTTTCTTTTGCTTAACGTTTAAAAAATAATCTTTTTATTTTGAAATTGTTTTAGATTTACAGAAAGTTTGCAAAGAGTACAGAGAGTTGTATACCCTTTAGCAGGTGTCTCTTACTATTACCAACTTACATTACCAGGTACATTTGTCAAAGCTAAGAAGCCAACATTGTTAGAATATCTGACCTAAATTCCAGACTTTATTAAGATTCTACTAGTTTTGCCAGGCACGGTCAATCATGTCTGTAATCCCAGCACATTGGGAGGCTGAGGCGGATGGGTCACTTGAGGTCAGGGGTTTGAGACCAGCCTGGCCAACATGGTGAAACCCCATCTCTACCAAAAATATAAAAAATTAGCCAGGTGTGGTGGTGTGTGCATCTGTACTAAATTCCAGACTTTATTAAGATTCTACTAGTTTTGCCGGGCATGGTGGCTCACGCCTGTAATCCCAGCACTTTGGGAGGCCAAGGTGGGCGGATCACCTGAGGTCAGAACTTTAAGACCAGCCTGGCCAACATGGCAAAACCCCATCTCTACTAAAAATACAAAAAGTAGCTGGGCATGGTGTTGGGCATCTGTAATCCCAGCTACTTGGGAGGCTGAGACAGAAGAATCGCTTGAACCAGGGAGATAGAGGTTGCAGTGAGCTGAGATCGTTCCACTGCACTCCAGCCTGGGCAACAGAGTGAGACTCCATCTCAAAAAAAAAAAAAAAAAAAGTTTCTACTAGTTTTTCCATTAATGTTCCTTTTCTGTTTTGGGTTTCATCCAGAAATAAACCATATTGCATTTGGCCTCATTTTCCTTTGTTTTTCCTCAAAGAACAGCTTTATTGAGACACACCATACAATTCACCAATTTAATCAATGTTTTTAGTATATTTACAATTTTAAAACATTATCATCATCCTCAAAAGAAATCGTTTTGTTTTTTTTTTGTTTTTTTTTTTTTTTTTTGAGACAGAGTCTCGCTCTGTCACCCAGGCTGGAGTGCAGTGGCCGGATCTCAGCTCACTGCAAGCTGTGCCTCCCGGGTTTACGCCATTCTCCTGCCTCAGCCTCCTGAGTAGCTGGGACTACAGGCGCCCGCCACCACGCCTGGCTAGTTTTTTGTCTTTTTTAGTAGAGACGGGGTTTCACCGGGTTAGCCAGGATGGTCTCGATCTCCTGACCTCGTGATCCGCCCATCTTGGCCTCCCAAAGTGCTGGGATTACAGGCTTGAGCCACCGCGCCCGGCAAGAAATCTTGTTTCTATTAGCAATGGTGTCCCATTGCCCCCTCTCCCTGGGGGCATTAACCGTTAATCTACCTTCTGCCTCTACAGATTTGTCTATTCTGGTCTTTTCATATAAAGAGAATAATACAATATATGGTCCTTTACAGCTAACTTCTTTCACTTAGTATAATGTTTTCATGGTTTATCTGTATTGTAGCATGGATCAGTACTTCATTATCAGATATTATATATATTTTTACCTTCAGATATTTCATTGCATGGATTTTCCACATTTTATCAATTCATCAGTTGACATGTATAGGTTTCTATTTTCTTGGCTATTAAGAATAATGCTGCTATGACCAGTCGTGCAGGTTTTTGTATGAACACATTTTCATTTCTCTTGGGTATATAGATGGGAGTGGAGTTGCTGGGTCATATAGCAACGTTGTGTTTAACATTTTGAGGAACTGCCAGATTCTTTTCCAAAGTGGCTGCAACATTTTACATTACTACCATCAGTGTATGAGGGCTCCAATTTCTCCACATCCTCACCAACATTTGTGGTTATCTGCCTTTTTGATGATAGCCATTCTAGTGTATGGGAAGTGGTTCATTATATGATTTTGATTTGCATTTTCTTGATGGCCTATGATGTTGAGCATCTTTTCATGTGTATATTGCCTTTTTCTATATCTTCTTTGGAGAAATGTCTATTAATGTACTTTGCCCATATTTTAATTGGGTTATTTGCCTTTTTAGTATTAAGTGGTAACAATTTTTTACACATTCTAGATATAAAACTTTTAATAGGGTATATGACTTGCAAATATTTTCTCCCATTCTGTGGGTTGTCTTTTCACTTTCTTGATGGTGTCATTTGAAGCATGAAAGTCTTTAAGTTTTATAAAGTCCAATTTATCTACTTTTTCTTTTGTTGCTCAACTTTTTTTTGAGATGCATTCAGGTTTATTTTTTGGCAGCAGAGTTTCACTCTTTTTGCCTAGGCTGGAGTGCAATGGCACTATCTTGGCTCACTGCAACCTCCACCTCCTGGGTTCAAGCGATTCTCCTGCCTCAGCCTCCCAAGTAGCTGGGATTACAGGTGCCCGCCATCATGCCCAGCTAATTTTTTTGTATTTTTGGTCGAGACGAGGTTTCACTGTGTTGGCCAGGCTGGTCTCCAACTCCTGACCTCAGGCAATCCACCCGCCTCGGCCTCCCAAAGTGCTGGGATTACAGGCCTGAGCCACCGCAACCGGCCTCCAATTTAACTTTTTATAGTTTAAGCTGCATAGTGTTTTGTTGTATAAATTTTAAAAATTATTTTTATATTGCATCTCCCATTGATGGACATTAGATTGTTTCCAGCGTTTACGCTATTATAAACACTATTGTCCCATGATAGACATTAGATTGTTTCTAGCACTTACACTATTATAAACACTGTTGTACATGTCTTCTTGAGAACACTTGAGAATGTTTCCCTAGGCTGTACACTTAGAAGTGGGATTGCTTGAGTCTTAGATATGAGTGTCTTCAATTTAACAAGAGTCTTCTAAATTGCCTTATAAAGTTGATGAACAACTTACATGCCCATTTCAGTATATGAGTGTTCCATCTTGCCAGCGTTTGGTGTAAACAGATTTTAATTTTTGGCAACATCATTGGATGTGAGATGGTATATCACATGGCTACCTTCCTTTGCATTTACCTGATTACTAGTGAGATTCATTCTTTTGTATATTCCTAGGCCATTGTTTCTAACCTTGGCCCATTCTTCAAGCGTATTCTTTTTCTTAGGTAGTACTATTAAATATTATTAATAATAGCTTTTATGTTATTTTTGTTGTAACTGGATATTAATTATTTTTAGGTTACTTGTGTTGCAACTATGTTTCGAATGAATGCATCAAATAGAAGTCTTTTTATCCCTATGATTTTTGTGTCAGAAATCTTTTTAAAATAATTCTTCCCTATTTTGAGGTGAGAAAAATGTGTTCCTACACTTTCTTCAAAGTTTCAAGTTTAACTTTATAACATTTAGGTACTTAATAACCTTGAAATTGCTTTTTGAGTACTGTGCAATTTGCAGAAACTACCTTTTTTTCTCTGAATAGGAAAACTAATGGTCCTTCCTGGAAGCATTTATTGAAGAGTCAATCTTCTATCCACTGATTTGTAGTGATATTTCTTGTTTTCTTTTCTTTTTTTTTGACATGGGGTCTCACTCTGTCACCCAAACTGGAGGGAAGTAGTACGATCTTCATTGGAATTGCTCACTGCAATCTCTGCCTCCCAGGCTCAAGCGATCTTCCCACCTTAGCCTCTCGAGTAGCTGGGACCACAGGCACACATCACCATACCCAGCTAACTTTTTTTATTTTTGGAAGAGATGGGGCTTTGCTACGTTGCCCAGGCTGGTCCTGAACTCCTGAGCTCAAGTGATCCTTCCACTTTGGCCTCCCAAAGTGCTGGGACAGAGTGATCCACCATGCCTGGCCACCTTTCTGTTTTGTTTAAAACATTTTTAATATATGTTTTTATATAAGCTTAATATATGGGTCTATATCTGGGCTCTCTGTGATGCTTCACTAATTTACTTGCCTATCTCTGGTCAATACAACACTAAGTGCTATATATAATAAGTCTTTATATGTGGTGGAGTAAGAATCCTCTACATTCTTCTTCTTCAAAATTGTCTTAAATATTTTTGGCTTTTTGTTTGTCAATCTTAATTTCAGTATAATTTAAAATCATTTTAAGTCATAATTTAAATTCAGTATAATTTAAACAAATCTTTTGGGATTTCAATTAGAATTGCATTTAATTTGTTTGGAGAAGTGGAACCTTTTCATATTGAGTATTTCTATCCAGGAAGATGGTATCTCTTTCCATTTATTCGGGTCTCATTTGAATAAACTTACTTTCTAACTGCTTAGTTTCATACAATTTCTTCCATAATTTCTCTCTTTTATTTCTGTTTTCAGTTTGTGTAACTGTGTTTTACTCTTTAACTTACTTCCATAACAAATGAGCAACCATGATTTTCTCAAAGACTTGAGATCTGCAGCTAAGGAAACACACCATGGACTAAGACTTATTGATCAAACCATAGACCAGGGGCAGTGGAGCTCATCTTGTTGAGACAACTCCCCCTCCTGAAAGCCCTATATACATTCAGCTTTGTTTGCAAGTGCCACAGGGTCAACATGATTACATCTGATACGTCCTTTCGTCTTTTATATTTCTCCTTTCGAACTTCACTTTCTCTAAGAAATATTTTGATTTCTCTGAATGTTTTTATCCTTCCTTCTTCATTAAGATAATTTACTAATTATGAAGTCAGAATAGCATTTCTGAGAACTCTCCAGTCTTTGTGAGCCGTGTCTTCTTCAAAATCTTTTTATCATGGAGTCAGGCGTGGTGGCTCATGCCTGTAATCCCAGCACTTTGGGAAGCTGAGATGGACAGATAGCTTGAGCTCAGGAGTTCAAGACAAGCCTGGGAAGCATGGTGAAACCCCATTTCTACCAAAAATACAAAAAAATTAGCTGGGCATGGTGGCATACACCTGTGGTCTCAGCTACTTGGGAGGCTGAGGTAGGAGGATTGCTTCAACCTGGGAGGTGGAGGTTGCAGTGAGCCAAGATTGTGCCCCTACACTCCAGCCTTGGCAAAAACCAGACTCCATTAAAAACATCTTTTATTGTGGAATTATGCTCATCTTTTCTTGACTTTCTGAAATTGAAAATGCTAGGGCTTATATCTGATTATGCGCAAAGTTTCTTTTATGGTTCTAAAATGACAGCATACTTTTTTCTCAACAATACCACACTTTTGTTTTGCCAATAGCTTTCTTTCCATGTGCAAGAATTAGGTGCAGAACAGCAGTTTCTTTAGCAGCTTCTTTTATTCTCTGGGGGACAGATTGCTAAATGAGTCATATGTTCTGCTTTTATTTGAATGAGGTTTCCATTTCTAAATATCTAAAGTCTCCTGTGACTACTGTGTGTTTTATTTATGGTCTACTTCAGGAATGTATCATCTATTTCCCCATATAATCAAGTAGGAAAGTTGGAAAATGTGGAGGAGGTGATTTGCAACTACACGAGAAGAAAATTCATAGCAACTTTCACATCCACTGGCGAGACGCTGAACCAATATTTCACATAGGAAAAGACAGAAGGGAAGAAATCAGAAAGAATTACAAACACGCAAACACACACATCCATATCAACCACTCCTTACTCTTCTTCAAAAAGTGCTCAGCCTTGTAACCTGAAGGTGTTTCCTGTTCTGCCATCAGTAGAACTTGTGCAATGGCATGGTTTGCCCTACATCAGCAATGTCTCACTCCTGTGTCTGGTCCTCATATAAATAATGACAAACATTTTGAGATAGCTAATTGTGGTTTAGGAATGTAGCATAGGTATCTGGAAAAAGTGATCCTCTGTGTGAAGCCAGTGGGTCATTTCTTTTTTGAGGGGAGGTGTGGGGGGGTGTTCCTTTCTTGCTGATTCTCTGATTGGTTGACTATGAGACATTTTTATCTAGTAACTTGGTCTTCTCAAATGTCAGATCTTGTCTTAGATTTTTGTTTCATAGTTAATGAGTTGATGTTTGAATCTAGTTGGGCTAGTTCTCAGTGGCAATCACCTCACCTATGAATTGAGGAAATATCTTCAGCAAACTAAGAAACAAAGAAATCTCCTACTCTCCCTATAAGAAGAATATGTTTCTTTAGATTAGGGGTTTTCAGTCTTGGCGTTATTGACATTTTGTACCAGATAATTCTTTCTTGTGAGGAGCTGTCCTGGTCATTATAGAATGTTTAGCAGCATCCCTGGTCTCTGCCCAGTAGAACCAGTAGCACCTCCCTGCTTGCCCAGTTGTGACAATCAAGAATATCTCTAGACATTGCCAAATGCCCTCTGGGGGACTAGATTGCCTCCTGTTGAGAACAACTGGTTTTAGTTCTTTGAACCTTTATAAAGAAATGAGTGTATATGAATAATCTTCTGGTATTCCTGTACTACAATTTATAGCAGTATATTAAAACTAATCTCATGTGGCACAAGAGCTAATTAATTTGTGTTTGTAAAGGGCTTTGAAATCCAAAACTGAAAGTAGTTACAAGGAACAAAATATCATTACATTGATTTATTTGTATCCTGTTATTTAATGTTATGATATGGATGAGGTTATGCAATTTATTATCGTAAGGTGAAGGAGAGCTCATTGCATGCCAAAATGAAAATATACAGTAGATAGAGTAATATATCTATTCCATATATTTTAACAGGGAGTTGCCTGCTTGCATTTATCACATGTGTTAGGTGAGGGTGAATTATGAGACCTCACACAAAAAGGTGTATCTCTTTTTATGCACTCATAATTCAGAAATAGTGGCTGAATGAATTTGGAGAAGATCACTTTCTTAAAAAAAAGCACTATAGGACTCAGGTCAGCTTGGGGGATTTCAACTCCCAGAATTATCCCTGTGTCTAGGGGAGTATTGAAGTGAACTAATCAGAAAATACATACCAAGTAGAGAAGGCTGTAACTTTTGTCTTTATGGCTGTGGTCTAGTGTTGTAAGCTGAAGAATCTCAAGCTAACATTTTGAGGTATCATGCTACTTAAACAGGAAGGTCCTTTTTATTTTTAGTGGCAGATTTACTCATTATTTCCATTTTATAGGTTGAAAAACCAAGCTAGAGAGAGATCATTCATCTGCCATCTGATGGAGAAATTGCTTCAGCTCTTGTCACCTCAGCACTAACCATTAAAAATAATAACTGGTACAATCTCTTCAATATTAACCATGTAAATTACATAGCAGAGAGCCTGGCACACAGTGGTCATGAAGCTGCTGTGTCAGACAGTCTGCTGAGGGCTTTAGGTAGATTATTTCATTTGATCCTCATATTAGCCCTAAGTGGTGGTAGTATTAGCCCCATTTTAGAGATGCAGAAACTGAGGCATAGAGAAATTGAGTTAGTCAGTGATAGATCAAGATGCAAACCTATGCCTGTCTGATTCCAAAGTCTGTGTCATTAACCATTGGCCCTCTAGTGCTGGCCAATACAGTGACTACAACCCATATGTGGGCTGTGAGCCCTTGAAATGTGGCTAGTCAGAATTACAGTGCACAATTTGTTGTAGGTATAAAACATATTCTGGATTTTGAAGACAAAAAAAGAATGTAAAATATCTCATATTTTAAAAATATTGCTTACATGTTGAACTGATATTTTGGATAGATTGGGTTAAATAAAAAAGTATTATTAAAACTAATTTCACCTACTTCTTTTTAAACTGTTTTAATGTGTCCACTAGAAAATTTTAAGCTGCATATGTGACTCACATTGTATTTCTGTTGGACGGCACTGCTAGACCCTGCTATAGCCGTCCCTTGTATTTTTACCATAGTTCTCTGCCTACAGTAAGCCCTCCACATGTTCTGACTCACCCATGATTTATGTAAATATGGATAGAAGCCAGAGAAGAGGAAAAAAATCGTAAATTGCCAGGTGATTCCTTGCAGCATGAGTAGAATACAGCTTAAAAAACTCAGAACACAGGTGGCAATTTCCAGGACTCAGGGCCCCATCACCCCTCCTTCCCCCCCGGCCCATCCTTCCCTTTTTTCATCAACAAACATATAGGAGGCTTTAGAATAGGCCAGGCACTGTGCAAGACCCTAGAAATTTCAAAGGTGCATATAACCTAGTTGTTCAGAAGTTTACTTCCAAATAGAGAAAATTGATCTGTACTAGTTTGCCAGAGCTGCAGTAACAAGGTAAGTTGTTGCAAGGTAAGTAACCACAGAGTGGGTGACTTAAACCCCAGACATTTTTTCTTATAGTTCTGGAGGCTAGAAATCTGAGATCAAGGTATTGGTAGGGCTGTTTTCTCCTGAGTTCTCTCTCCTTGGCCTGTAGATGGGTCATCTTTTCCCTGTGTTTTCACCTCATCTTTTCTCTGTGTGTATCTGTGTTCACATTTCCTCTTCTTCTAAGGACACCAGTCATACTGGATTAGAGGCCACCTAATGACCTCATTTGCAGTTAATCATCTTGGTAAAGGTGTGGTCTCCAAATATGGTCACATTCTGAGGGACTGGGGGTTAGGCTTCAAAATATGAATTTTTGGGCGGACACAGTTCCACCCATAACGTGACCTATGAAGCAAGTAGTATGGCCACATAGAAGATGGAGTATCTGATTCTTTGTGGGCTGCATGTTGAGGTGGTCAGAAAAGCCTTATGTATGTGAGGTGGGGATTGATGTTCTTTTGAAGGTTAATTTCTCTTTTTCTTCAGTCCAATAAGCTGCCAGCTGCTTTCAATCCAGGCAGAACTTAATACAGATGTTGAAGGGTGCTATGGACTGACTTGTGTCCCCTCACAAATTCCTATGTTGAAGTCCTAACCCCCAAAGTAAATAGATCTAGAGGTAGGGCCTTTAGGAAACTAATTAAGGTTAAATGAGGTCATAAGGGTCGGGCCCTAATCTGTCAAGACTGGTGTTTTTTTTTGGGGACAGAGTCTCTCTGTGTCGCCCAGGCATGATCTCGCCTCACTGCAAACTCCGCCTCTTGGGTTCAAGCGATTCTCCTGCCTCAGCCTCTTGAGTAGCTGGGATTACAGGTGCCCACCACCTCACCTGGCTAATTTTTTTAATTTTTGTAGAGACAAAAATTAAATTTCACCACGTTGGCCTGGCTGGCCTTGAACTCCTGACCTCAGGTGATCCGCCTGCCTTGGCCTCCCAAAGTGCTGCAGTTACAGGTGTGAGCCACTGTACTGGGCCTAGGACTGGTGTTCTTATACGAAGAGGAAGAGACATCAGAGATTGCTCTCCATGTGCACAGAGAAGAAGTCATATGAGGACATGGCAAGAAGGTGGCTGTCACAAACCAGGAAGAGAGGCCTCACTAGAAACTGAATTTTCTGGCATCATGATCTTGGACATCCAGTCTCCAGCACTATGAGAAAGTAAATTTCTGTTGCTTAAGCCACCCAGTCTGTGGTCCTTTGTTACAGCAGTCTGAGCTGATTGAAACAAGGGCCCTGCTCCAGCTTAAAGGTGTTCAGAGACAAAGGTGGAACAAGACTCTTGTTTTTGTAAGGGGCTCTGGAGAAGTTGTCTCACTGCTTGGGATGCAGAATTGGTAGTTAAGACGGTGGCTAGGCATGGTGGCTGTAGTCCCAGCTTCTTGGGAGGCTGAGGTGGGAGAATTGCTTGAGCCCAGGAGTTTGAGGCTGCAGTGAGCTGAGATCATGCCACTGCACCCCAGTCTGGGCAACAGAGTTAGACCTGGTCTAAAAAAAAAAAAAATCGATAATCAGTTTGCTAAATGTGCCGAGGGTAGTTAGAAAACTAGTGGTGGTGGCAGGAATGAGTGGCAGGATTACTGTGAAGAAAAGAGTTGTCCATACTTGTGACTGGTTTCAATCCAAAGAGCCAAGTGCATTGGGAGCCTGGTTTGGCCCAGAGTATTACTGAAGTTGGAAGCCTCTCAGGACCCACCACCTTTGGAGGATTTGAGCTTTGGGGCAGTGGATAATTGTATGGGTGTGAACATAAGGAAGGTGCCTCTGGAGTCCAAGTGTGGGGCCTCTGAGAGGGCTTGGCCCAGCTGGAGCATAACAGCAGCATGGTCATGAGTTCATTGGGTTGTGTACTGGGGACAAGTGGCTGTAAAATGTGTATGGAGTGAACAAGTATCTAAGGTTTCCAGGACAACACAACAAGGCAAGGAGAGGTAACTACAGTAGGCAGGATCAGACTCCAATTCTCTCTACTTGACTTGGCAGTGGATTGACCCTTTCAGGGTTGAATTAAGCCCCTTTGGTTTGTTAGAAAAAAATCAAGGTTATGGAGAAGTCTCAAGCAGAAGGTGAGTGTTAAAATAATTAACTAGAAAAAGGAAAGAGAATGTGACTGTCATTGTACCTTGAATTTGTGGACATGATTCCAAAGATAACAGAGTGGTTAGAATGTGACTTGGGGGTGGAAAAATGAGTTGGAGATTTTTAGGAAGGCACAGTTAGAGGAAGACACTCCTGGTGGAGAAAAGAACAATTGCAAAGACCTAAAAGAATCTGCACTGCTGGAGAAGTGATTGCTGGTGCTGTAGAGTTTATGTGGGAAAAGGTGAAAGGGATAAGCCTGGAAAGATACAGCAGTCTGGTGCAAAAGTTTCTGTACATGTGAAAGAATCTGAACTTTATCGCATAGGTAACAGAAAGATTTGGTCATAGCAGCTGTGGTACAGGTGAGAAGGAGAGAGGTGCTGGGAGGTGACAGCCACTGCCAGCGTCTAGGCAGTGATTCCTGTGATGGAATATCCAAGTGGGTGGGGCTGTGGCAAATGACTCACCAGACTGTGGGAAAATAGTAAAACGTATTTATGTATGCTAAAAAAGCAAGTGAAACATTGCCTGGCGTTTATCTACAGAGTGACGGTGTTCCTTCACCTCATTGAGTCCGTGTGGTGGGCAGCCATGTGTCATAAAGGACTTAAAGTATTCTGAAGGATAAATAGAGGCTCCACTCCAATCCTTTGCCTGTTTCTAGTGTATTTTTCTGTACGTTTGCCTGGCTAAATGGATCTACAGATTATTTTATTTGGTCATATCGCATTCAACCTGCACAAAATTGACAAGTAGCCAAAAGAATTCTGAAATGCAACTGCAGATTGAAGATAGCACTAATACAAACAACAGGCAGAGCCTGGGCAGATGGCAGACCAGAACCTTCTATTCCTAGTGCAAGTTCTTCGTCAAACCCCACACGAGGTAAAAACAGTGGGAATGGAATCATCCCACAAAATGTTGGCCCCCAAAATAGAAATCAAGAAGATTATTTAAAATATGAATTTATATCCACTGTTGCTACTGTCAAACCTTAACCTAAATGTATATTGGCCAATAAAATTCAGCGAGACATTTGGTAGAAATGTTATTGGCTTCTTTATTATATTTTTCAAAATAACTTTTAAAATGAGTTTTTTTTTTTTTTTTTCCTTTTTTTTTTATTATACTTTGAGTTCTAGGGTACATGTGCATAACGTGCAGGTTTGTTACATATGTATACTTGTGCCATGTTGGTGTGCTGCACCCATCAATTCATCATTTATATCATGTATAACTCCCAATGCAATCCCTCCCCCCTCCCCCACCCCATGATAGGCCCCAGTGTGTGATGTTCCCCTTCCTGAGTCCAAGTGATCTCATTGTTCAGTTCCCACCTATAAGTGAGAATATGCGGTGTTTGGTTTTCTGTTCTTGTGATAGTTTGCTAAGAATGATGGTTTCCAGCTGCATCCATGTCCCTACAAAGGATGCAAACTCATCCTTTTTTATGGCTGCATAGTATTCCATGGTGTATATGTGCCACATTTTCTTAATCCAGTCTGTCACAGATGGACATTTGGGTTGATTCCAAGTCTTTGCTATTGTGAATAGTGCCGCAATAAACATATGTGTGCATGTGTCTTTGTAGTAGAATAATTTATAATCCTTTGGGTATATACCCAGTAGTGGGATGGCTGGGTCATATGGTACATCTAGTTCTAGATCCTTGAGGAATTGCCATACTGTTTTCCATAATGGTTGAACTAGTTTACACTCCCACCAACAGTGTAAAAGTGTTCCTATTTCTCCACATCCTCTCCAACATCTGTTGTTTCCTGACTTTTTAATGATTGCCATTCTAACTGGTGTGAGATGGTATCTCATTGTGGTTTTGATTTGCATTTCTCTGATGGCGAGTGATGATGAGCATTTTTTCATGTGTCTGTTGGCTGTATGAATGTCTTCTTTTGAGAAATGTCTGTTCACATCCTTTGCCCACTTTTTGATGGGGTTGTTTGTTTTTTTCTTGTATATTTGTTTGAGTTCTTTGTAGATTCTGGATATTAGCCCTTTGTCAGATGAGTAGATTGCAAAAGTTTTCTCCCATTCTGTAGGTTGCCTGTTCACTCTGATGGTAGTTTCTTTTGCTATGCAGAAGCTCTTTAGTTTAATGAGATCCCATTTGTCAATTTTGGCTTTTGCTGCCGTTGCTTTTGGTGTTTTAGACATGAAGTCCTTGCCCATGCCTATGTCCTGAATGGTACTACCTAGATTTTCTTCTAGGGTTTTTGTGGTATTAGGTCTAACATTTAAGTCTCTAATCCACCTTGAATTAATCTTCGTATAAGGTGTAAGGAAAGGATCCAGTTTCAGCTTTCTACTTATGGCTAGCCAATTTTCCCAGTACCATTTATTAAATAGGGAATCCTTTCCCCATTTCTTGTTTCTCTCAGGTTTGTCAAAGATCAGATGGCTGTAGATGTGTGGTATTATTTCTGAGGACTCTGTTCTGTTCCATTGGTCTATATCTCTGTTTTGGTACCAGTACCATGCTGTTTTGGTTACTGTAGCCTTGTAGTATAGTTTGAAGTCAGGTAGTGTGACGCCTCCAGCTTTGTCCTTTTGACTTAGGATTGTCTTGGCAATGCGGGCTCTTTTTTGGTTCCATATGAACTTTAAAGCAGTTTTTTCCAATTCTGTGAAGAAACTCATTGGGAGCTTGATGGGGATGGCATTGAATCTATAAATAACCTTGGGCAGTATGGCTATTTTCACGATATTGATTCTTCCTATCCATGAGTATGGTATGTTCTTCCATTTGTTTGTGTCCTCTTTTATTTCACTGAGCAGTGGTTTGTAGTTCTCCTTGAAGAGGTCCTTTACATCCCTTGTAAGTTGGATTCCTAGGTATTTTATTCTCTTTGAAGCAATTGTGAATGGAAGTTCATTCCTGATTTGGCTCTCTGTTTGTCTGTTACTGGTGTATAAGAATGCTTGTGATTTTTGCACATTAATTTTGTATCCTGAGACTTTGCTGAAGTTGCTTATCAGCTTAAGGAGATTTTGGGCTGAGACAATGGGGTTTTCTAAATATACAATCATGTCATCTGCAAACAGGGACAATTTGACTTCTTCTTTTCCTAACTGAATACCCTTGATTTCTTTCTCTTGCCTGATTGCCCTAGCCAGAACTTCCAACACGATGTTGAATAGGAGTGGTGAGAGAGGGCATCCCTGTCTTGTGCCAGTTTTCAAAGGGAATTTTTCCAGTTTTTGCCCATTCAGTATGATATTGGCTGTGGGTTTGTCATAAATAGCTCTTATTATTTTGAGGTACGTTCCATCAATACCGAATTTATTGAGCATTTTTAGCATGAAGGGCTCTTGAATTTTGTCAAAAGCCTTTTCTGCATCTATTGAGATAATCATGTGGTTCTTGTCTTTGGTTCTGTTTATATGCTGGATTACGTTTATTGATTTGCGAATGTTGAACCAGCCTTGCATCCCAGGGATGAAGCCCACTTGATCATGGTGGATAAGCTTTTTGATGTGCTGCTGAATCCGGTTTGCCAGTATTTTATTGAGGATTTTGCATCGATGTTCATCAGGGATATTGGTCTAAAATCTCTTTTATTGTTGTGTCTCTGCCAGGCTTTGGTATGAGGATGATGTTGGCCTCATAAAATGAGTTAGGGAGGATTCCCTCTTTTTCTATTGATTGGAATAGTTTCAGAAGGAATGGTACCAGCTCCTCTTTCTACCTCTGGTAGAATTCAGCTGTGAATCCATCTGGTCCTGGACTTTTTTTGGTGGGTAGGCTATTGATTGTTGCCTCAATTTCAGAGCCTGCTATTCGTCTATTCAGGGATTCAACTTCTTCCTGGTTTAGTCTTGGAAGAGTGTAAGTGTCCAGGAAATTATCCATTTCTTCTAGATTTTCTAGTTGATTTGTGTAGAGGTGTTTATAGTATTCTCTGATGGTAGTTTGTATTTCTGTGGGGTCGGTGGTGATATCCCCTTTATCATTTTTTATTGCGTCTATTTGATTCCTCTCTTTTCTTCTTTATTAGTCTTGCTAGCGGTCTGTCAATTTTGTTGATCTTTTCAAAAAACCAACTCCTGCATTCATTGATTTTTTGGAGGGTTTTTTGTGTCTCTATCTCCTTCAGTTCTGCTCTGATCTTAGTCATTTCTTGCCTTCTGCTAGCTTTTGAATGTGTTTGCTCTTGCCTCTCTAGTTCTTTTAATTGTGATGTTAGAGTGTCAATTTTAGATCTTTCCAGCTTTCTCTTGTGGGCATTTAGTGCTATAAATTTCCCGCTACACACTGCTTTAAATGTGTCCCAGAGATTCTGGTATGTTGTATCTTTGTTCTCATTGGTTTCAAAGAACATCTTTATTTCTGCTTTCATTTCGTTATGTACCCAGTAGTCATTCAGGAGCAGGTTGTTCAGTTTCCATGTAGTTGAGCGGTTTTGATTGAGTTTCTTAGTCCTGAGTTCTAGTTTGATTGCACTGTGGTCTGAGAGACAGTTTGTTACAATTTCTGTTCTTTTACATTTGCTGAGGAGTGCCTTACTTCCAATTATGTGGTCAATTTAGGAATAAGTGTGATGTGGTGCTGAGAAGAATGTATATTCTGTTGATTTGGGGTGGAGAGTTCTATAGATGTCTATTAGGTCCGCTTGGTGCAGAGATGAGTTCAATTCCTGGATATCCTTGTTAACTTTCTGTCTCGTTGATCTGTCTAATGTTGACAGTGGAGTGTTGAAGTCTCCCATTATTATTGTATGGGAGTCTAAGTCTCTTTGTAAGTCTCTAAGGACTTGCTTTATGAATCTGGGTGCTCCTGTATTGGGTGCGTATATATTTGGGATAGTTAGCTCTTCCTGTTGAATTGATCCCTTTACCATTATGTAATGGCCTTCTTTGTCTCTTTTGATCTTTGATGGTTTAAAGTCTGTTTTATCAGAGACTAGGATTGCAACCCCTGCTTTTTTTTGTTCTCCATTTGCTTGGTAGATCTTCCTTCATCCCTTTATTTTGAGCCTATGTATATCTCTGCATGTGAGAAGGGTCTCCTGAATACAGCAGACTGATGGGTCTTGACTCTTTATCCAGTTTGCCAGTCTGTGTCTTTTAATTGGAGCATTTAGTCCATTTACATTTAAGGTTAATATTGTTATGTGTGAACTTGATCCTGCCATTATGATATTAACTGGTTATTTTGCTTGTTAGTTGATGCAGTTTCTTCCTAGCCTCGATGGTCTTTACATTTTGGCATGTTTTTGCAATGGCTGGTACCGGTTGTTCCTTTCCATGTTTAGGGCTTCCTTCAGGGTCTCTTGTAAGGCAGGCCTGGTGGTGACAAAATCTCTAAGCATTTGCTTACCTGTAAAGGATTTTATTTCTCCTTCACTTATGAAACTTAGTTTGGCTGGATATGAAATTCTGGGTTGAAAATTCTTTTCTTTAAGAACGTTGAATTTTGGCCCCCACTCTCTTCTGGCTTGTAGAGTTTCTGCCGAGAGATCTGCTGTTAGTCTGATGGGCTTCCCTTTGTGGGTAACCCGACCTTTCTCTCTGGCTGCCCTTAAGATTTTTTCGTTCATTTCAACTTTGGTGAATCTGGCAATTATGTGTCTTGGAGTTGCTCTTCTGAAGGAGTATCTTTGTGGCGTTCTCTGTATTTCCTGAATTTGAATGTTGGCCTGCCCTTCTAGGTTGGGGAAGTTCTCCTGGATGATATCCTGAAGAGTGTTTTCCAACTTGGTTCCATTTTCCCCTTCACTTTCAGGCACCCCAATCAGACGTAGATTTGGTATTTTTACATAATCCCATACTTCTTGCAGGCTTTGTTCATTTCTTTTTCTTCTTTTTTCTTTTGGTTTCTCTTCTCGCTTCATTTCATTCATTTGATCCTCAATCGCTGATACTCTTTCTTCCAGTTGATCGAGTCAGTCTCTGAAGCTTGTGCATTTGTCACGTATTTCTCGTGTCATGGTTTTCATCTCTGTCATTTCGTTTATGACCTTCTCTGCATTAATTAGTCTAGCTGTCAATTCTTCCACTCTTTTTTCAAGACTTTTAGTTTCTTTGCGCTAGGTACATAATTCCTCCTTTAGCTCTGAGAAGTTTGATGGACTGAAGCCTTCTTCTCTCATCTCGTCAAAGTCGTTCTCTGACCAGCTTTGATCCGTTGCTGGCGATGGGCTGCGCTCCTTTTCAGGGGGAGATGCACTCTTATTTTTTGAATTTCCAGCTTTTCTGCCCTGCTTCTTCCCCATCTTTGTGGTTTTATCTGTCTCTGGTCTTTGATGATGGTGACGTACTGATGGGGTTTTGGTATAGGTGTCCTTCCTATTTGATAGTTTTCCTTCTGACAGTCAGGACCCTCAGCTGTAGGTCTGTTGGAGATTGCTTGAGGTCCACTCCAGACCCTGTTTGCCTGGGTATCAGCAGCAGAGGTTGCAGAAGATAGAATATTGCTGAACAGCGAGTGTACCTGTCTGATTCTTACTTTGGAAGCTTCCTCTCAGGGGTGTACTCCACCCTGTGAGGTGTGGGGTGTCAGACTGCCCCTAGTGGGGGATGTCTCCCAGTTAGGCTACTCAGGGGTCAGGGACCCACTTGAGCAGGCAGTCTGTCCGTTCTCAGATCTCAACCTCCGTGTTGGGAGATCCACTGCTCTCTTCAAAGCTGTCAGACAGAGTCGTTTGCGGCTGCAGAGGTTCTGCCGCCTTTTTGTTTTTTTTTTTTTTTTTTTTTTTTTTTTAGCTGTGCCCTGTCCCCAGAGGTGGAGTCTACAGAGACAGGTAGGTTTCCTTGAGCTGCTGTGAGCTCCACCCAGTTCGAGCTTCCCAGCGGCTTTGTTTACCTACTTAAGCCTCAGCAATGGCGGGCGCCCCTCCCCCAGCCTTGCTGCTGCCTTGCGGTTAGATCACAGACTGCTGTGCTAGCAATGAGGGAGGCTCCGTGGGCGTGGGACCCTCCTGGCCAGGTGTGGGATATATTCTCCTGTTGTGCCCGTTTGCTTAAAGCGCAATATTGGGGTGGGAGTTACCCGATTTTCCAGGTGTTGTGTGTCTCAGTTCCCCTGGCTAGGAAAACGGATTCCCTTCTTCCTTGCGCTTCCCAGGTGAGGCGATGCCTCGCCCTGCTTCAGCTCTCGCTGGTCAGGCTGCAGCAGCTGACCAGCACCGATTGTCCGGCACTCCCTAGTGAGATGACCCCAGTACCTCAGTTGAAAATGCAGAAATCACCAGTCTTCTGTGTCACTCGCGCTGGGAGTTGGAGACTGGAGCTGTTTGTATTTGGCCATCTTGCTCCGCCCCCCCCAAAATGAGTTTTATAATATATATAGAACAATTACATATGTGTATAATCTATAAATAAGTACTATATATATAATTAGGGAATGAGCTTTCAGAATTTTTACTGAATGATTTTGCATTACAAAATTTTGGAGGCTACTGCTTTAGGCAACGAGAAATTGCAATAAACACACAGACTGCCTATAGTTTCCTCGTTGCCCTTTGAGTGTCCTGTGAGTGTTTTTCCATGCTTTATTAATAATCATTTGATGCTTATTAGTCCACTCCAGTCTCTCTTCTCTGGACATCTTGGGTATCCAGTGTGTCCTGAAGACACAGCTACAGAAGCTCCTTTCCATCGCATCCTCCTTTCTAAGAGGGATCTAATGGCGTCCTTGGACTAAGGGGCTCTGCAGAAGTTGTCTCACTCCTTGGGATGCACAATTGGTAGTTAAGAAGGTGGCCAGGTGTGGTGGTTGTAGTCCCAGCTACTTGGGAGGCTGAGGTGGGAGAAATTGCTTGAGCCCAGGAGTTTGAGGCTGCAGTGAGCTGAGATCATGCCACTGCACTCCAGCCTGGGCAACAGAGTTAGACCTGGTCTAAAAAAAAAAATTGATAATCATTTTACTAAAGGAGCCGAGGGTAGTTAGAGAACTAGTGGTGGTGGCAGGAACGAGTGGCAGGATTACTGTGAAGAAAAGAGTTGCCTGTACTTGTGACTGGTTTCAATCCAAAGAGCCAAGTGTATTGGGAGCCTGGTTTGGCCCAGAGTATTACTGAAGTTGGAAGCCTCTCAGGACCCACCACCTTTGGAGGAGCTTTTGGGCAGTGGATAACTGTATGAGTGTGAACATAAGGAAGGTGCCCCTGGAGTCCAAGTGTGGCGCCACTGAGAGGGTTTGGCCCAGCTGGAGCATAACAGCAGCATGGTCATGAATTCATGGGAAGTATCTCCATAGTTGTCATAGTCATGAACTATGGGAAGTATCTCCATAGTTGTCAAATTATGTTGCCTCTGATGACCTGAGGCACAGGCCAGGCTTGACTGCATCTCATAATAGACCTGGACCATTGGTGAGCTTCTGGATGCTGGCTCAGTGATATTCCCATGCACCCATCAACAGGAACCTGATGAGTGTCCCTGGCCTCAGTGGCCAGAATCAGGTCTTGGTCTTAAGCTGGCTTTAGGGCACTGGAAAGTATGCTCTCAGTGGTTTGTCTCACTGTTTGCTTATTCTGACTTTCTGGGGAAGATACTTACTATTGAACAAGGGTGAAGGCTCTGGATTTTGGCAGAGAACCTATTTTATTTGGTCTCTCCCTACTCCAGTTGGTTCCAGCCCAAATCCTTTTTATTCTTTCAACCTTCAATATCCCTCTTTCTTTCTTTTCTATCACATGTGTTAACAGAAAAATCTTAGACAAATTAAATATAACAGAGTTTAATTGAGCAAAAATGACTTGTGAATTGAGCAACCTCTAGAGCCATAGTAGGCTCGGAGAGACTCCAGTGCAACCATGTGGTGGGAAAAGATTTATGGACAGAAAAAGGAAAGCGATGTTTAGAAAATGGAAGTGAGGTACAAAAATAGCCAGATTGGTTACTGCTTAGCATTTTCCTTATTTGAATGTGGTTTGAATAGTTGGCTGCCTTTGGTTGACATTTGCTGATTGGCACAAAAGTAGGTTATAGTCTGTTTACATATCCAGTTAGGTTACAGTTCCCTATGTATGGAGAAACCTTGAGGCCAAGCTTAAAATATGTAAGGAGGCAGCTTTAGGCTAAACTTCATTTAACACATGGTTCTTGCTGAAGTACAGAGGAACATAAACGGCCCAAAAGACAAAGCTCCAAATCTCAACAATGTTAAACATTTCTCTCTCCTCAAGGGTAAAAGAGGCTTAGTTTTTGCAGACATGGAGCCAGCCTTCACACAGGAGTTGGGGTTGGAGGGAGAACACATGCTTTCATTCTTTCCTTTGGAGTTAACACCAAATCCTATCCCAAGGCTGGATCAAATGGCTTCTTCTAACATGGAAAGAAAATAAAAAAGGGTACAGTAAGATGAATTTTATAGGAAAAATGCAATTGAAAAACTCAGTATACTTTAAATTTTGTTCTTGGCAGGTAGTCCTTTCAAATGACACCCGGCTTCTGCCATCTCCTGCTTTTCTTCTCTTGCTTGCTATGGTGTAATGTGCTATGGGATCTGCCAAAATGCAGGTAAGATGTTGCGTCCCCCTCAGTCCTCAATCACGGAGTGTCTTGTCAGTTCCAGGTGGAGGTTCCTTGGTGCTCAGGCTGCCAGGTCCATTCTGAGCTCCAACTATGCCAGCAGTCGTCTGAATTAGTAGGACTCTTGAGTGAAAGAGACTGAAACTAATGCTAGCTGCTCTCAACACAGTAGGGGTGTCATTGGCTCACCTAACTGGAAAGTCCGAGCAGGGAGCCACATGCATAGGCAGCTGGACCTTGAGGCTCCTTGGACTGAGCACTCCTCTTGGCTGTGCATAAACTCTCCTGGCTTTCTTTCTCACAAAGCTTTGCTCTTGGAGCTGCTCCAAGCCCATATTCTAGTTTCAGTTCCGAGTCCTGGAGAAAGACCTCTTTCTCCCAGAATCCATATACCAACTCTCACGAGGGGATTTAGATGGGCTTTGCTGGGATCACCTGCCCTTTCCAGAACTCATCAGTGTGGCTAAGTGAATGAGAAGCTCTGATGGGCCAGACCTCATTATCTGCCTTCTTTGTGACTGAAGGGGGTTGTGCTGGTCCTGCCCAGCCCCTAGAATGGGTTTCCCCCAGGAAAGAGAGGTTCTGGAATGAGAAAGAGGGATTCCGGCAAGGCCAAAACAAGAGCTGTCTGCTGGAAACCTCAAACAGAAATCACTTGTTCCGCACTTTGCCACCAGGCTACAAAGCAGGGAAGCCACATTAATAACAGCAATATCATAAATATAAGAATTATGTATTACCTTGTGCCAAGCATTTTTGCCAAGTGCTTTATGCATTCCTGCATTGAATCCTTACAGCAATCCTGTGAGGTACATAGTTTAGCCATCCCATTTTCAAGTGAGAAAACGGAGGCTTGCAGTGAGCGGCTTGCCCACGTCACACGCTGATACTCCCTGTCTTACAGAGGCTTGACTAACCCTTTCAGCTTTCACTCAATCCTCCTTCTCATTCTTATGATTTGCTGTATCCTTGTTAGAGCTCAGGCATGAGTTGGAAAAGGCTCAGAGACAGACGTTGTGTGATACTGAAAATCTCCTTCAACTCTTACCCTTCTCCTCGACTCCCAGAATCTCTCTTTCTTTAGGGTAAGTTTTTTCCCTTGGGGCTTCTTGGGGATTTTAGAGCAAACACTGTTGTGGTTCTAGGGTGGAAATCCTGGCCCCACTCACTCCCACTCCTCTGGTAGATTAGAGTGCAGAGCTTCCTGGGTTCTGTTTTCAGTTCTGGTATTCTTGGAGTATTCTATACTAGACTCCTGGTCTTGTTTTCCAGATGACACCAGAGAGGGGAAGTGGCTCACCTCAGGTCACACAGCTGGCTTGTGGCAGAGCTTTTACCTTTTCATTCTCTCTGTATAATAGGGTATGTCCCGGCCTTGCAGAGAGTGCTATAGTGACCCCTAACTCCCCTGCCTCTGTGTTCTACAGGTGCAGTGTAAAGTCCTCTGGACTCAGAGTCAAAGCGGCTATTCCAAGCCTGGTTCCAAGCCTGGTTTCAACACTGTCTATTGAGAGATTTTGGATAAGTCTCTTCTCTGAGCCTCAAGTTGTCCTTACCTAAAATTTGAGGTCATCACATCAGCTCTGTCTACCCAAATGTATTATGGAAGGGGTAAAATCAGGTGAAATATATGAATGGGTTTTGGGAGCTGGATTGTCCTCTACAAATGTTTTTGCTGTATTTTAGTGTAATTCACTGTAAGTCTTCAACAAACATTTTCTTATTAAATGGTTGAATGCAGAAACACTTCTTTCTGAATCGGCTCCTGAGCCCTGCAGCAATATCCAAATAGTATTTCCTCTGGATTTTGGCTGAATATGGTTGTTCACTTGTACTCTCAGAAAGTAATTCCAACATGATATTTAAGTTTCCTTTCTATATTCTCAAGGTAGGTTACTGTGTATTTGCTTAGAAAATGCATGTGTAATCCACAATGATGGGGCCAGTATGTTTTGTGGAGCTTTTCTGATTAAAAATGTTAATTTGTTTGGGAATCTGTGCAAGTTGATTCGGGGCTCTGCCTTGCTGGTGGCATGACAGAGCAACAAAATGAGCACAATTTAATCTGGTACTGGGCAGGAGGAGCTAAAATGACATCTACCTAATTGTGTCTTTTGGGGTTTTATGTGTCAGTGAGTCCTGGAAATGTGTCCTAAGAGATATTGCAAAAACCCAGGTTTAACCCCTTGTTTCCTCTGTGTGTAGACTCCGTCCGCTCGGGTCTTCATGATCACAGTCAGAGGCTTTCAGAATCATCTCCTTGGGTGGGGCACTCTTTATCTCCTCAAACTGGCTTCCAGATTCATAATGGACACTTTTTATCAAATTTTATACCCTGAAATCCCACTTTTATTGCAGCACTCTTTGTTCAAGAATCTTCAGTGGTTTGATACTGTTCAAACACCTTTATCTCGTGTTTGAGGAATTCAAGTATCTGATCTAATTGACCTGTCCAATGCTGTTTTCCATTTACCTTCTTTGTGAATCCTCAACTCCGGAGTAACCAGGTCCATTCTCTGATCCACAAATGTCCCATGTCCCTTCCTGGGCCTTTGCACACACCCATTGCCCCCACCTGTGGTGGGTATCCCTCTTCTTTTCCCAGCTTCACCTCCATTGACCACTTCAAATTCTATATATCCTTAGGGCTCTTCAAATTCTTCCTCTTCCCTGAAACCATCCCTAACAGCTATGACTTATAGAGGCTTTTCTCTTCTCTGAACTCTGATCACACCTATTGTCTACTACTTTAGCTGCCCATCTATGTATCCAGCCATCTGTTCGATCTAATAGGATTTATTGAGTCAATTTTGTAAACTTCTTGATGCAGTGACTATGTATTATACTACTGGATTTCCTCCAAAACAACTTATTCATTGAAAAAGTATCAACTTGTGCTAATCAAGACTCTTCTGGTTGAAAGTAAGAGAAATTTAGTTTAAGGTAGCCTTGTGCCTGCCAATCAAAAGGAGGGGGGGAATCATTGGTGAGATTTGGGAACTCAAACTGTATTTGTAGACTACTTTTTTTTCCCCTTATTTCTCAGGTCTTTTTGGTAGGAAAATGGCTACTCAAAGTTTCAGATCTACATCTTCCCAGTTTAGCAAACCTTTTGGGAAAAGGCACATGTATGAGCATGAGTGCATGTGCCTCTCCCTTCATCTATAAATGAATTCAGGGCTGAATTGGACCTGCTTGGATTATTCACTCTTCTTGGCCATTCACTGCTCCCTGGGTGTGAGGTGCTATGACTGGTTCTGCCTGGGCCACAGGCCCCTACTCTGTGGCTGTACATAGTTTGAGCTAGGCTTTGTTATCTGACAACCTTACCATGACCAGTGGAATATGGAAAGAATCAATTCTCCCCACAGAAATCCTCCACGTATGTCACCCCAGAACTCTACACATGGTAAATGCTTGATAGGTATTTATTGACTGAATGGTTTTTAATCATTCTTAAATGATGAAAATGACTTCAAAACTAACTCAACCTCAGGATTGCAGGATATTATTGTTAAAACTTCTTGAACTCCTCCCCAGTGATATCTTCCTTTTGGTATTGGTTTTACCCTGGGGTATTAAAGAAATAGTCTAACTCTGCAACCACAAGAGAGCCATGTGAGTATTAAAGACAGCAGTCTTGTTCTCTTTAAAACATCCCACTTTCAGAATAAACACTCTAATTTTCCAAAACTTCTTCTTATATGCCATGTTTTCCAAACACGTTGCCATGCTGATTGTTCTTTAGTTTTCACTACCTGGCCGAGATGTGGCTTCTAGAACTGAGCAAAATTTTTTGACGTGCTATGACTCTGCATCACCTCACTAACCCTTTTAGCCCAATATTTCATTAGAATGTTTTTGTAACCATGTCATGGTGAATATAAGCTCTTAAAATAGACAATTAGCAAAAACCAGACCTGGCATCCATTTTTCAGTCCTCTTGCATTTGGTTTGAAGTGCTCAATTTAGGGATCCAATTGAGTCACAGCTCCCAGCCCTGCTGAGTCTCCTGATCACCTTTCTAGCAGCCCAGCAGGTGCTGACACACGGAAGAAGCTGATGATCCAGGTTCCTTGAGCAGTTCAGAATGTCATCCTGGTCCTGGTGCCCTCCAGGCCACATTGATCTAATTTACCTGCCCTTCAGAGCCAGGAACCAGGAATGACCTTACTTAGTTTATATTCCAGGGCAGGTAAACTCATCCAGGCAGATTGAAGGACAAATCAATTGTATTCGTTTTCTAGGGCTGCTGTACCAAAGTACCACAGACTGGGCTTAAGCGACAGAAATATATTTTCTCAGTATTCTGGAGGCTAGAAGTCCAAGATGCAGTTGTCAGTAGACCTGGATTCTTCTGACGTCTCCCTTCTTGGCTTGTAGATGGTCACCTTCTTCCTGTGTCTTCACATGGTCTTTTCTCTGTGCTTGTCTGTGTCCTAATCCCCTCTTCTTGTAAAGACACCAGTTATATTAGATTAGGGCCCACTCTAATAACTTTATTTTACCCTAACACCAGCCAACCAAATTAAGGTGTCATGTGCATGTGTGTGCACCTATGTGTAGCAGTGGCAGGGAATAGCTATAAAATCACAGGGCAGGAGAGCTAAGGTGGAAAAATTGGATGGCTTCATTGAAGCCCAGGGTTAAGATTAATTAACTAAATTAGAATGGAGTTAACACATGCTGACCATTGCAATGTTGGGCATTGTTTCTTTTCCCCCCATTCTTATTTCCAAGGACATCAGGCCCCAGACTAACATGAGATGAGTCAGGGAATCAATGACTAAGTTTTTTACCTAAAAAGAGCTTTTCAAGACTCTGGGTCAATCCAAAGGACACATTAATAGAAGCTCTTACTTAATATTTTTTCAGTGATCAGGATGATGGACTAGCAAGTGGGCCTGTTAGGTTTGCCGGTGACACTGTGGACATCATTAAATAACATGCAAATCATTAACTAGGAATGTAGACAGTGTGCCCAGACTTTATCGTTTCAATTTCCACCCGTGGGTAAACCTCGCAGCAAAAACGTCCTCACCCCTGGCAAGAGGAACTGCTCTGAATGCAAAGTTTGACTCAGCCAGCAAAGTAAAAGAAACTGTAATGGTCTCATTTCTATCTTTTTGAGTAATGGTATGCCAGTTTCCCAATAAATTGCATGAAGGTGAACAAGAAAAATAAGTCTTTGACCTTTCTCATTTATAAACACACTTAGATATTTCTTCTCATATCTTATGCTGGCCACAGAGCTTTGCATAGAAGATTTAATTTCCTGCTGCTGCAGGCATTAAAGTGGATCAAACCTCCCTTCCTCCTTCCCTTCTCCCTGAAACCTGAAGCCATCCATGTGGCTTGTCATTCAGGGTATGGAAAGACAGGACTTGAGTTGGGGGTCCTTCCTTTCTTAGCAAACTGTTCCCAAAGCACAGAGCAGATAGATGCTCAGTGAGAAAAATTTTGAACGCCGAGCAGTGGAATATGGCAGTCATATCCGGAGGGTGATGAATATCTTTTATCTAGATAAATGTACATATAATTTGTTAGTTTAATTACTGCAGTCTTGCAAAGTCTTGAGCCAGTAATTCCTTCTTCAACAAATTAGAGGCCTGAAATAATTCTGTGGGAAGATAAATTCTTCACTCTGGTTTTTCGACATTTCTTCGAAATTGATTTCCAGAACTTGCTGGGTGCCATTAACATTTTGGTGCAATGACTCTGGTCACATTATAGTCTACAAACATTTTTTTGGAGTAGTTTTTGCATTTCTTTCTTTCTCTTTTGGCTTGAGACCAGGTGTCACTCTGTCGCCCAGGCTGGAGTGCGGTGGTGTCATCATGGTTCACTGCAGCCTCAACCTCCAAATCAAGTGATCCTCCTGACTCAGTCTCCTGAGTAGCTGGGACTACAGGCATGTGCTACCACACTCAGCTAATGTTATTATTTCTTGTAGAAATGGGATCTCACTATGTTGGCTAGGTCTTGAACTCCTATCCTTAAGTGATCCTCCTGCCTTGGCCTCTCAAAGTGCTGGGATTACAGGTGTGCACCACCATGCCCAGCCAGCTTCTTCATTTCTAACATTGGTGCATAAATTTCCTCTCAGTAGTTCCTTGCCCAGCTCTCCGCTTGGGATATGAGAAAAATTTCATCTTTTCCAAATGGCCAGCATTCTTTGTTCCAAAAGAAGAGTGGAAAGGAATCCTCCTGAAACCCCACCCTGGTCCTGAGTCTGAAAGAGAGAACCTACTGAGGATATACCGTCCACTGGAAATAGCAACCACTCTTCACCCCATGCCTCATCCCAGAGCCTGGAGACTAGAAGGATCAAGTTTGCATTTCTAAAAGATATATGCTTTCTCCTCTACCTTTTAATTTCTGCATAGCTTCTCTATTTTGCTAATGTCTTTCTTTCCCTCAAGTGAGAGCTGGTTTAGCTGGCTTTCTGTCAATCAGAAATTGCTGTTAATTCGTGTTAATTGCTTTGCAAGCAGAATGATAACTGATATTTATAATGATATTCCAGAGGCTCTGCAAGATCCTGAAGGGTCTCATGAATTCTCAAAAAATGATTGACTTCTGTGCAGTATAATTTTAGTGTCGGGTGTATTTTATCGCTTTCTGACTCATTGCAAATTGGTTGTCCACGTATGGGATATAGCTTTCTGTTTACCAGAGTATTTATTAAGTGGAATCCAATATTCTTTTTGGAGAGATGGAAAACAGGATATTTTCAATTTGGAAGCTTCTGATGGCAGGAGAGGGGTCAAGTGCAATGCTTCTTTTTGTTTCTGGTGTGCCTAGCAGGTGCTCAGAGGGCGCCTACTGGCTGATTGGGTAGTGCAGGAACATGGGTAGCTATAGGTTTGCTAAAGGATTATCCCCTAAGCAGGCCTGAACTGGAGGCCTGAATATTCTTGTTAAACTTGAAAGGTCAGATAGATGGGATCAGAACAGGCTGCAAAAATCTACAAGTTAGGAAAACTCATGCATAGAGCATGCAGGTCAGAACAGACAAAAAGATCCTAATCCAGGGGTTCATGATGTTGAGAACGGTTCCAGAAGGTGGAAGTGCAAGGCAGACAATGGGCTACACAGCTTCCCATTGTGTGTGAGTGACTGTGGGGTCACTTTCTGTCACCCACAATCATGTGGGACCAAAGATGCCAGACTACTGAGTTCCATGTGGAATCAAAAGATGAAGTTGACTGGGTGCTGAGACTATAGCAAGGCAAATCAGCTGTTTTCTTTTCTCTTTGTGACAGATTCTGACTGTAGCAGCCAAAGTGATCATGTGTCAGTCTATTTTGATGGCTAAGATGGCCAAATGCATCTACTCATCTTTGTTTAGTTTGCATGTACAGAAAATACCTAAAGTCAGTGCCATTTCACTCCAGGCCAAACTCTCTTGTACTCTGTGGGAGAACAGTATCCCTATTATATTTATCTCTCTATGTCTATATCTGTGTCTCCCTTGAGTTGTGTTAAGCAACACTGACATTTACTGTTCTCGCTGGGTGAAGACACCTGTGTAACAGAGAGGGGATGAGAAAGTTCATCGTCCCTGTTTTGTATCTATAATTCTGTATAAAAACCACTCAAAAGTATAGTACCTTAAAACAATGACTTATTATTATTTCTCATGAGTTTGAAGGTTGACTAGAAGTTCTTTTGATGGTCTTCTGTGGGGTCTCTCCTGAGGCTGCATTCAGTTGGTAAATGGGCTGGCTGGATGATCTAAGAAGTCCTCTCTCCCATGTCTGAGGCCTTGAGTGTTGTTTGTTGGCTGGCATACTCCTCTACATGGCTTGGTTTCCTTCCAATCCCCTCGCTGTCCCTCCAGCTCTCATTCCATCCTCCTGGGCCTCTTCCTGTGATGCTTCTTTTCAACACAATACCCTGGATTTCCTTATAGCATGTCATTTGAGTTCCCAGAATCCAAAGGGAGAAGCCACCAGGACAAGGCCTTAGTCTCGAACTGGTCCTGTGTAACTTCCATCACCTTGAATTGGTCAGAGTAAGTCATGGGACCAGCCTAGATTCAAGAAAAAGGGAAGTAGTTCCCCATTCTTGATGAGAGGAGAAGCAAATAACTTGTGGCCATCTTTAATCTATTACATCTTCTTTCAAAAACTGATAGTCAGCCAAGGTGAGAAATACATTACTGTTTACTGATTGTTGTGAGGATTAAATGAGATTGGCACAAACATAGCATTCAGGTCAATAAGTGGTCAAATTCCTCTGGATTTGGGGATCAACTCTCATGGGGAGAGACTGTTTTCAGGAATCTGTAATGTGGGGGTATAGCATCTTTCTATTGATTGTACTTTAGTTATTTCCAAATGAAGATTAAATGAGTCAACATATATAAACTGCCTAAAGTAGTGCCTAGAACACGGTAAACATGCAGTAAATGTAAGCTATAGTTATTATCATCATTATCATTGAATGGCAATAATTTCTAAAAGCAAAACAAAACAACTATCCAATTTATATGCAACCCACCTTTCTGATTATGAACTAGCTTCTCCCATTTTAGTTAGTTTTACCTTTGTGTACTGGAATCCTAGAGGTGTTTATAATCTAACAGATCATTTAGACCAACTTCTTCATTTCACAGAAGAAATTTAAAGCCAAATTTGGGCAAGTGACTTGTCCAGGTCTTACAGCTAGCGAGAGAATTAGTACCAGATCTCAAGGATCCAAGCTTCCAACTAATGACCCTACCCCAAGAAAGTGCTACATCATTTGATTTTAAAATTAATAGCTGGAAATACAAAGCTTCATTTGGTAGATGTAATACATTTAAATAAATAGTTCAATTTTATGTATTAGTCATGTATATTGGAGGAAAGAGAAAAAATGGGGAAGATAGAGGATGAAGAAAAACTGGCATAAAAATGGAAAACGCTAGAGGTGGCAGCACCATACAGAAGAAAAGAAAGATGGCTACATAATTTAAGATGATTTAATGGCAGTGCTGGAATTGTTGGATGTTATTGGGCAGAAATTGGTTCTACCTGTCTCCCTACTTTCCTTTTGTCTGGTATCCCATCTCATTCTTTGGGCATGCTCCTTCCGACTCCACCCTGGTGGCTCTGATGGTGCTATTACATCACCTTATTTTCATGGCCATGAGTATTGGTCCATGGGGTGGACACTGGAACCAACTTGGTCAGTTAGAGTCCTACTCTAGGGTGGAGATACACTCTAGAGCAGTGAAAGGAAATTGTCTTGAGCAAGACTGGCTTGCTTTTTACCATTTTTTAGTGAAATCTAGCACAGACGGAATAGCTTTGCCAATCTTCCTTAGAATTTATCTTGGGCATATCCTCCACCATCGTATATCCTGCTATTTCTTTATTCACTTATTAAATGTTTCATGACCATTTGCTATGCACTTGGTACTTGGTAATACCTAGTTCTTTCACCCATAGAATTTACAGTCTGATGTGTGAGACAGACAATGTAAAGGTAAACTAACAGAGGATTATGAGCTGTGATAAGAGCTTTTAGTAGGCTGAATAATGGCCCCCAAAGATGCCCACATTCTATTCTACAGAACTGGGAATGCATTACCCTACATGGCAAAGGGACTTTACAAGTGTGATTAGTTAAGGATTTTGAGATGGGGAGAGTATCTTGGATTATCTGGGTGGGTCCAATCTAGTCACAAGGGTCCTTATAAATGAGGCTGAAGGTCAAATTCAGAGAAGGCAAAGTGATGGTGGCTGCAGAGACAGAGGTTGGAGAATGCTATGCCACTGGCTTTGAAACTGGAAGGGGACCACAAACTGAGGAATGCAGGTGGTTTCTAGAAGCTAGAAAAGAGAAGGATGAAGGTTCTCCCCTAGAGCTCCAGAAGGAATGCAGCCCTGGAGATATCCTGACTTTAGGACTTCTGACCTCCAGAACTATAAAAGGATAAATTTGTATTGTGTAATTACTAAGTTTGTGGTAATCTGTTACAGAAGCAATGGAAAACTAATACAAGCTTCAGAGGAAAAGAGAGGATGATGTAAAAGAATAATATGGGGAAACTTAATAAGATTAGGGTGTCAGAGAAGACCTTTCTGAAAAAGTTTATTTTGGCTAAGACTTAATTGAAGAGAAGGAGCCAGCCTTACAAAGTGTGTTGGGGGCTGGGAATTGTATCCAGGGAAATGACTTTAAAAGAGACAGCTCTGATTGCTAGTTATAGCAACTGAAAGAAGACTTATAGATTAGGGTAAGAAGAGGAGCATGGTGTTGGAGTGGGTCAATTGATTCATAAATATCCATATTGCATCAGATGAGGTTGGCTGAGTCACAGACAGTCTGTATCTACTATCAAGAACTTCACTCCTCTCTTCTGCTTATCTTTCTAGATCCTCCCTGTCTTCCCACTTAGCTTCAACTATATCCTTGTTCCAAAGCCTTCCATGACCTCATTAGCTTTCACCAATCTTCTCCTTTCATCCAGACTGTGCTCCATTCCTCAAACTGGGATCCATGGACCTCCAAGGACTCAGATTTATCCTTGAGCAGGCATCCTGAGATTTTCTGAGAACGTTCTAATTTCAATGCTAAGTTTTAAAATAACATAAGCCTAGGTCTCATCTGAATGCATATGCCTCAGTTTCATCTTAAAATTTCAGTGCCTTGGTGGTACCAATTGAAGGTCAAATGATATCCAGGCTAGCTAAATAAACAAAATCTTTGAGGAAGATTAAACAGAAAAGAGTGGAGGGAAAATGGAGTGATCAAAGGGCACATGGTAGTGTCTGAACATGAATGGTAGCAGGCAGCCCCATGCTGGCTTTGCCAGCAGAGGTGTTACATGAATTCTCTCTTGGTCCATATCAACTTGTAACCATTCACTACTAGTAAATGGATTTGTAAATAGGCCAATGGAAATCTTTTTTCTCCAACTTTTGCATTTTCTATTAAGTTGATTGATCTACCAAAATACTGCATCAGTAATTAAAAGTGAGTTCATTGAAACTCACTTAGTGATTAACACACTGTGATAATGAACTCAATGACAATGATTCAAGGGATGACTTGTCATGTTCAAAATTAGATCCATCTTCGACAAGGTGGCATGAGAAAAAAAATTAAATACAGAAATTGGATCCATATTGGGAACAAGTAAAATGGGAAATGTTCAAATTCATTTTTCCACTAAAATTCCCAAGAGTGTCAATCAAGTTTACATAAAGCATTATCAATTATTACACTAAACACTATTTTACATTTTATTGGTTTTGTATTTTTATTTGTATATAATTGTTTTGTTGTGATTTTAATCTGTAAGTATAAAGATTTTATAAATCATTTTCTGTTTGCATAGACTTAAGTAACATAATAAAATATAATTTAAGTCAACACTGGAGATCTGTGAAAAATATTTTTCTTTCAGAAGGGTCCATCTATTACAGAGGTTTGAGAAATACTGATTTGCAGTATTCATACTGATACATTTTTGAATTGCTAGTGTTGTTTACTGAATGTTTTTGTCCCCCCCCAAAATTTATATGTTGAAGCCTTAATCACCAATGTGATGGTATTTGGAGACAGAACCTTTAGCATGTCATGAGGGTGATATTAGTGACTTTATAACAGAAGAAGAAGCTGGGCGCAGTGGCTCTCACCTGTAATCCCAGGACTTTGGGAGGCTGAGGCAGGCAGATCAGTTGAGGCCAGGAGTTCGAGACCAGCCTGGCCAATGTGGCAAAGCCCTGTCTCTACTAAAAATACAAAACAACAACAACAACAACAATTGGCTGGGTGTGGTGGCATGTGCTTGTAATCCTAGCTACTTGCTGGCTACTTGGATGGCTGAGGCATGAGAATTGCTTGAACCTGGGAGGCGGAGGTTGCAGTGAGCTGAGATGGCACTACTGCACTCCAGCCTGGGCAACAGAGTGAGACTCTGTCAAAAACAAAAACAAAACAAACAAACAAACAAACAAAAAGCAAAAAAGAAAGAAAGAAAAAAGAAAAAGAAAGAGCTTTCTTTCCACTATGTGGAAACATCAAGATCCTGGACTTCCCAGCCTCCAGAATTGTGAAAATTAAATTTCTGTTATTTACTTCCTGAGTCTATAGTATTTTGTTATTCTAGCCCAAGTTGATGAGTACAACTAATTCTCAAATTGTTAAATAATCTGTGTGAGTGTGTGTGTACCATCACTAAAGAGGGTGGGATCTCTCTCAGGTGAAGGGCAAGTCTACAGGTTTTCTGAAAATCCACAGGCCCAGTGGCAGTGCAAGGCACATAGGAGGTGCCCAGTAAATACTTGGAGAATGCTTTAATCATGCCTTTTTATTTTTCGTATTTCTGATCCTTTGATACCTGGGGCCTTGGTGACCTTAGAGAGGCTGCCCCTCTCATGGCTTGAGATAGCAAACAACTCACCGGCGAGTGTGCCTTTCACGTGTAGCTTAACCAGTCCAGAGCTGCACCTCCCATTCCTCTTGACACTCTCAGCCATCTGCCCCAATCACCCCAGAGCCAGGTACCAGACAACTAGAAACAGCCGGTACACCCTGGAGACCACTGAAATTATTCAAACTAGCCATTCCTAAGTCTGCTTACCCCATCTCATCTGTTCCTCCCAGGGAAGCAGAATAAAGCCTCTTGCCCATGTTTTTTTCTTGCACCCTCTGCCTCCTGACCAACCCTGGTGCTTCTCTGTGTGGCTCCCATGACACGACACATCTCCTATCTCCTCTTCTGTGTCTGTGAGTAACAGACGTATTTCTTCAATGGCAGCTGTCTCCTGATCTGTTGGCTTCAGCATACCTGAATGATAATAAAAACTACATTTTAAAACAGGGAATAAATACATAATCGTGTTGCTCTAGACTCTATAAAAAATGTTGTAATTTTCCCACCACCAGAGAGAAAACCTCTTGTTGCTGGTTTAATTGTATTTGTGCATCTGCACTGCAGGAATGTAAGATCCTTTAGGGCTGGGATTGGGTATGGATTTGTACTGAGCCAACTACACATCTAGGGCTGAGCAGGAACAGATTTTTAAAAAATATTAAAAAAATTGATTTACCAAAAATTTTGCTTTTACACAAAACAAATTGCCTCAGAGAGGCATCTTGCAACTCTATCCTAAGTTTCCCATTTCTGTTAATTGAACTGACTAGCCCCAGTTTAACAATGGCACGGGGTTCAAAACGCCCTGCTCCAGTGGCGAATTCCTATTCCCTGCCAGGGCCCTTCCTTTCCCCCTAAGGACTCACTGTGTCCCGCTCTGTCTGGATGCTCTCTGCTCTCAGGACAGCACAGCCCCAACTCCTCTTAGAAGCCACCTTGACCTCACCTACCAGTGGGGATCTTTGTCTTCTTTGAGCTCAAGCACTCTCTGACTTCTAGTACCTATCTTTCCATTTTATTGCCCACCAAGTATTGTTTGTTGTCTTTGTTGCAGGGTTTTGACAAGTGTTTATAGATTACCAAACTGCTCTCTTCCTCACCCTCCCCACGTTGGTCCCTGTCTCTGGCCAGGACAGCTCCATCCTACCCAGGGTCCAGGGCTTGAAATGCTAGAGTCCAAGTGACACAGGTGGAAACAAACTGACCGCGTAGGAAGCGTCTTACAGGCTTCATTTTCAAAATCTCTCTTGTTGAAAAAGTGCTCCACAGTCTCCTCTGGTCACCAGTCATACTGATTTGTGTTTATCCTTTTGGATTTCCAGAAACTACTGGCATTGACAGAGAAGGTTCATGAGCATATTTGTCAGAAACAAGAGCCTCTCAAATCAAGATCTTGCTCTCTGTAAGTAATATCATCCATCGCTTCATGGTTGTTTCCCCTGAATGCTTCCCACAGGAGTGTTAAGCTCATCACCCCAGCAACCTAGAAACTTCGAACTGTGCTTTGGGCTTCACTACCTACATGTTTCTTTATTATTATTATTATTATTTATTTATTTTTTATTTTTTAAGAGACAGGGTCTTGCTGTGTTAGCCAGGTTTGTCTTGAACTCCTGACCTCAAGCAATCCTCTCTCCTCGGCCTCCCAAAGTGTTAGGATTATAGGGGTGAGCCACTGTGCCTGGCTGTCTCCTACAGAGCCCATAAAGGCTGTCTCCTTTATGGGAAAGGGTGACCAGACGTCAGTTCTGATGATGCCAAGTGGAAGATTCTCTCTTCAGAGCAGGCAGCCTACAGCCTGTGCCAAAGGCTCCTCTTAGAGAAATTTCCATGGTGTTCCAAGGTTGTCATAATGGGGCTGTCTGTGTAGCTGCAGTCAAAAGGTGGCTGGTGGTACAAACCTAATCTTTCACTCTGCTTAAAACCCATAGCTCTTCTTTGCCAGATGAGTCAGTCCAGGTTTGTTTTTAAATTTTTTAAAAATACTAAACCTTTCATTTTGAGATAATTGTAGATGCAAATGCAGTTTTAAGAAATCATTCCGAGAGAACCCCTGTACTGTTTACCAAGTCTTCCCATTGGTAACTGCTCCCATGGCAAAATTAGAGCCCAATAGCACAAACTGACCATGATGTTCGGCAGCAGAGTTGGGACAGGGTGCCCTAACAGAAGTGTGGGTGCTGCCTCCTTCCCGTCAGGAGGAGGTAGAATTCCAGGTCTCCACTCAGCCTCCATTGGCTCCTAAAACATGGGTGTTTCTTATAACTGCTGGGTGGGAGTGGAGCTCTGGGTCCCCATGAGGTCTCCACGGAGAAAGCTTGGGGGATTTGTTATTGCCCAGTGGGAATGAGAGTCCCAGCTTCCCACTGGCCTCTCTGACACCACCATGAAGCTGAGTTTGGGGCATATTGTTACAGCCTGGTGAGGTGGAAGTCCAAGCCCCTCACCCAGCCTTCACTGGCATGAGTGGGGGTAGGCCATACTTTTTTCTCTTTGGCTGGAATAGAGCAGTTGTTGTCTAAACGCTTTTTGTCTTTCTAAGCTACCCATTTCCTGGTCCTTTGGCTAGAAAGAGCAGGCTTTTGTGGGGGCTGATTTTGTCTGCACCCTTGGCATTTCTGTGTTGCCAGGTATATCAGCAAGTCTGGGATATATGAGACCAGAAGAAAATCTGGGGGACTCATTGCCCAGTCATTGCTTGAATGCTCCCTTCTTGGTCTGGCTTTTTCTCTGTACTTTTCAGATTCTTCTTATTTATAATATCCAGGACTTTTAGTGGATATAGCTGGAGGAATAGGAAAAAGTACATCTACTCCATGTTTTTAAAAGTAGAAGTTCCTTTTTCATTTTTAAACATGAAACACCACGATCTATTCCTTGCTGAGTTCGCCAACACTCTCGTCACATCTTGCTTCATGCCTGAGAGACCAAATACGCAAACCGACAATGACCAGACCACATGTAAAAATAGAACTTTGACCCACAGCCTGCAGCAATCTGCTCAGGAAACCAGCTTTTGATCTACAGTAAGCAACTCAGGAAATTAGCCTGCCAGAAGTCAGACTTCCAGGAAGCCAGACTGCTGTCTTTAGTGATAATCCAGGAAACTAAACAATAACCTCTTTACCAGTCAGCCCCAAATGGCCAGGGCCCGATTAATAATGGACAGCTTTCCTAACTTTTGTTCTTGCTTTCAACTTAGCACCAACCAGAGAAGACCAAATGATGCACTCACCCCTAACGAATCACGTAGGACACCCTGCTTCTGTTAGCCCCGTTACAGCTTCCCCATGCTGACAGCTTGCAATCAGAGCACACCTGAAGCCTTCCCTATTTCCACTACAAAACTTCCCCACTCCTCTGCCTGCCTTTGAATCTTTGCCTAAATGTGAGTAGCTGTGCTGACTCCCTTGCTAAGGCAAACTCAAAATAAACAGCCTTTATTATTATTATTTTTCATTTAAAAAATTGACCTTTTGGAGGCCGAGGTGGGTGGATCACAAGGTCAGGAGTTTGAGACCACCCTGACAAACATGGTGAAACCTCGTCTCTACTAAAAATACAAAAATTAGCCGGGCGTGGTGGCGCGCACCTGTAATCTCAGCTACTCAGGAGGCTGAGGCAGGGGAATCACTTGAACCTGGGAGACAGAGGTTGCAGTAAGCCTAGATCGTACCACTGCATTCCAGCCTGGGCGACAGAGTGAGATTCCATCTCAAAAACAAATAAACAAACAACAACAAAAAATTAATAATAAATAAAATAAAAATAAATAAAAAATAGAATTTCTTTAGGTACATAGCAGATGCACATATTGTGTACCCACATCTAATGTGGGTACATGAGATATTTTGATACAGGTATGCAATGTGTAATAATCACATTGGGGTAAATGGGATATCTATCCCCTCAAGCATTTAACCTTTGTGTTACAAATAATCCAATTATATATTTTTTAGTTATTTTAAGATTATAATTAAATTATTTTGACTGTAGTCACTCTATTGCCTGATCAAATACAAGATCTTATTCATTCTTCTAACTATTTTTGTACCTATTAGCCATCCCCACTTCCTTCTCCAGACCCCCACTATCCTTCCCAGCCTCTGGTAACCATCCTTCTACTCTCTATCTCCATAAGTACAATTGTTTTAATTTTTAGCTCCCATAAATAAGTCAGAATATGCAAAGTTTATCTTTCTGTGCCTGTTTTTTTCACTTAACATAATGACCTCTAGTTCTATCCATGTTGTTGTAAATGACAGGCTCTCATTAATTTTTATGGCTGAATACTAGTCCATTGTGGATATGTACCACATTTCCTTTATCCATTCATCTGTTAATGGACACTTAGGTTGCTTCCAAATCTTGATTATTGTGAGTGGTGCTGCAGTAAACATGGAAGTGCAGATATCTCTTCAATATACTGATTCCCTTTCTTTGGGGTATACACCCAGTAGTGGGATGACTGGAACACATAGTAGCTCTATTTTTAGTTTTTTGAGGAACCTCCAAATGGTTCTCCATAGCAGTTGCATTAATTCACATTCCCACAAACAGTGTATGAGGATTCCCTTTTCTCCATATCCTTGCCAGCATTTGTTATTGCCTGTCTTTTGGATATAAGCCATTTAAACTGGGGTGAGATGATATCTTATTGTAGTTTTGATTTGCATTTTTCTGATGATTAATGATGTTGAGTATCTTTTTCTATACTTCTTTGCCTTTTGTGTATCTTCTTTTGAGAAATGTCTAAAATAGCTTTTGCTTTCCTCGTTTAGTTGGTCTTGGTTTATTTCCACACTGTCTTTCTAGGCTGCCCATTTCTTGGTCCTTTGGCTAGAGAGAGCAGGCTTTTCTGTTGGCACCTGTTGGTATTTCCTGGTTGCTGGTTGCATCAGCTTCAAGTCTGGGATATATGAATCAAAAAAAAAAAAAAAAAAAAAAAAAAACAAAAAACAAGGAAAACTCCAGTGAACTCATTACTGTGTCATTCCTCAGGTCCCAAGCGTCCTAAAGCCCCTTGCTGACCTGCCTTCTTCTCTCCACTCTTTGGAATGTTGTTATCTATAGCGTCCAGGGTTTTCAGTTTTACTTAGTGGGAGGAATAGGAAAAAGTACACTTACTTCATCTTTTTTGGAAGTGGAAGTTCCCAGATGTCTTCTTCTTTTTTAAATGTGAAATATCATGCTCTGACCCTTGCTGACCCCCTAGAACTCTGCCATATCCGGCTCCATCCTGATGCTCAAAGGCCAGAGTCTCCTATGACACAGCCCTACCATCTCCCTTGCTGGCCCACACTGCATAAAAACATACACTTATGTAGTGTTTATATGTGTTAGGCTCTGTCCTGAGCACTTTATATATGGTAATTATGCATGAAGTCCATTATTATAAAGAAACCAACACCAAAAATATTAACCAATTCACTTAAGGTCCCCTAGCTAGGAAGCTGCAAAGCCTGGATTTGCATCCAGGCAGCCTGGCACCGAGGCTGTGTTCCTACTAGCTCCACTCTGTTGCCTCTCTGCCTCTTCCATGGCCTGCAGTCCTGGTGGTTTAACCAGCATACTTATGTGTGGGTCAGAATCCCTTTGAGGGCTTGAAAACACAGATTGCTGGGGCCTACCCCCAGAAATTCTGATTCAGTTGATCTGGGGTGGGGCTTAAGAATTTGTGTTTCTGACAAGTTCTTCGGTGATGCTAACATTACTCTCTAGGGACCACACTTTGCGAACCAATCAACCCTTTCCATGTTTTCCTTGACCCCAATTTCCTCTGCTAATTGCTATGTAGCCTTTTAGATTCAGCACAAGTATTACCTCGCTTGATTTCACTACTGTTACTTCTGCCACCTTTACGTATTCCTAAGCTTACTTTGTGGCCTCTCAGCATCTCTGTCATTGTTATTTGCCAAGTTGTATGGAAATCATCTGTTTGTATGTCTCATTTCCATTCCCTGACCCCTTGAGGGCGGAGAAGTCAGTGCAGACCCACGTCTCAACAATTGTGATTTTCGCAGAATTAGCTGGGTTGACTGCTAAAAATGAGATTCCTGGGCCCAGCTCCCTGAATTTCTCAATTAGTGGATCTGGGATGGGGTCTAAGAATCTGCACTTTAAAGAAACAACTTACATGATTCTGATGCAGTTGGTCCACTTTTAGAAATTGCCCTGGAACTTTGCATTGTGCTTTGTACTAAATAAGTGCTCAATAATTATTAATTGGATTTATTGAACTGAGCTTTGAAACAAAATGGTAACCTCTTATCTTCTTTTCTATAGTTTCTCCTACCAGCCCCCAACCTCCATGATGGAATATTTTTGTACCTGTCCCTCTAATACCTAATGCTTCTCTTCTCTTCTCCAAATCATTTCTTTCTTTTTCTTCCAGTCAGAACTTTTATTCACATGTGTGATATTATAAGAAATACACAGAGCTCCTAAAATCTTTGTAATTTCCGGAATGATGGGGATAATAGAATTGTCTTACACAGAGCTCCTCAAACCCTTGGAATTTGCTGGGTGATAGAAGCATCTTTTTCTTTGCTGTTGTTGTTTGTGTTTTTTGTTTGTTTGTTTTTGGGACGGAGTGTCACTCTGTCACAAGGCTGGAAGTGCAGTGGCGCGATCTCAGCTCACTGCAACCTCTGACTCCCTGGTTCAAGCAATTCTCCAGCTTCAGCCTCTTGAGTGGCTAGGATCACTAGCACCATCACACCCAGCTAATTTTTGCATTTTTAGTAGAGACAGGGTTTCACCATGTTGGCCAGGATGGTCTCGATCTCCTGACCTCATGATCCGCCTGTCTCGACCTCCCAAAGTGCTGGGATTACAGGTGTGAGCCACTGAGCATGGCCCAGGAGCATCTTTTGTTTTACTGAGATGACTCTTGGTGGCTTCCTGAATAGCTTCAGGATGGGGGCTGGTCACTAGAAAGACCAAGCCATAATTAGAGGCTTGGAGTTTTCAGCTCTCCCCTATCCTCTGGAAAGGAGAAGGGGGCTGGAAATTGAGTTAATAAGTGACCATGCCTATGTGATTCTGACTCCATAAAAATCCCTAAAATATGGCTTTTGGAGAGTGATTGGGTTGGTGAGTGCATCCATGTCCAGGACGGGGGTGCATCCCAACTCCACAGGGAGAGAAGCTCCCATGCCCAGGAGCCTTTCATACCTCAGCCTATATACCTCTTCAGACCTGGCTGTTTATTTATATTAATTGTAATATCCCTTATAATAAACTAGTAAAAGCGTTTCCCTGAGTTCTGTGAGCTGTTCTAGCAAAATATTGAGCCAATTTATAGCTGCTTGGTCAGAACTGGGGGTGGCCTTGACTTGCAATTGGCATTTCAAGTGGGATGCTGTTGTGTGGAGTGAGCTCGTAATCTGTGGGGTCTGTGCTAACACTGGGTACCTTGTGTCAAAATTAAATTAAATTGCAGGACAACCGGTTGGTGTCTGGAGAGTTGAATTGGTTGGTGCTGAGAGGAAAATCCCACATATTTGGTGTCAGAAATGTTATGAGTAGAGAAACAGTTTTGTTTTGTTTTTAACATGCTAAAGCTAATTTCAGATAGCAATTGAATAAATTTGCAAACATTGAATCAGTTTTGGGGCATCTTTCATTTCATAAATTGAAATATACTTTACATAGAGTGTACAATCTTAGGTATTCAGCCTGATAAATTTTACCTATGCATACACCTGTGTAACCACCACTGAGATCATGACATGGGGCATGTCCAGCACTCAGAAGGTTCTCTCATGACACCTTCCGTACAAGATACCCTTCTTCAAGGTAGCCACTATTCTGACTTCTATCATCATAGATTAGTTTCGCCTGTTTTTGGAATATCTTCTTGTATCTTGATCTTTGTGCTCAACAGTACATCTGTGAGATCTATTTATGTCGTTGTATACAGCAATAGTTTTTTCTTTGTCATTAATGTGTTGTATTTCATTTTAAGAATATAAAATGAATCAACTATTTTTATGTTGATTATCTTTTAACCTGCATTATACAATTTCTTATCAAACCGAGTGCATGGAGCATAATGTTACTCCTTTGGATGACTCAGGGCCTTCATTGTAAGAATCAGTCATGTATTCTTCATTCATTCCTTCAACATGTATTGAACACCCAGTTTGTAACAGGCACTGCACCATGGCTGGGTAATGAAATGAGGAGTGAATACTCATCGCTGGTGATCATTTTCATCAATAAATACCCAAGATCACCTACTGTGTGTTACTAACAAACCCCCCTTGGGCCCTGTTTCCTTCGCTTGATGATTTTCTTGGAGAAAATAGAGGACATCATGTGTGAACCAATGAACTCCCCTGCTGTGGCCTCTAAGATGATCTATACACAAAGCGTCCTTCCTCTCCTGCCTCACAGAAGAAAAGGCTCATCTCTTGCAGTAGAGAAAGAGAAGTTCCCTCCTTTATTTTAAAGTTGTTCTCTCCTTCTGGTACCGATACCATCCTCTTTTTTCTTCACTCAAACCTTGAACTTGTGTGAGCCCCTTCCCCTTGATGAGAGAGTTCCTTATTCACTGAGTCCTTCTCTTAGTCTGTAGGCATAATTATGTTTCACCAAAGCAGAATGAAGCAAAACAAAAACCCTTTTCCTCAACTTTAACACCATCTCTAACTATTGCCCTGTTTATTTTCCTTAAATGCCAAAATTCTTGAAAGGGGCATGTTTCCATTCCCTTTGAAAGGGGAATTTTTTGAAGGGAAATGTGTATATTTCCCATGGTACTTACCAATTTCCATTCTCTTAACCATTTGAAATCTGACTTTTGGCTTCAGTTTCTGCAGAAGCTGCCCTCACCGATGTTGTCTGTGACCTTCTCAGAGTTAAAGGCAAAGACCCTTTTAAGTCTTCATCCTGTGTGATTTCTGTTTACTATCCAACTCAGTAAAGGATCATCTTCCTCTTAAACTTTTTGTTTTCTTGGCTTTCCTATATCACTGTTCGCTTCTGATTTTTCTTTTCTGATTGTTTCTGCTCGGTATTTTAATGTTTCTTCATTCTCTACCTCTTAAATACTTGTATCCAACCATGACTTCAAGATTTCTTTTTGTAGTAAAATATACCAGTGAAACATAAACATAAAATTTATTATTTTAACCATTTCGAATGTACTATTCAGTGGCATTAAGTAAATTCACATTGCTGTGCACCCATCACCACTACCCATATCAAAACTTTTTCATCATCCCAAACAGAGACTCTGTACCTGTTAAACAATAACTTCCCACCTCCCCCTCCCCCAGTCCCTGGTAGCCACTATTCTACTTTCTGTCTCTATGAATTTGACTATTCTAGGTACATTATGTAAGTGGAATGATACAATGTTGTCTTTTTTGTGTCTGACTTATTTCTCTTAATACTGACTCTAATCACTGACTTTCAGAGTGACCTTGGGCAAGTTGCCTGACCTTTCTTTGCTTCTTTTATTCATCCTACAGGCAAGGATAATAATAATACTGGTATTTATCTATGTGCGTTTTTAAGATTTATCTATGTTGTAACATGCCTCAGAATCTCATTTCTTTTTAAGGATGTTAAATAAGACTTCATTGTGTGTACATACCACATTTTGTTTATTCATTCATTCATTGATGCACATTTGGGTTGTTTCCACATTTTGGTGTTTGACGCTTCTCTTCTTCAGTTTTAGGGTGTCTAAGGCAGGTCAAAGTTGCCTCAGAGGAGCACACATATACAAATTTTTAGGGCCATGTGATGATGGGGGTGGTCACTGGTTTATCATTCTTTGGAGATCCTGCAGCTGGCGAGAAGTGTTAAGAATCCGAGAAACAAAGCAGTAGGACCTAGAGCTGGGGAAGCCTGTTAAGAGATATTCTAATCTGTAGGGAACATGGTTCAAAAGGATGGACAGCAGGGGTGAAAATAGATATATTGGTGAGTCTAGAAAAGCTGACTGGAAAATAATTCCTTGAAAGCCAGTTCCCTAATGAATATTTCCAGTCTGTTTATTACATGGTCTAGGGCTCTTTTGGGGGCTGGGTCCTTAGAGTGTTTGATCCAGGCTGGACACTGATGTTTGCTGCTACTGCCATGGCTTCTATCATTATCTATATACTGCCAGTTCCCAAACCTATGTTATCAGTATTAACTTTCTCTTGAGCTGCAGAACCATAATTCCATCATTTTACTGGACACATACACCTGCATGTCCACAGCTACCTCAAATTAAATATGCCTTAAATTGAAATTGTTATCTTCTCAGTCTTGACAGACATCATTACCATTTACTCAGTTATGAAGTCCAGAATTCCAAGAATCGTCTTTGACTCCCTCCCTCCTCAGCCTCTGTCCTCTTGATTCTACTTCTATTCTCCAGACAATTTTTCTTTCCTCCATTTTTTTTTTTTTTTTTGAGACAGAGTCTTGCTCTGTCACCAGGCTGGAGTGCAGTGGCATGATCTCGGCTCACTGCAACCTCCGCCACTTGGGTTCAAGTGAGTCTCATGCCTTAGCCTCCCGAGTAGCTGGGATTACAGGCACGAGCCACCACACCCAGCTAATTTTTGTATTTTTGTGGAGACCAGGTTTCACCATGTTGGCCAGGATGTTCTTGATCTCCTGACCTCATGATCTGCCTGCCTCAGCCTCTCAAAGTGCTGGGATTACAGGCGTGAGCCACCACGCCCGAGCACCCCTTTTCTCTTAATCCATATTTCTATGCCTGAATTTTACCTCATATTCTGTCTCATAGACACATTCTTCTTTTATATTGCCATCAGGGTTCTTTTTTCAAAATAGCTTTGATTTTGTCATTTACAACCCCTCCTCCTGTCTTTAAATGTTTTGAAGTCTCCCCATTGCCAATACATAAACTTTATGTTCCTTAGTATGGTTTATTAGGCCCTCCAGGATTTAACACTCAGCCACTGAACCAGCATTGTCTTCTATTTTACATCTTTACCATATGCTTTCCCCATGCAATCATTTTCACTTTCTTTAACATTGGACAGTATTTGGTGCCTCAATATCTTTGCATGCGTGGTTCTTTCTAAAAGCAGAATGCTTACAAATTCGATTCAATTTTGAAGAAGCAGGCACCCTTGACATCCTCTTCTCATCTTTTTTAACTTGGAGGAGTGCAACTTGTGCAGGGTCTACAGCAAAAGCTCTTAGGTCCCTTCACGTTATGTTACACAGCTGAGGGTTCCAGCGAGTCCCTTAGGGCTACTGTCAGAGACGAGGTTTTAATGCCTTTGCTGTCACTCAGTGAGATCTTCCTTGGGTCCTTGGTGGAAATGGGAGAGAAAACTGCAGTTGAATCCACCACCTTCTATTTCCTAACATTCTGATTTTTGGCAAATGAGCCTCATTCATCACATTGGGATGATACCATCTACTATACAGGAGTTTTGCAGCAATACATGAAAAAGTCAAAACCTTTAATAAGCTGTACATGTTATAGTCATTAGCTATTATTAATTTAAATTTCATTATTTTCTTCTACTCTCTTTCCTTTTTATGTCTCTAACTTTCCTCATCTTCACTTTTCTATATATTTCCCTTTCTCTTCCTACATTTTTCACATTTTTTTGTTTTTTTTTCTTTTTCCCTCAAGACCTTAGCAAGTAGCAATTTCAGCTCCATTCAGTGCTCCTTAGGTTCTGACCCCTGAACTTACGTAAAGTGCCACCAACCCCCGCCATGACCTTAACAATGCTTACATTTCCCCCATTTGTTAAAGCTTCTTTTCTGGGCATTAATGACCAGGTTGTAAGTTGGAGAACTCTCCAACTCTCTTTAAAAAGTCTCTGTTGTTGGACTTTTTAAAGAGCCTTTCTGTGTAACATTGTCAACTGATTAACCTTTAGGCCTGAAAAAAATGTGAATATCGAAGCAGTAATATTTTCCGCTGTTTTCCAGTGAAGGATGCATCAATCATAGAAATGTCTTTGACTCCTGTTTGGTTACTGCACCAACAATTGAGTATAACTTTCTGAGTTAGAGGGAGATAATGGTTTCTTGAGGTAATAAAACTGTCAGAAGGAGGGAGACTTTCATCTAACTCGATAAAAAATGTGAAGGCATTGGGTGGCAGCACAAGGACACTGAGGAGATGGCAACATCTGGAGAATCTAGAGGCCTCAACAGCCTGGTAATTTATGGCCCTCAGAGAAATGTACTGGGCCAGGAGCCTGGAAACCTGGGTTCCATTCTCATCCCTATCACTGACTTCCAGAGTGACCTTGGGCAAGTAGCTTGACCTTTCTTTGCTTCTTTTATTCATCCTATAGGCAAGGATAATAACAATATTGGTATTTATCCATTTGTTACCCAAAGAGAATTTTTATTTCTCTTTCTGTTTTTTTGGGTAGATAAATGAGGCACTCTTTTTGGAGCTGTTGCATAAATTCAAGGCTTTATTTTTATCCCATATATATTTTGTTTACAGGGAGATTTAATTTATTTCATTAGAAATTTATTTAGAGCTGAGATGCAAGGAAGTTTAGTGTAAAGGCCATGCCAATTTTAAAGAGAAATAAGGCGCAGCTCAGAGCGGTTGATATTTGTAGGCTCAAAACTTTACAATCCTATGAATTACACTAGTTTTCTCCTATTTAATCACAGACCCACAGGATAAAAGGGAAACTTTGCAAGTAAAATTGGAGAACCTTGAAAATATAACTATCTGTAGTTAATTACTGGCAAGTGAGTCATATTCATCATGGAATAGTGGTGAAGTGTCTATAGTTCACTTGAATGTCACACAGCAAAGAGAGGTGGGGACAGGATTAGGGCTCAAATCAGTTCCCTCCTTCTCCATGCAAACTTGCCAAGTCACAATGACATTACTTACCTCAGTACTCTTGTGTCTTTTTACTTGTAGCATTTATTTACAATTATAGTATATTTTTTGAAATTATTTTCTTTCATTATAATTTGACTTTTAAGAGGAGTGGTTTCTATGATTGCACATTCATTCATTCATTCATTCATTCATTTCATTCTACAAATATTAAGTGCCTATGAGTTATCAGTCAATATGATGGCTTGGGAGATACAGTGATGGGCACATCTATGAGGCTTCTGCTTTCAAGGACTTTGGGATTTTGATGGGAGACAGAGGTCAAAATATTGCCATGCAAATGTCTGATTGCAATGGTACAAAGTACTAAGAACAGAAAGCACCAGGAGCTGCGCTAAAAAAAAGTGGTGAGTATCCTGTAAATGATTTCACCTGATGTCATTACAGTTCCCAACTCATTTCTTTCATCTTCCTTGACCCTATTCCATCTGCCCCACCTACATCCCTTACTTGTAATGGTATGTATTTTTAAAAAACTTTTTTAAAAATTAAAAAATTTTGTTTTGCTCATTTTAATTTTTTTATTTTTAGTTGTGGTAAAATACATAAAATCTACCATCACAATCACTTTTTACAGTTCAGTAGTGTTAAGCATAGTCACATTGTTGAAACAGATCTCCAGAACTTTTTCATCTTGCAAAACTGAAACTCTGTATTCATTAAACAACTCTCCATTTCCCCCTTTCCTCATTCACTGGCACCCACCATTCTTTCTGTCTCTATGAACTTGACCACTTTAGATATCTCTCATAAGTGCAATTGTACAATATTTGTCTTTTTGTGACTGACTTATTTCACTTAGCGTAATGTCTTCAAAGTTCATCCATGTTGTAGCATGTGTCAGAATTTTGTTTCTCTCTCTCTTTTTGCAGGTTTGTTACATAGGTATACATGTGCCATGGTGGTTTGCTGCACCCATCAACCCATCATCTACATTAGGTATTTCTCCTAATGCTATCCTTCCCCTAGGCCCCCACTCCCAAATAGGCCCTGGTGTGTGATGTTCCCCTCCCTGTGTCCATGTGTTCTCACTATTCAGCTCTCACTTATGAGGGAGAACATGTGATGTTTGGTTTTCTGTTTCTGTGTTAGTTTGCTGAGGATAATGGTTTCTAGTTTCATCCATGTCTCTGCAAAGGACATGAACTCATCCTTTTTTTATGACTGCATAATATTCCATGGTGTATATGGACCACATTTTCTTAATCCAGTCTATCATTGATGGGCATTTGGGTTGGTTCCAAGTCTTTGCTATGTAAATAGTGCTGCAATAAACATACGTGTGCATGTGTCTTTATAGCAGAATGATTTATAATCCTTTGGGTATATACCTAGTAATGGGATTGCTGGGTCAAATGGTATTTCTAGCTCTAGATCCTTGACAAATCACCATGCTGTCTTCCACAATGGTTGAACTAATTTATACTCCCACTAACAGTGTAAAAGCATTCCTATTTCTTCACTCTTCTCCAGTATCTGCTGTTTACTGACTTTTTAATAATCATCATTCTAACTGGCGTGAAATGGTATCTCACTGTGGTTTTGATTTGCATTTTTCTAATGACCAGTGATGATGAGCTTTTTTTCCATATGCTTGTTGACTGCATAAATGTCTTCTTCTGAGAAGTGTCTGTTCATACGCTTCGCCCACTTGCACAACAAAAAGTGTAAAAAGAGCAAAGAAAAGTCATTGTATAACGATAAAGGGGTCAATCCAGCAACAGGGTATCACAATTGTAAATATATATGCACCCAACACTGGAGCACCCAAATACATAAAACAAATATTATTAGAGCTAAAGAGAGAGATAGATCTCTAGACAGTAATAATTGGAGACTTTGAGACCCCACTTTCAGCATTAGACAGATCCCTCAGGCATAAAATCAACAAAGAAACATTGGACTTAATCTGCACTATGGACCAAATTGACCTAATACACATTTTCAGAACATTTCATCTGAAGGCTACAGAATGTACACTTTTTTCTTCAGCATATGATGGTTCTTAAGGATAGACCATATGTTAGGTCACAAAACAAGTGTTAAAACATTCAAAAAATTGAAATAATGTCAAACATTTTCTCTGGCCACAATGGAATAAAATTAGAAATCAATAACAAGAGAAATTTTGGAAACTATACAAACACATGGAAATTAAACAATATGCTCCTGAATGACCACTGGGTCATTGAAGAAATTAAGAAGGAAACTAAAAATTGTTTTGGAAACAAATGATAATGGTAACACAATATACCAAAACCTATGTGATACAGCAAAAGCAGTACTAAGAGGGAAATTTATACTGGTATGCCTCTACATCAAAAAAAGCAGAAAAACTTCAAATAACCTAATGGTTCATCTTGAAGAACTAGAAATGCAAGAGCAAGCCAAAACCAAAATTATCAGAAGAAAAGAAACAATGAAGACCAGAGCAGAAATAAATGAATTGAAATGAAGAAAACAATACAAAATTCAATGAAACAAAAAGTTGGTTTTTTGAAAAGATAAAGAAAATTAACAAACCTTTAGCCAGGCTAATGAAGAAAAAAAGAAATAAAACCCCAAATAAATAGAATCAGAGATTTATTTTAAAGGAGATATTAAAGCTGATACCACAGATATTAAAAGGAACATTAGTGGTTACTATGAGCAACTATATGGCAATAACTTGGAAAATCTAGAGGAAATGGATAAATTCCTAGACACATACAACCTACCAAGATTGAATCAAGAAATCCAAAACCTGAACAGACTAATAACAACTAATGAGGTCAAAGCCGCAATGAAAAGTACCCTGGAAAAGAAAAGCCTGGGACATAATGCCTTCACTGCTGAATTCTACCAAACATTTAAAGAAGAGCTAATACCAGTCCTACTCAAATCAAATTGTTCCAAAAAATAGAGGAGGAGGTAATACTCCCAAACTAATTCTACAAGGCCAGTTTTACCCAGGTACCAAAACCTGACAAAGACATGTCAATAAAAGAAAACTAAAGGCCAATATCTCTGCTAAATATTGATGCAAAACTCCTCGACGAAATACTAGCAAAGGAAATTCACCAATACATTAAAAAGATAATTTATCATGAGCAAGTAGGATTTATCCCAGGGATACAAAGATGGTTCAACATATGCAAATCAATCAATATATGCAAATCACAGAATCATTTCAACATATGCAAATCACAGAATGAAGGACAAAACCATGTGATCACTTCAAGTGATGCTGAAAAAGCATTTGATAATATTTAACATCCTTTCATAATAAAAACCCTCAAAAAAGTGAATATAGAAGGAACACACCTCAACATTATAAAAACCATATAGGACAGACCCACAGCTAGCATTATACTGAGTGGGGAAAAACTGAAAATCTTTTCTGTAAGATCTGGAACATGACAAAGATGCCCACTTTCACCACTGTGATTCAACATAGTACTGGAATTCCTAGCTAGAGCAATCAGACAAGAAAAAGAAATAAAAGGCATCTCACTGGAAAGGAAGAAGTAAAATTATTTTTCTTGTTGATGACATAATCTTCTATTTGGACGAAGCTGAAGATTCCACCAAAAAACTATTAGAACTGATAAACAAATTTAGTCAAGTTGCAGGGTATAAGATCAACATAAAAAATCAGTAGCATTTCTAAATACTAACTGTGAACAATCTGAAAAAGAAATTAAAAATTAATCCCATTTATAATAGCCACAATTAAAATTAAATACCTAGGAATAAACTTAACTAAAAAAGTGAAAGATCTCTATAATGAAAACTATAAAACCCTGATGGAAGAAATTGAAGAGGACACATAAAAAAGACAGATATTCCATGTTCATGGATTTGAAGAATAAATATTGTTATAATGTCCATATTACTTAAAGCAATCTACAGATTCAAAGCAATCTCTATCAAAATACTAACCACATTCTTCACAGAAATAGAAAAAACAATCCTAAAATGTATATGTGACAAAATAAGTCTTAAAACATTCAAAAAATTGAAATAATATCAAGCATCTTCTCTGACCACAATGGGATAAAACTAGAAATCAATAACAAGAGAAATTTTGGAAACTATATAAACACATGGGAATTAAACAATGTGCTTCTCAGTGGAGCTATCCTGAGCAAAAAGCCAAAGCTATCCTGTGCAAAAAGAATAAAACTGGAGGAATCACGTTACATGACTTCAAATTATACTACAGAGCGATAGTAACCAAAACAGCAGAGTTACTGGCATAAAAACAGACAAATAGACCAATAGAACAGAATAGAGAACCTAGAAACACATCCATACATCTACAGTTAACTCATTTTTGACAAAGTTGCCAAAAATGTTTGCTGGGAAAAAGACAGTGTCTTCAATAAATGATACTGGGAAAACAAGATATCCATGTGTAGAATAATAAAACTTGACCCCTATCTCTCACCATATACAAAATCCAAATCAAAATAAATTAAAGACTTAAATCTGAGACCTCAAAACTATGAAGATTCTACAAGAAAACATTGGAGAAACTCTCCAGGACACTGATCTGAGCAAAAATTTCTTGAGTAATACCGCACAAGCACAGGCAACCAAAGCAAAAATGGACAAGTGGGACCACATCAAGTTAGAAACTTTCAGAGAGTGAGGGAAACAATCAACAAAGTGAAGAGACAATCCACAGAGTGGGAGAAAATATTTGCAAACTACCCATCTGGTGAGAGACTAAAAATTAGAATATGTAAGGAGCTCAAACAATCCTATAGGAAAAAAATCTAATTATCCAATCAAAAAATGGGCAAAAGATTTGAATAGACATTTTTCAAAAGAAGACATACAAATGTCAAACAGGCATAAAAAAGTGCTCAATATCATTCAATGTTAGAGAAATGCAAATCAAAACTACAGTGAGATATCATCTTACCCCAGTTAAAATGGTTTATATCCAAAAGACAGGCAATAACAAATGCTGGCAAGGATGTGGAGAAACGGGAAACCTTGTACACTGTTGGTGGGAATGTAAACTAGTACAGCCACTATGGAGAATAGTTTGAAGGTTTCTCAAATAACTAAAAATAGAGCTACCACATGATCTAGCAATCCCACTCCCAGGTATATACCCAAAAGAAGGGAAATCAGTATATCGAAGAGATATCTGCACTCCCATGTTTGTTGCAGCACTGTTCATAACAGCCAAGATTTGGAAGTAATCTAAATGTCCATCAATAGATGAATCAATAAATAAAGTGAGGTACTTATACACAATGGAGTACTATTGAGCCATATAAAAGCATGCGATCTTGTAATTTGCAAAAACGTGGATAGAGCTGGAGTTCATTATGTTAAGTAAACTAAGCCAGACACAGAAAGACAAATATCTTATGTTCTCACTTATTTGTGGAAGCTAAAAATCAAAGCAATTGAATTTAGGGACATAGAGAGTAGAAGGATGGTTACCAGAAGCTGGGAAGGGTAGTAGGGGGTGGAGGGAAGATGGGGATGGCTAATGGGAAAAACAAAACAAAACAAAATAGAAAGAATGAATAATACCTAGTATGTGATAGCAAAACAGGGTGACCATAGTCAAAATAACTTAATTGTACGTTTAAAAAGAACTAAGTCCAGGCATGGTGGCTCACGCTTATAATCCCAGCACTTTAAGAGACTGAGGCAGGTGGATCATTAGGTCAGGAGATTGAGACCATCCTGACCAACACGGTGAAACCTCGTCTCTACTAAAAATACAAAAATTAGCTGGGCATGGTGGCATGTGCCTGTAATCTTAGCTACTCAGGAGGCTGAGGCAGGAGAATTGCTTGAACCTGGGAGATGGAGGTTGCGGTGAGCCAAGATCACGCCACTGCACTCCAGCCTAGCGACAGAGTGAGACTCCATCTCAACAACAGCAACAACAAGAAGAACCAGAAGAGTATAATTTGGATTGTTTGTAACAAAAAGGATAAATGCTTGAAGGGATGGATACCCCCTTTACCCTGATGTCATTATTATGCATAGCATCCCTGTATCAAAACATATCATGTACCCCATAAATGTATACACCTACTATGCACTCAGAAAAATTAAAAATAAACTAAAAAATTTCATTGAATCATAGATATTTAATTATGGTAGATAAATGAGCATAAGATCATCAGTGACAACTTGAATATCAAGGGAAATAAAGCTCGTTGTTTAAAACAGAATGTGGAAACCATAAATGACAAAAAAGAATCAGTGCCATCAATCTCAAAAGACCTTGGAATGCCCGTGACTCCCTCCACCCTCCAGTTTCTGTGAGCTTCCTTTGCTTTCCAACCTGCCTTTAATTAGTTCTTTTCCTGAAACTTCAGAATTCAAGATAATGAGAAAAGCTATTTCTTATTCAACTCTGTTTTTCTGTGCTGTTTCATTACTAGTTCTGAAACATGCTGTTTTCTACTATTTTTCATTAGAAAGGTACAGAATTTCAATTGTGTTAAGATCCTTTCCAATCCTGGAATTCAATAATTTTATATTGTAGAACAAGTAGAACTTTTGATGGCTAACTTAAGAACTTTACCAGAGTTGATAACGTTGTTTTTTCCTCTGTAGGGAAATCTTTCTTGAGGGCTGTATTCTAACCAACAGATATATAAATAAATATTTAGAATATAATTCTTTTGCAAGTAGGACCATCCAGATTATAAACTCCTCTTTGGTACTGAACTGGTTTACATACAATCATCTCTTCCAAAATGCCTACTACAGTGTCTTACACAGAAGAGGTGTTGCATGGATATTAAACCATTGAAGAGGGAGATTCCTCATTCTCTATGGGTTGTTCAGTTAGGTGGCTCACAACTTCTTTTGTCTTCCATAGTGCAACTGAAATCAATTTCTACTTGCTTTGTTCTTTCTTAAGCTAGAAGTGACAGATCATCATCCTTAGTTTATTTATTTTATCTTTTTTTTGAGACAGAGTCTTGCTCTGTCGCCCAGGCGGGATTACAGGGGCACGATCTCGGCTCACTCGCCTCCAGGTTCACGCCATTCTCCTGCCTCAGTCTCCCGAGTAGCTGGTTCTACAGGTGCCCGCCACCATGCCCGGCTAATTGTTTTGTATTTTTTTAGTAGAGACATGGTTTCACCATGTTAGCCAGGATGGTCTCAATCTCCTGACCTCATGATCCGCCTGTCTCGGCCTCCCAAAGTGCTGGGATTATAATATACCATGTACTCACCTTTTGGACTTAACAAATAACATTTTGTAATATTTACTTCAGATAGCTTTTGCCTTAAGAAAAAAAAAGGTACATTTACAATTTCTCTACACTGACTCCCATCCTTGTCCCTCTCTGTCTTTCCCTCACCAGAGATAACAAGCGCTGTGAAGTTAGTTTAATTCCTGTCCATAATTTTATATTTTACTATATATGTATGTATCCATAAATAATACAGTTATAGTTTTATGGATTAAGAGATATATTAATACTAAAATACTATATCTATTATGGACTAAATTGTATCCCCCTCCTCCAGAATTCATATTTTGAAGCTCTAATCCTCAATATGACTATATTTGGAGATAGGCCCTTTAAGGGGGTTTTTTAAGGTAAAATGAGGTCATAGGGTGGGCCCTGATCCAATACTATTGATGTCCTTATGAGAAGAGAAGATGAGGGCACACAGAGTGACACCATGGAAGCATGCACATAGAGAAAAAGCTATGCGAGGAGGTGGCCATCTGCAAGCCAAGGAGAGAGACCTCAGGAGAACTCAAGCCTGCTGACATCTTAATCTTGGATATCTAACTTCTAGAACTGTGAGAGAATAAATTTCTGTCATTCAAGCCACTGGGCCTGTGGAGTTTTGCTATGGCGGCCCTAGCAAACTAATACACCAGTTAAATTCAAATTTCAGATAAGGAACAAGTTATTTGTTGTTTATCTGAAATTTAAATTTAATTGGTATCCTATATTTTGCCTGGCAACCCCAGCTCTACTGAGTTTTAATACTCTACACTTCCAGATAGTACCCATGCGAACACTGACTGAGTCTTAGCATAGTACTTTGCACATAAGAGAATTGCAGATCTGAAAGTTGGAAGGGATCTTAAAGATCATCTAGAAGAAGAGTTCTGGATGTCTTTCCACTTCCATGTTCCTGAGGCTTACAACACACTTCCACTCACAATAATGGCTAATAATGATAATTAATGGTTTCTCAACTGGACATATGTAAGTATGAAATGAGAATCTGGTGGTGATGGCAGTGGCAGCAGTGGTGTGTGTGTGAGAGAGAGAGACAGAGAGGAAGAAAGAGAGACAGAAGGAGATAAGGGGAGAGGCACATATATTTTGAAGAATTCTCCAGATAATTCTGATAGCTCTTCCAATGGTGTGTACAGCAATCCCTGGTCATTTTGAGGCTCATGAAAGACTACCCTAAGGAAGTGCAGTTTGAGCTAAAATTTGGGCGTTGATTAAAAATTAACTACATGAAGAGAAATAGGGTTGAGGACATCATTTCAGGCAATGAGAACAGCTTTTCCAAAGGTCCTTAAGTGGGAGGAAGCACAGTGTGTGTGTGAAAACTGAAAGATGATGAGAGGAGAGGGATGGGGTATGTGGCTTCACAGAGTGGTGAAGTCTTTATTCTGTAAGGCTTAGTACATGATGTTAAGAATTTTGGACTTTATCCTAACCACAGCGGGATGATCTGAATTGGAGGAGAGACATGAATTGGTTCCTCTTTTTATAAGGATGAGATTTGGCTCTAGTGGAAAGAGCCATATTTGAGGAGATATTATATAGGTAGTGAATGTTCAGGTGGAACATGATGTTGGATTGGATTAAGAAGTGGCCATGGAGATTCAGAGAGATAGGTGGACTCAAAAGATCCTCAGTAGTAAAATCTATGGGACTTAATGTTTTGGAAGTGAAGGAGGGGTATAAATAAAGGACATGTCTTAGGTCTCTGACTTATATGGTTGGATGGTTAGCGGTGCCAGTCATTGAGATAGAGAGCCTCAGAGCAGGATGGCCATAGGATTAGGTTAGGTACAATTATTATGAAGCAGTTTTAAGACATCTGAATTGAGGTGTTAGGCCATTGAATGTCTGGGTACAACCTTTAGAAGAGTGATTTGGGTTGGAGTTGGAGCTTGATGATCCAAGCTTCAGGTATGAATGGGGATGCCTAAACACAGAGAGTATGGTAAAGAGAGATCAGACATCAGGAATTCGGAATAGTGAAGAATTAATCTGATAAACTAACTTTTGAGTAAATCCTTTTAGAGGAGAGATTGTCCTTCTCTCTCCCAGGTAACATATTTCTTTTCTCTGGAGAATTTTCTTTTCTCTAGAGAAATGCTTTAACCCAAAGCAATGACTGTGATGGAAGTTATTTAAGTAGCAGGGTTTGGGGAGGGTGTATTTGAGCAGGCAGGGCTTGATGGTGACTCAGAAGCCACTACGGGCTGGAAGCTGCCTTCTGCATTCTACAACTATAAGATCTATTCTGTCCCTTCACATATAATGTGGCCAAGATAGAGAGTAAGCAGAGAGACACTTAAGACATTTAAATTCATGAATTTGAGACAAGCTAATCAGAGCATAGCTCTCTCTGTTCTCGTGTTTTTTTTTTTTTTTTTTTTGAGAAAGATGCAAGTAAGAGAAAAATGAGCAGATATTGAAGAATGTTTTTGGCAAAGAAACTTTCAGAGGGCTTCCTGGCATCAATGTAGACTCATCACTATCTCCTATGCCTTCTCCATCTTCTGCATCTCCAACTGTGAGCCCTGAGGATACTCATGACACTGCCATTTATTGAGGGTCTTGTGTGTCAGGCCTGTGTAACTTTTATGGAACATGTATGATACAGATGTTATTACCCCCATGTCACAAATACAAAAGGAAGGCTCAGAGAGGTTAAGTAGTTTGAGTAAAATCACTTAGCTAGTTTAAGTGACAGACTGGGAATTTGAATGTCTGTCTCCCAGACAGTGCGATCTTCTATTCACTATATTAGTTCTCTTTAGTGCTCAGAATGAAGAAGGCCCTAAAATCTAAGAGACTGAATCCTAAAACAAAGGTTCCATTCTGTCATCTAAAGTCCACTTTGGGATGTAGAAAAACGGACTCATGTTTTCAAAACTTTATGGGACAGAAAGGGTTGTTAGGAACTGGCCTTTCTTTAACTAGAAAATTCAATTATCAAGAACACTGCGTTCCCTGTGCGCTCCCATTAATTGCTGTTTTTTGGTGACATAGAGGAAAAAGTGGGGATCGCTCTGGGAGAAGGATGAGCAATGCAAAGTCTGAGGATCCCAGGGTTTTGAGGATAAATTATCTAGTTAAGATTAAGACTCTCTGTGCTTGAAGTTGTTATTGACTTTGACGCCTCACATGAGTTCTTTATATCAGAGTAATGGTGTTAAGAATGATCACTGTGCCTCCTGTGACGTGGAAGATTTTCTTGGTCATATTGGGCCAGTCAATTTTCTCATTTGTTTCCTTGATACCCTTTTGGGTCTTAAGTTAGATGGTTATTTGTCTTACATTACATTTAGACTGGAGAAATCTTCGTGTAATTATGACCTCATTGTCTGGATAGCCTTCTACTTAAAAATGAAAAAAAGAGGTTAAAAAAAGTCCAAACACTTCTGAGCCAACTCTTCAACTGCACATGTGTTTTGTACTTTTAAAAATTATTTTCAAATAGGGCTTTTCATGGGAAAAACAGCAGGAATGAATACTCTGCGAGGACATGCCCAGTTGAGAAGCCCTGGGTCTTGGGTGTCACCAAATCTGGAGATGCTCTAAGATGTAAGCTGTCTAGCAGAGGGAAGAAAAGATGCCTGTTGTTCTGCCAGGCCATATCTTCAGGCTTGAGGAGGAAAGTGTCTGAACCACCTATAGCAACAATAGCCAATATTCTTTGCAGCAGGTTCTAGACTAAGCACATTTACATTTGCCCTTTTCCTTTCATCTTCACAATAACCCTCTTGGATGTTGTACTATGTTGGACACTACAAATCCTCTGGGCCCCACATTTTTCTTCAGCTGCTACTGCTGTGACTTATTCTGAGCAGGCTTCCATTAGCTTTGTGTAGGTGCAGCCAGAGGGAGTCAGTCCTCAGACTAAGCTTTCTACCTCTCCTTTCCTGCCCTGGGGCTTCTCTGATATCTGGACTTGGGGTAGGAGCACAACCCAGAAGGGTGGGAGTTAGTGCTCATGGAGCTGCTCTCAGACAATGGGAAAGAGAGTCAATGAATAAATGTTTTCCTCTTTTATTCCCCAAGCAGACTTTTCGGAGACCTACTTCATAAGCACCAGTCACTGTAATGCTGGCAACCTCCGTAACATCCTTCCCTTGTTCCCTTGCCTGTCTCTCAGGCCTGCTCCTTGGGCTCACTTCCAAAACGAATTACTTGCAGACTTTATCTCAGGCTCTGTGTGGAGCTGTGGGACAGTGGTGGGGACGGCAGGCTAGGAAGGGATGACAGTGGTCATCCAGAACCAAGGGGCCCTCTTTTGCTGCTGCTACTGCAGTCTCCATTGGTGACTCCCTCCTGTCCACTTCCCTACGGGGAGGACTCACAGTAGCTTTCTCACTCACAGTGGCTTTCCATCAGTGCTGTCCTTTGCCCAGATGTTACAGCAGTTAGTGTCATCAGGGGCCTGTAGAGCTGTGGGATTTGACCCCTTAGAGATTTGTATTAAATACCCTCCTTCAGCTCTCCTGTACCAGTACCAGTCCAGATGTCTGACATCACAGCTGTCTGTATTGGGGCCTCAAATGGCAACCCCTGAATGATTATCATAAAATCATGTTCTGTTCCTCTTTGCCCTGTATCTTATTCACTGGGAACTTTGGGAGTTTTGAACAGACTCATAGATGGGGAGATTTTGAGAGGATGAACATGCCAGGACCTGTGGTATTAGCTACATGCTCCTCAAAGTGAGTCTCAGGCTTTATCTGCTCTTAGTAGCTCTGTATGCTATCATCACTATGTCATAGATAAGGAAACTGAGGTTTGGAAAAGCTACATAAGTAATTTGTTGAGTGTCAGATAGGTACTAAATGATGGAACTAGCAACCCCGGTCCTGGTCAGAATCACTATGGAACACAGCCTTCTAAATGGCCCTCCCTTGGGGTGGGGGTGTTTTGTGAGTCCCACTTCCAGGAATGCAAGCTGAAGACATCTCAGCTAAGACATCTCAGAAGGGAATCTGGCTCTGAAGACTAGGGATCCCTACTGTAAGAACTTTGAGAAGCTCCATATCCTCTCTGCTGGTTATGATTGTTGCCCCTTATCTGTTGCAGGGTAGAAATTAAGAGTGAAATCCTTGACATGAAAAGGGCTTGTACACTTGTCTTTGGGAGCAGGATGAAGAAGGTGCTTCCTTGTGTATGGCCAGGATTGTAGAAGAAGATGGAGAGGAGAGTGGATGTGGTGGCCATGAGGCAGAGGGCAGGAAGGTGGGGAGGATGTGGGCCCGTCGTGGTGCAGCTCTGGGCTTGAGCAGGAGCCCAGGCCACAGCAGGACAGTACAGTATGGACCTGGCTGGTTTCATAGGCTGCAACAGTTGCACAGGACCCCCTGCTTAGCAGGACTCTGTGTTGGGTTTTATACTCTGCTGCCACGATCTTGAAATTCTCAATAATTTTTGAACAAGGGAACTTGTGCTTTTAGTTTGCAGCAGGCCCCGCAAATTATGTAGCGGGATTTCATAACATCTTTTTTTTACCCTGCAGTGCCCATTGGTGGCCCCCTACTGGTGGCATTTCAGAAGGATGGAAAAGGACTGCTTCACCAGTGGTGGGAAGTAAAAGCAGTTCAGGATGAGAATGAGAATTCCCCAAGAAGTGAGTGTGGTAGTTTTCATTTCTGCTGTTTTGTTTGTTTGTTTTGTTTTTCTAGAGACAGGGACTTGCTCTGTCGCCCAGGGTGGAGAGCAGTGGCATAATCACAGCTCACTGTGGCCTCAAACTTTTGGGATCAAGCTATCCTCCTACCTTAGCTAGTCAACGTGCTGGGATTACAGAAGTAAGTCACTGCACTTGGCCAATTTTGGCTAGATTTTAAAGGTCCAAATGTAGTGGTGTGTCTTAGGAATAGTTTTTAATGGAGGTGGAGAGAGATTGTTTAACAATACCTGGAGCTTTAGGTGGGAATTGTGGGTTTGCTGGACTGAGGGGCAAGGAGCACTAACCCAAGGAAACCATCCCAGGGGAAGGATTGATGTGGAAGCTGCACCTATTGAAGACTTACAGCAATTTCATAGTTTTTCCTCCTGCCTAAGCTTCCTAGTAGCAGGGACTACAGGTGCCCACCACCGCTCCCCACTATTTTTTAAAAATTTATTTTTATTTATTTTTTATTTTTTTATTTTTATTATTATACTTTAAGTTCTAGGGTACATGTGCATAACGTGCAGGTTTGTTACATATGTATACTTGTGCCATGTTGGTGTGCTGCACCCATCAACTCGTCAGCACCCATCAATTCGTCATTTATATCAGGTATAACTCCCAAAGCGATTCCTCCCCCCTCCCCCCTCCCCATGATAGGCCCCGGTGTGTGATGTTCCCCTTCCCGAGTCCAGGTGATCTCATTGTTCAGTTCCCACCTATGAGTGAGAACATGCGGTATTTGGTTTTCTGTTCTTGTGATAGTTTGCTAAGAATGATGGTTTCCAGGTGGATCCATGTCCCTACAAAGGATGCAAACTCATCCTTTTTTATGGCTGCATAGCATTCCATGGTGTGTATGTGCCATATTTTCTTTTTTTTTTCTTTTTTCTTTTTTTCTTGAAGCGGAGTCTCGCTCTGTCGCCCGGACTGGAGTGCAGTGGCCAGATCTCAGCTCACTGCAAGCTCCGCCTCCCGGGTTTACGCCATTCTCCTGCCTCAGCTTCCCGAGTAGCTGGGACTACAGGTGCCCGCCACCTCGCCCGGCTAGTTTTTGTATTTTTAGTAGAGATGGGGTTTCACCGTGTTAGCCAGGATGGTCTCGATCTCCTGACCTCATGATCCGCCCGTCTCGGCCTCCCAAAGTGCTGGGATTACAGGCTTGAGCCACCGCGCCCGGCCTGTGCCATATTTTCTTAATCCAGTCTGTCACTGATGGACATTTGGGTTGATTCCAAGTCTTTGCTATTGTGAATAGTGCTGCAGTAAACATACGTGTGCATGTGTCTTTATAGCAGCATGATTTATAATCCTTTGGGTATATACCCAGTAGTGGGATGGCTGGGTCATATGGTACATCTAGTTCTAGATCCTTGAGGAATTGCCATACTGTTTTCCATAATGGTTGAACTAGTTTACAATCCCACCAACAGTGTAATAGTGTTCCTATTTCTCCACATCCTCTCCAGCACCTGTTGTTTCCTGACTTTTTAATGATTGCCATTCTAACTGGTGTGAGATGGTATCTCATTGTGGTTTTGATTTGCATATCTCTGATGGCGAGTGATGATGAGCATTTTTTCATGTGTCTGTTGGCTGTATGAATGTCTTCTTTTGAGAAATGTCTGTTCATATCCTTTGCCCACTTTTTGATGGGGTTGTTTTTTTCTTGTAAATTTGTTTGAGTTCTTTGTAGGTTCTGGATATTAGCCCTTTGTCAGATGAGTAGATTGCAAAAGTTTTCTCCCATTCTGTAGGTTGCCTGTTCACTCTGATGGTAGTTTCTTTTGCTATGCAGAAGCTCTTTAGTTTAATTAGATCCCATTTGTCAATTTTGGCTTTTGCTGCCATTGCTTTTGGTGTTTTAGACATGAAGTCCTTGCCCATGCCTATGTCCTGAATGGTACTACCTAGGTTTTCTTCTAGGGTTTTTATGGTATTAGGTCTAACTTTTAAGTCTCTAATCCATCTTGAATTAATTTTCGTATAAGGAGTAAGGAAAGGATCCAGTTTCAGCTTTCTACTTATGGCTAGCCAATTTTCCCAGCACCATTTATTAAATAGGGAATCCTTTTCCCATTTCTTGTTTCTCTCAGGTTTGTCAAAGATCAGATGGCTGTAGACGTGTAGTATTATTTCTGAGGACTCTGTTCTGTTCCATTGGTCTATATCTCTGTTTTGGTACCAGTACCATGCTGTTTTGGTTACTGTAGCCTTGTAGTATAGTTTGAAGTCAGGTAGTGTGATGCCTCCAGCTTTGTTCTTTTGACTTAGGATTGTCTTGGCAATGCGGGCTCTTTTATGGTTCCATATGAACTTTAAAGCAGTTTTTTCCAATTCTGTGAAGAAAGTCATTGGTAGCTTGATGGGGATAGCATTGAATCTATAAATAACCTAGGGCAGTATGGCCATTTTCACGATATTGATTCTTCCTATCCATGAGCATGGTATGTTCTTCCATTTGTTTGTGTCCTCTTTGATTTCACTGAGCAGTGGTTTGTAGTTCTCCTTGAAGAGGTCCTTTACATCCCTTTTAAGTTGGATTCCTAGGTATTTTATTCTCTTTGAAGCAATTGTGAATGGAAGTTCATTCATGATTTGGCTCTCTGTTTGTCTGTCACTGGTGTATAAGAATGCTTGTGATTTTTGCACATTAATTTTGTATCCTGAGACTTTGCTGAAGTTGCTTATCAGCTTAAGGAGATTTTGGGCTGAGACAATGGGGTTTTCTAAATATACAATCATGTCATCTGCAAACAGGGACAATTTGACTTCTTCTTTTCCTAACTGGATACCCTTGATTTCTTTCTCTTGCCTGATTGCCCTAGCCAGAACTTCCAACACTATGTTGAATAGGAGTGGTGAGAGAGGGCATCCCTGTCTTGTGCCAGTTTTCAAAGGGAATTTTTGCAGTTTTTGCCCATTCAGTATGATATTGGCTGTGGGTTTGTCATAAATAGCTCTTATTATTTTGAGGTACGTTCCATCAATACCGAATTTATTGAGCGTTTTTAGCATGAAGGGCTGTTGAATTTTGTCAAAAGCCTTTTCTGCATCTATTGAGATAATCATGTGGTTCTTGTCTTTGGTTCTGTTTATATGCTGGATTACGTTTATTGATTTGCGAATGTTGAACCAGCCTTGCATCCCAGGGATGAAGCCCACTTGATCATGGTGGATAAGCTTTTTGATGTGCTGCTGAATCCGGTTTGCCAGTATTTTATTGAGGATTTTTGCATCGATGTTCATCAGGGATATTGGTCTAAAATCTCTTTTATTGTTGTGTCTCTGCCAGGCTTTGGTATGAGGATGATGTTGGCCTCATAAAATGAGTTAGGGAGGATTCCCTCTTTTTCTATTGATTGGAATAGTTTCAGAAGGAATGGTACCAGCTCCTCTTTGTACCTCTGGTAGAATTCAGCTGTGAATCCATCTGGTCCTGGACTTTTTTTGGTGGGTAGGCTATTGATTGTTGCCTCAATTTCAGAGCCTGCTATTGGTCTATTCAGGGATTCAACTTCTTCCTGGTTTAGTCTTGGGAGAGTGTAAGTGTCCAGGAAATTATCCATTTCTTCTAGATTTTCTAGTTTATTTGCGTAGAGGTGTTTATAGTATTCTCTGATGGTAGTTTGTATTTCTGTGGGGTCGGTGGTGATATCCCCTTTATCATTTTTTATTGCGTCTATTTGATTCCTCTCTTTTCTTCTTTATTAGTCTTGCTAGCGGTCTGTCAATTTTGTTGATCTTTTCAAAAAACCAACTCCTGCATTCATTGATTTTTTGGAGGGTTTTTTGTGTCTCTATCTCCTTCAGTTCTGCTCTGATCTTAGTCATTTCTTGCCTTCTGCTAGCTTTTGAATGTGTTTGCTCTTGCCTCTCTAGTTCTTTTAATTGTGATGTTAGAGTGTCAATTTTAGATCTTTCCAGCTTTCTCTTGTGGGCATTTAGTGCTATAAATTTCCCTCTACACACTGCTTTAAATGTGTCCCAGAGATTCTGGTATGTTTTATCTTTGTTCTCATTGATTTCAAAGAACATCTTCATTTCTGCTTTCATTTCGTTATGTACCCAGTAGTCATTCAGGAGCAGGTTGTTCAGTTTCCATGTAGTTGAGCGGTTTTGATTGAGTTTCTTAGTCCTGAGTTCTAGTTTGATTGCACTGTGGTCTGAGAGACAGTTTGTTATAATTTCTGTTCTTTTACATTTGCTGAGGAGTGCCTTACTTCCAATTATGTGGTCAATTTTGGAATAAGTGCGATGTGGTGCTGAGAAGAATGTATATTCTGTTGATTTGGGGTGGAGAGTTCTATAGATGTCTATTAGGTCCGCTTGGTGCAGAGATGAGTTCAATTCCTGGATATCCTTGTTAACTTTCTGTCTTGTTGATCTGTCTAATGTTGACAGTGGAGTGTTGAAGTCTCCCATTATTATTGTATGGGAGTCTAAGTCTCTTTGTAAGTCTCTAAGGACTTGCTTTATGAATCTGGGTGCTCCTGTATTAGGTGCATATATATTTAGGATAGTTAGCTCTTCCTGTTGAATTGATCCCCTTACCATTATGTAATGTCCTTCTTTGTCTCTTTTGATCTTTGATGGTTTAAAGTCTGTTTTATCAGAGGCTAGGATTGCAACCCCTGCTTTATTTGTTCTCCATTTGCTTGGTAGATCTTCCTCCATCCCTTTATTTTGAGCCTATGTATGTCTCTGCATGTGAGATGGGTCTCCTGAATACAGCAGACTGATGGGTCTTGACTCTTTATCCAGTTTGCCAGTCTTTGTCTTTTAATTGGAGCATTTAGTCCATTTACATTTAAGGTTAATATTGTTATGTGTGAACTTGATCCTGCCATTATGATATCAACTGGTTATTTTGCTCGTTAGTTGATGCAGTTTCTTCCTAGCCTTGATGGTCTTTACATTTTGGCATGTTTTTGCAATGGCTGGTACCAGTTGTTCCTTTCCATGTTTAGGGCTTCCTTCAGGGTCTCTTGTAAGGCAGGCCTGGTGGTGACAAAATCTCTAAGCATTTGCTTATCTGTAAAGGATTTTATTTCTCCTTCACTTATGAAACTTAGTTTGGCTGGATATGAAATTCTGGGTTTAAAATTCTTTTCTTTAAGAATGTGGAAAATTGGCCCCCACTCTCTTCTGGCTTGTAGAGTTTCTGCCGAGAGATCTGCTGTTAGTCTGATGGGCTTCTCTTTGTGGGTAACCCGACCTTTCTCTCTGGCTGCCCTTAAGATTTTTTCCTTCATTTCAACTTTGGTGAATCTGGCAATTATGTGTCTTGGAGTTGCTCTTCTGGAGGAGTATCTTTGTGGCATTCTCTGTATTTCCTGAATGTGAATGTTGGCCTGCCCTACTAGGTTGGGGAAGTTCTCCTGGATGATATCCTGAAGAGTGTTTTCCAACTTGGTTCCATTTTCCCCCTCACTTTCAGGCACCCCAATCAGACATAGATTTGGTCTTTTTACATAATCCCATACTTCTTGCAGGCTTTGTTCATTTCTTTTTCTTCTTTTTTCTTTTGGTTTCTCTTCTCGCTTCATTTCATTCATTTGATCCTCAATCGCTGATACTCTTTCTTCCAGTTGATCGAGTCAGTTACTGAAGCTTGTGCATTTGTCACGTATTTCTCGTGTCATGGTTTTCATCTCTGTCATTTCATTTATGACCTTATCTGCATTAATTATTCTAGCTGTCAATTCTTCCACTCTTTTTTCAAGATTTTTAGTTTCTTTGTGCTGGGTACCTAATTCCTCCTTTCGCTCTGAGAAGTTTGATAGACTGAAGCCTTCTTCTCTCATCTCGTCAAAGTCATTCTGACCAGCTTCGATCCGTTGCTGGCGATGAGCCTTGCTCCTTTTCAGGGGGAGATGCACTCTTATTTTTTGAATTTCCAGCTTTTCTGCCCTGCTTCTTCCCCATCTTTGTGGTTTTATCTGCCTCTGGTCTTTGATGATGGTGACGTACTGATGGGGTTTTGGTACAGGTGTCCTTCCTATTTGATAGTTTTCCTTCTAACAGTCAGGACCCTCAGCTGCAGATCTGTTGGAGAATGCTTGAAGTCCACTCCAGACCCTGTTTGCGTGGGTATCAGCAGCAGAGGTTGCAGAAGATAGAATATTGCTGAACAGCGAGTGTACCTGTCTGATTCTTACTTTGGAAGCTTCCTCTCAGGGGTGTACTCCACCCTATGAGGTGTGGGGTGTCAGACTGCCCCTAGTGGGGGATGTCTCCCAGTTAGGCTACTCAGGGGTCAGGGACCCACTTGAGCAGGCAGTCTGTCCCTTCTCAGATCTCAACCTCCGTGTTGGGAGATCCACTGCTCTCTTCAAAGCTGTCAGACAGAGTCGTTTGCGGCTTCAGAGGTTCTGCTGCCTTTTTGTTTTTGTTTTTGTTTTTTTTTTTAGCTGTGCCCTGTCCCCAGAGGTGGAGTCTACAGAGACAGGCAGGTTTCCTTGAGCTGCTGTGAGCTCCACCCAGTTCGAGCTTCCCAGCGGCTTTGTTTACCTACTTAAGCCTCAGCAATGGTGGGTGCCCCTCCCCCAGCCTCGCTGCTGCCTTGCGGTTAGATCGCAGACTGCTGTGCTAGCAATGAGGGAGGCTCCGTGGGTGTGGGACCCTCCCGGCCAGGTGTGGGATACAATCTCCTGGTGTGCCCGTTTGCTCAAAGCGCAGTATTGGGGTGGGAGTCACCCGATTTTCCAGGTGTTGTGTGTCTCAGTTCCCCTTGCTAGGAAAAGGGACTCCCTTCCCCCTTGCGCTTCCCAGGTGAGGTGATGCCTCGCCCTGCTTCAGGCTCTCGCTGGTCGGGCTGCAGCAGCTGACCAGCACCGATTGTCCGGCACTCCCTAGTGAGATGACCCCAGTACCTCAGTTGAAAATGCAGAAATCACCAGTCTTCTGTGTCGCTCGCGCTGGGAGTTGGAGACTGGAGCTGTTCCTATTCGGCCATCTTGCTCCGCCCCTTTAAGTATTAGTAGGGATGGGATTTCTCCACATTGCCCAGGCTGGTGTCAAACTCCTGGCCTCAAGGGATCCACCCACCTTGGCCTCCCAAAGTACTGGGATGACAGGCGTGACCCACCACACCTGGCTTGTTTCCCAAGCTTCTTTATTCTGAGCCTTAGCCATCTCCTGTGTAATGGAGATAATAGAAAGCTCCAAGTGTTAAAGCAAGAATTACATGACCCAATGCACAGGAAAAACCAAGGGCATGTTGAACACTGGCCAGGCCCTTGGCTGATGTTCATTTCCCTTCTGTCTTATAACACCAAGGGTGCTTTGAGCTCCAGGTAGACGGAAAGCTGCATGTATTTATCTGGGTAATTTGGGTCAATGTCTACTATTTAGAAGCAGGTGGGGCTTGAGTATGAATAACCAGGTTTGGCACTTTATGTGATGATGGCGGCACATCTAACAACTCTTGTCATCTTAATGGCACCGCTTCCAATTACAACTTTGTTCCTGCTGAGCAAGAGATGTTGTAGGTGGGAATAGTTACTGGAGAGGCTCCATAAATTTCACGTGGAAGCTAGAGTGTGTCTTTCAACAGATTCAACTGCTTTAATATAACCTACATGAATATTGCCTCAGGGGGGATCTTGTTTTGGGGACCAACCTATGTTATGCTGCATATCGTACTGGGGCCTTTTGGAGGTTTGTGTGTGTGTGTGTGTGCATGTGCATGCACACTTGTGCACACGTGGGTCAATTTTGTTCTTTTATTATTATGCAGTCCCATAATCTGTTATCTGGATGTAGTCAAAGAAAAAATGAATATAATAGATGTTCTTTCAAAAGCAAATATTCTTGTTCTTTCAAAAGCAAATATTGTTTAGAAGCATGTTCTTCATTTTGTTCACTATTTATTATTTTCTCTGATAGTAATAATTTAATGATATACATGTAGATTAAGAAAGAAAGTCCTCACCTGAATCAGCCTCAGTGTGTGGGTGAAGGGGATGTCTTTTTTACTAATAGTTTCTTCCTGTTTAAGTGTTAAAATTTGTCTAATTTCTCAGCTAACACTGAACTAAGATTTATAGGTTATGTGAATTTCAAATAAAAACCAAGCCCAGACAAAGCAAATCAAATGTTCCATTTCTAAGTTCTTATTTTTACTTTAAAAATTATGCAAGTACGTGTATTTATTGTTAGAATAGGAGAAGGTGTAACTTAGTAAAAAAGAAAAAATAGTAGAGAAAAATCTTGGTAATTTCTTTCCTTTACTTAACTCTTCTTCACTCTTCATATTTTGATACATAGATATTTCCCCCCAAATGTGATTACACTATATATTTTGTTTTTGTATCTTCTTTTTAACACTTACCAATAAATTATTGATGTTATTTCTTGTCAACTAGTGTACAAGTTTTCTCATATTACAATTATTATGCTTATCTTAGCCCAATTTCATATAGTTGTTTATACTTTTAATAGCTAGAGTTTATAGCACCAGTTGAAAGAGAAACTGGCTCAGCAGAAAACTGTCACCGATCTCTATGGTTGTTTATCCTTCTTTTTTTTTTTTTTTTGAGACAGGGTCTTGCTCTGTTGCCCAGGCTGGGGTGCTCTAGTATGATCTTGGCTCACTGCAGCCTCGACTTCCTAGGCTCAAGCAATCCTCCCATCTCAGCCTCCCAAGTAGCTGGTACTTTAGGCACGCACCAACACACCTGGCTAATTTTTGTAGACACAGGGTCTTGCTGTGTTGCCCAGGCTGGTCTTGAACTCCTGAGCTCAAGCGATCAGCTTGCCGCAGCCCTCCAAAATATTGGGACTACAGGCATGAGCCGTCATGCTCAACCCTGTTTATAATTTTAATAGCTATAGTTTATAGCACCAGTTGAAAGAGAAACTGGCTCAGCAGATAACTATCACCTCTCTGTCTCTCTCTCTTTTTTTCCCCACAGAACCTTGTCTTGGGCTATTGGTAGCCTGTAGATAAATTACCCTTGGATCAAGTTACCATCCCTGTACAAGAAGAGTTGGCTGAGGAAGAGGATAGACTGTGAGCAGGAAAGCTCCCCTAGAAAGCCATGTAGGTATAAAAGGATCTTAAACTAAATATATGTCTATCATATATAGGATGGATTTTTTTCCCCACTTGTCTTCAACTTTTTAATGTTGTTTAACTCTACCCTCTTTCTCTTCATTTTTTCAGCCCCAGTGACACAAATGTTAACTTTATTGACAGTATCACAGGTCCCTGAGGGTCTCTTTGGTCACTCTTTTTCAGTTTATTTAATTTCTGTGGTTCAGATTGGGTTATTTCTATATTTCTATTTTCAAGTTCACTGATTCTTTCTTCTGTCATCTCCATGCTGCTGTTGAATTCATCCACAGTTTTTTTTATGTTGGTTATTGTACTATTCAGTTCTAAAGATTCCAGTGGTCTTTGTATCTTTTTTTGTTGTTGTTGAGACTTTCTAATTTTTGCATTTGTTTCAAGTAGGTTTGTAATTGCTTATTGAAGCATTTTTATGATGACTGTTTTAAAATCTCTGATCATTGTGTCATCTTGGTGTTGGTGTCTGTATTAATTTCCTAGGGCTATTTCCTAGGGTAAAAAATTACAACACATTTGGCAGTTTAAAACAACAGAAATGTATTCTCTTACCATTCTGGAACCCAGAATTCTGAAATCAGGTTGCTGGCAGGCCTGTGCGCCCTCCAAAGGCTCTAGAGAGAATCTTCTCTTGCCTCCTGCAATTTCTAGTGACTCCAGGCTTGTGGCTGCGTAACTCCAGTCTCTGCCTCTGTCTTCACATGACTTTCTCCTCTGTGTTCATGTGCTCTCTCCTGTCTCTTATGAGGAATGAGGATGCTTGCCATTGGATTTTCAGCCCATCTGGATAATTCTGGATGATCTAATCTCAAGATTCTTAATTATATCTGCAAAGACCTATTGTTCAAATAAAGTGACACTCAAAGGGTCCATGAACTTTTATCTCTTTTTAGGAGCCACCACTCAACCTACAACAGCATCTGTTGATTATCTTTTGTCTTTCAAGTAGAGATCTTCCTGGTTCTTGGTATGATAAATGCTTTTCAGTGGAAACCTGGATACTTTGGATATTATGTTGTGAGGTTCTCGATCCTATTTAAATTTTCTGTTATAGGAGGTTTTTTATTTTGACACAGCTTTGGCAGGGGAAGAGGGGGCACTGTCTTATTATTGCCATGTGTGGTTCTAGCCCAGGTTCTCCTCTGGCTTTCCTTGCAAGAGAGGATCCTTGTTACTGCTGGGTGGGGTGGGATTTCAGTGTCCCCACAAGGCCTCTGCTGGTTCCACCCTGGCTTGGAAGGGCAGAGGTTCCCTGTTATTGCTCCCTACGTGGCTTCCAATGACAATGTGGAGGGACAACTCTTTACAGCTGGGTTTGCTCTCCATTAGGGCACCTCTGACACAACCACAGCAGGGAGGGGAAGGGAAACCTTGTTTCCATCAGGTCAAAGTGGAAGTCCAGGCTCTCCACTCAGCCTTGGCTAGCAGGGGTAAGGCTACAGTTTTTCTGTGGTGTTTTAATAGAGTAGAGTGCTTATTGCCTGTATTAGGCCATTTTCACACTACTATACATCATTACCTGAGACTGAGTATATTAGTCAGGGTTCTCTAGAGGGACAGAACTAATGGAATATATATAAAGGAGAGCTTATTAAGTGTTAACTCACATGAACACAACATCCCACAATAGGCCATCTGGAGGCTAAGGAGCAAGGAAAGCCAGTCTGAATCTCAAAACTGAAGAACTTGGAGTCCAATGTTTGAGGGCAACAAGCATTCCAGCACAGGAGAAAGATTTAGGGCTGGCAGGCTAGGCCAATCTTTCTTCACATTTTTCTGCCTACTTATGTTTTAGCCACACTGACAGCTGATTAGATTGTGCCCACCCAGATTAAGGATGGGTCTGCCTTTCCCAGCCCACTGACACAAATGTTATTCTCCTTTGGCAACACCTTCACAGACACACCCAGGATCAATAATTTGTATTCCTCAATACAATCAAGTTGACACTCAGTATTAACCATCACACTGGGTAATTTATTTAAAAAAAAAAAAAGGTTTAATTGACTCACAGTTCTTCATTGCTGGGGGGCCTCAGGAAACTTACAGTCATGGCAGAAGGTGAAGGGGAAGCAAGGCATGTCTTACACTGTGATAGAAGAGAGAGAGAGTGAAGGTGGAAATCCCACTTTTAAAACATCATCTCTCGTGAGAATTTACTATCACGAGACCAGCATAAGGGAAACTGCACCCATGATCCAATCCTCTCTCACTAGGTCCCTCCCTCAACGTGTAGGGATTACAATTCAAGATGAGATTTGGGTGGGGACACAGAGACCAACCATATCATTGCCTAAAAGTTTTTGTCCTGCTCGGCTGCCCCTTCCACAGTCTTTGGGCTAGAGAGAGCAGGCTTTTGTTGGGTTTTTCTGTCTGCACTTGATGGCATTTCTGGGTTGCTTGCTTCTCCACCACCCAGGATGGGGTTCATGAGACAAAAAGAAAATCAGGGAACTCACCTCAGGTCCTGAAGTCCTCAGCCCCCCTGCCTTCTTCTTTTTTTCTCTTTTGAGAAGGAGTCTCCATCCAGCCTGGAGTGCAGTGGCGTGATCTCAGTTCACTGCAACCTCTGCCTCCCAGGTTCAAGTGATTCTCCTGTCTCAGCCTCCTGATTACAGGATTAAAGGCACCTGCCACCACACCTGGTTAATTTTTGTATTTGTAGTAGAGATAGGGTTTCACCATGTTGGCCAGTCTGGTCTCAATCTCCCGACCTCAAGTGATCCACACTCCTGGGCCTCCCAAAGTGCTGGGATTACAGGCATGAGCTTCCACGCATGGCTCAGCCTGCCTTCTTCTCTCCATCTTTCAGAGTTTCCTCATGTTTCTTCATATATGCATATAGGCCAGAGTTTTTAGCTGTACTAAATGGAAGGAATGGGAAAATTGGTGTTTACATGATATAAAGAGTATTTACTTTTTTTGGAGTCAAATCTTTTTTTTTTTTTTTTTTTTTTGCTTTCAGTGTCATGCTTCCCCTCATAAGAATCACATAAATATTTATCTATTTTTAATGCTTTTGTAGTTTCATCTTTTATAATTAAGTCTTTAAGCAAGTGTTTATCACAGTCTGGCTTATAGACTGTAGTTTCTTGGGCCCACCTAAGAACTATTGAATCAGAATCTCTGGGAGTCTCTCTTTTCACAAACTCTTCAGGTCATTAAATATCAACCAACATTTGAGATCCACTTCTTTATCCATTCAAAAAATTTTTTGGTGTAAGTTGTAAGGCAGGCCTCTCACCTATTTTTTTCCTAAGTGGTTAGTCAATTGCCTTAAAACCATTTATTAAATTATTCTATTTCCTTCGCTGACTTAAAATGCTACCCTGATAAAATATTAAGTTTATATATAAACATAAATATTTGGGTCTGTTTCCAGATGTTCCATTTTGCATCATTGATCTGTCTGACCATTCTGGCGCCGGTAACTCACTCTCTTTAATTGCTGTAACTCTAGTCTGTGTAGATTTCTGAATGTTGCCCTGTACCAGCTTCTAAAAGCCTCATAAGAAACCATTTGCCAGGAGAGAATTAGATGACTCATATGTGAAGATGCTTAGTAAATTGCAAAGCGCTCTGGCCTTTCAGCCTACCCTTGACACTAGCACTTCCTAAAACGCTGATCTCATCCCTTCCCTTCCTGACTCTAAAGCCTTACTCAGAAGATGAAGCTCATTATCCTGGCATTCAAGGTCTTTCCTTCACCACCTGGTCCCCATGTCCCCCCTTTTCAAAATGACCTTCCACTTGCCTTCAATACAACCCTCTTTAATCAGGTTTGTCTGTGATCTGTTTTTCAAGACTTGCCTGACACATTTCTTGCATTCGGTCTTATTGTTCTCTCTACCATGAAGTACATTCTTTAAAATGACTTACCGTCCTCCAAGGCCAATCTCCTTCCAGAAGGCTTTTTATCTGAATTTTTCAGCTTTCCTCGTAGCATCCACTTTACACTTAGCATACATTGACCTATGACAGCTCTCCTCTGATGCAATTACTTTTGTTGTTTATGTTTTCTGGAGTGTGTATATCATTTCACTCAACAGTAGTGTAATATTCTTACCCACAGAGGCTTTGCCTTCTCCTTCTTGGTGTGTACCTGCATTTCACCTAGTAAAGTGTGATGCACACAGCAGACATTCACTCAATGTATGTTTACTGGCTAAATAAAGGAAGGGTAATATTAGATCTCAATGAAAGTCTGTGATTGATTTGTATTACTCAAACCCAGACAGAGGAGTGGTCATCTTGCTTCGTCTATTTCCAGGTATGTGTTCAGTTCAGAGAAAAATCATAGGTAAATGCTGTGTTCTGAGATAATCACTGCTTTATACTAATCAGCTAGACAATGATCTCATGGGATACAATGGTCCTGTGCAGAGATGCAGAAACCCAGGAATTTCTTCTTTACATCCTTGCAAAAATCTCCCTGCAGCTCAGAATGCTCTCTATAAGACAGGATAGAGATTGTTTTAGGATGCTATTGTCTTCCCTGCCCACAGTCCCCTCAGAGGGAATTTACTCCCAGAAAACCCTTGCTGTCTCAGCTGCTGTTCTTTTTATCACTTGATTCAGTTTCTCCCTGGCTACAGCTGATTGGACTTAACCATACCAGCTGATTGGACTTACCATACCAGCACAGAGATGAGCTGAGCCAACCAGGGTCTTGCTTGGGTGAACAGAAATGAAGAAACACAAAAGAAAGCTGACAATTGGATATGGGTATTGTAGCTGAAAGGTCTTGAGAGCAGAGTCAGGGTCAGGAAGGCTGTGAGGGCAACGAGAAGTCAACACGCTGAGGATGGGGAGAAAGAAGATAAGTCTGGGAGAGAAAGAGAATGATTCTTCTGGGCGAGGGAAAGCAAGAATATCTGTTCCTGCAACTGCACTGATTCTAGAAACACTCTCTATTTGAACTCTCTTGAGATAACTTCTTGTTCCTTAATTCTGGGTCTCCTCTACTCCTGTTCTTGACTCCTCATGAGATCATTTGAGCTTAATAATAAACCCCACTTCTCTTGACCAGGCTTGAGGGAATGGATGTGTGTGTGGGGGGTCTCTGATCCTTTCAACAAAATTATCATCTATAAAATAGGTGACGCTGGGGAAACGATTATCGGCTGGCTTTTTTTTTTGGTAGGGGGTGGGTCCTGAAGAATGTATATTTAGTTGTAGTAATAGTCACCTGAGTTAGAATAGCTGGATGATGAATTTTTTTAAAAAAATATTGCTTTCAATACATTAAGTTTTAATACTTTTTTCATGATAAATTTCAAATGTTGAGACCAGTAGAAATTATAGTAGAATAGGTATCCATCAATCTACCACCTAGATTTAACAGTTATTAACATTTTTCCATATTTGCTTTGTCTCTGTATTTCTTTTCTGTTGCTGGATTATTTTAAAGTAAATTACTGATACTGTAACACATTTCCGCTAAGTACTTCAGCATGCATCTCCAAAAGAGGTGTGTTCCTACATGACCACAATACCCTTGTCACATAGAACACAATTGGCATTATTTTCTTAATATCACTAATAACCTAACTATTAAGAAAATAGTGCCAATTGTGTTTTTTGTGACAAGCATAAAAAGAAGAAAATTTGAGATTCATTTAAATAGTCCCAATTTTCCTCAAAATGTCTTTTATAGATGCTTCTTTTCACACCATGATATAAAGATGGCACTGCATTGGATTGTTAAATTTTGTCCTTCAGGTCTCTCCTAATCTAGAACAGTGTCTCCCTCTTTTTTATTTTAAATGAAGAAATTAGGCCAGATGTTTTGCAGACTGTCCTACATCCTAGATCTGTCTAATAGTTTCCTCACAGTCATGTTTATCTTGTTTCTCTCTTCCCAGTAATTCCTATACAGTGTAAGTTACATTTCAAGCCGGGTTAGATTCAACTTAAACATTTTTGGTGATAATAGCTCAGAAGTGGTGATGCTGTGTATTTCATATTGCATCACAGCAGGAGGCACTTAATATCTGGCTGACTGTCCCACTATTTGTGATGCTGTATTGGTTACTCTGTTCAAGGTGATGACCACCAGATCCCTCTATTGTAAAGGAAGGCATCTCCTTTTGTGATAAGAAAGTAAGTGATGGGTGATACTATCGAGTTTTCCAATAACCTTTCACCTAATGATTTTAGTATCTACTATTGATTCTTTCTGGAATGGATGAACTTTCTCACTAATATTTTCTGACAATAGGAGAGGCCACAGGGAGACTGAGAAGAGAAGACATCAAGTCTTCTTTGTTGGAGATTGTTCTGCATGTTACTGTTATTACAGATGCATGTGTTGTTATCTATTGCAGCCTAACAAACTGTCCCAAAATATAGAGACATCAAACAACAACAATATGTTTATGATCTCTCCTGGTCTCTGTGGGTCAGGAATTTGGGAGGATATGGCTGGGCGCTTCTAGCTTAGGGTGTCCAACATGGTGGTTGTCAGATGGGGCTGGAGCTAGAAAAGCAGGAACCTAGAGTATCTGGCGGCTGGCAGGGAGTTTTTCTCTTTGTATTATCTCAGGCCCGCCCTGTGTCATCTCTCTGCATGTAGTGGTTTGGGTTTCCTTGCAGCATGGTGTCCTCAGGGTGGTAGGACTTTACATGGTGGCTGTTAAGGACTGAATATTTGTGTCCTCCCAAAATTCACATGTTAAAATCCTAACCCCCAAGGTGATGCTATTAAAAGGTGGGCTTTTTAGGAGGTGATAAGTCATGAGGGTGAAGCCCTCTTGGGTGGGATGAGTGCCTTTAGGAGAGGTCCCAGAGAGAGCTCACATGCCCCTTCTACCATGTGAGGATACAAAGAGAGGGTGTCATCTATGAACCAGACACCAGATCTGCTGGTGCCTTCATCTTGGACCCCCCAGGCTCTAGAACTGTGAGAAATAAGTTTCTGTTGTTTCTAAGCGATGCTGTTTATGGTATTTTGTTATAGCAGCCAGAGCAGACTAAGACTCAGGGTTCCAGTGTGTTTCCAGTGAGCTGGGTGGAAATGGCCTTGTCCTTTGCGGTTGGCCGTTGGAAGCTAAGTAGCAACTCTACATAGTACTCTGTTGGTTGACTAGTCATGACAGTTGGCCCAGATTCAAGGGGAAGGGACACACATCCCACTCTTGACAGTGAAGGTGTCAAAACATCAGCAGACATGTTTTAAAACACTATATTATTTTTATGAAGTAAGCATATATATCTGTATTTGCTAATATTTGCCTTAAAAAAGGATCTGCATAATTAATAATTGAGAAAAACAGAGCAATTAAAAATAAGACAAATAATAAATAATAAATGGATCAAAGAAACAGATATACCAGCTATCTGGACAGATTATACTTCCAGTGTAAAGCATGAAGGACTTAGGTGTTTGTAGCTCTAGTTGCTGGGTAAAAGGATGTTTACAAATTTACCTGCAGAGTTATTCTTTTCTCTTGACACTGAATTTTAGAAGGACTTTATTAAATGTATTCTTTCATCAGGGCCATTGAGAAAGAGAACCGTCAATGCCTCGCTTTGGTTTTTCAGAAGATAGAGAAATACTCTTTAGGTGGACACTTGTGAAACAATTTCTCTGGGAAAACAGAAATTTGAATACTAATACTAGCTTTTGATTAGTTTCTGCAGGGGAACTAAGATAAGCTGTGAGTATGTTGCCTTCTGAAGATGTAGCCCCTGCTCTAATAAGGTCTGGCTCAGGGAACCTTGGCAAAAACTTGTCAACTCCAGCCACACATTATAATCACAGGGTGGAAGCAACTCTTATAAACCCACATGGCAAAGCTCATTTATCAATTATGCAATTGTATTCTTTAGACCAATTGAATACAATCTCTGGGGATAGGATATAAGCATCAGTATTTTTTTTTAAAGCTCCACAAATGATTCCAATGTGTGATCAGGCTTGAGAACCATTGCTTTAGAGCAGGGCTTGGTAAACTGTTCTGAAAAGGGCCATGTAGTAAGTATTTCCAGATTTGTGGTCATACTGCTTCCAACCCAGTGCTTCAGCTTTGCCTTTCAGCAGGACAGCAGCCATAGACAATGGGCATGATAAATGGGCATGGCTGTGTTCCAATAAAACTTTATTGCTGACACCTTGTTTGGGGAACCAGTTACATTTCAGCTCTTTAATAGCATCATCCTTGTATGTAGAGCCTCAGATGTGCAGACATGAAAGAAGGGATTACTTTTATAACTATTGTGACTCTCATGGGCATTTTGAGTGGCAATTTAAATTCTTCTCTTTTTTTCCCCGGAGATGAAAGACTTTATTACTCACAGCAAAAGCAGTAGCCAGAATATCAGAATTTGTGCTTTTCCCCCTGAACCCCAGTTCCCACAAGGGTAAGAATTTGGTCCTACATAGATACCTACACATGCAGTGGGTCATGTCACAAAAAACACTGAGGGTGGAGAACCAGCCATTCTGTAGCAGGCAGTGGCTTACTTGCTCTTTTCCCTCACTCTGTCACCCAGGCTGGAGTGCAGTGGCGTGATCTTGGCTCACTGCAACCTCTGCATCCTGGGTTCAAGTGATTCTCATGCCTCAGCCTCCTGAGTGGCTGGGATTACAGGCCCACACCACTGCACCCAGCTAATTTTTTTTTTTTTGTATTTTTTTGGTAGAGACGGAGTTTCACCATGTTGGCCAGGCTGGTTTCGAACTCCTGACCTCAAGTGATCTGCCTACCTTGGCCTCCCAAAGTGTTGGGATTACAGGTGTGAGCCACAGCATTTGCCCTCAGCTCTCAAGGTGCACATTGCAAATGCAACCCTGAAAAATGGCCCCAATAAAGAACCTTGCATTTCTGGCATATCCAGCAAGAATGTGCAGAAATGCAAAAAGCCCATGGAGAAGCATCTCCCAACATCAGTACATGTCCCTGGAATGAAAATTAACATGTCTCAGAAAAACATAGCCAAGAAAATGTGCAATTACTAATGTTTTAAACTATATAAACTAGCAACTACCTTTTGCCAAAACTTAGACTTCAGTATCTTTTGAAACATCAGGTAATAGTGATACTTCCTTTTCAAACACTATCCTGGTTCCCTATATTAAAACCAGACTCTTTATCAGGACGACCAGAGTTTGAACTCTGGAGGCACGGTCCCTGAATACAAATACCTTTTCTGTCCCCTACCACTTCTTTTCTTTTTCTTTTCTTCGTTTTCTTCCCCCTACCACTTCTTATTGCTTTCTAACAAAATTAAAATTTCTAAATTAGTATTTATTGTCTTTTATTTTAAAAAGGAAGGGGGTTAATTCACAAGCTTATGCATTTCTTTGCATAGCATTCCCCCACCCCAGCTCTCCTCCCACACAAATCTTCTGTCCTTAGGACATAGATCTTTGGAACTAGGAGTGACATCAGAGATTATTTCTTTTCTGGTCCTCCAGAAGGTGTGTGACTTGCCCGGCATGGCTAGGGCAGCAACCAGGAGGGCAGGACCAGAATTCTGGCCTCGGGTTTCCTGGCTAGAGATCAGCTAACTCTTGCCCTCTGCCTCCCTCCTCTCTGCATTCACAACTGATTCCTGCTTTCCAACTTCCTCAAACACTAACGTGTCCACTGACCCGGTCTTCTGCCTCTTTCTGGATCCTAGACCTTGACGTGACCTTGATTTGTGTTCTAGTCATTGTTAATTATTTGAGGATGGAGTAGTGCATTGTCCTGCATTCTCCATCAGTTGTACAGCTGATGGTGAGAAGTGAGAGGTGACACAGTTATTGGAGGGCAGAATTGGAGGGCCTCCAACTTACTGTGGTTTAACTTATGAATTTTAGACTTTATGACAGTGTTAAAGTGCTATGTATTAAGTAGATGCTATACTTTGAATGTTGACCTTTTCCTTTTCCATCATTTGCAGAATGATGCTCTCTCACGATGCTAGGCAACAGCAGTGAGCTGCAGCTCCCATTCAACTGCATGATCAGCAGGGTAAAAAACTGACACTGCACTCTACAGTATACTGCATTCAATAAATTACATGAGACATTCTAATTCATTATGAAGCAGGCTTTGTGTTTGGTGATTTTGCCCAACTGTAGGCTAATATAAATGTTTAGAGCATCTTTAAGGTAGGCTAAACTAAACTATGATATTCGGTAAGTTAAACATATTAAATGCATTTCCAACTTGATATTTTTAACTAACGGTGGGTTTGCTGGGATGTAAGCCCATTGTAAGTCAAGGAGCATCCATAGTCCCTTCAGACTCAAGTCCAAAAGCGTCCTTTTCTTCTGAAAATACCTTCACTTTTCTGCATGTTAATGCTGGACAATCTTCCCCTACCCCCAACCTTTTCCCAAATCCTTTTCACTCAGACTTGGAAGACCCTACCCTCGCCTGGCCCTGTTTCTAGACCTCTCTATTCTTTTAGCTTCTTTTAGAAGACAGTCCACATTGTGTTATTGTCAGTGCTGGCTTAATCCTGGGCCAGTTTCCATCTGTGTAATCTTTTGCGTAATCTCATCTGCTCTCACAATTTTGAATTCCAAAAATACTTACACAGCTTCCTTATCTCTGCGTGGTATTTTTGCAGTTGCCTACTAGCTAAAATAATCCATTTAAAATTCTTGTCATATGTCAGAGAATTTAGGGAGGAATGGCATTTTCGAATTTTGACTGCATTACTATACCAATTTACACTGGATAAATCAGCGCTCTTTGGCCTTATAACTTTTTTCTTTTAGATATTTTATGTGCATGAATTTCCAGTTGTATGAGGTGTAAGAATTATTAAATGAAAAGCTATGGAAATTTTGGAGATCTTGATTTCTTTTGGTTTTAATTACTGACTATATTCAATGTCTAGGTAATAATTTGATTTCGAGATGATTCCTATGAGCAAACACCGTATATATTCCTATATTAAAAAGGCTAATTAAAAAATCAAATATCATCTCTCATCTGTTAAGCCAAGCTTAATTGCTAAAATAATTATTTTCTGTCTCTATAGTGCTTTGGCAAAACTGGTAGCAGTGTAAATTGAAATATCTTTTTTAGAAAGCCAGTTGACAACATTCAAAGGGATGTTTTTACAATAAAAACAGAAGGTGTATCTTACTGTGTTTGAATGTAATTAAAATGTTCAGAGAGAGAAAATGTTCAGAGTATGCAAGGATAAGGAGGTGGGACGTGGGGCCTGATAGCACTGGGCTAGTTCAAAGATTTTATTTAGATTTTCTATATGCTTGAGGATGGGGCTTTGTGGACTCTAGAAGTCTCAGGGCTTTTTAATTTAACTCTGAGACTTTTGATTGGACCAAAGACTCCCTTTACCAAAGTTCCAACTTTTACATTCTCCTGCCAAAACTATCCAGTAGGAAATAATGAGATGGAGGGGGCAAAGCTACGTGCCTAGCAGGGGTGGGGCTCCTCCTGTCCTCTCTGTGCTCAGGGTAGTGGATCACTGCTCTGGCTTGTAAGCTTTCCTCCGAGGAGCAGGAAATCAAAAGGCAGACCATGGTGCCTGCAAGTATGGCCTGGGAGTCATCTTCAAGGTCTCTCACTGCCAGCTATCTTCAGGGTTTTATACTTTTACATAGAAACACCTGAATCAAGACAAAAATGCATCTGGCAACTTATTGCAATTTTTCCCCACATTTGATTTTTTCAGCATTAGCCAAGCCAAAAATAGTGTGGAGATTTGAGTGTTGGAACAATTAGCCACTTGTATTTTATGTGGAAAAAAATAAGACTTTCCAGGCTTGGCTCAGTCATTTTGTGTTGATTATACTGAGTACATTGAAGCGAGGTGACTGAATTTTGCACACATTAGAAGCAACAGCTAAAACTCTGTACAGCTTGTGTTATAATTGGGAAAACAGGGATCTGTTCCAGCATCATATCATTCCCTGAGTTCTCTAGTAATATCATACTAACTTTCTCAGCAAAGCTAAGCAGATTAGTTGGAGGGGGTAGTAAGTAACTTGGTTGCAATAGAAATTCCTTCTGGTTAGGAAAAATGAAAGGCAGTGATAGGCCACTGAACATTCTGGGAACAGTCATGCCTCTGCCTTTTGTCCCTGACAGAGAAGATAAAGTCACATGTAGATGAGGCTGAAGAAGATTTCTTTGAGTTGACAGCAAAGCTCTGTTTCAGTTTATCTATTGATGTGAAACAAAAATTCCAACATAATGGCTAAAAACAACAACGATGTATGATTGTGACATTCTGTGGACCCAGGAGTGGGGCATATCTGAGTCGTTCTTCTGCTCTGCATGATGTTGACTGGGTCACTTGTGCAGCTGCACTCAGTTGGAGCTCAGCTGGGGTGGCATATCCAAGGTGGCCTCTCATTGTCCAGGACTTTTCTCAGATGGCCCTCTGATAGTTCAGTAGTCTAGTCTGGACTTCTTATGGCATCACAGCTGACTCTGAGAACGTAAAAGTGGAAGCTGCCAGGCCTATTTAGGCCTGGTCCTGGGACTGGCACAGCATTGGCACTAGCCCAGCTACACAGAATAGTACATGTTCAGGCTCCAAAAGAAATTTCATAAGATCTGTTGTGCCTTTTGATTAATTTCCTGTTAGACTTTTCTGGAAAAGAGATGAGCCTGGGATAGGAACTCACTACCTTTGTTTCTTGGCCAAAACAAGTCACAAGACCAACTGAGATTCAAAGGGAAGGGAAGTAGCCTCCAACTCTTGGTGGGCTGGGGTGTCTGGGGGTCAAGTTGGGTTGGGGCAACTTGTCTCTTGGAGGGGACGAAGCACAGATAGGATTGTGTTTTCCTTTACAAAACCCAATTTAAATTTATTATGCAAATGTTATTGATCACAAAGTATTAATATTTATGTTATTTAAATAAATGAAATGCTGGATGTAAAATAATTTTATAAATGGTAAAATACTTCAATAAATCAAGTTCTGACCTAATGGAAAGGCATAATTGAAAGGCTTTTAGAAAATGTAAAGCTTAGGGTCCTTATTTCATGTAGGAGAAAACCAAGGCTCCTATAAATATTTAACTTGCTTAAATTAATCATTTTTCAGTTTTAAGTCATTAAGTTTTTGTCTGGCATGTTGACAGAAAAAGGACTAGGAATACCTCTTAACTCCCAGCTCAGTGCTTATCTTTCTCTCTATCTTCTGGTCATAACTTAGCAATTGTTCCTGAAGAAAATCTAACCTTTTGGTTTTCTTTGCCATAATCCAGTTTCTTGCCTTTGGCACTATGACATTTTGAGCTTAATGATTCTTGGTTGTTGGGGGTTGTCTTGTACATTGTGGGATGTTTGGCAATGTCCTTGGCTTCTGTCCACTGCCATAATCCAAGGCACTGACATTTCTTAGGTTGTAGTTCCTGAACTGTCTACATAATCATGATTGAGAATTAACTATTTTCCCAATCAAAAACTCAGGCACAGGTCTGATAAAGGACTCTTCCTGCCCCAATTTGTATATTCAGATATAGAAAAATGTTTTAAGCTATAAATTAAATGTTTAAAATAAAATTTTGATTTTATTACATACATTATACAGATCACTTTTAAAAAACAATTCCTTAAAATTCAGTTGTTTTGGCAAATGAGGAAGTATGGTTCATAGGATTTTTCTTGCAAACCCAAACTGATAACTGTTGGCAAATGTCAGTTGTTGTCTTTTCACCTTACTTCCAGTTTGGGTAGAACCTAACTGGAGAGGTGATGTTAAATAGCAGCGTGTTCATAAAACACAAAGTGAAGCAGAGATTTGGCAAAATGTCTAGTTGATTTGAAACAAGTAGACCAGAACATATTCAGTTTAAAAACACTTCCTGATTCAAATATTATCCAGACTGAATTTCTACACTAATCAAATTGTTTCAAGTATTCATTTCACTTGGTATTGTGTCAAAATAGCTGAAGTGTCTGATAAATTATTCTTTCGTAGTTGTTTATGACTCCAAGCATATGTATTACAAAACTGAATTTGATCTGACAGTTTCCATCTCTCTTTCCCATGTGAGTGATAATGTTGATGGAACTATGGAAGCAACACCAACAATGAAATTAAATAATTTCAAGGTTTCTTGCTTAGGAAAGCTAGGTAGCATTAGAAGGTGCCTGGGAGGCAAAGCAGAGTGCATCCAAATGCTTCGGTCTTGATTGTTTAATAGTTGTTAAAAGCCAGTCAACTCACATTTATTTCTCCTTCAATTTCATAAATGGACCTACACAGCTTTGTCATACATAAACATGTGCTTGAATTCATTCCTCCATTTGCATTTTTGAACTTTCCCAAATACAAATACCTACAATAGCCCAATATGCTTGTTCTGCTCATTTGGAAAAGCTGCCTGATGGTTTTCCCTTTGGCATTTTGAATAACTGCTAGCTGCAGATGCTAAATAACTCTCATGTCTGTGTGAGTTAATATTTCTGCCGAGTTAATCCAATAAAATACAGTTGAAATCTCAACCAGAAGATGCTATCTGTCGTCTGACATGTACTTGACTGTGATAATGAAATGCTGCCTGACTTAGCCTTAAATTCTGAAGTTGAGATCCATATTGAATAACTTTTGAAGCCTGGTTTCCTGAACTTTTAAAATTACATATGAATTTAAAATTTGTTTTGCCAAATGGTGTGAAATAAAGACTTGATATGGTTAAGGTGAATTTGGTGACATAATCAAACTTATGTATTCATCTTGATAACTTGCCTTCCCTCTGGTTAGCTCCCCTCTCTTTTCTTCCCACCCTACCATGAGACTTGATTTGAGCACCTGTCCTGATCCTCTTAACTCTGCCCCACAATTTAGATTTGAATTACCTTTAATTACACTCTCAAGGTGCCCAGTTTTCTCTGTGAAAGAATTGTCCTACACAGTTCCATAGTTACATAAGAATCAGGCCCATTAATTTCTCTGTTGATTTTAATTTCTCCTGAGTATCAGATCTTTGGCAAAAGTATAAAAATTCACCAGAAGACTAAGAAAGAAGAAGAAACAACATCCCAGATCAGAAGTAATTTATACGAAGACACAAATTACTGTGATCAGTGAGGACATTTGGTTCCCTAAACCAGAATGTTACTAGCCCAGCTACACAGAAAATAGTACATGTTCAGGCTCCAAAAGAAATTTCATAAGATCTGTTGTACCTTTTGATTAATTTCCTGTTAGACTTTTCTGGAAAAGAGATGAGTCTGGGATAGGAACTTACTATCTTTGTTTCTCTGAAGCCTGTCTTTAATTCAGGGTTGCCATGTATGATGTTTTGGAGAAATGGATTGCTGAATCCAGTTTGGATGGCTACATATAAACATGAAAAGGGCCTCCTGGGTGAAGGCCGCAGTGTTCTCTCCCCACCTTAGAGTCAAGAGTTGTGCTGCTCCCTCACATTTTCCCTGCAAATGACCATTGAAAACTTGACATTGTTTAAGATCAACAAGCCCAAAAGAATGTCTTATCCCAGTGTGTTGCACAGGATAGGTGTTGAGTAAATATCCAATAGTCAATCTGGCGTTTACATTTAAACTGCTTTGTGAAAGCCCTTTGGGTTGCTGACTTCACTGCTCTGTTGTTCTTTCCCTAGTTTAAGATTAGGCGGGTATTTTAGGGAAAGCCTCACAGGACATTTGCATCTTGGTAGACCCTTTGCACCCAGAGGGACCTGTCTTCAGTTTCACATGTTCAGGGCTGTATTAAGGCACCTGGCACACTAGATAGCATGGGACCTGGGAAAAGTGAGTGGCAGTATCCTACAGGATATTTCATCAATCTATTAAAGAATTCCTTTGCAATTTTCAACAGGGGTGACATTGTCCTTGAAGAGGTGAAAATTGATTCTTAGGGGATTGCAGAAATTTGGATATTGCAATGGTTTGTGGTTTGCCAGGTAGCGCAATGATACCTGACAAAATCATAGTCCTTAATTTCTCTCATTAGGGAGAAATTTAATTTCTAATTGAAATTAATTAATTTAAAGTTTAAATATATATGTTTTTTCTTTGTAGGGGTACAATAATGAAAAAGAAAAAAAAAAAAAAAGACTGAGAAACACGATTCTGGAGCACACATCTCTTCTGTGGCTTTAGAAACTGCCCACGATAAATATTCTTTTATCTCCCTTTTTCAGGTAAAACCAGGACTTTAAACATATTAACATATTCCCCACTGTGGCCCTCCTTTTTTTTTTTTTTTTTTTTCGAGACGGAGTCTTGCTCTGTCACTGAGGCTGGAGTGCAGCGGCATGATCTTAGCTCACTGCAGCCTCTGCCTCCTGGGTTCAAACGATTCTCCTGCCTTAGCCTCCCAAGTAGCTGGGGACTACAGGCGTGCACCACCATGTCTGGCTAATTTTTGTATTTTTAGTGGAGATGGGGTTTCACCATGTTGGCCAGGCTGGTCTCAAACTCCTGACCCAGGTGATCTGCCCGCCTCGGCCTTTCAAAGTACTGGGATTACAAGTGTGAGTCACCGTGCCTGGCCACCCACTGTGGCTCTTCTTAAGGTGAACTCTTGAGAAAGTAACTGGAAGGAACCTTTCACATACCCTGGAGATGGACAACCAAATGCGGCACCTGCCCTGAATCTCCTCATACCTCCTTGCCTTAGTTCCTACCACATATTCCCAATCTTCTATCTCTCCCAAAAGGCAGCTTTCTCTAAACGGCCAATAAGGGCTGGACTTGGAAAAGGCAAGTCCTACTTTGGACCAACTCTAAGTTTCTTATGCTTTTCTTTTTCTCCCTTGGAAATGTTCGTATAATTCCTTCCAGACACAGTCTCCCGAGGCAGCTGGTTCTCTCCCTGGTGTGCCCAGCTGGGACTTACCTGCCCTTGACATTAGAGAAGATATGCAAATAACTCCTTGAATCCTTAGGGAACCATCATGGTTTCCCTTCAAGTATTCACTCTACCTGGGCACCCACACCCAGTCATAGCTGAGTCTGGACTCAACTAGACGATCTCATTTGAATCCTACTGCAGGAAGATGAGGCTGCTGGATATTATATCGTCTTTATAGACAGCAAAAACAATGTTGGTTAAAATAGATCTAGTGACTTACCTAAGATCACATAGCTAATACATAGTAAGGTCAGGACAGCTTCCCCCAACAACACATACACACTGGAATGTTCGTTCTCTGAGGGCAGGAGCCATGCTGTTGCTCACTGTCGTGTTCCCAGGGCCTAACACAGGCCCTGGTGTATAGCAGGAGTTCAGTCAATATTTGTTAAATGAACATGGTTCTCTGAGCCTGGGGCTGTCAAATTACCAAGACAATGCAGGAAACTGTCCAAAATATGCAGGTCTGTTCATCTGGCCCACAGTTGATTTTACATTGGCAGCTACCACCTTCATTTTAAGAAATGTAAAACAATAGCTGCAGCCACTTCTTCAAGCACAAATCTTATCCCAAATTTCTGAGAGGCTTGCCATGGAGTCCGAGGACAGCTTGTCTTCTAGGCTGTATTGCATTTCAAATTAATTAAGTGCAATTATTGTTAAAAGACAGAGTCTTCTTGTTCTTTAAGTCTCTTGTATTAGGAGCCCCAAATTCAGAGGTGAGACAACTCTCATTTCTGTTTTCAATAAAGTTTGCATACAAAGCAAATGCACTTGCTATGGGCTGAATGTTTGTGTGCCCCCAAAATTCATTTGCTGAAACCTAATCCCCAAGGTGATGCTATTAAGAGGTGAGGTTAGGTGGGGTTATAGGGAGGTGACTGGGTCATGGGGACAGTACCACAGAGGAAGTCATTCATCCCTTCCCCCATGTGAGGACACAGTAAGAAGCTACCATCTACAAAGCAGAGAACTGGTCATCACCAGACACTGAATTGCCAGAACCTTGATCTTAGACTTTCAGGCCTCCTGAACTGTGAGCAATAAATTTCTGTTGTTTATGAGCCACCTGGTTTATGGTGTTTTTTGCTACAGCATCCTGAACAGACTAACACAATGCTAAGTAAAAATGTGCATGTACTTCAGAAGATAGAAAATGCCCTACAAAATTAAGTTTACTTATCTTGCAGTCAATCATTTATTGTGAGAAAAGAGGGAGATATAATGAATTGTCACAGGTTTGGTACAAAAACATAAACCAACTTTCTTTTGTATTAGCTTCTGATGGGAAATGTGTTTTGGTTAGCTCAGTAGGTGTGGGATAAATACATTCCCAAATGAAGAAAATCAGCTACTCACCTAGCCAGTCATGGGCCAACAGCATTTATTATGCACTAGTACAGTTAGGCAATGAGGAAGATAAAGATGGATGGAGAAAAAGTCTTGTCACTGATAAGACTGCAATAGATTAGGATAGGTAAAACATAACATAATTACATTGCAAGAAAGAAAGTGAAAAGTGTAAAAGACTATTAGGTGTTTAAAGGAGGGAAGAATTTTTCCTACTTTGGGGGATAGGGTAAGAGATGACAGGATCAGATAAAGCAGTGTGGAGGCAATATTTGTTTGGATCTTAAATTAAGGAGCAACCTGGATTACAAATATTAAAAATAAGAAAGAAAGAATAATCCAGGCAGAGAATATGACAAGTGGCATAGAAGCAGATAAATGAACGCAAAGCAACAAAGCCCAGTGTGATTGGAATGTGTGGGCCTGATTCTTGGGAACTAACCTTAGAAGGTGCTGGAAACTGTGGGAGTCAGTAGAGTTATTGTCATTCTGGAGTCTTATTGAAATGGCTTTTCCTGTTCCCTTTAAATTAGGCGTGGCTGTGTATCTTAATTTGATTTCCCGTAAAGGTGGACCCTGAGACAAAGTCTTGGGTGCAATGTAGCGTATGTGGAAGGTGATCTCAGGAAACAAAAGTGAGGAAATGGTCACGCCTGTAATCCCAGCACTTTGGGAGGCTGAGGTGGGCAGATCACCTGAGGTCAGGAGTTCAAGACCAGCCTGGCCAATATGGTGAAACCCCGTCTCTACTAAAAATACAAAAATTAGCCGGGAGTGGTGGTGGTGCTTGCCTGTAATCCTAGCTACTCAGGAGGCTGAGGCAAGAGAATCACTTGAACCTGGGAGGCAGAGGTTGCAGTGAGCCGAGATTGCGCCGTTGAACTCCAGTCTGGGCGATAAGAGCAAAACTTTGTCTCAAAAAAAAAAAAAAAAAAAAAAAAAAAAAAAAAAAAAACCCAACAGAAAAATAAAACAACAACAACAAAAAAGTGAGGAAGTTGGGCATTGAGACAGGGATGAGGGAAAAGCTAGCTATGGGCAACTGGTGCTCAATTCTAATGAGGCCACTCAGAGAAATAAAGCTAATCTTGCCTCAGAATTGTGTCATAAAAAAAAACAAAAGAGGGATACTGGGGCATTGATCACCAACTACCACCCTCCAGTTGTTGAATGTTGCTGCAGTGGCATTATCATCCTTGTATTTCTGGATTGTGTGAGTGGAACCAGCCCTGGTGTTGGGAAAAGTCCCTGGGAATAGGAGAGAGAAGCAGGCATTTGAGATGGAAGCTGCCAGCTTGCTGGGAACTGCACTGTGCTCCAGGGAAGCTCCAGTAGCTGAGGTGAGGTGGCTCAGGGCCTCACAGTACCTGCCCCAGCACAGACCTTAACGTTGGTCAACAGAAGATGAGCAAAAGTGAGAAATGTCACTTCTGGTGGAAACTTTAAGAAAGAACTCATGATTTCCATATTCCTTCTCCCTGTCGGGGCGACAATGATGATTCAAATGATGGGGGTTCCCTTCACTCGTCCCAGAGTGAGAAGATGTGGGACAGAAGTAGCAACTGACTCACAGTGGACAGACACGTAGCGGGAGTGAGAAATAAACCTATTTCTTATAGGCACACAAGATAAGGGTTGTGATTGGTACAACATAGCCTATCCCAATCTGACTGATGTATATATATTCTGAAGGGATTTGTTTCATGATGATTAATTATGGTAAGATACCACAAAAATCCAGTGGTACAAAGAAGATAGAAATGTTTTCTTTTTTTTTTTTATTATACTTTAAATTGTGGGGTACATGTGCAGAACGTGCAGGTTTGTTACATAGGTATACATGTGCCATGGCGGTTTGCTGCACCTATTAACCCGTCATCTACATTAGGTATTTCTCCTAATGCTATCCCTCCCCTTTGCCCCCTAGCCCCAACAGGCCCTGGTGTGTGATGTTCCCCTCCCTGTGTCCTCATTGTTCAACTCCCACTTGTGAGTGAGAACATGTGGTGTTTGGTTTTCCGTTCTTGTGATAGTTTGCTGAGAATGATGGTTTCCAGCTTCATCCATGTCCCTGCAAAGGACATGAACTCGTCCTTCTTTATGGCTGCATAGTATTCCATGGCGTATATGTGCCACATTTTCTGTATCCAGTTTATCATTGATGTGCATTTGGGTTGGTTCCAAGTCTTTGCTATTGTAAATAGTGCCACAATAAACACACTTGTGCATGTGTCTTTATAGTAGAATGATTTATAATCTTTGAGTATATACCCAGTAATGGGATTGCTGGGTCAAATGGTTTTTCTAATTCTAGATCCTTGAGGAATCACCACACTGTCTTCCACAATGCTTGGACTAATTTACACTCCCAGCAGCAGTGTAAAAGCATGCCTATTTCTCCACATCCTCTCCAGCCTCTGTTGTTTCCAGACTTTTTAATAATCGCCATTCTAACTGGCCTGAGATGGTATCTCATTGTGGTTTTGATTTGCATTTCTCTAATGACTAGTGATGATAAGCATTTTTTCATGTTTGTTGACTGCATAAATGTCTTCTTTTGAGAAGTGTCTGTTCATATCCTTTGCCCATTTTTTGATGGGGTTGTTTGTTTTTTTCTTGTAAATTTGTTTGAGTTCTTTGTAGATTCTGGATATTAGCCCTTTGTCAGATGAGTAGGTTGCAAAAATTTTCTCCCATTCTGTAGGTTGCCTGTTCACTCTGATGGTAGTTTCTTTTGCTGTGCAGAAGCTCTTTAGATTAATTAGATCCCATTTTTCAATTTTGGCTTTTGTTGCCATAGGTTTTGGTGTTTTAGTCATGAAGTCTTTGCCCATGCCTGTGTCCTGAATGGTATTGCCTAGGTTTTCTTCTAGAGTTTTTATGGCTTTAGGTCTTACGTTTAAGTCTTTAATCCATCTTGAGTTAATTTTTGTATAAGGTGTAAGGAAGGGAACCAGTTTCAGCTTTCTGCATATGGCTAGCCAGTTTTCCCAACACCATTTATTAAATAGGGAATCCTTTCCTCATTGCTTGTTTTTGTTGTTTATCAAAGATCAGATGGTTGTAGATGTGTGGTGTTATTTCTGAGGCCTCTGTTCTGTTCCTTTGGTCTATATATCTATTTTGGTACCAGTACCATGCTGTTTTGGTAACTGTAGCCTTGTAGTGTAGTTTGAAGTCAGGTAGCATGATGCCTCCAGCTTTGTTCTTTTTGCTTAGGGGTTGTCTTGGCAATGTGGGCTCTTGTTTGGTTCCATATGAAATTTAAAGTAGTTTTTTCCAATTCTGTGAAGAAAGTCAATGGTAGTTTGATGGGGATAGCATTGAATCTATAAATTACCTTGGGCAGTATGGCTATTTTCACAATATTGATTCTTCCTATCCTTCAGCATGGGATGTTCTTCCATTTGTTTGTGTCCTTCCTTATTTCCTTGAGCAGTGGTTTGTAGTTCTCCTTGAAAAGGTCCTTCACATCCCCTGTAAGTTGTATTCCTAGATATTTTATTCTCTTTGTAGCAATTGTGAATGGGAGTTCACTCATAATTTGGCTCTCTCTTTGTTATTTGTATTTCGGAATGCTTGTGATTTTTGCACATTGATTTTGTATTCTGAGACTTTGCTGAAGTTGCTTATCAGCTTAAGGAGATTTTGGACTGAGATGATGGGATTTTCTAAATATAAAATCATGTCATCTGCAAACAGAGATAATTTGACTTCCTCTTTTCCTAACTGAATACACTTTACTCTTTTTTTCCTTTTTCTTTCTCCAGAAACAGGGTCTTGCTTTGTAGCCCAGGCTGGAGTGCATTGGTGTGTGATCATAGTTTGAATGCCTGGGTTCAAGTGATCCTCCTTGAGCCTTCCAAGTAGCTGGGATTACAGGCATGCACCAGTACGCCCAGCTAATTTTTACATTTCTTATGGAGATGGGGTTCTTGCTATGTAGCCCAGGCTGGTCTGAACTCCTGACCTCAAGCAATTCTCCTACTTTGGCCTCCCAAACTGCTGGGATTACAGGTGTGAACCACTGTGCCTGGCCTAGAAGTGTATTTCTAAAGTCTGGTTAAAGAGGGGGTCTAGGTTCCTTTTTCATGTTCCTTTGTCACTTCCTATGTAGGAGTCAGGAAGCTTATTCTGCAGAGGGCCAGATAGTAAGTATCTTAGGTTTTGTGGGCCATTTGGCCTTTTTGTTACAACTACTCCAACTCTGTTGTTGGAGAGGCAAGCAACCATACACAGTGTAAATGAATGGGTGTGGCTGTGTTTAAAGAAAACTTTATTTTTTATTTACAAACATAAACAGCAGACCAGATTTGGCAAGCAACATGGGAAGACAACTCATAATTGAACACTGAGAACTAGAATCAGAACTGGAATGAGATTTGGATGTTCTAGTAGCTGATGATAGCCAGATGTGTCTGTTTCTACAAAAGGGATGTATCTGCCACATAGGTCTGATTATGATACTTTCTCCTTGAATTGCATCTCTCTGGTACTCCTTTATTTAGCATATTCCCCATACTCCCCATGCTAAATAACTCTTCAGCTTGGTGGCCAATTTGTTTAAGGTAATGATTCATATCTGTGTTCTGGTTCATTATGTGATCTCATTTTTAGGTTCTTGGAGAGTTCCTCATTTTTTCCATTGGCTAGCAGCCAATAATTTTATATTTTTTATTGAAAAATAAAATGTAAAATGTCTAACCATAAGAATAAGAAGATATAGGTGAATGTGTAGTATTTTGATAGGAAAGCAGGTTTAAAAGCAACAACAACAACAACAACAACAACAAAATCTTATTATTACTAGTCAAATGTAATGAATAGAAAACAGATTATTTTAAAATAAAAACTTCTCCATGCAAGCCGACTACATAACATTAAATGTAAATCAAACACAGAAAAAAATTGGAACAGATGACAAATGAAATCATTACGAAATCCTAAAATAGCTTTCATATATAAATAGCTCTAATGAACAAATAAGAAATCTTATAGATAATTGTGGAAAGAACATGTGCAAGTGATTCATGAACACATGTTGTTAATAGATATCAATAGTTATTATACATGCTATTAATAGCTAATAATCATATAAAAGACTATTTGACTTCCAGGGAAATGATAGAAAGGCAAAGGCAAATGGGAGATTGGGGGCCATTGTGGCAGAGACAGACAGTGCTCACAAATGTTCCATGTACTCTTGATATTTCCAGCCCTTCTTTGTAGTGAGGCTGGGTCATGTGACTGGTTTTGGTCAATGGACTACGAGCAGATGTGATCTTGGCATCTGGGTCGAGGCAGTTAAAAACCAGGGTGCTTCCTCCAGCCCCCTCTGCTGCCTGCAGCGATCTTGGAGTCTACACATTCCAGATGCTGTAGCTGCAAGATGGAGGAGTGGGGGATAAGCTTTTATGGTGTTAAGCACCAAAATTTCAGCAATAAGCTTGGTGTGTTATAGAAACAGAGAGAAAGCCAATAGGGCTGGACCACAGTGGACTGGGGAGAAAGTGGCAAGAGATTATGTTGGAGAGAGAGGCAAGAGCTGTGTGGCTAACGGGGAAGAGTTTAAATTTGATTTTTAGTGCGATGGAAAGCAATGTATCAAGAATGCGCCTTAAGAACCTTAAAATTGTCCCCACTCTCTGATCCAGAAATATGCAGAATCTATTCCAAAGATTCCAAGAAAAAAATCTGTAATGTAGTCAAAGATTTATATATAGCAGCATTTTTTTCTAAATTATAATAGCAAAAGTTGAAAAAGCTTAAATGTCTAAAAATACAGGAATGATTAAAGCATAATATTGCTATTATTAAATAGATCTTTTCCTGAATGATTTTAAAGATAGCAATTCTTATTTTGCATTCACAGTAGCAACGAAACTTAAAAATAAGGTAAGGAAGATGTAGAAGATCTTTAGTGGAGAAAGGAAAGGCTGACCTGAATTAATGGAGGGAAATACCAAGTTTTTGTATGCAAGAGTTTGATATTGTGAAAGTGTTGCTTCTTCCCTATTCAATTGTCAATCAATACAATTCTAATGAACTTTCCTAGAAAATTTTAACTGAATTTCACAAGCTTGAGTCTAAAGTTCATCTAAAGGAAAAAAATGTGCAAGAAAAACTAAGAATAGTTTGAGAAAAGCACAATGTGAACTCTTGTATAGCTATGGACATTGGCTCAATAGAAAAAATAGGAATCCAGAAAGAGACCTATGTTTATGTGACAATTTAGAGCATGACAAAACTAGAGTTTCAAAGCAACAGGAGAAAAACACTATACAATAAATGAGTCTGACACAATTGAGTATCCATCCACATTGAAATGTAGTTAGTTCTGTCCCACACACAATACCCAGAAAAATATTCTGAAGAACTTCACCTTTTAAAACAACCGAATGTTAAAGGAGTAGAAGAAAATTTAGGTGCAAATGGCAGCCACAAGTTTCTCATGAAGTTAAATATAGAATTACTGTATAACCTAGAAATTTCATTCCTAGGTATAAACCCAAAAAACTAAAATCAGGGGCTCACATAGAGCCTTGCACACCAATGCTCATAGCAGCATTATTCACAGTAACCAAAATGTGGAAACAACCCAAATGTCCATCAATAGACGAATGGACAAGCAAAATGTGGTAAATACATAATATGGTTTGGATATTTGTCCCCTCCAAATCTCATGTTGAAATGTGATTCCCAATGTCGTAGGTGGGCCGGATGGGAGGTGTTTGGGTCGTGTGGGCAGATCCCTCACGAATGACTTGGTGCCTCCCCTGTGGTAATGAGTTCATGCGAGATCTGATTGTTTAAAAGAGCCGGGGCATTTTCTCCTTGCTCTCTTGTTCCCTCTCTTGCCAGGGATACAACATCTCTCCTTCGCTTCCACCATGACTAAAAGCTTCCTGGGTCTCAGCAGAAGCTGAGCAGATGTGGGCATCATGCTTGTACAGCCTGCAGAACTGTGAGCCAAATAAACCTCTTTGTAGATTACCCAGCATCAGATATTCCTTTTTATCGCAATGTGAATGGACTCACACAATACATACAATGGAATATCATTCAGTCTTAAAAATTAGGAAATTCTGACATATGCTACAACATAATGAGGACATTATGCTAAGCGAAACAAGCCAATCACAAAAAATCAAATATTGTATTTTTCCACTTATATGAGATCCTTAGAGCAATCAAATTCATAGAGACAGAAAGTAGACCAGTGGTTTCCAGGGGCTGGGAAAGTAGGGAGTTGTTTTTTTTTCTTTTTTCTTTTTGAGATGGAGTCCTGTTCTCTCGCCCAGGCTGAAGTGCAATGGCGTGATCTCGGCTCAAACTCCTGACCTCAAGTGATCCACCCAGCTCGGCCTCCCAAAGAGCTGGGATTACAGGCATGAACCGCCGCTCCCAGCTCGGGAGTTCTTGTTTAACAGGTAAAGAGTTGCAGTTGGGATGACGAAAAAGTTCTGGAAATAGACGGTGGTGATGCTTGCACAACCTGTAAATGTACTTAATGCTGAAATGTGGTAATTAAAAATGGTTAAAATTGTAAATGTTTAGTTATATATATTTAGCATAATAAAATGTAAAAGATCTATAAACGATGTACACTAGGGGAAAAAAGGCAACCATAAAGTTCAGGGGCTGTGTATCAGAGATGAACACTGTTTCATATTACAGGGAGGCTTTGAGAGGCAGAAGTTCCTAGGTCATTGAGAATGAATGCAAATAGAGATTGGATAGAGATTAAAATTGACAATATAAAAATGTAGCTGTATATATAAAATATATAAATATTAAATGACAATTTAAAATGTAGAAATTTAAATTGACAATATAAAAATGTAGAAAAAGAAAAAAGCTGAAAAAAGGGAAAATTTTCAAAGAAGTAGTGTGCTTAAGTTTTTAAAAATGGAAAACAATGAAAAGGAGCAGATTTCTATTGAGTATGACCCACATAAGATATGCAAACAGGGCACTGCAAATTGTTTATTTAATGAGGATTTAGTTATTGGTCAAAAAAAGAGAAGAAAGAGAGTCAGAGCATTTTTCTAATCACATTCATAACTTGAACATGCCAGAAGAAATCCTGGCAAACTTGCAACTTCATATTCTTCCCTGAATGAAGATTTAATTGCAATCGTGAAATGTCACTTGTACACAAAAAGCCCCACATGCAATTACTACAATGGAACAAAAAGGCTGAATAAACCATGAACAATCAATAGTATTCCATGCAGATAAGTCAGTGCTGATAGAGAACACTGGCGTGATGTTCTTCAAAACAAAGCACAACAAAGACTTCTGAGGCACAATATTTACTAAAAAAAAGAAAATTTTCTGAGTTCGCTAGAAATAATTTCAAAATTTGAATGGCCATAAGAAATTGTAAAATAAATTATCACTCTTTAGGATGGAGAATTCAATATGTAATGATTAATTTAACAGGTAATTAAGTGAGACAAAATGCCACACATAAAAATTTAAAAGGTATATATTACTCAGTTCAATCAGATTGTGGCAGGGACAAAATGTTACACAACTAACATTTGTTGTACATATGGTTGAACCAGAAGACAAAAACAAGAAGGTTGAAATGAATATTTCATGGATTCTACACCTGTTGTAAAGTGTACTTTTTTTTTTTACTTAATTGAAGAATCAAAAAATCTTCTTTAGATAATAGGCATTAATTTAAAAGACTGGTGAGGGCAGCGTAAGGCAGTGGTGTTGATGTGGCCGCAAAAAAAAAAAAAAAAAAAAAAAAAAAAAAAACCTGGGCAAGCTAGACTGTGGGCTGAAATATCCAGAACCAATCTTTGTGCCAGGTACTGTACATAGTTAGAATTCATTACTAGCAGGCATGGCCTCAGCTGTGCCAATTATAATTACATTTTTGGGGACTAATTCAGAGATTATGTCTGATTATGTCTGATAATCTCTTCACCAGTATAAATTGGCATATTTTGAAGAAATTCATATAAAATTTGATCCTGCAATCACTCTCAGATAACATGGTTGGGAAATGTGAAAGCAATTAGATTTAATTTAGATACGATGCAAGATGCATTAGAAGAGTTAGACATAACAGCAGAAGATTCTCAAATAGAGTGATTGTAGACTTTGAGAAAAAAGGTAATATTAAATTTGTACCATAAACATTTAGTATGAACTGATGTTTGCAAAAGGTCACAAATCCAAAAGGATCTAAGTTAGCTATTCACTTTTAAAAGGATTGAAAATATCTTAAAAACTTTCAGAAAATACTTTTTTAAAAATAAAAATGTCATGAGAAATATGCAATAAAATGATATTGCAATAAATAGTCATGCATTGCTTGATGATGGGGATAGGTTAGGAGAAATGCATTGCTAGGTGATTTCACTGTTGTGCAAACATCATAGAGTATACTTATGCAAACTTAGATGGCATAGCCTGCTTTGCATCTAGCCTATAAGGTATAGCCTATTGCTTATAGGTTACAAAGCTGTACAGCATGTCACTGTATTGAATATGGTAGGCAATTGTAACATGATGGTGAGTATCTGTATATCAAAACATAGAAAAAGTACAGTAAAAATACATAAAATATTTTAAAACATGGTACACTTGTATGGGGTACTTATCAAGAAAGGAACCTGAAGGACTAGAAGTTGCTCTAGGCGAGTCAGTGAGTGAGAAGTGAGTGAATGTGAAGGCCTAGGACATTGTTGGACACTACTGCAGACTTTATAAACACTGTAGCCTTATGCTACATTAGACTTAGAAAAATATTTGTCTTTTTTCAATAACAAATTAGCTTACTGTGACTTTTTTACTTTACAGACTTTTAAATGTTAACTTTTGACTCTTTTATAATAACATTTAGCTTTAAACACAAACACCTTTTAGAGGCTGAGGCAGGCGGATTGCTTGAGCCCAGGAGTTAGAGACCAGCCTGGGCAACATGACGAGATCCCTTCTCCACAAAAAATACAAAAATTAGTCAGCTCTGGTGGCTCATACCTGTTGTCCCAGCTACTAAAGAGGCTGAGGTGGGAGGATCACTCCAGCCTGGGAGGTTGAGGCTGCAGTGAGCCATGACTATACCACTGCACTCCAGTCTGGGCAACAAAGTGAGAACCTGTCTCAAAAATAAAAGTAAAATAAAAATAAATAAATAAATAAATAAATAATAAATAAATAAATGAAAGAAAAAAGCACCCACAAACACATTATATAGCTGTAAAAATGATTTTCTTTCTTAATATCCTTACTCCAAAAGGTTTTTTTCCATTTAGTAATTATTTTCTCTTTTTTCTACTTTTTTTTTTTGAGATGGAGTCTCACTTTGTCATCCAGGTTGGAGTGCAGTGGCATGATCTCGGCTCACTGCAACCTCCTTCTCCTGGGTTCAAGTGATTCTTCTGCCTCAGCCTCCCGAGTAGTTGAGATTACAGGAATAGGCCACCACGCTCAGCCAATTTTTGTTTTATTTGTAGAGATGGGGTTTCACCGTGTTGGCCAGGTTGGTCTCAAACTCCTGACCTCAAGTGATTCGCCGGCCTTGGCCTCCCAAAATTCTGGGATTATAGGCATGAGCCACCACACCCGGCTCTTTTTTTTTTTTTTTTTTTTTTTTAACTTTTAAACTTTAAAAATATCATTGTCTTTCACTTTCACATCTTGTCCCACTAGAAGGTGTTCAGGGGCAATAGCACACATGGAGCTGTCATCTCCTATGATAATAATGTCTTCTGGGATAACTCCTGAAGGATCTGACTGAGGCTGTTTTACAGGTAATTAAAAAAAAAAAAAATAGAAGCAGTACACTCTAAATTAACAACAAAAAGTATAGTATAGTAGATACACAAACCAATAACATAGTTGTTTATTAACATTATCAAGCATTATGTGCTGTATATAAATGTATGTGCTCCACTTTTAAATGGCTGGCACTGCAATAGGTGTATTTACACCACATACATGTGAGTAATGTATTGTGCTATGATTTTACGATGGCTACAATGTCGCTAGGTAGTAGGATTTTTTTAGCTCCATTATAATTTTATAGGGCCATGGTCCCTGGTTGACCAAAATATCATTAGATAGTGCATGTTTATAAGGCCAGGTGTGGTGGCTCACGCCTGTATCCCAGCACTTTGGGATGCTGAGGTGGGCCAATCACGAGGTCAAGAGACCATCTTGGCCAACATGGTGAAACCCTGTCTCTACTAAAAATGCAAAAATTAGCTGGGCAACATGCCTGTATAGGTGCATACCTGTAGTCCCAGCTACTCAGGAAGCTGAGGCAGGAGAATCGCTTGAACCCATGAGACAGAGGTTGCATTGAGCCGAGATTGTACCACTGCACTCCAGCCTGGTGACAGAGCGAGACTCTGTCTCAAAAAAAAAAGTATGAAAATGAAATGGCAATTGTAATCATCATATCTGGAAATATTCTCAAAGCCATTTGAATAGATTCAAGGATGACAATAATTCATTGCATATTTTAAATTTTTATTTATGTAGCTATCTTTTAATATTTGAACTCAGAATCTCTAAGGATTTTAGGAAGCTAAAACAAAAAAAAATCCTCCTGAAATAGAGTGAATGAAATGTTTGCAAATGCATGTATCCATTGTGCAGATATTCATGATTCCTAAAGCACAGAGGCATATAGGTAAATGATGCTCATGACTCGGACAATGCTTACTGAATGCTTACTGCATGTCAGATATTGTGTTAGTGCCAGGGAGATGATGGATAAACAAAATAGACATAGTCTCTGCTCTCTATATAACTTACATGCTAGTAGGGAATATAGATGTGTAGACAGCAATTTTTAGATGGTGTGCAGGAAAACAGGATGAGGTGAATCCAGGGAGCTCACAGACAGAGAAGGGACACTTCATTCTGTCTTGGTAGCAAGGAATAGTAGATTATAACATGAAGAACTAATAAAGGGATGAAAGAGCATTGAAGACCAATAAGAGAGGCTTGTTCTCTTTGCTCTAGATTCTTGCATATATTATGGTCTCTGCCTGGAGTCCTGTGACAGTCACGCTAGGCACTAGGTGGTGCCTGGACTAGGCATGTTTTGAGGTGGCTGCTTTTCTCATATGCTTTTCTCTGGGATCTGACTATTCCTCTCATCTCTTAGCCACGCATGTGTGGTATCATCTCCATCCTTTCTTCCTTTTTCCCGTACTTCCTGTCTCCCATTGTTCTTTCCTTCTTCTTTCTACCCTACCTGTTACACCTGATTGCAACTAGAGTTACTCATATCATTGGCTGGTCATTAACCAACCAGTGTCTGTCTCCCCATATCTCTAGAGACTTGGAAGTTGTAATACAGGAGTTATTAAGAAATTATTTTTAGGCGGCTAGAAAGGGTGAAAGTTTTCCGTGGAATTTTCCTTCACTAAAAAGCAACCCCCAAACTATTTTTTCTCTAGCAGAAAGCAGCCTGAGAAGTCAAGCATAGACATGCAAAATAGAAGCTTTTATATGTAAATGACAGCAGCTGTATCTGCAAGCCAGGTACATTCAATATGGCGTCTCCCGCCCTCTTTTCCTTGTCATCACGTGTGCCGGGTGTCATGGCAGCCTCCGGATAAAACCACGTGTACAGATATCATGGCCGCTGCCAGGTGGAGGCCGTATTTGCATAATAAAAGACTAGGGTGGGAGGGCCAGCCTTTTTGTGGGCTATGTAAATAGTACACCTGGTCAAGCCAATGCCCTGCGCCCTATGTAAATCAAACATCGCCGCCTGAAGCCTCTGTACAAACCAATTGCCTTCCGCCACAGAAGACAAACCCTCTTTTGGTCGACCCGCTTACTCAATCAATATGAGGAAACTTTTTCTCTCCCTTTTCTTTTTCTATTACACTTTCTGCTCCTGAACCCACTCCTCATGTATGTCCGTGTCCTGAATTCTTCTCGACTGAGACCAAGAGCCAGGGTATATACCGCAGACAACGGAGCCGTTTCAGTAAGAGGCACAGCAACTGCATTGAAACACGGTCTGTTGAGTAAACAAATAATTACCCCTCAACTTGATCCATGGGAACTCAAAGTACATTTTTGGAGCTTTCAGAACCAACGACGCTCATATCTTTATTATGTCATCATAAAAATTGTCTTTATGAAGTATATGAAAATGATGCTAACTATAACCATATTATTCTGTTTCATAACCAGCAACAATGCATTAGTTCCCTCAACCAAATCATAAACTGTTAATATAGGAATGGATGCATTTATTAAAAACAGACATTTGTGTTCAATTTAGTATTCAACAAAGATTTGTTAGGTAATCTAAAATGAAGTTAATATAATTTTAGCTAAATTTTGAACTATTACATATGCTTTTAAAATGAGGCTTGAAGGGAAGAAGGATTGACTTTTAATTGTGGTATCAGTAGTGAAACTGTTGTAGATTTCTGTTTCGGAGTTAAAAAAAATTGTTGAGTGGTGATATAGCAGAATGTAACAGATATTGCCAAAATCTGCTGCCTAACAAACTGTTCCAAAACTCGGTGGCTTAAAATGATAATTCTCATGAATCTGATGTTAAGGGTGGTTTGATCTGAGCTGGGCTAGACTAGAGAGACTTGACTCTGCTCCATGTCTCTGATCCTGCCCAGGGACAAGCAGACTAGCCCAGGTATGTTCTTCTCATGGTGATGAGAGGCAAAGAGAGCAGATACACACTTACAGGATCTCTCAAGGCCAAGGTTCAAAACTGGCAGCCTGTCACTCCATCTCATTCTATTGCCCAAAAGGTGTCTGAAGGCCATACCCAGAGGGAAGGGGAAGTGATGTATGCCATTGCATACTGAGAGGGCCCTGCAAGGTTTTATTGGAAGATCATGTAGACAAGGAGGGTGATGAAGAAGGGACAGCGATATAATCCACACACACAAACTGCCTAGTTATTCAACAAACTCGCTTCTCTTCTTCCTGGAGCCCACAGTTACGCGGTCTTTCCTTGCCTCTCACGCTGTAATGTCTGGCTATGTAACTGAGTTCTTGCCAAGGGGATGTGAAGCAGAAATGACTTGGCCCATAAAAATTTCTAATGAGAACTCTGTGCTATTTCCCCTTTCTTTGACTACATGCAGACAAACTAAGAAAACTTGAAAGCCACATGTTGATTATAGTCAGAAGCATAAGATGAAGGAGGCTGTGTCCAATCAGCAACTTCCTTTTGAACTTTGAGAAGCAAATAAGCTTGTATTGTGCTGGCACCATTACTTATTTTGGGGTTTGTTTATGATAGCAACTAGACTGGCTTACCCTAAATGATACATGTGATGTGTCTGGAGAAAGGCTCTAACAGTGCCTCCGGATTTCCTTGAGAGCACTTTAGACACATTGCCCTAATGCTTATTAGGTTCAGCTTTCATTTCTTATGGGTAGCTTCTCCATATTTGCCAAAATCAGGAAGGAGAAACCTTGATTATCCTGAGGTTGGGGAGATATTCCTCCTGGTAACCAGGGCAGAATATAACACTGTAGTGCAACATCAACACTTCGGTGACCAAAATAAGTTCCTGCAACAGGTCAGGGATGGAATTGGCTTTCAGTTTCAATTAGGCCTTTTATTGCTTCATTACTTCCTTGATTCCATCAGATTCCTTTAGTGGGAAAAAAGGAGGAGGAGAAGTATTAGGAGAAGGATTGTGTGGAAAAGTAAGCTTTATTTCAAGGCATTGACAAACTGGTAGGAAGGAGCACAGAGTTACTTGTCTATGTGTCTATGTAGCAAGGGCTCAGTTAGGAGTCCCACCAATTCCTGCCTGAGGCCTGCTCAATTTCCTCTTTGGGCTGAAACTAAAAAGTAGGCTTGCAGGTGCCAGTGATATCTTTGTTATCCAAACATGCTCCAAGTCCAGGAAAGAGAACACCTGGGGGTCACATTATTGAGGGATTTGCTTAATTATTAAAATAAATATTTACATTGAGAATACAGTTAAGTTAGTAGCTTTCTTTGCACGCTCACAGTTTTTAAAAGAGCCACAGGGTTTTCATTCATGTTTTAAGCAATTGAGTTGGTAAAAATCCTGTCTCCATTTTCTCAGAGATGGATTACATTCAATTACTCCTCACAACAGCCAACTGGAAGATTATCACATTGCTTTTGAAGTACTGGTTGGGCTGGCATCTGTGATGGTAGCAAAATAAATGAGATTTCGATGTAACCCATGCTGATGCTGGGTGCGTTTGTTAGCCTGGCCCCTGTTCTGATACGCCACAATACAGCAGGTCAGCTGGTCACGCTCCTTAAGGAGCTACTGGGTAGTTGATTGATGTATTTGTCCATTGTCACACTGCTATAAAGAACTACCTGAGGCTGGATAATTTATGAAGAAAAGAGGTTTAATTCACTGACAGTTCCACAGGCTTGATAGGAAGCATGACTGGGAGGCCTCAGGAAACTTACAATCACGGCAGAAGGCGAAGGGGAAGCAAGCACCTTCTTTACAGGGTGGCAGGAGAGAGAGCAAAAGAGGAGGTGCCACACACTATCAAACCATCAGATGTCATGAGAACTCACTATCATGAGAACAGCAAGGGGGAAATCTGCCGCCATGATCCGATCACCTGTCACCAGGTGCCTCCCCTAACATTGGGAATTACAACTTGAGATGAGATTTGGATGGGGACACAGAGCTGAATCATATCACTTGACTTCTGCCTTGCCCCTCAGCCAGTCTGGTACGAAGGCCACCTACATCCTGAGGCGCCTCAGGAACCTCGGACCACCACGTGTCTCAGTCAGCCAATCAGCCACTAGGGCATGCGTATTTCATCTGGCAACATGTGCTGGGGCCTGCCAGGCTGTGTCCTTTGCCAAGGCCCAACTCACACCAAGAGTCCTTTCCTTTTACAGGAAATGCCAGGGATGCTCTTGTTTGGAATTAGAATGTCTATTTTATTTTAGAGTTTGGTTTTAAATGTGCAATCCATTCCAAGTTTTAAAGCATTATCCATTTGGGCATATCATCTTCAACAGTCATAAAAAGGCTTTCTATTTTTTTTATTTGAAACAATTTTGCCTCCTAAAGAAGCATCCCATATTTATAAGAGATAATACCTCCTACCACATCCATCAAATAAGATTTCCCCCTAGTGTCTAATGTTAGAATGCTACGCCTCTAAGTTCTTCTTCAGATTCTTTTTTCTATTTAGTAACAAGTAGAATGTACTCATTACATCAACAGACCTAGGGATAAACATTTGGAAATCACTTCATTTTATGAGTTAGAGAAAACACATAATCATCTAGTTTACTAGACATTCACCAATGCCTCCTTGGTGGCATGACATATAGAAGAAAAGGAGATTAGTATTGAAGATGAAAATAGCTTTATCGTGGGCAGAGTGGCAATTAGAATTTTTGTCTCCAGACCATATGGGTTCTTATTATAATTCCCTTTCTGTCCCTCTCTCTCCTGGAGTCCTCTAATCCTGGTGGGTTGTTCCTCACAGTTAACAATAATGGTTACCATTTAGTGAGCACTCACCAGGTCTCAGGCATTTGACATACACTTGCTTATTTAATTCTAAAACAAAAATCCTGAGTTGGATGCTGTGATCCCCATTTTACAGATGGGGAAACTGAGGCATGGCCAGTAAGAGATTGGGCCATTGCTGAAACTCAGTCTGATTCCAGAAGTTGAGCTCTTCTCCACTGTGCTATATGCTAAGAACTAAGTCATAATTTTCAAGGTTGGTTAATCTTTTATTCCACAAGGAAGATCAATTCTGTTAGGAATCTCCAATGACTTTGTCTTGGCTGAGTTGTTGGTGTCAGCTAGATGAAGATGCCCCCTTCTTAAGTTCTCTTCCCTTCTCTATAAAATATATTCACTAATTAGTAGTAATAGTGGACACAAACATTTCCAACTTTCTCTTATGATTCAGGCCCATGAAAAGCTAGATTCTTATTGTCCAATTGCATATAGCCTCAGAGGTCATAATATTTACTGTTAATATCAGGTGTTTTCAATCTATTTTCAATGGGAATCAAGCTAGTATTCAGTGAGAGTGCACTAGAACTCTGGCTATCCTCATTATTAAAATTATACAATAGCCATCACCCCAATTCTCTCACACAATCTAGGAAATTGAAGGCTAAATTTGGCAACTGCAGAGTTAATGTCTGGCACAGTGGGGGCCTTCTGGACTCTACTAGTGCTCTGCAGCCAATGTCCATTGTGAAGATTTGGTGTCTGCCACATATTCTCACTTAGAAGTGGGAGCTAAACAATGAAAACACATGGATACATGGTGGGGAACGACACACACTGGGGCCTGTCGGCGGGGCAGGGGGTGGTGAGGAAAGGAAATAGTCAATGCTATTGGCTATTCAGGAAGAATAGCCAATATTCAGGAGGAACAGCCAATGCATGCTGGGCTTAACACATCAGTGATTGGTTGATCTGTGCAGCAAACCACCATGATACACGTTTATCTATGTAACAAACCTGCACATCCTGCACATGTACCCTGGAACTTAAAAGTTGGAGGAAAAAAGACAGCTAGATTTGGTTTCAGGACCACTGGGTTCTAGATCCTTATTCTCTCCAAAAGTGGGAACTTGATTAAGTTGCTCTATTGCTCTGAACCTCCATTAATTCACTATAAAGTGGAGAAAACAATCTCTGCTCTGCCCTTGTCATTGGGCTGAGGGTAGGATCATCGGAAAGAAAATGGCTGAAAACCTGCTTACAAACTGGAGGAGTCTCATTCTCAGCTCAGGGGGCCATGAGTGACCTCTGGGTCCTGTTAGTTAGTGTTCCTCAAAGAATACCTAGGGGTCTGCGGTGTTTTTTCACAAGAAGAGTTAGGTGTTAGATATTTTTGTGAAGTTACTGGTGTTTTGTATTTTAAGTTCTTGTGGAGTATATGATTTCTTTACTTTTGTTCCCTTCTCTTTTTTTCTCCAAATATTCCTCTCAAGCAGTGCATTCATTATTAAAATATAACCAGAGTGTGTGCCAGAAATAACAGCATGAGGGTAGGAAATTGAAGGTTAAAACAAGTATTCTGTTTGTTAATGTTGATTGAGAAGCAAAGTAAAAATGAGACCGCAGATTTAAAATTTATTTCGAAATTCAGTTTCCATCCTCAAACTTATTGCCCTAATATTTACTCATTTTTAAATTTATATTTTGGTCACCTTTCCTACAGCTGAGATCTTTGATTTTTTTTTTTTTTTTTACAAAGGTATTTTAGTTTTTAAATTATTTTCTTTGTTACCATTATTAACACCTTACCATGTTGCAGTTTCACTGTTTCAAAACAAAGATTCTATTAATTTAAGGTTGAACACTTCTTTTCTGTGACATCTTTTTTTCATTTTAAAAAATAGCCTTAGTGAGATATAATTCATATATCATATAATTTACTCATTTAAAGTGTGTAACTCAATGTCTTTTACTATATTCACAGAGATGTGCAACCATCACCATAAACAATATTAGAACACTTTTATCATCCCCCAAAGAAACCTCATATCTTTTAGCAATGACTTCCCATTACCTCCTAATGCTATCTCCACACCCCACCCCAGGCCAGTACAACTGTGAATCAATTTTCTGTCTATAAATTTGTCTATTCTAGACATTTTTTTTTTTTCGTAAGAGAGAGTTCCGCTGTGTCACTCAGGTTGGAGTGCAGTGGCTTGATCTCAGCTCACTGCAATCTCCGCTTCCTGGGTTCAGGCGATTCGCATGTTTCAGCCTCCTGAGTAGCTGGGATTACAGGCATGTGCCACCATGCCTGGCTAACTTTTTACATTTTTTAGTAGAGATATGGTTTCACTATGTTGGCTGGGCTGGCTTCCAACTCTTGATCTCAAGCAATTCGTCTGTCTTGGTCTCCCAAAGTGCTGGGATTGCAGTCGTGAGCCACTGTGCTTGGCCTATTCTGGACATTTTCTATATATGAGATCATATAATATGTGCTCTTTTGTGACTAGCTTCTTTAATTTGGCATAATGTTTTCCAAGGTTCCCATGACATCCTTTTGATAAGAGATCATGTATTGTCTAGGGATAGCTCTTGTGCTTAATTGCTCTTTAAGTGTTTTTGTATATTGCCTCACCAAATAGAACATAAGTACTCAGAAATTGTTTTGACATCTGGGGTTTTGTATGCCTAGAACAGCTCTGCCTCCTGCTGGGAAATGCTCCTTCCAATCTTGTGTTTCAGGGGAGTATGTGAAATGGTCTTTACACAGGCCCTTTCCCCCCCGTCCAGTTTGGGGATGGAAGCCTGACCCTGCTGATACTACCCTGAGATTTTAGAACTGGTAACTGAGACATCAGGTCCCACGGCCTCTCTAGAGCTGGAGACGAGGTGGTCATGTCTCCTGCTGTGTGGAAAAAGGTGGTACGTGGTAAGAAAAACGAAGCTCACACGAAGGGATGAGCCATCTGGGGCCCCTGACAGCATCCACGTTTCTGATGCCATTGTTCTCTGAGACCCAGGTGGGTCCCTGACCCTCCTATGCTGTCTATAGGGCATACTATTATACATTTCATATTTGGTAGTAAGTATTTAGACATGGGAGTGATCACTGCATCTAAAGTACTAGGAAAGGTTCCAAAATGTGGGTCAGCTGCCTCTGGGAGCATCATTTTAATGGGTCATCACAACCTAACTTAATTAATATGTAAGCCTGGTAGGCTTAGCATCCCAGGTATTTCACACTGGCTGACGATGCCTTCCATGAGCAAATTCAAGTTCTCAATTTACATCAGTGAGTTATCACCAAATTTTGTGGGCATTTCTCTGATCGTTAAAAAATGCATTACATAGCACATACCTATATGGAAGACAATCAGATTTTTTCTTCCACATTTCATTGGTTTGAATGAATAGATGTTCTTTCTCATTCAGACTTGCTTAGTTATCATTAAATAAGTAATTGAAAATAGAAGCCAGGGAGAAATTTCAGACATGCAGAACATTTTTCTACTTTAAATGTACCCTTTAGCATTTTCTGCATGCACCAAGTACTGAAAAAAATGAAATGCAAAGTTAATTTATCATGACTTTGTAATATTACACTTATTTATCTACTGTTTAAAGAAAAGGTTTGGGTCTTGACTTAAAACTGAAACTATACATATGTTCTTATTTATTTAGGTGCATGTAAAAGACAAATTCTAAGAAAAGATTCCTGACCCCTCTTACTACACTTTTTCTATGTGACGTGTGTTGCAAAAAGGAAGTGTTGGCATTTGTAACATTTATAGCATCTGTGTGTTTCGTGGAAATTCCCAGCCTTTTTAAATTAATGCTGCTTTTTATTTTACCACTGTTTACAGACAAACCTTCACATCAGGCCTTTTTGCCAACTTATGAAATGGCTGCTTGGGCAATACTTTGAGGGACAAAGATAAGAGAAAGAAAAATATAGATCTGAGAAGAGAGATGGAGAAGAGAAGAATGTGATGGGTCAAGAAGCGAGTAGACTGTGGACACGGTTTCTGACAAGGCAGAGGGCGTGTTCCCAGGGGAAGCTGTAAGAGGCAGGTGGTGCTGATCCCAGCAGGAAAGAGGTCCCTGAATTGGGAGGCGAGCCCCAGGAGCTGTGGGAAGCATTGACTCTTCATCAGGGGTTGTGTTGTTCAATCTTATCTTATGAATTTGCAGTCAGATGGAAGGTTCAGGACTTCACAGATGTGCAAGGTTTCTCATTCGGGTAGAAGAAGAGGATCCAGGTCATTTCTGTGTAAAAGATGACTCAAGGCTGGGAAGACCAAGCGCCCAAAGCTGTGAAGGTTCTGCGAGTCACGGTGATCTCACTGAACAGGGACTTTTCAAGCCACTTCATTTAGGACACTGCTGAGAGGGTAGCAAAGGTGGAGATGGCTGCACTGTAAGCTCCAAACTCAATTTGAATCATAAAAGATTACTTCTATCTGGTTTTTGCACAAGTGTACAGGGGGTTTTGTGTAAAACTTGAGAGGGGAAAAGCATTCTGCTGCTAAAATATGACAAAGTTGGAAATCTTGCCTCAGAGGGTATTTCTTTAGCCTGATGCTTCAAGGGGGCCTGAAACTGTTCTGGAGGGAGCTGAGTGTGCCCATGTGTCTGAGCCTGGGTGGGCTTCCCCTATCTCTCAAGCCACTTTGACTCTGGCTGTCAAGGGTCACTGATGTCACTGTGAGCCATGGAAGAGGACAAAGAGAAAGTACTTCCTGGGAAGAAGAGGGTGAGGCAATAGGAGGTGTTACAAGGAAGGACCTATAGCAGGAAATGCTCCTCAGAGAGGCCAAAATGATGTCACTGGACCATGAGCCCAACAGCAGTCAGAAGCCAAGTGTCACAGAGGACAAATATGCAAGCTTGAGTCTTGCATATTGTCTAACAGAACTTGTGGTCCAAAGGGCCAGTTATTTTATTTCACTTAATTTTCTGTCAATAGGGCTGGCCAAGGACTGACCTATAAAACTGAGTGAGACCTAGGGACAGGGAAATGAATGTATTTTGACCTCAGCCAAGAAACCAGACCCAAGTTTAATCAATAGCTTGATTCAAGTTGTGTTTCCATTTTGTGCTAATGACCGCATCGTCTCTGGTAGGGAGGTAAGAGGGGTCTTTGAAACTCCCCTCATTCCCCACCCTCCATCTCTTGCATGAGTTCCTGCAGGTCCAGCCAGCTTGAATGGGGTGTTGACACGGTTTGGATGTTTGTCCCCTCCAAATCCCATATTGAAATGTGATTCTTTTTTTTTTTTTTTTTTTTGAAATGTAAAGAAAAAATTTATTGAAGATCTGAAAAACAATTCCTAAAAGATTGACTTTTCCAGAAAACTAGCTACACAATGCATTGCGTCTATCATGTTAAAACGTGCATTAGACACAAATACAAAAACCATGAAACAAGCCACCATTCTTCAACAATTTGAGCAAAGATAAAATGCCTAAGTAACAACATGGATGACTTGCAAAGGATGGGCTCTTTACTTCAAGCACCATTAAAAAAAAAAAAAAAAGAGGAGCACAAATGGATGAGTGTGTTCAGTTATATACACTGAATTGAACCTTTGGCACTAGGAATCAGAGCATTTTGTCATATAGCATTAACACGTATTATAAAAGTGCGTAGTGTCAAAGGAATAGAACCACCAGCATTCAAAAGCAGCTTTGTCAACTAGGCAATAAAACACTCTACAGCATATCCCTCTGTTGTCCATCATTGAAAACACTGGCAGCAAATTTGAAATGAAAAAAAAAAGAAAAGAAAAGAAAAGAAAAGAAAAAAGGAGCTATTACTCCTTTTATTTTCTCTGTTTAAAAATCAAACAGAAAACAAACATCAATTGTTATACACTAACATCTTCAAAGCACATCGTTTGTACAAGAGATAGACTAAGAACAAAAATGTGTTTACGGAGATCCAAACATAACCGAGTGAGAGTGCCTCTCACACAGCTTTCCGATGGTACTCAGGAGGAGCCACTTCGTAATCGCTGGCACTAAACAAAGTTGCAGAATTCTTTGCCAGGTACTTTAGGAAATCGTGAAGATAATTGAGTAATAAAGCAAGGCTCTTCTCATCCAGAGGTGTATAGGCCAACATTGCTCCAATTCGTACAAATAATCTGAGGAGATGTGGCGCTCCATACACCTGGGACATGGGTGCATCGGGATGATCTGCAAGAATTTCGGCATACTGTGGTCTCTCAAATTTGTAGAGTAGCTGGGTGCCCAACATTACATTGAAGTATTCTTTTATCCCTGCCACAACTTCATTAACCGCATACTCCTTATTATCTGTGTTTCCACGAGATTTCTTGTAATTTGCATAATCCTCAAGAATGGAATCCACATTCTTCTTGGCAGGAAGATAAAAGAGCTGTTTTTGCCTGGTAATTAAGTCCCAGTCATCAACAAGCCACGGTTTTAGCTCTTCAGGAATCTTTACTTTAACTTCAACTCTGTTCATGAATGTTTCCTCATTTTCAACAGTAGGATCTACCCGGGCCCTTTTCTTCCGAGGAGGCTGAGGGGTCTCACTGGTACTGCCACCATCTCCATTTCCAGGTGTTTTCTGTTTGTTCTTTTTTGTTTTCACTTCAACATTTTTCTGTTGCAGACCAGATGTCTTCTTTCCTGGGGCAGCCCCTCTCATCTTCCCCTCTGCATACTACTCCTGATTGGCTTTTTGAAGTTCTCGCTGTTTCTGCAAATTGGTGTCCACGTATTTGAGTACTCTGCTCTCTGGAACCCACTCATCCTTTTTATTCCAACCACTGTAATGTATAAAGTATTTCACTTGTTTGTCCTTTATGGCAACCTTTACACACTTTGCTTCATAAAGAAGAGGCCCATGAAAGCACAGCACTCGCTCACCCTCCTGGAATTTAGGCTTCGGGTCCTGCTTCGGCGCCATTTATAAATGATTCGCCGCCTCCTCCTTCTCCCACCACCCCCGACTACCGCCCCCTACTCTCTACCCCACCCAACTCCCGAAATGTGATTCTTAATGTTGGAGGAAGGGTCTAGGGGGAGGTATTGGATCAGGGAGATGGATTCCTCATAAATGGGTTGGCACCATCCCCTTGGTGATAAGCGAGTTCTTGCTCAGTTAGTTCATGCGGGAGCTGGTTGTTTAAAAGTCTGGGAACTTACCTCCCTGAATCTCTTGCTCCAGCTCTTGCCATGTGATGCGCCTGCTCCACTTTGCCTTCCACCATGACTGTAAGCTGCCTGAGGCTTCACCAGAGGCAGATGCTGGCAGCATGATTCCTGTAGAGCCTGAAAACTGTGACCCCAAATGAACCACTTTACTTCATAAGTTACACAGGTATGACCTAGAATTGAAGGGTCTCAGCACCACAGAAGACACAAGGAACTTCTGAAGAACGCAGATCCCTAGCCGGGGAAGTCAGAGAACCACCTGCTTAAGAAATGCTTTTCTTTTCTTTTTTTTTTTTTTTGAGACGGAGTCTCGCTCTGTCGCCCAGGCTGGAGTGCAGTGGCCGGATCTCAGCTCACTGCAAGCTCCGCCTCCCGGGTTTACGCCATTCTCCTGCCTCAGCCTCCCGAGTAGCTGGGACTACAGGTGCCCGCCACCTCGCCCGGCTAGTTTTTCGTATTTTTTAGTAGAGACGGGGTTTCACCGTGTTAGCCAGGATGGTCTCGATCTCCTGACCTCGTGATCCACCCGTCTCGGCCTCCCAAAGTGCTGGGATTACAGGCTTGAGCCACCGCGCCCGGCCAGGAAATGCTTTTCTTAATGTATCATTTGAAAAGTGCAGGCTCTTGGGCGTACCTAAAGTCCACTGGATGAGCATTTCTGGGGATGGAGTCCAGGAATGTGCATTTACACCTGTGAAAGGAAAATAAAAACTCAGGACTCCAATCACTCTACCAAAAGAAAAAATAAATGAAGCTGAAAGCTCAGTCATGCCAGAAACTACCTTTCCTTTTGTCCCTAAGCAGAGAGCTACAGATAAAAGGTTAAGTATCTCCATAGGTAGCTATTCTATGTTCACCTTATCTTACGTAAAGTGCTGAGTTACTGAGCATAAGACAAATATATAACTGACTGTTCCCCTGCCTGCTCCTTTTCTCTTGCAACATGTGGATTGCCATGCCCTCCCTGTTTCCCCTCCAGCCTGTTTTTCCCCTTTAAATATTGAAGCCCTCGAAGTTATCTTTTGAGAAAGGTAGACCACAGACTGTTTCTGTGATTCTGTGTTTTTTATTCTGTGTGTGTCCTCTAACCCTGGCAAAACAAACAAACAAACAAAAAACAAACAACAACAAAACAAACAAACAAACTAAATTGATTGAGACCTGTATCAGTTACGTTTGGTTTACACACCAAGTCCCAGAATAACTCTTAGGCATGCCAGCCTTTGAAAACCATTGCTTTAAGGCAATGGCTCGGATATGAAGCTTTAAATCTGAAGCAACATGACTCACATTGTCCTCAGTGGTATATTCTCAGCTAAGGACTCTGCAAATCATATCATGGAGGAATCATTGTGTCCCAGGAATTACTATAGTGGTGAAGTGGCATGAATCTTAGGGCAAGACCAAACTTGTGACGGCTCACTGGGAGAGGGGAGGGGAGGGAAAAACTCTAGAGATGGGAGAAAGAAGCTGGTATGTGCCTATGAGGGGACCTCCCTTTGAAGAGTTTAATTTTTAGTCCTTTTCCTCTTGAACTCTGGGAATAGTTACATTTGACATCAGGTTTCATTATTCCCCAGTTAACTTCCATACTTCCATGAAGTCTGTTCAAATGTACAGTATAGTCTACATGGTGTCATGGCAGCAGGGGGATTAGGGCAGAGCAGTAAAAGGAAGTGTGGCTTCCCTAGAACCACTCCACTGCCAAGGCCAGCAGGTCAGAGACAGCATTAGTTAAAAGCTGGAACACACAGAATTCTAGATAGGGGCCACAGGGCAATGAGTAGATGCCAAGGCATGGCAGGGAGGAGAATATGACAAGGACAACAACCACCAGTAGTCACTGTTCCTACTTCTGTTCCTATTTCCTCTTCAACCAACTCCAAACCGATTTTTATTTCCATTCATGTTGAAATCTAAAATCTACTCTTGCCAAGGTCACCCATGACATCTAAATTGCCACATTCAGTGATTAGTTCAAATATATGATCTTTGACCTGTCAATAGGCATTTGGCACAATTGACCATTTGCTTCTTGAAAAGCTCTTCCTGGCTGGGCGCGATGGCTCATGCCTGTAATCCCAGCACTTTGGAAGGCCGAAGGGGGCAGATCATGAGGTCAGGAGTTCAAGACCAGCCTGGCCAACATGGTGAAACCCCGTCTCTACTAAAAATACAAAAAATTAGCCGGGCGTGGTGGTGCGTGCCTATAGTCCCAGCTACTCAGGAGGCTGAGGCAGGAGAATTGCTTGAATCCGGGAGGCGGAGGTTGCAGTGAGCCAAGATTGCACCCCTGCACTCCAGCCTGGGTGACAGAGTGAGACCGGTCTCAAAATAAAATAAAATTAAATTAAATTAAAAAAAAGAAAAAAAGAAAAGCTCTTCCCTTGGCTTGCAGATAAGCACTCAGCCTTGCTTTTTCTGCTCCTTTATCAGGTGCTCCTTTGATATTCCCTTTAGTCATTCTTTTCAGTGTGGACATGGCCAAGGGCTTAGTTCTTGGACATACTTTTCTTCATTCCCTTCACTTAACCCATGGACTGATGACTCTCAATAGATTTATCTCCAGTTCCAATTTCTTCTCACTTGTAAATACAATTGCTGACTGTCCATCTCCACTGGGAACTGTGATTAGGCTGACATAACATGTCCAAACCAAACTCACCATTTCTTCTCTACTGCCCCAACCTGTTCCTCCTCAGTCTTCCTCATGTTTCTAACTACTTAGGCCAAAAACCTTGGCATTATCCCCAACTCTTCTCTTTCTCTCACATCTCATACCCATTCAACAACAAACCCTGATGGCTCTACCAGGAAAATATTTGCACGATGTGCCTATCTCTCACCACTTTCATCTTTACCCCCTCACCCAAACTACTACTATCTAGCATCTGGATTTTTGCTGTACATCTAGACAAAAATCTAACTTGCTTCTGCTTCCACCCTAACCCCTATGTGGTAAATGATTAACTCAGCAGGTTTCAATTGTCCAAACCTTGTGCATTTCAAAGACAGTTTGGCCTTTACCTAGCTATGGGGAAATAACTTCTAACGCTTTGGAATATTCTGACTGATAAGAGTGTCTTTGTTTACCTGACGTCTTGGGCCACTCTAGATAGTTTATGCTAATAATGTGATTAATGGTGAGGGCCTTGGGTAATAAAACTTAGGTAATAAAACCAGTAATAAAACTGGTATCCGTTTTATTTCTGGAGGAATGGAGACTGAGCATGATGGTTAATTTTATGTGTCAACTTGGTGAGCCCACAGTGCTCAGATATTTGGTCGAACATTGTTCTGGGTGTTTTTGTCAAGACCTTTTTTAGATGAGATTAACTTGGAAGACTTTGAGTAAAGCAGATTAACCTCCATAATGTGTGGTTGGGCCTTATCCAATCAGTTGAAGGTCATAAGAGAACAGACAGACCCCTGACGAAGAAGGAGTTCTGTGTGGGTGTGTGTATGAAGTCTATGGTAAAGCAAAGAAAGAATTATGTCAGCAGATTGCCTTTGAACTAACTCTTCCCTAAGTCTCCAGCCTGTTGGGCTACTCCATTAGATTTTGGACTTAAGCCACAATTGGCCAAAAAAAGAAAAAAAAAAAAAAATCTTTCTGTATCTTGTCCTGTTTCTTTGGAGAACCCTACTAATATACCGAGTAATTGAGATAAACCACATGGGTGACTGGCCATGCCAAAATGACCAATCCCCATTAAAGGACCTGGACATCAAGGCTTGGGTGAGCTGTGATGGTTGATGCCTTGTGAGTATTGCTCAGTTCACACAACAGTGCAGGGAGGATTAAACACTGTCTATTTGATTCTGCAAGGAAGGGATAAATGGCAGCTTGCGCCTTTTTCTCCTGGACCATATCCTGTGTGCCTCTTCCCATTGCTGATTTTAATCTGTGCTCTTTTGCTGGAATAAACCACAACAGTGAGTCTAACAGCTTTGTTGAGTTCTGTGAGTTCTTTCTAGCAGATCACTGAACCTGAGGGTGGTCTTGAAGGATCCCCCTGAATGCAACCCCAACCATGTATTTTCCTCATAATAAGCTTTTAAAATACAAAGTAGATTATATCCTTTCTCTGCCCCTAATTTTTAATAGTTCCCTGTTTTTCTCACAATGAAAGCCAGAACCCACAGGATCTCCCCCTCCTGACTTCCTCTCTGACCTCAACACTTACTTCCCCATCACTCACTGAGTGATGGACTTCATGGACTCTTTGCTGATTTCCTTGAACTCTCCAACCTCAGGACTTTGTATATACTCGCATTTGGCTTTCCTCTTCCTGAAGGCTTTTTATGCAAATACCTATGTGACTCACTCCCTCACTTCCTTCAGACCTTTGATCAATCAGTTAGACCTAACTGAAAGTTCTTCCTTGACTACTGCATATAAAATAGCATTCTACCCCCCATGATTTCCTATTCCCTTTTTTATTTTTATAGCACTTTTTAGCACTTGACAAATTTTACATTCATATAATTATGTGTTCCTTATCTATTATCCTCCACTAGAAAATAAGTTCCATGAGATCAGGGACTTTGCCTATTTTATTAACTTCCGTATCCCCTGTCTCTTGTACTTACTACAGTGTGTGGCACATAGTAGATGCTTAATAAATATTAGCAGAATAAATGAATGAATGAGTGAATAACTTCAAAAGGAATGTAAAATGAGGATGAAGAGTGATCTTACTCTTTCAAATGTCTCTGCACTCCTTGTCCTCTGTATTGCTATGTTATTTGCCACTAAGGCCTCTTATTTCTTCCTTTGAAACAATTTCAGATAAAACTTGTCCTCCATTTACTTGCCATTCATACATTTTGGTTTTCCTTTCATAAAATACAACTTTTTATTGCGGTATAATACACATAACGTAAAATTGACCATTTTAACCATTTAAAGTGTACAGTTTGGTGGCATTAAGCACATTCACAAAGTTGTGCAATCATTTCCACTATCAATTTCCCGAACTTTTTCGTCATCCAAAATGGGAACTCTGTACCCATTGAACAATAACTTCCAATTTCCTCTTACCCCTGCCCTGGGTAATCTCTATTCTACAGTATGTCTCTATGAATTTGTCTATTTTATATTAAGTGGAATCATGTAATATTTGTTCTTTGGTGACTGACTGGCTTATTTCACATAGCAAATGTCTCCAAGGTCACCCAAGTTGTAACATGGATCAGAATTTTCTTCTTCTTAATGGTTGAATAACATTCCATTGTGTGTATACACCACATTAAAAAAATCAATTTATCTGTTGATGGACATGGGTTATTTCCACCTTTTGGCTACTGAGATTAATGGTTTGAACACTGGTGTGCAAGAAA